>NC_042981.1:27828225-28473225 GCF_901001165.1 Salmo trutta
GCCTATAATTTCCATGGTTGTCAACTTACTACTACGGCAGCTTAGTTTAGCCCCAAATGTAGTGTTACAGAAAGTGTGTGGGTGGGGTGCAGTGCTGGCCCCGGGGCTGCGTTACAGTGGTGTTGGCTTGTGTTTTCACACCCCTTTTATTACAGACCGCTGATGTGAAATGGCTTTATTCCCTACTAAGTGATTCAGACCAAAGCAACCATAACTGGTTGTAAAGACATTTCTCCCTGGAGACCCAAAGTTCTGCTTGACATTTTTCCATATTAAATGTTCAGAGTTTACAGATCTCGTACACAGATGGGAAAGATGCTAGGGATCATTTTTTGTGGAACGTGCTAGCGCTGTACGTGGGTGTTGGATTCATGTATTTGTGGATAGGTATGGATGGATTGACAAAATGGATGTTTAGATTTGTAAGTTGATCATGTTCTTTCTCTCCAGGCTCAGATCATGGCGTTTGCAAGCAAGTGACACATACACGAGTCCTGCCGTTGCAGTTTGATGGCACTCCCAATGACTTTGTGAATGGAATGTAAAAGTGTAAATGAATAAAGTTATTTTATGCTCTGTTATTACTTGAACACAGTTATTCCTGTGTGTCTTTCTTTCTGTGTGAAGATGATTTTGGGGTTTTCCAAGCATTTCCGGGGCAGCAGGTAGCCTAGTGGTTACTAGGCCAACGCTCTAACCACTAGGCTACCGAAAGGTTGCTGGATCAAATCCCTGAGCTGACAAGGTAGAAATCTGTCATTCTGCCCCTGAACAAGGCAGTTTACCCACTGTTCACAGGTAGCCCGTCATTGTAAATAAGAATTTGTTCTTAACTGACTTGCCTAGTTAAGGTAAAACAAAATTAAAATCCTGTATCCCAGTTTCACCAAATATTATGAACACCTGCTCTTTCCATGACAGACTAACCAGGTGAAAGCTATCATCCCTTATTGATGTCACTTGTTAAATTCGCTTCAATCAGTGTAGATGAAGGGGAGGAGACGGGTTAAAGAAGGATTTTTAAGCTTTGAGACAAGTGAGACGGATTGTGTATGTGTGCCATTCAGAGGGTGAACTATCAAGACAAAATGTTTTAAGTGCCTTTGAACGGGATATGGTTGTTTGTGCACTGGTTTGTGTCAAGAACTGCAATGCTGCTGGGTTTTTCATGCTCAAAAGTTTCCTGTGTGTATTAAGAATGGTCCACCACCCAAAGGACATCCAGTCAACTTGACACAACTGTGGGAAGCATTTGGAGTCAACATGGGCCAGCATCCCTGTGGAACTCTTTCAACACAAAGTCCATGCCCTGATGAATTGAGGCTGTTCTGGGGGGAAAAGGGGGTGCAACTCAATATTAGGAAGGTGTTCTTAATGTTTTGTACACTGTATATTGGGCTATTTAAAGACTGAACATGTTAGGGAAAACAAATACACTTTTAGTATTTTATTGAAACATACATGTATAATGTATACACACATTTTACTTGCACCAGGTTTTCATTAAATATTGACATGATCTGTCAGAGTTCACCTTAAAACATAGTGAACATTATGCAGCAGAAAGAAAGTTATCTGCAAAGTCAAAGCAGTTACAGACTGGTAAGTATTTTACTAATACAGGTTTACTTCATAGTTTTATATACAGCAGTAGTTATTGGACATGTTTGCTACTGGACAGATAGCGGCTATGATTGCACGAGGAGCAGTAATACAGCAAAGTTTAATTTTGTACAGATTGCAACAGCATTTTAAATATTTGTACAGTTCACAAGAAGAAAATTACAAACAGTATTAAGCCTTATGTGTGTCTTGCACCAAGAGCTATATCCCTACAAATGAAAGATGAATGTGTTGAAGGTCTTTGATATACCTGACATGCTTAGACGCTCTAATAACGTTATGACTGGTTGCTGAATACAGCAACAAGCTAAACCTCTGACAGGTTCCTGTAGTCCTGCACACGGTTGATCGAACAATGATCATTTAGTGCGCCACCGTAGACAACACAAATAAGACAAGAATTCACCAACAGAAACACACAGTCACTCACTCTGATTCAACACAACTGGCCATCCTACACAAGGCCACACATCTACCAAGGCAGCACTTTTAAACATTAACACCATACATACAATAGTATTCATGTATCAAATGCAAGACTTACTCAGTGAGAACATTATCGTCTCCCCCCTCTCTGAGCTTTACTTGCCTCCTGAGTTGTTGCAAATTGGATACCTTCCTTTAACATGGATGGATATGTACAACTCTGTAGACAACATCCAAGCAACAGATCTCCAATACAGTATCTGCAGTTAAAGTGTTCTGTGCAAAGTATGAGGGGGGAAGCTTTGGCTAAGTCATTTCAACCGTCTATTGTTATAAGCCTTGTGAGGGAAAATGTCTTATTCACTTGTCCTACAGTAGAATGTACTGGAAAGACATTTCCAGATAGAATGAGTTGCAGTTTAACATCTACCTTTGATTTTGGAAGGAAAGTGATCTGGGTAGATCCTCCACCCAAGTCCAGGATCCCCACTGCCATTCCTGCAACCCATTTTTTCAAATATTCCACTGTACTGTACAGTGCACTCCATGACCAAAGTTCTCTAAATACCTAAATATTCCACTGTACTGTACAGTGCACTCCATGACCAAAGTTCTCTAAATACCTAAATATTCCACTGTACTGTACAGTGCACTCCATGACCAAAGTTCTCTAAATACCTAAATATTCCACTGTACTGTACAGTGCACTCCATGACCAAAGTTCTCTAAATACCTAAATATTCCACTGTACTGTACAGTGCACTCCATGACCAAAGTTCTCTAAATACCTAAATATTCCACTGTACTGTACAGTGCACTCCATGACCAAAGTTCTCTAAATACCTAAATATTCCACTGTACTGTACAGTGCACTCCATGACCAAAGTTCTCTAAATACCTTACTAGTCGCAATGCTTTTAAATACACTACACACTCAAAGGTAGCCAAATAAGACTGCATTTCAGGTCAGACAGCCCTAAGGAAGCGAAAATGTAAACGCTTGCTTTGCAAAAATAAAGTCAACTCACTAATTATTGGTTAAACATACAGTAGAAATAGCGGTCCTTCCTTATAAAAAATATAGTGATTTCTTTGTCAACAGTTCATGGATTATTTGCAGGAGATTGCTGAGGAGGGAGGGAGGGAGGGGTAGGCTGGAGGAGCGTGGCAGTGCTGCTGAGCAGGAGGGAGGGGCTAGTCAGGGGTCAGTGGCAGAGGAGATGCCCCCAGTAACAGGCTGTCCCTCTCAGTACCTGCAGACAGTTAGGATAACTGCCCTTAGTGGATGTTGAGGTTGTTAAAGTGATCGAATGTGGCTCCCAAGGCCCAACTTGTCTCAACGTTGTTCACCTTCTTGGCGAGCTGCGGAGCAGAACAAAAAACAATGTTAAGTTTTGACTTATTAACGTCTTGGTGCCTGTCCCCTACCTTTTGTGCCCAGTGACCTGTTCCTGTCTCACCTGCAGCATTGTGTTGTCCTTGAAGCCAAAGCCCTCCTTCAACAAGCAGGTGATATATGTCATATCCATGCAGAGGAAGGGGCTGATGGGACGGTACTTGGTCATCTTGTTGCACACTGAAAACAAATCAGGTAGGCACTACGTTAATAACAACAAATCACAAAGGGCAGAGAGCACTGTGATAGAAATATTATGTATTCACCTTATTTGGTGGATATTTAACAATTATTTACTTAACAGTAACATAGTTCTGTCCTGCTAATGCTGAGTTTTATGACAGCAGCACATGTGGGCATATTTTGAGACATCTTGTATCATGTCTCATGTGGGGTCAAGCAGCAGACAACCTCTAACCTGTACACCACATAATAGAAAGCTGATCATCTTGTTTGGTTTATTTGGTTTGTTTAGCTGATTGAGAAAGGGGGTGTGAGAAGAGTCAAGTGCTGAGGGTCTGCACATGTTGGTGATTCTGGGGATGGGTGGCAGAGCCAACAGACTAGCTGTACACAGTGTGTCTCTCTCAGGCTCAGCCCCCAGGTCAGGTTGGTGTTGTGTGGCTGTCAGGTACGAGAGAGAGAGCTCACAGCTGCCCAGGTCAACTGCCTGCCAACCTGCCCAACGCCTGGCGACCTGCCCAACGCCTGGCGACCTGCCCAACGCCTGGCGACCTGCCCAACGCCTGGCGACCTGCCCAACGCCTGGCGACCTGCCCAACGCCTGACGACCTGCCCAACGCCTGGAGACCTGCCCAACGCCTGGCGACCTGCCCAACGCCTGGAGACCTGCCCAACGCCTGGCGACCTGCCCAACGCCTGGCGACCTGCCCAACGCCTGGCGACCTGCCCAACGCCTGGCGACCTGCCCAACGCCTGACGTGTTCATCGAGACCATATGACTGTTTTCGCAATGCAAACAGACTTTACATAACACACCAACTCGTTCCTGCTAGCTGTAAATCTAGCACAGGCATTTATTGAGCCACGCGCTCTAACAGCTTTTACCAAGGCTATATGTCAATCTAACGTGCCAGAGCACTTTCCACATCAGATTACTGTAAATGATGTGGAAATGTGTTAAGTAGCTAAATGTCAATGTGTATGTAAAATATCAACATATTTGTTTCTGCTCTGAGATCTGTTAAGAATCAGACATTTCATCTGATGGTCCCTGGTTATATTGGAAATGGCAGACGAAAGTGCCAATGTTCCAGGTTAGGTTACAGTAGTGCCAAGATGTTTGGGCACAAACAAGGTTGAGTGTTTGTGTGAGTTAGAACAGTGTGTATTTTTACAGCAAGGTTTTGTGGTGAGGAACTGATGTTTTGTAAGGCCTGTGAGATTGTTGAGTGTAACATGCAAATAAGCACCAACATTTCTTGTTTGTACACTGTGTACTGCGTCAATATAGTCAACATGTTTCTGAGGGGGAAAAGCCTAGCATTCACCTTCTTTGGCTCTCTTCTTGAAATCCCTGACTTCTACCATGCCACCGCGGCTGCCGTCTGGAAAACAAAAACATTTATACTATTTCTCATCTGCAACGACAGCTGTCAATTCAGTTTTCCAAGCAAATCCTAAAAACTGCAGTTAAATGTATATGAGGAGAAAGTAACTAAACAATGATATATTTTGTTTTACTTTAATCCTTTCATATCATTATGAGGTTTAACTGGATGCTTTCTGAATGGTGGTTTTGTATCTGTCCTGGTCTGTGTGTCTACTCACCGATGAGTCCTGACTCCACAGCTCTGTCGAAGTAGTAGGAGAAGGCATAGAAGATGCTGCTGCCCTTCACCTCAAACGGCTGGTGCACGATGCCTTTCACCACCCTCATCACCTCATAGTAACACAGCTTGTAACCTGCATAGCCTGGAGAGACACACAGATAACATCAAAATAATCATTAGTATCTATCACAAACTGTACTGAATCTTCAAGGCAGGTATCATAAAAGTATAGAGTTACGTCAGCTTCATGACAACATAACACTCAAGTCAATTGTTAAGTCAGAATCATTTTCATTGGCACCAACAATAAAAGGTTTATTTTCAAATGAGAGTAAAATAACTGAGTTTGCTGCATGCTTGTGGTGGAATGCACTGGGAGAACCCGGAGCCTCTTTATGAGATCAAAATGGGGTTGAGGCTATGGGCTCTCCACTAGCTATGGGCTCTCCACTAGCTATGGGCTCTCTACTAGCTATGGGCTCTCCACTAGCTATGGGCTCTCCACTAGCTATGGGCTCTCCACTAGCTATGGGCTCTCCACTAGCTATGGGCTCTCCACTAGCTATAGGCTCTCCACTAGCTATGGGCTCTCCACTAGCTATGGGCTCTCCACTAGCTATGGGCTCTCCACTAGCTATGGGCTCTCCACTAGCTATGGGCTCTCCACTAGCTATGGGCTCTCTACTAGCTATGGGCTCTCTACTAGCTATGGGCTCTCCACTAGCTATGGGCTCTCCACTAGCTATGGGCTCTCCACTAGCTATGGGCTCTCCACTAGCTATGGGCTCTCTACTAGCTATGGGCTCTCCACTAGCTATGGGCTCTCCACTAGCTATGGGCTCTCCACTAGCTATGGGCTCTCTACACTAGAAAAACCCCAAAAGGATACTTTCACAGCACCCTGGGATTGGTTTGTTGGTTACAACCAGGGAAACCAAGTGCTGACAAGAGTAGCACACGCCTGTTGGGTTATCTATTTTTACCACATAATTGTAAGCGGTCAACATCAAGCCTCTCCTTACACAGAAAAATTACAGCTCGGGGACTAACCCAGTATCTTTTGGCTACATGACCGTGGTATGGGAGTGTTGCATTATTTGCGGAATTAACTGACAATTTTCCTCTCATTTAAACACAAGGTTTGCTCTATTATAACTGTTTAAAGTCTGCATGCAGAGAGAAAGAATGACAAAACATGCATTCTGCACTGTCCAGTGGGAAAATGTTCTCAACTCAGACTGAACTAAAACTCTAACATTGCGCTCTGAGACTGAATCATTTTTTTCTAGTTTCGAGGATTATAAAAAATAAAATATTATCGAAATGGTATGTTTTATCTCGTGCTTACCGTCAGGAATTCCGCTAACTTTGTAGGTGATTCCACCAAAAGTCCAGTCCTCTCTGAACTTCTTGGGTAGACAGGAACTTGTGAAAACTTTCCAATCCAGACCTGAAAGAGTAAACCAGATTAGTTATTGCATTGTCCCCAACGAGGATGACAGTTAAATAGTGTGTCTGATTTATATAAATCTAGTGTGTCTTGCAGCATTATACAAATGTATTTATCCAGCCTGAACAGATGAATGACTGCCGTTGCCTAGCTTGAATAGCTAAGCAAATACTGTATGACAATTCAAATTACCATCAGCCCCCAAAGCCCCAAGAGTTGCCAATCGAGCCGCTACAAGTCCATTTCCAAGGTAGCTGAATGAGGACAGATATTCAGAATACATTCATGACAATGTCAAAGTAATGTGAGTATGCTGTTTTCATTGCATGCCATGATATACAATGAGTATACAAAACATTAAGAACACGTGCTCTTTCCATGGCGTAGGTGAATCCAGGTGAAAGATATGATGTCACTTGTTAAATCCACTTCAATCAGTGTAGATGAAGGGGAGGAGACGGGTTAAAGAAGGATTTTTAAGCATTGAGACATTTGCGGCACGGATTGTGTATGTGTGCCATTAAGAGGGTGAATGGTCAAGACAAAAGATTTAACTGTCTTTGAACGGGGTATGGTAGTAGGTGCCAAGCGCACCGGTGTGTCAAGAACCGCAACGTTGCTGGGTTTTTCACGCTCAACAGTTTCCTGTGTGTATCAAGAATGGTCCACCACCCAAATGGCATCCAGCCAACTTGACACAACTGTGGGAAGCATTGGAGTCAACGTGGGCCAGCATCCCTGTGGAACGCTTGACACCTTGTAGAGTCCATGCCCCGACGAATTGGGGCAAAAGAAAAATGTATAACTTGTAGTGTGTTTGAGTTTTAAAAAGGCTTCTGAAGTTTGTAATTTCCACTTTGAAATTTCCGACTTGATTTTCCTTTACGAAAAATGTATCAACCCCTACACATATTTCCATTAATTATAATCCATATAATAATTCACATTTCCTGTTGCAGCATGATTATTGTCCTGCAAAATGAAGATCTGTACTATAAATGCTGCACCAATGGTTGTTTACTCACCTGTGAGTGTAGAGTTGTAGAGTGTGGTTGAACATGTTGATGTTGGCAATGTAACTGGCTGGGGCAGTGAAAACTGTTTTCTATGGGTACAGAGAGAGGGGTTGAGTAATGTCTAATTAAATAGCAACGGTTACCTAAATCTTCGTAGAACATCAGTGGAGTTGAGTTTAACATTTACCTTTGATTTTGGAAGGAAAGTGATCTGAGTAGATCCTCCACCCAAGTCCAGGATCCCCACTGTCTTCCTGGTTTTGGCATACAAATGACCTAAAGCAAACAGACGGAAAGTCAAACACACAGAATTGGAAATAGAAAACTATAGACAGGATGCTATCCATCATCGACATTATAAACAGAAAGTAGAACATACAGGTACTGTACATTGACCACATACTGCATTTAGAATTCATTCATTTTCCAACCACCCGCTTGAGACAAAGACTGGTATTCTAATAGATACAGTTGAAGTCGGAAGTTTACATACACCTTAGCCAAATACATTCAGTTTTTCACAATTCCTGACATTTAATCCTAGTAAAAATTGTCTTAGGTCAGTTAGGATCACCACTTTATTTTAAGAATGTGAAATGTCAGAATAATAGTAGAGAGAATGATTTATTTCAGCTTTTATTTCTTTCATCACATTCCCAGTGGGTCAGAAGTTTACATACACTCAATTAGTACTTGGTAGCATTGCCTTTAAATTGTTTAACTTGGGTCAAACGTTTCGGGTAGCCTTCCACAAGCTTCCCACAATAAGGTGAGTGAATTTTGGCCCATTCCTCCTGACAGAGCTGGTGTAACTGAGTCAGGTTTGTAGGCCTCCTTCCTCGCACACGCTTTTTTAGTTCTGCCCACAAATTTTCTATGGGATTGAGGTCAGGGCTTTGTGATGGCCACTCCAATACCCTAACTTTGTTGTCCTTAAGCCATTTTGCCACAACTTTGGAAGTATGCTTGGGGTCATTGTCCATTTGGAAAACCCATTTGGTCTACAATGTTTTTTCTGAGGTCTTGGCAGATTTCTTTTGATTTTCCCATGATGTCAAGCAAAGAGGCACTGAGTTTGAAGGTAGGCCTTGAAATACATCCACAGGTACACCTCCAATTGACTCAAATTATGTCAATTAGCCTAACAGAAGCTTCTAAAGCCATGACATAATTTTCTGGAATTTTCCAAGCTGTTTAAAGGCACAGTCAACTTAAAGGCACAGTCAACTTAAAGGCACAGTCAACTTAAAGGCACAGTAAACTAAAGGCACAGTAAACTAAAGGCACAGTAAACTTCTGACCCACTGGAATTGTGATACAGTGAATTATAAGTGAAATAATCTGTCTGTAAAAAATTGTTGGAAACATCACTTGTGTCATGCACAAAGTAGATGTCCTAACCGACTTGCCAAAACTATAGTTTGTTAACAAGAAATTTGTGGAGTGGTTGAAAAACGAGTTTTAATGACTCCAACCTAAGTTTATGTAAACTTCCGACTTCAACTGTATACAGTACTAATCAAAAGTTTGGACACACCTACTCATTCAAGGGTTTTTCTTTATTTTTCCTATTTTCTACATTGTAGAAAAATAGTGAAGACATGAAAACTATTAAATAACACATATGGAATCACGTAGTAACAAAAAAAGTGTTAAACAAATAAAAATATATTTATATTTGAGATTCTTCAAAGTAGCCACCTTTTGCCTTGATGACAGCTTTGCGCACTCTTGGCATTCTCTCAACCAGCATCACCTGGAATGCTTTTCAAACAGTCTTGTAGGAGTTCCCACATATGCTGAGCACTTGTTGGCTGCTTTTCCTTCACTCTGCGGTCCAACTCATCCCAAACCATCTCAACTGGTTTAAAGTCGGGTGGTTGTGGAGGCCAGGTCATCTGATGCAGCACTCCATCACTCTCCTTCTTGGTCAAATAGCCCTTACACAGCCTGGAGGTGTGTTTGGTCATTGTCCTGATGAAAAACAAATGATAGTCCCACTAAGCGCAAACCAGATGGGATGGCGTGTCGCTGCAGAATGCTGTGGTAGCCATGATGTTTAAGTGTGCCTTGAATTCTCAATAAATAAAGACAGTGTCACCAGCAACAAACCCCCACACCATCACACCTCCTCCACCATGCTTCATGGTGGGAACCACACATGTGGAGATCATCTGTTCACCTACTCTGCGTCTCACAAAGACACAATGGTTGGAACCAAAAATCTCAAATTTGGACTCATCACACCAAAGGACAGATTTCCACTGGTCTAATGTCCATTGCTCGTGTTTCTTGGCCCCATCAAGTCTGTTCTTCTTATTGGTGTCCTTTAGTAGTGGTTTCTTTGCAGCAATTCGACCATGAAGGCCTGATTCACGCAGTCACCTCTGAACAGTTGATGTTGAGATGTGTCTGTTACTTGAACTCTGTGAAAGATGTATTTGGGCTGCAATTTCTGAGGCTGGAAACTCTAATCAACTTATCCTCTGCAGCAGAGGTAACTCTGGGTCTTCCTTTTCTGTGGCGGTCCTCATAAGCGCAAGTTTCATTATAGCGCTTGATGGTTTTTGTGACTGCACTTGAAGAAACTTTCAAACTTTCAAAGTTCTTGAAATATTTCGCATTGATTGACCTCCATGTCTTAAAGTAATGATGGACTGTTGTTTCTCTTTGCTTATTTGAGGTGGTCTTGCAATAATATGGACTTGGTCTTTCACCAAATAGGGCTATCTTCTGTATACCACCCCAACCTTGTCACAACACAACTGATTGGCTGAAACGCATTAAGAAGGAAAGAAATTCCACAAATGTACAAGGCACACGTGTTAATTAAAATGCATTCCAGGTGACTACCTCATGATGCTGGTTGAGAGAATGCCAAGAGTGTGCAAAGCTGTCATCAAGGCAAAGGCTGGCTACTTTGAAGAATCTAAAATATATTTAGATTCGTTTAACACTTTTTTGGTTACTACATGATTCCATGTGTTATTTCATAGTTTTGATTTCTTCACAATTATGCTACAATATAGAAAGTAGTACAAATAAACAAAAACCCTTGAATGAGTAGGTATGTCCAAACTTTTGACTGGTACTGTAGGTCTGTGACCACCAAGAGAAAGGCGGCGGCTATCATTTTGGCCATAGGATGGGTTTTAAAAGAAATGTTACACTAACTCTGTGTAAAAAGTGAGGGAATATTGCATCCCATCGTGACCAGATGGTGGCCAACATTCAAGACAGTCAGACAGGAGACAGGAGTCTTTCACTGCTCTGCAACTGTGTACAGTGTTTAAACCTCAGAAATGAACCCCCTGACCATTAACACCACCTTAACAAAACATGAGCAATGTATTACCTGTCAAAAAGTTCACTGTTACCCAGGCCAGGACTCCTACAAGAGAGAGTAGATGGAGAGTGTATGAGTAAAACATTCACTTGAACCAAATCATATGCAATTGTTGCCTTTGTAATCGTGTTGTTGGAAGTTACTGATACATACTGCCATTTGAACACATGCAATTCAGAGACTGTCAGTTAAGATATTGGAGGTTATACTAGTTTTCATTCATTTAGCAGCTGTTACATTAGCAATATCTGTCTGACATGGATAGACCGACCCAGGTCATTACTACTGTCTCAGAGCTCATGTTATGGCTCTCATAAAGTGAGGCTAATGAATTGCACATCTGATGAAACAGGAGTTGGTGCGGGTGTCTTAGTGAGTGATGTGGAGGATCACTTAATATTGAGTGTGGGAAGGACAACCCAGACAAGGTTATTTCATTGCTCTATGAGGTAGCGATAGAGCTCTTATAAACACATGTTACGAGGACAGTGTTGGGAGATACCAACCACCGCGTTTAGCTGATCTAACCAATGTCTACAGTTTTCCTCTTTACCAACATACCCACAATGCCACAGTACCATAAAAGAAAATGTAAGACAAATGTTTGTGACACCAACAAAGTGACATACCTTCATTCGTTCCATTCATTATGGAGACACTGTTGTTCGGTACAAAGAAGGGGGACTCGTCAAAGACTTCCCGAACCTACGGAGACAATTTATGATGACAGCGCTGAATAAAGACAATAACAAAATAAAAATAGATACTTATTATATCTCTTATCTCAAGACTCAGGAATTGTTACGAGGCACATTTTGTCTGAGAATGACGGAATGCAAAACCACAAGCATGGCTAGAGTAGCCGCATGAATTGAATCATTCAAATGACATATTCCACTACTCCAGACAACCCCCAAACAGCAGTTTTTTGCACAGTGATCGCCACCTCGAAGTGGGTAGACTTTCCCCCCAGTTTTTTCAAGAACACTTGTAAAGCCCTTAGCAGATTCACGTCCCGATCCTTGGCAGGACGGGTCATCCCTGTGCCAAACTAACTGAGTGGAGAGAAAACGTGCCTCACCTCATCCAGCAGAGCATTAGCCTTCTCCTCGGGCAGGAGGCGGAGCCCGGCCGTGGCTTTCAGGACCACCGGGGTCTGCTTCCACTCGACCTCTGGCACCGTCTTCTTGGCAACCTTCAGCAGCGCTCTGATCGTGTTCCCACCCTGAATGGGATAACAGGCATTAACAGATGAGCATGGTCTCCACTGGAACACTCTCAAAGCACAGCCGTGACCAAAAGGGCTGATATAGATATTTCAACAGTGAATGAAGTATATACCGGCATTAACGTATTCAGTTGATTAAAGGGTTGATATGTTTGTCCACATAGGACTTCACATGGTCTGGTTTTTAAGATGTAGATTCCAAGACAGTAAAGATCTGACTTAGTGACAGCTTCAGCAGAATCAGTTCATGTAATTACATGGTCTATATCTCAATGCCTAAATGAGAAAATGATAGACATGATACATACCTCTTCAGGCTTATCTTTATAGGCAGACAGACCAGGCTTCACCGCATGATACATCTCATTGTCCAGAACTGGCAGCTCAACTAAAAAGACAGAAAGTAGATGGGGAGAATGCATTCAATTATCAAACAAGATATAAATATATGAAATGTGTGAAATAACAGAACTCGGTTGCATTAATGTGTGCTTTAAAACTTGATTTGTTGCCTCAATCACTCCATTGCTAGGCTTTACAATCACTGATGTTTAAAGTAAAGTAAATACAAAAACAGCAAATCAAAGTCCATTATTAGAGGTTCGTTTTTCGGGATTTCGGCCACACTAACAGAGGATTAAAACTACAACTCAGCTGCCTCTTGGTTCGGTCTTGCTCATGATTGCTCTCTCCCCACGCTGACGGCACATGTTTGTCTTTACACCACAGAGCGAATGACCCAACAGCAAACATATACTCTCTGGGAGACAGCTGAATGTAAACCCCGTTTGGCTCCTGGGACTAAGCTAAGGCTGAGAGATACTGAATGAGATACACAGAAAAAGAGAGAGAAAACACTCACCTGGGTCTTTCTGGATAAATGTGTAGATGTGGATCCGGGTGCCTGTGCTCCCAGCATCGAACATGATCCCATAGAAAGTGTGGCTGAGGTTGACAGGATGGGAGACCTCAAGCAAGACCTCAGGCAAGACTTTGGGCACGACTTCGAGCAGGAGGTTTTCGGGCAGGAGGTTTTCCATGTTAGCAGAGTGTTCGTGGTGGACTGTCTGGCGGGGATGGTAGGTTGCCTCCGCTTGGAAGTTCCAAGCCAGAACTGACATGGACATTACTGTCAGGAGAAGCATCTGAAGAGCCATCTTTTTTTAACACCCAAAGAAACACTGATGCTTTTGTAAAAGCTAAAACACTTTACTCTATGGATATACAGTAAGAGTCAAACTGTGCCCTATTCAAGATAGTCTTCTTCAGAGGAGCAGCACAAAATGCAGTGGATGCAGCTTGCAGAGGTGATGAGTGACAACCGGAGAGGCAGAGACAGTGTGGGTAGCAATGCACATTCAGGACTGTCTGGTCATCTGTTTATATAAAGACATAAGGGCTTGGCACTGGGCCATACCATGACAGGTCATCCACCAATCCTGTTGCATTCCATCTAGGTTCCTTCAAGAGTCCCCCTTCTGAAAGAGCTGGATACTGAATATGTGCTTACAGGCAGCAATTATGTTTCTCTCTTTTCATCTTTCGTGGGCAAACTGGAGCCAAAAATCCCCCAAGTGAAGAAAGAAAGAGGATATGTCAAGACATCAAAATGACTGGCTTGTAGAAATTTGAAGCAATTGTCTTAAAATACATTTTATTGGTGTATTTAATTAAGACTTACAGGCAAGCTTGTCGATTACTACAATTCCTTCCCTGCACAAGTAGCCTATTACTCATATTCGTCTTAATTTGTTGTATTGCCCGTCTTGACTTGGGCTGTCAGGTAGTAGGTAGTAACCTGACAGCCCAAGGCAAGACAGGCAATACACCTTTCTCTGGATATGTACAAGTACTTTTTTGTGTGTATCACATTCCGAACCAATAATGACATGTGTGAAAATTACCACATAAAAACATATGCTGCAGACCTTTAAACCCAACCAACCTTTCACAAGAGATGTGCTGATGCAAGTTGCACTCCAACTGGCATAAATGCTGAAAGAATGAAAGCAATAATCTCACTCCCACTCATCCCTGTGCTAACCACAAGCTTTCCTAGGAAAGAATATTTAAAGGCACGTTTCACAGGACAAACCATGAAAAGCATGAGTAGCTGCTTTCAGTTTTAGCTGGGTGGTTGGCAAGGTGTCTTTAACCAGTCTATCAGCAAAAATATTCTAATGTACTGTAATGTTCAGAGTTTCTGGTTTCTAGGAGGGAGGGAGGCAATAACAATGTGCTACTGCAGCTCAGCAAAGAGGCCCTGCTAACTCAGACCTCATATGAACTGAGCTTTGCACCAGAGTGGGATTTCCTTCACTCAGTCCCCACGAGAAGCTGCAGCAACAGTAAACAAAGACAGGGCTGAAACAGGTAGAATTTGTATGTTTCTAGAGACTGCAGACTTGCTGAACTGGTATCACCCAACTCTGCTCCTGCTAACAGGTTCACCACACAGTCACACACAGGGTGAGTGAAGCACAAACTGTGGTGGCATGTGTCACCCAGCTCAGCTGGGGGGGTGTGATTAAGCCGGAATGGGGGCGGCCAGCGGTCCTGCAGCAGGACTTGAGAAGGGCAGAGAGAAGGTCCACAAAGAGGGCATGAGGAAAGGATGGGGCTTGGCACTAGCATGCCATTCCAATCCCAGGACACTCCGCTGTGCAGCGCACTGTTCTAACACTGTAATTTGGACTAAAAATATTGCACTTTCTTTCCTCCTTCCTTTTTGTCTAAATACTGTGGTTCACCATTATGGTCCATGTCCCCTATTAAAGCATGCATGTGCAGGACCTCTCATTGACTTTGTGTCAATTTAAAGGTCCAATGCAGCTGTTTTATCTCAATATTAAATAATTTCTGGGTAACAATTAAGTACTTACTGTGATTATTTTTGACAATTTTAATTGAAAACAAACAAAATAGCTTCTTAGCAAAGAAAAATAATGTCAGTGGGGGAGGGGAAAACTGAACATTTGCTGTTATTGGCAGAGAGGTTTGGAACTCTTTATTGGTTTATTAACTCATTCACCGCATGGTGATGTCACTATGGAGGGCCAAAACTACATCCCACTAAAACAGGCTGAAATTTCAGGCAGTCTTTTTAAAACAGCTACACTAAAAGGGCATCATAATTTTCACAATTTCACAGTATTATTCCAGTGTGTGGAAATATATACATTACCAGTCAAAAGTTTGGGCATACCTACTCATTCAAGGATTTTTCTTATTTTGACTATTTTCTACATTGTAGAATAATAGTGAAGACATCAAAACTATGAAATAACACATATGGAATCATGTAGTAACCAAAAAAGTGTTAAACAAATCAAAACAGATTTTAGATTCTTCAAAGTAGCCATCCTTTGCCTTGATGACAGCTTTGCACACTCTTGGCATTCTCTCAACCAGCTTCATGAGGTAGCCACCTGGAATGCATTTCAATTAACAGGAGTGCCTTGTTAAAAGTTAATTTGTGGAATTTCTTTCCTTCTTAATGTGTTTCAGACAAATCAGTTGTGTTGTGACAAGGTTGGGGTGGTATATAGAAGATAGCACTATTTGGTAAAAGACCAAGTCCATGTTATGGCAAGAATAGCTTAAATAAGCAAAGTGAAACAACAGTCCATCATTACTTTAAGACATGAAGGTCAGTCAATCAGGAACATTTCAAGAACTTTGAAAGTTTCTTAAAGTGCAGTCGCAAAAACCATCAAGCGCTATGACGAAACTGGCTCTCATGAGGACCACCACAGGAAAGGAAGACCCAGAGTTACCTCTGCTGCAGAGGATAAGTTCATTAGAGTTAACTGCAGCTCAGATTGCAGCCCAAATAAATGTTTCACAGAGTTCAAGTAATAGACACATCTCAACATAAACTGTTCGGTGGAAATCTGTCCTTTGGTCTGATGAGTCCAAATTTGAGATTTTGGTGAACGGGTGATCTCAGCATGTGTGGTTCCCACTGAGAAGTATGGATTTATTTAGAATTCAAGGCACACTTAACCAGCATGGCTACCACAGCATTCTGCAGCAATGCAACATCCCATCTGGTTTGCGCTTTGTGGGACTATCATTTGTTTTTCAACAGGACAATGACCCAAAACACACCTCCAGGCTGTGTAAGGGCTATTTGACCAGGAAGGAGAGTGATGGAGTGCTGCATCAGATGACCTGGCCTCCACTATCACCAGACCTCAACACAATTGCAATGGTTTAGGATGAGTTGGACCGCAGAGCGAACGAAAAGCAGCTAACAAGTGCTCAGCATATTTGTGAACTCCTTCAAGACTGTTGAAAAAGCATTCCTCATGAAGCTGGTTGAGAGAATGCTAAGAGTGTGCAACACTCTCATCAAGGCAAAGGCTGGCTACTTTGAAGAATCTCAAATCTATTTTGATTTGTTGAACACTTTTTTGGTTACTACATGATTCCATGTGTTATTTCATAGTTTTGATGTCTTCACTATTATTCTACAATGTTGAAAACCGTAAAAAAAATAAGAAAAACCCTTGAATGAGTAGGTGTCAACTTTTGACTGATACTACATATAAAACACAGGACAATCACATTGACAGACATCTGACAACAGCGAAGCTATATGAGCCAATTGAACAGGTTGCTGGCTGCTCACACTCAAAAAAACACAAGATGTTATATTAGAGTTACTAACTCCAGTCCTTGCAAAAGCCATGATGTCGTGTCTGCTTTTCCCCCCAGCTGCTATCTCCAAGGTTCTTTGTGAGAAGAAGAATCGTGCCCTGACAAAGACAAATGTATTCTACTGCATAATTAAGTTTGGCGTTCAGACATACAATGACTTACAGTAAGTACTACTATAGAAAATGATGTATTTGGATCATGTGCAGTGTTCTGATAGATTCCAAGGGACAAATCATACTACTAGTCCCTATTGTGTCAAAACATGCCAAACCTTCATGATCAGATTAAAAAGATTTTAGAGGAGAGCCATGGTCTGACAATTTCTGAGCTGAGCTATAAACTGTGAAACTAGACAAACTAGATTGTTCAGTGGTCGTGGTTGAATACTATGATAAAAGTATGTTTAGTTTGAAAATGAAAATAGTTTAGATCAAAAGTAACTTTGTAAAGCAAGGTAATTGTTTATTGTACACAGCCATGCTTCGTTTCAGAATATGTAGGCTAGTTGGTAAATAATATATATATATATATGAAAGGTTGTGTTAGACTATAGGGCTTTACGGAGGGAGGCATAGACCTATAGAAATTAGGTGGCAGTAAGACACAGCAAATACTAGTCAAAGGTCCAAAAAGAAATCCTCAGTGGTATCTTAGATACAACTTTTGATCTTTTGTTGCATCTTAACCAAAAGCTTTAAAGCATGAGAGGTGACCCAAGCTTTGTTATCCAAGCCTTGCAATCTATTATTAATATGCTGCAATGTTACTCTCAGGAATTTCATGTTTGCGGGTGTCCTACCACAAAACTCTATTGAAGAGACCTAAACCATGTCATTACAATTCCAATGATAATGACAGCTTCAAAACGCTCAGGGTTATTTCAGTTTTCTTTACTCCCTGTCATAGCAATTAGCTTTAAATGTAGTCCCCAAACTCTGTGCTTGATGCCAGTGCAAAAAGCTATATGCTTAAATTCACAGTAACTACACCCTGACATTTGTGATATACTTTTTTGTTCAACTTTTGGTTGAAGAATGTTCCTTGGGCACCTTCCAGTTTCTCCATAAAGCACAATTTGGAAGCCAGTTGAGTGAGGGCATGTAATGTGACAGTGGCTTTTGGATTCAAATGACCCGCAATAACTTTACATATGTTTATTTCAGTTTGTTCAGGTACTCAGAACCTGCAAAGTCAACTGCAATTTGTTGAACATTTGTGGCTTCGCCGCAATTTGTGTAATCCAACAATACAGTGTGCTCCTGGTGGCTGTGTAATGTGTCAGTGGTCCAAGGTTCTTCCCAGGACATGCAGAACAATATTCCTCTTAGAAGGGGTGCAAATGATGTTACATACCAGGGGGTGCACCTCATTCCACATGTAGGCCTATAAACAGATCTGTGTCAATGTGTCACGTGTGCTATATTTAACATATTCACATTTCAAGAGGATCAAGAAGCAGAAAATGAACATGTCTTTCTTGATATTCATGCATGTTGATGGGAAGTTTCCATATTTTATTGGTCTGATTGTTTGTAGCACAGAGATCCTATTTTTTTATATTATGTAGCTAACCTATCTCCATCAAAGGATGATTATGTTGTTTCATTTGAATATGTTTTTGTGTGATTGCATTCTAAGTCAAATTTACCTGGACTAGTTTTGAATACTGTGCATATGACATTACCTGCTTCAGGTGATTGTGAAGTAGACTGCTAGCATGTCGACAGCCCGTGCCACATATGGTTTCTATGGCATCAAAATTGTAAAACACAGGCTCCCCAGTGGCTTGAAGTGAAGCTTACCTAGCTAGCCTATAAGTGCTCCATTCATTCATATCAGTTTAATTATCGTATCCAAAACAATGCCCACGAAGAAGTGAAAAAAGGGAAATAATGGTCATGTTAAAGGGTAAGACGTTTTCTTTGCATTGTTGTCATGGCTTGAATTAGGTTAGCAGCAGCTAACTTAGCTATCGGACTGGGGGTAGCTAACTTTAGGTAGCTATTGTTAGGCAAGGTCTGTGTAGGTATAGCTACTACAATTCTTTGTCCAAATTGTGTCTACAAAAGGAAAGAAATTAGGCAAACAGGAGTCAAAAGCCAATAAAGAGTGACATTGAGAAGGAAAAGGTCAATGCTGCTCTTTATCTTTTGCAAAAGCAGCAGCTGTTCTTCCTGGTGTCCACAAAAAAAAAAAATAAAAAAAAAACACTGGTACACCGATAGTCACACACACACGTTAAATACAACGATATACAAACATTTTTTTTTTTTATTACAAAAAATTATATCCATAACGCCCCTGTTTCCTAACTTTTTTTTGCAGATTACAAGGATGGAGGGCCAATTTAAAAAGTTTAAATAAAAAAATTAAAAACAGGCCCTTGAGGAAAATGAACAGCTGATAAGTATTTAGTCTTTGTGAATTAAGTTTGGGTAACTAACCTCCCAGGTAAGTCTTCCATCATTTTTACCTAACAACCACATTCAAAAGAACAAGGAGTGACTAGACAGTTTACATCTTACAGGGCAGAAATGGACCAGGAACATTTGCATGTAGTCTACCTAATAATTCATATTAATTGTCCTGTAAGCACCAAGTGTATACATTGTTTGTACTGCATCAAAAACATGTGCTGTGTTGTGTCTGAACAACAGTGTTCTTTTTAATTAGGCAGTCCCTATGCTAACTTATGTACAACAAAGAAAACAAAAAAGAAAAACAGAACTAAAAACCTACCCCATACACATTCAGCCATATAGTCTGAAATTGTGTTTTGGTAATGCCCTTTGGATACAGAAGAAAAAAGTAATTAAATGTGCATGGTCTCAAACATACAAACTAGTTTTTATATAGCCTTAGAAGGCATCTTTCCCTTGTGTCGTATGGATTGTTTGTGCTGGTGTGCAACTTTATTTACGGGTTAATTTTGACAGTTGATCTCTACAGAGAAAAATACATCACATTGATTGGAGTAAAGATCATTGAAATATCTAACTGCCATTGGAATGGTCAAACAACAAAATGTGCAGAAATGTGCCACTTTTGCTAATCCATGCTGGTAAAAATGGGACCCAATAAGCTTTTGAGAAATAAAAGACGCTCGGTCTGGACCAACTTAAAACATCCCCATTTTAGACATGCATGGCATTGTCACATATGTTCATGTAGCACTAATTCTGGAAAACTATTTTTGTGGTTGACCCTAATGATGCGATTTCACAACATGCCCCTCAACCCCCTTTGCTCATTGTAAAGTGATAAAATGGTTCACTTTGAAAATTGACTTAGCTAATGGCAATCATCGCATAAAAGCACTCAGAGAACATGAGCTCCATGGCCTTCGTCTCAAAGTAGTCTGACAATGTTGAAAAAGTCAGCCACCAAACAATTATAAAGATATTTAGCCGTTTTCATTTTCCAGTCATCCCACTGGGTCAGTGCCATATTTTCTTTGCAACTAAAACACAGCATTAGGGATAACAGAGAAATGCTAAACTTCTTAAGCACAAATCTGTCCATTTGATGAAAGAATGAAAGCTTTCTAAAGAAAGCTGTGGCTAATTGAATTGATCCCCGTCCTAAGTTTATAGAATGCACAGTCACATAGCAAAATAAGCGGCATCTAAAGTAGCATGGCATTCATAAAGTAATCTAAAGAATAACAATTAGGCATAACATTATAACCAAATGGTTGCTAACCTATCATTTAGTCATCATGTACCTGATTGTGGGTGAATGTTTTGATTGCCTTCCATAACTTTGTCCACTTTGGTCATTTCTGACTGGAGTGTACACAGCTGCATTTAAGCTCTGATTTCAGCCTCCGTTTGACTGATTTGGGTTTGGTTGCAAAGGCCATACTTCATCTGAACTTTTAGATTTTATTCCCAGCTATTATAGGTGGTTGTTCTCCTCCTGTTCCTGGAAGCTATGGTAATTTTATGTCAGAAAATCAGCATCAATTATATTTCTGAAATAGCAGCTGCTATTTCAGCTATCAAGGAGTTTGGGAGAAATAAGGCCCGAATGGACAGGAGCTCAGTAGTGTGAAAACAAGACGGACAGAAACCTTGTTTCATACCCTGAAGTACCACTCTTGATTGTGAATGATTTCACAGTTCTATCAGTGATCATCAACTCTCTATTTTCTAGATTAAAGAAAGCATGTACATTGCAGAGAGGGAGCACAAGTAAAGCCTAGCTAGAATGGAGCACGCATTCTTCTGTGAAAAAGGTATGATGACTTTAAATTGACAAATTATTTTGTACATGAAAAATACACTTTAGGGAAAACTAGCCTTGAGCTAATCAAAAAGTATTGGATTTAATGGGTAAAGACGTAAAGGCGTGAAAAGCCTTACTGAGCAATAGAGAGGGGGGCGAGAAGAACAGTGAGTACTGTGTTCGCTGCAGGTTCGCCTAGAGGAGGAGGCAGAGCAGAGGATCGCCCAACTGCCTGAGAGGACCCACAATGAAGCTGTTGTGTGAGTGTCTCAGCTGGCCAATTACAGGCTAATTTTACTGTTCAAACTGCACCTTCAGGCCAGGAGAAAAAAAAAAGAGGCAAAATAAATAACATGGGAGGGAAAACAAGGTTATTATCTTGACCACACCAGTTTGTCTTCCTTAAGATAGTGTACATCACCTAAGCCAATGATGACATCCCAAGCAGTTCCAGAATGCCTTGCAGGGAAGAGGGTCCTGGTTTGGAACAGTGGGGAAGACCTCTCTGTGTACTGTATAGTTCGAAAGACCTCTGAGGACAGACTAGGTACTAATATATATATATATATATATATATATATATATATATATATATATATATATATATATATATATATATATATATATATATATATATATATATATATATACACACACACACACACATACTTTGAAGTCTGTTCTTTTATAGTCTATAAATGATCTTCAACATTGATACTGAAGGTGGCATTTTTCATAGATTTTATTGCCATTTCTATACTTCAGTTCTTGGTGATTTATATTGTAGAAACAAATGTAACCTGTGTTTTCAGACCAATTTGGTGACTTAAGGCAAATTAAAACCAAAATCTTCCCCAGCATTCTAAGCTTGGAATTTGATGTCACTCGTGATTTTCTCTACTACATCACCAGACCACTCCCTGTCCCATCACCAAACCCAGTGCACCGCCTTTATGCCAGTTATACCTCAGAGAGTTTGGCACTTGACAGGTAGAACTGTCAGGCAGCTAGACAATGCATCGCACTTCATGTTCAAGAACAACATTGGTAGCCTAGTGCCTGGCTGAGACTAAGTGGAGAACCTGAGGAAGATGACTGTCATTGGCTGAGGAAAACGCCTCCCTGGCACTGCATAAGGTACACCAGCCCCAATGGCGCCACAAACAGAACTGTAGGCATTTTCATGCACTGGCAGTGCCTGGACAAAGAATCATCAACTCAATAACATGTCTTTTTTAAATTGTTAAACACGTGGCAGATCTCCAGTGGACATATTTCAGATGGTATTTCCCCCTTTATTTATATTTGCTGACCCCATGTTTGTTTTGCTTGCGGCCCCTCATACCCCTCACCTCCACAGTGCGAGCTGGTGGCTGGTGGTTGTGGCAAGTTCCCACTGGCTTCTGGGTTACAAGTCAGTGCCCCCCCCCCCCCCTCAGCATTTTCAGGCACTGTTTCTCTAAAGCAAATACCATAATCTCACCCATTATTTTGATTTTTTTTTTTCACCTTTATTTAACCAGGTAGGCAAGTTGAGAACAAGTTCTCATTTACAATTGTGACCTGGCCAAGATAAAGCAAAGCAGTTCGACAACATACAACAACAGAGTTACACATGGAGTAAAACAAATATACAGTCAATAATACAGTAGAAAAATAAGTCTATGTACAATGTGAGCAAATGAGGTGAGATAAGGGAGGTAAAGGCAAAAAAGTCCATGGTGGCAAAGTAAATACAATATAGCAAGTAAAACACTGGAATGGTAGATTTGTAGTAGAAGAAAGTGCAAAGTAGAAAGAGATAATGGGGTGCAAAGGAGAAAAATAAAATAAATAAATAAATAAATACAGTAGGGGAAGCGGTAGTTGTTTGGGCTAAATTATAGATGGGCTATGTACAGGTGCAGTGATCTGTGAGCTGTTCTGACAGCTGGTGCTTAAAGCTAGTGAGGGAGATAAGTGTTTCCAGTTTCAGAGATTTTTGTAGTTCGTTCCAGTCATTGGCAGCAGAGAACTGGAAGGAGAGACGGCCAAAGGCGGAATTGGCTTTGGGGGTGACCAGAGAGATATACCTGCTGGAGCGCGTGCTACAGGTGGGTGCTGCTATGGTGACCAGTGAGCGGAGATAAGGGGGGACTTTACCTAGCAGGGTCTTGTAGATGTGGGTAGTATATGGGGCTTTGGTGACAAAACGGATGGCACTGTGATAGACTGCATCCAATTTATTGAGTAGGGTATTGAAGGCTATTTTGTAAATGACATCGCCGAAGTCGAGGATCGGTAGGATGGTCAGTTTTACGAGGGTATATCTGGCAGCATGAGTGAAGGATGCTTTGTTGCGAAATAGGAAGCCAATTCTTGATTTAATTTTGGATTGGAGATGTTTGATGTGAGTCTGGAAGGAGAGTTTACAGTCTAACCAGACACCTAGATATTTGTAGTTGTCCACATATTCTAAGTCAGAACCGTCCAGAGTAGTGATGCAGGATGATAAAGCGAGGACAGGATGAAGTCACCCCAGCTCAGTCCTTCCATGTTCCAGCCTCCTTCCATTTCCTTCCATGCTCCATGCTCCATCCACTCTCCTTCCATGCTCCATCCACTCTCCTTCCATGCTCCATCCACTCTCCTTCCATTTCCTTCCATGCTCAAATTTTCCATTCCCATGCTCATTCCTTCCATTTGGCAATTAAGCCCCCCCCAAAACATTATCCATTCATCAACATGCCATTTAGTGGCTTTAATTAATTACGTTACTTTGGAGAAAGCCATATGTATAGTCATGATGATCGCAGCCCTATTTTAAGACGAACCCCTCAACCATTCCTATATTTCCCACCCCTAGAAGACCAGTGAGCTGATGGAGAATGCGTCCCAGGTGAGGGCCCAGGAGATAGCAGAGGTGAGGGGGAAGGTGGGGACCCTGGAGCCGGCCCTAGGGCTCATGGTGGGGGAGTTTGAGAGACACAGCACTGGGCCCTGGACAGCATCCAGGCCGGCCAAGGGGAGTTGGACAAGTTGCAGAAGCTGCTGGCCATGCGGGAGAAGGAGATGGGGCGAGTGAAGCGGCAGCCAGAGCATTGTGTAGCAACGCACAGAGCTAGAATGATTCTTCCAGGAGGTCCTGGGCAAGGTGAAGCATGAGATCCAGGCCTGCCGGCTGCAGTACAGGCAGGAGGCCCCCCGTAGGAGAATGAGTAAGGCCTGGTCAGGCAAGCAGGAGTACTCCTGAATCCACACCTTCCCCAAAACCCCTCACAGCACCAACAGTGTCTCACCGACCTGGAGGAAGCTGAGAAGTGGTGAGGCCTGCCTGCGGTCATCACCACCACTTACCGTACATTTCACCATTTCTCTGTTGGCAACTCCTTGTCAGCTGTATATGATTCAGCAGTCATCTATTCAAAACAAACATTGTACACTGTTCAAAAGTTGACAAATAATGTCTAGACTGTTCCTACTAGAAAATCTATTTTTCCACCACACTTGTGTTTCAGGACAAATCTCCAGAACAACAAGGTTGACATCTCTGAACTCACATGGGAGAAGGAGAAAGTGCTTAGACTGCCAAAATGAACAGACAGAAAGCAAGGTAACAGCTAGCTACTACATCGTGTGGGTCCTGTGTTGTCTGCCAGCAGACATGCTCATTGTTAGCTTCCCTCTTTTCTATTTCTACTGTGTTCAGTTTAGATGATACCATCAATTTGGAATCATTAAACATGACAACAAAACCCCTGGCACAATAAAGAGTTGAGATCAAAACGCAGTGATACCATAAGAAGCACGAGCCGTGCTGCAGTTTGAGGGCCTTTATTTGTGACTCCTTTTTAAATGTCTTAAACAGCTCTTTTGTCAGCAGAAGAGGATACCATAAAACATCAGTTAGGTTTAAACCAATTTTCTTTTCCGTCCAGCTGCTTAAAAAGAAGGAAGAAAGAGTCTGGGCACAATAGTAAAAATAGGGCCGGCCACAGAGTCCTGTGCTTGGAAACAAACATCTGGCCACGCCGATTTGCCTTCAGCCTCTTGGCCCCACTTCACGTGCACAAGGAGTTCATTTAGTTCTTTGAACGCCTGTGGTTAGGGAACAGCTGGCAGCATGATTGTCAAGTTGAGTGCAGGGGATCTGAATGTATAGGGTGTATTGGAGGGCAGAGATGTACGTTAATGACAATGTCAACATTGTCCTGGCGTCTAGCCTTGCAAACAGAGCATTTGGCGACCTAGGATGAATTTACAGAGACCCAGTAGACTATGAATCATAATGACTCTTACAAGGCATTTCTGCAGTCTACAGCTAGAGAGAGCAGCTGCCACAGTATGGGAAACCAGTCCTTTTTAAAATCTACAGCATTTCAATCTACTCTTCCTTTTGCAGGAATCTGAGCCAACCTTTGGCGTTGTTGGCATCCCCAGATAGGAACCAGAATGACACAGATCCCGGGTGAGACACCAAAAACAATACTTGAGAATGTCCTGGTTTCTCTTTGTAATTACAAAGCTTCGGTAGATTTATCTGTCCCATAGAGCATGTTTAAACACCGGCAGTGAGACAGTGATTTATCACTTGTAGATTTTTTGTTACATAATGACATATGCTTTGCAGAATTACAGAGGAGCCGTCCCTTGCGACCATCACCCAGGCGCCTGTGTATACCCTGCCCTCCAACCCCAGTGCCCTGTCGGATACCCAGAACACATGAGCTCCCCCACAGTCCCCTGTGGTGTTAGTGTCACGGTCGCTCTGAGAATTTTGCTGCTCCAAATGAAGTCTCCAGAATTATGTTGATGGTTTTGTGAAAAACTTTTGTGTTATTTTCTGATCGTCATAATTTAAAGCTTACAAAAGGCATACTTTAACTTTTTTAATGGATTCAGGACAGAGAAACGATAAAGGGTTCAATTTAAACGGATTGCTTTTTATTAAAATGTATTGCTTTTTATTGACCTGTACTGAACGTAATGAAATATTGACACATGCAGGAATAACTGCACCACGGGATGTGTGCATAACATACATTTGTAAGATCCAGATGAACTGAATCCATGATTAATAGTGGCATCACATTCAGCAGCTACACATTCATCAATATCATAATGCTGTTGAGGCAGCATATTTTGAACACTGACGTTGCATAGAAGAAAAGCTATAGTGAGTGAATGAATCTTGAGATACCATTGAAGAAAAAAAATAACACGTCTGTGGGTAATTAGCAATTAATGGCGACGGGACTGCACAGTAGTTTTGACATTTTGCATCACAAAAGACATAGGAAATGTTTTCCTCCAGACCAGTTAGCGTCCCATGGTTGGCATGGAAACTGAAGGAGTTTGCACAGTGGCGTCTTCTGCCTTCCATTGTGAAGAAGAGTTTTGATCTGTGTGTAAACCTGGATGCCCAGTAGAGAGTAAAGACAACTATAATATGCTGCTCTGTAACTATATATGTGGCATCATGACCGTATTACATCACTGAGAACATTAAACGAAGCTGAACATCTAGACTGAAGACAGTTGGCTTTGACCAGTTATCATTAGTTAAGAGGACCGAGTGGTTTACATCACTAGTCAGCCACAGAAACTCCAACCTTCATGTGGAAATTGCCCAGCATAAATTCCTGTTTGTCTACCTTACGTCAACTGATACTCGTTTGCCGTAGAAGTTTGTATCTCCTCTGAAAGAACCTCGTGAGCCAGTGAAGGATAACATGGGCAGAAGAACAGGGATAGGAACATTTATCCCAATCTGAAAAACACAAACTTCCATTACTGCACTGGAAATGCAAGCTGTTGACTCAAACAGGATCAGAGCAACTGGATGAGTAACTCTGGGAGAGGAAGGTGTACCAAATGCATGAAATTAGTTACATCAAACCGAAAACCATTGCTTGTGTTCAGTGTTGAAAAAGTTGCGTGCCAGAGGGACAGAAGTACTAAACAAAACATGTTGTTTTTGAGGCCACTGGAAACGCATGGTTGGTCGAGAATGTTTGGACACTGGAGTCAAGCCTTTTGGCTGAGGGAGCGAAAAAAAGATGAGGCTTTTGTTACAGCAAGGTTTGTAGGCGATTACAGCACATGGCCTGCCCTACACGGCGTCCTCCGTCATGTGAAGAGAAAACACTGAGTATAGCTGAGGCCCGCAAACAAATAGGGTAAAGTCGGGCCATATTTATGCTTTCAATATTTAACAGGTCCTAAGGAATCCCTTTTGAGTTTAATTTAAGATTCTCTCCTATAATCCTACCAGGAAAATGTCTTTCTATGTCCCCCTGTTTTGATTAAAAAGGCACATATTTGCTATAGCTATTTGTAGTCCACATGGGGCCAGGTGGTGAGAGGCAGAAGAGTTGGTTTTAGAGCAGAAGCAAACAAGGCTATACTTTTCATGGAAAATAATTATTGTTGAGTGTATGTTTCAGAACAGAGTTGCGATGTCCTCCTTGTTTAAGGTATAGACATGGCAGAGGGATATGAATGGCTCCATTCTCCCAGGACATAGGGACAAACACAGGGGTCCACAGCCACTCACCTGGCCTACGTCCACCTCGTGAGTGTATTTGCATGCTGTGGCTGCGTTTGTGGTGAAGATAGCTGTGCTGTTGCCATAGGGGTTACTGTTGACCAGGCTGATGGCATCATCTAAAGACTCAGCCTCCAGGACCACCAGAACAGGCCCAGAGACCTCAGTATAGCACTTCATCTGGGGCTAAGAGAAAATGAAAATGACAGATTCAGGATTTGCACAGAAATGAACATCATTTTTGGCATTACAGCTTGTCATCTTCAAGCACACAAAAACTTACTGTGACATTGCCGATGATGATTGGACCCAAAAAGTTGCCGTTCTCATAGCCCTTGACTTCGACGTTCGTGCCGTCGAGCAGCAGCTGGGCTCCCTCATCCACCCCACTCTGGATCAGGCTGTTGACCCTCTCCTTGGCCTGAGAGATCAGGGGCCCCACGTCCACTCACGCCTTGTCCCCTGAGAGGGTTTCCGAAAAATAACCTGCAGTGAGAACTCCCTTACAGCCACACACATTCACACAAATACCCCTTCAGCCACACACAAACACTCAAAAGCCCAGCCAGGGCGAGGGGCACCCAGCAGCACTCCCTCTAAAATGGCTGTTTAAATGCAGCTGCACAAATTAGAGAGTATATCATTGCAAATAAGGGGCATCATTCATTCTTCTCCCCAACAACTTCCTTTCACAAAGACTTGATGCTCTGAGCTACTCTTAAGCGTTGGGCGCAAATGCCACCGCAAATTTGCAGCATGAGTGACTCAACAAGCCCTCTATCCCAGCTCAGCCCCATCTGAAGTTATGGTACAGCAAAGAGACGAGACGTGGTTAGGGCTACGTGGGTGGCTTTAAGAGGACTAAGCAGAGGGCCCATTAGGGCTGGATAGGGTGGGAGGTGTGAGCAGGGTGAGAGGGTGGGGTACCTGCGTTAACGCGCAGAGCCTTGGCACATTACACCAGTTCAGGCAGCCAGCCGAGGGCCTCGCCCACCAGGATGGCTGTGGAGAGGGCCATGCAGCGCTGTTCTGGTTCCCCGAACACTGCACCCACCAGCTGGTTCAAAGTCTTCTCCTTATTGGCATCAGGCATCACCACACCATGGTTCTTTGCTCCCTACAGCAGAGCATAAGGGGGAAATGTTTAGCCTCCTGCCCCTTGACCTGAATACCAAGGAGAGAGATCCAATTCAAGTAAAAGCCCATTACATCATGTCTTCAATGTGGTTGAATGCAGATTCAAACAGAGATGGTCTCGAAATTTCATCCTCTTAAAGAACTTTAGTGAGCAAAAAATAATAAGTACAATATTGTAAGTGCTTTACATTATATCAGTGCATTTCATTTGTAGATAATAATTGTGGTAATGTGTTAAAAAAGATTAGACTAATTTCCACAAAGTGTGTAACTGGCTGTCTGGCTCAATCCCTGTTCCAGCTGTGCAGCTAATCAGCCAAATTAGAGAAGAGAAGCAGAGAGGACATCCTTCAACAACCGTTTCTAAACCAACACCGCCACCCTCTGTTTATTTCTAGAAACACCATATGTATGTCAGACTCGCCATGTTGGACTGTACTCTTGCCGTTTTTGGATCCCCTCTCATAGATGTACTCTCCAGCTTGGTTGGAGCCCACAAAGCTGATGGCTGGATGATCACAGTTAAGGTATACAGCTGGGAAAGACAGGGACTTATTTTAGATTGAGCACTGACAGGCCAGCCATAATCAATTCATAATCTCTGCACTTCGTAATACAACAACGATGTCAATGCATGAGAATCAAAGCATAGAGACTAATTGAATAATTCAAATCACATTAGTAATGCCTCCAGATATATCTCAAGAGAACAGCAGGCATGTAGCTATTCTCTTACCGTCCTGCCGGCCATGGATGATGTTCAGGGTCCCGTATGGCATCCCAGCGTCCTGCAGCATCTTGGCCAAGAGCATGGTGCAGGCTGGCACCCTCTCTGAGGGCTTCAGCAGGTAGGTGTTGCAACACGCCATGCCAACGGGGAACATCCACAGAGGGATCATGGCGGGGAAGTTGAAGGGGGCGATGCCGGCACACAGCCCGATGGGCAGGCGGCATCTTTTGGTGATGGAGGGTCTTCCTCAGCATCAGGGAGTTGATGCTGCATGTGTGCTCTACCAAATCAAATTGTATTGGTCACATACACATATTTAGCAGATGTTACTGCGGGTGTAGCGGAATGCTACCACCTCTGGAGACGGAAGTGGATGTTCGTCAGAGACAGAGAGAAGAGCTGAGTCAGTCACAGAATGTGTGTCACTATCCTTCACATGGAGACCGTCACAAGTGATAGATCAAAGATCTCTTTACATTATTTCAATGTCTAGGTCACTAGTGGAAAGATGAACCATTTCCTTGGCTGCACCACAAGTATCCACAGAAGCTTATAGACCATATCCCCAAATATTTCCCTTCAGAAAGGCTGGTGCACATGAGACTTATGCAATCCTCTGAACACATCCCCCTCTGCATCTGCCTGGGTCTCGCCCTTCTCCAGAGTAATGCTCCTGACAAGCTCTTTCTGTAACAAGACACACACCATGAGTCAACACACACACCAAATCAGCTTCCTAATTTAAAATGAGTAGCTTGCATTAAGGTCAACCCGAGCAACAGTAAGGGTAAACCAATTGTATAGAGGCATGCTAAATATGTAAGGAATAAATGTTTCAAATGATAGGGCTAGGGCATGCAGGGGTAGTCTTTAAACCCCATAATATGACAAAAACAATGTGCCAAGTTCATGTTGCTAAACGTGCAATGAAGAGTGGATGATGAGATTTTACCTTTGCTTCTGTTTATTTATTTAAATTTAACTAGGCAAGTCAGTTAAGAACAAATTCTTATTTATACTGACAACCTACTCCGACCAAACCCGGACGACGCTGGGCCAATTTGGCGCCGCCCTATGGGACTCCCAATCACGGCCGGATGTGATACAGCCTGGATTCGAACCAGGTACTATGGTGACGCCTCTTGCACTGAGATGCAGTGCCTTAAACCGCTGCACCACTCAGGATTGTATTGTACTTCAGAACAGGTTCTTATCCCTGAGGTGTTACAGACTTACAATGTTGTCCTTAATAAGCTGCTGATAGTGCAGAAAGATCTGTTGGTGCGCCAAAATGGAGGTTTCAGACCAGGAGCAGTAGGCGTGTGAGCAGGAGTCCACAGCCGCCAGCATCTCATCCTGTGTAGCCTTGGGGACACAAGCGATCACCTCATTGGAGGCCTGTGACAGTCAGAGGGAATACATTAGTGGGTGAACTGCAATCTGATTATAAAACAAAAATATTTGACTGTTATGAGCTGTGTGCTGAGCTTGAGCAGATAACTTCAACACATTATGATCGGACAACTGACAAACCACCATTTGGAGCCATTTCATCAAAAAAATGGCCATCTAGAGGAATGTCTGAGAGGAATGCTCTCAAGAGTCATTCTAAACCTCTATGATAATCAAACTGAAAGCAAAAGGCCAAACGAGCAGTGTCAGCTAACTGACCTTTGAACATTCATGAAAAAGCATGCATGAGAATTATAACTGGAGATAAATGTCAAGAAAACAGCACAACAATATATACACTCAAAAGTCAAGCTTTTCTTTTACATAATAGTAATGGGCCTTTAACCTTCTTATTGCTGAAAGTCAAAGCTTCTTATTGCTAACCGGCTAAGCAGACATTGTAGCTGCACCTTACTGCAAAGTGCAGCGGCAGACCCATCCAAGGTTTGTGCATTGTGACGTACTATGTTGCACTGAATGAAAAAAAGAATAAAGACTGCTAATACAAACTTTCCATCGATAAACAACTTTGTGGTAGGATGTGGGTAGAAATGTAAAACATGTTACATTTAAATCGGTTTGTCATATACAGTCGTGGCCAAAAGCTCTGAGAATGGCACAAATATTAATTTCCACTAAGTTTGCTGCTTCAGTGTCTTTAGATATTTTTGTTAGATGTTACTATGGAAGTCTGAAGTATAATTACTACCCGTTACAATTTCATTTATTGACAATTACATGAAGTTGATGCAAAGAGTCAATATATGCAGTGTTGACACTTCTTTTTCAAGACCTCTGCAATCCGCCCTGGCATGCTGTCAATTAACTTCTGGGCCACATCCTGACTGATGGCAGCCCATTCTTGCATAATCAATGCTTGGAGTTTGTCAGAATTTGTGTGTTTTTGTTTGTCCACCCACCTCTTGAGGATTGACCACAAATTCTCAATGGGATTAAGGTCTGGGGAGTTTCCTGGCCATGGGCCCAAAATATCCCTGTTTTGTTCCCTGAGCCACTTAGTTATCACTTTTGCCTTATGGCAAGGTGCTCCATCATGCTGGAAAATAATTTTTCGTCACCAAACTGTTCCTGGATGGTTGGGAGAAGTTGCTCTCGGAGGATGTGTTGGTAGAATATCAGTCTGTCCCTGATGTTTTTCCTGGAGAGGAAGTGGCTTCTTTGCTGCCCTTCTTGACACCAGGCCATCCTCCAAAAGTCTTTGCCTCACTGTGCGTGCAGATGCACTCATACCTGCCTGCTGCCATTCCTGAGCAAGCTCTGTACTGGTGGTGCACCAATCCCGCAGCTGAATCAACTTTAGGAGACGGTCCTGGCACTTGCTGGACTTTCTTGGGCGCCCTGAATCCTTCTTCACAACAATTGAACCGCTCTCCTTGAAGTTCTTGATGATCCGATAAATGGTTGATTTAGGTGCAATCTTCCTGGCAGCAAAACCCTTGCCTGTGAAGCCCTTTTTGTGCAAAGCAATGACAGCACGTGTTTCCTTGCAGGTAACCATGAATGACAGAGGAAGGACAATGATTCCAAGCACCACCCTCCTTTTGAAGCTTCCAGTCTGTTATTCGAACTCAATCAGCATGACAGAGTGATGTCCAGCCTTGTCCTCGTCAACACTCACACCTGTGTTAACGAGAGAATCACTAACATGATGTCAGCTGGTCCTTTTGTGGCAGGGCTGAAATGCAGTGGACATGTTTTTGGGGGATTCAGTTCATTTGCATGGCAAAGAGAGACTTTGCAATTAATTGCAATTCATCTGATCACTCATAACATTCTGGAGTATATGCAAATTGCCATCATACAAACAGGCAGCAGACTGTGAAAATTAATATTTGTGTCATTCTGTATGACTGTACAACCACTATAATAAACAGTTTATTATAAAAGTATTATTTATGTTATTAACTCACCACTGAGGAGGAGTAACATGCGCCCAACCTTCTGGTAGAAAGCAAGAGGTTAGCAATTGCTGCAAATAATAATAACGCATGAGTTTATGCATTTATTGTGAATAGTATAATTTCAACTCTCAGCTATATAGCATTAGAAGCAAAGTAGATGCACTAGGCCTACTACCTCATAGGGGGGTGGTTCTGATACCCAAGCTGACAAGGTGAAAAATCTGTCTATGTGCCCTTGAACAAGGCACTTGCTCCAGGGGCAGCATACTGTTATGGTCAGACCCTGTAAAACACAGGTGTCAAACTCATAACACGGAGGGCCAAATGTATGAGGGTCTTCGCTCCTCCCTTGTACATGATTTATGAATTATGGTCACTAATTAGTAAGGAACTCCCCAAACCTGGTCTTCTAGGGCTTAACTGAAAGGAAAAAACTAAAACCTGCAGACACTAGGCCCTCCAAGGAATGAGTTTGACACCTCTACTGTAAAACAACATTTCACTGCACTGTCCGGTGTATGTGACAAAAGCAAATATCATTTTTACTTCCAGGCCTCTTGTTAGGACAGGATTAACGTACAACTACGGCAATCCGGAATGTCATAGAAGTGCAACTGGGACATAAAGGTGAATGACGGGGTCAATTTCAGCGATTTTTGGATGGATTACTAAAAGCTGAAAATGTATGAATTAAACAATTTAGCTGGACAGCACACATGGTAGTCATACCTCATCCCGTCAGTAGAGGATGCTTGGTTGTTTTTTTAAAGTGCTTTCCTCACCATCTTAAATAAGCATGCTCCATTCAAAAACCGTAAAACTAAGAACAGATATGGCCCTTGGTTCACTCCAGACCTGTCTGCCCTCGACCAGCACAAAAACATCCTGTAGCGTATTGCATTAGCATCAAATAGCGCACCGCGATATGCAACTTAGCAGGGAAGTTAGGAACCAATATACACAGGCAGTTTGAAAAAGCTAGCCTTTGCTTTCCTAACAGAAATTTGCATCCTGTAGCACTAATTCCAAAAAGTTTTGGGACACTAAAGTCCATGGAGAACAAGAGGACCTCTTCCCAGCTGCCCACTGCACTGAGGCTAGGAAACACTCACCACAAATAAATCTACATTAATCCAGAATTTCAATAAGCATTTTTCTACGGCCGGCCATGCTTTCCACCTGGCCACCCCTACCAACAGCTCTGCACCCCCCGCAGCTACTTGCCCAAGTCCATTGTCACCAAAGCCCCATATACTACCCACCACTGCGACCTGAATGCTCTCGTTGGCTGGCCCTCGCTACATATTCGTCGACCAAACCCACTGGCTCTATGTCATCTTTTAGTCTTTACAAGGTAAAGCCTCACCTTCTCAGCTCACTGGTCACCATAGCAACACCCACCCATAGCACACGCTCCAGCAGGTATATTTCACTGGTCATCCCCAAAGCCAACACCTACTTTGGCTGCCTTTCCTTCCAGTTCTCTGCTGCCAATGACTGGAACGAATTGCAAAAAAAGATATTAAAAAATTTAATCACTGAAGCTGGAGACATATCTCCCTCATTAACTTTAAGCATCAGCTGTCAGAGCAGCTTACCGATCACTGCACCTGTACACAGCCCATCTGTAAATAGCCCACCCAACTACCTCATCCCCATATTGTTATTTTTTTGCTCTTTTACACCCCAGTATCTCTACTTGCACATCATCATTTGCACATCTATCACTCCAGTGTTAATGCTACATTTTAATTATTTCACCACTATGGCCTATTTATTGCCTTACCTCCATAATCTTACTACACTTGCACACACTGTACATAGACTTTTCTATTGTGTTATTGACTGTCCGTGTGTTTATGTGTAACTATGTGTTGTGTTTTTGTCACACTGCTTTGCTTTATCTTGGCCTGGTCGCAGCTGTAAATGAGAACTTGTTCTCAACTGGCCTACCTGGTTAAATAAAATGTGAAATAAAAATAAAATATAGCTGCACACCTTGACAGAGAGCGGATATGATAAGCGCTTAAAAAAACAATAGCAGGAGGTTGATTTGGGTACCCATTTCTAAGGAGGAATGCTTCCTAAAAGTGACCTACAGAATAGTCGATAACAAGACATGCGCCAAGCCACGACATCTATCATTTTGTAAACAAAGTGAAACCTATCAAAAGCATTTAGTCGTCATTAACTCGTGGGTAAAGCATTATAACATGATTTCTTACACCTTTCTTCAAAAGTGATCTCGATACAGTCCATGCCATGATGAAAATGTGTTCATTGCTCGATTTATCCCCAAATTACGTCCCTGGCCAGCGGTGTCAGCAGAAACACTCCCTCACCTACATCGACAGAAAAGAGAGAGCGGTCTGGAAATAGCTGATCACTTATTGGAGTAGAACACTTCCCACAAAAATATTAACCTTATTGGCTGAAATTACAATTGTATTAGCCAATCTCTATGTAAAATTATAGACGAGCCAACTTTTTAGAAAACATTTATAAAGCGCAGATCCGTCTTTTTGACAACTCGACTGGGTTATTTATGGTCCACCACAGACAATAGCTGAATATGGTCCAAAGATGATGATAGAGGTCTCTAGTGGACAAAAGGCTATTTCAGAATGGGCAGCGCCACTCAGGGCTTCCACCATTTTAAATGTAGTCAACTGGGTGGGACTTCTACTTTTGTTGGCTGATCCTTTCTGGTGACCCTGTTGCAGTCTTGTCCAACCAGGTCATTAGGAGGATTTAGCCTATCATGGAGAATAAAATGTACTACTTTAAAATCGAGATATCATGTGTAGCGCCATTGAGGCTGTCGCCGACGCTATAGTTGCACAGCTACAAAAACGAGTCCTCTACCCATCTCTATGATGTGGTCGGCTACGTTATATAGGAAAAGTACCTACAAATGTACAATTAGTTGGCGCTAATTTTATGAAACACGGGGGAATTTATATAATCAGCATAATATAGTTAACGTTTCCGTCTTGCAGTATTGCGCAAACCCGCATAATAAGCGGTCATCGAAGTATTCTGTGACATGTAATGCCACATCCGCTGTTAAATGCACAACAAAGTAATAGTTTGTCTACTGTCTCTAGCCTGCCTACCCCTTTTAACCTGCAATGCGTCTCTCACTCTTGTCTCACAAAGGTACAGTATCAATTATTGCTTGCAACGTTTCAGTACTAGACACTGAAACGTGGAATGAATTGAAGATGCCGGGAAAGTGCTTAGTCAGACAAAAACCAGAGAGGAGGGTATTTGGGCGCACATTATATTGGCTGCAAGGAACAAAGTTGTTTTCGTTATCATTCTGGAGTAACAGAATTTGCAGTAGTTAAATGCCTGATCTGTCTGAAAACTATGGCAAATCAAACCAAGGTGAATCAATGAGGAATGATATGAGAAAATGACGTATCACGTGCACTGATGTACTTTTCTATCCTTTAGCCCATTATTCATGAATATTTTAGGAGTTCGTGCTCTTGGAGGGTGTTATGGGTGTAAGATGGCACAGTGATGCCATCTGTTGGTAAATGTTAATTACTGCAACTCCAGTGTTTTTACCGGTGTGCTTGAAATACCCGGATGTATTGCAATATACTGAACAAGACTGGTTACTCGCATAAACGTCATTTAACATTCAAACAGAGGGTTCGAATCAGTAAGTACCTTTTGACTATGTATAGTCCACATCTCTGCGTACTTTACAGCATAAGAAGTGGCAATTCCTTTTGACACTGGAAATAAATAACCTACGTTGCTTCTTCCAGCTTTTGCGCTGAAAGGTATTGAATTTGACCAAGTCCCAGTCAATCTTATCAAAGATGGGGGTCAGCAGGTAACTTCCTTACGCTTTTGTTTTTAGGAAGCGGTATTGAACATCAATGGTGTAAAATATATGTTCTCATACTGTACACATCAATTTACAGAACAATATAAGGGGTTAAACCCTATGCAACAAGTGCCTGCTGTCCAAATTGATGGCATCACGCTGTCACAGTCGCTGAGTCCAATGATGTTATTGGTTTGTCAGTGTTTCAACAGTGATGTACTTCTGATACACTGAAAAGTTAAAAGACAACTTAAATCTAGCTCCAAATTTTTCAAACGTAACATTGACAAGACTCATCCACTCACCCTCAGCTGGCAGTGATCCAATACATTGAGGAGACCAGAACAGGACACAGGCTTCTCCCTGCAGACCCAAAGAAACGTGCGCATGATCTCTGACCTTATCGCCTCTGGGATCCAGCCTGTGCAGGTAAGTGAATTACACCACAAAGAAAGTGGATAAACAAGAGATAAGTATATAACAAATTGAAGGCACACAGTCCGCTGCAGATCTGACCAAGTTTGCAAAACAAACTTTGTTTACTGTATGGACATGTTTGAATTGCCATTGCAACAATGATTACTGTAGAGCTACTCAGTCACGTCTGATCATTTGTATTTCAGAATTTGTACGTGCTACAGAAGATGGGAGCCGAGAAGGTGCAGTGGGCGCATCATTTCATCCCCAAAAAAATAGCCTTACATACAATACCAGTATCGCTCTAGACAACCATTCCAGTCCTGGTTAATGCCCCTGTGTCTTTCAGCCCTGGAGCCCATTTGGAAAGAGACAGCTGGCAAGTACTGTGTAGGGGACGAGGTGAGGGGACACTCATCACATCTCTTCAAGTTTAGGAATTCTTGAACTAACCATGTTTACCTTTTAGATTTCCATGGCAGACATCTGTCTCATCCCTCAAGTCTATAATGCTGAATGTTAAGGCAACCAGTCATTCAGAATTGTTACAGAGGAACACCACAGTATGAGACCGATTCGTCGCTGAACATACAACCCACATGACTTGTACATTTGCCCAACAGGTTCAAAGTGGATGTTGATCAGTTTCCAACTATCAAAAGGCTAAACCAAACCTTACTGAAGGTAGATGCTTTCAAAGAGAGTCATCCGTCCTGCCAACTAGACACACCTGCTGAAATATGTACATGAGAACCCCTCTGATGTCTAAAGGAGCCAGTAGTGCCGCCATCATTGAATGCTTCTATAAAATACCTTTGTCTTTGGTTTCAATCTCATTAAATAAGACAATCCATTACCTGTATGATGAGAAGTTTTGTTATTTTAATATTCATAATCACCCATCTACACAAAATATGCCAATGCTGACCAAAGTGGATTTGTTAAGGGAAGCAATACAAAATGTAAAAACATGAACAAATGGTGATGTATTAAATCAATAAAAAACATTTACTGTACAAATTCCCAAGTACCATACTAGCCTTCCGTTGATCCTTCATGTTACTGTAGAAGTTTATGGAAAGTGAAAGTGGCTGCACTTTGTTAAATAATCGGTTTTGTAAAAAAGCTGAAGTTCAGCTTAAATTCAAATAAAACAGAAAATTGATTTCACCTCTACCATGTGATAACACACACATTATTGAGAAAATATCTAAAAAAACAGAAGAGATTGCTTGTCAGATCTGATGTGTATACCATCTTCTCAATGGGAAAAATGCCACTTAAAACAAATGGGTCACGACCCATAATGTGAAACACCACAATGGGATAAAAAGGCATCACTTGCACCATAACTGACAATCAGCCCCCCCCCCCCCCCCCCCCCCCCCCCAGGACAAAAGCTGATCAGATAAGACTACAGCACAGATCAAACAAAGGGGCCTTAAGCAGCCACAATAAAACTAACTGAAGACTTGATGAAATCTAAGCCAAACGTAACAGAACCTTTACGCAGAACAGAAAATACCAAGGACTCAAAAGTCCTTGTACGAGTTCCGCCCATGGCACATTCATATTATTTAGAATGTGTAAACCAGATACATGGATAAAAAGTCAATTTATTTTTCTTATTTCCCAATAAGGTCGTTATCGTCTCCCCCTAAGATCCAGTCTCTTATTCTACAGGGATCTCCACTGTGCACTTCATTGTGTTATTGTAGAAGGTCCCAGCGCAGTCGGAGCCCCCAAACACCAAGAGGGTGCAGTGGATGTTGGCATACTCCCCCTGCTTCTGTTTATCAGCGTCTGAGATGACAGAGCCTCCCAGATTGATCACACTGTGTCCGGCACAAGGCCTGGCACAGAGCAGAGGGGAGACCACTGAATGCCACATACTGGTGTCTGAAAAGAACCAAGACAGGCATTTTTATTCAGAGCAAATGAAAGAGGCTGGATTACCATCAACTTTCTTGAAAAAAAATGATAGTTCTCGGTGAGTGTGTACTCACCCGTGTTGAAGATATGAACGTCCTGCAGGGCTCCAACAGCACTGCAACCGCCACTGACCAGCATCCTGTTGTCTGATACTGGCAGTGCTGCATGATATCTGACCACAAAGATGATAGGGCAACGTTAACTTAGTAAAAAAGAATTTCTACACCAATGTACATCCTTGTTGTTTACAGATACTCAGCAATAAATATCAGATTAAACAAATGGCATTGAATTAAATGGTCGCAATATTGGTCTGTGTGGCAATATAGACATTTTTCATCATGGCAAATACTTGTTGATGTCCTAGAAAAATGTCAGATGGGCATCGTGTTCATATTTTACAAGGTTTGATTTGTATATGTTCTCACCCTCGAGGCAGCGGTGGCATGTTCTCATATTTCACAGCTGTGTACTCCATGAAGCCTTTAGCCAAAAATTAAGAAAATGACATTTGAAGATCGTGGCAACTAGATTTTTATATAGAGTACTCCACATCACCACTGTCAGTGCCTTACCGAGATCCAAAATGTGGAGGTCGTTTAGGTAGGTTGCAGTCTTCCTGCCACCAAAAATGAGCAACTGGTTGGACAAAAGCGTGGTTGTGTGCCTGTAATGTAAACACAAAATGTGTTTATTAAATAAGCACTGTCGTCCTGTAATGGTTAGATACAGTAAGTGAAATATTCTAATAGCCCAATGCCTTGTCTACAGAAATATAATCAAGGAACACTGACCCAAACCTAGGTAGAGGTCGGTCCCCCTCGACAATGGGTTGGTACCAGAGCTCAAACTCTGGGTTAAAAATGTACAGGGCATTACTGCAGGCCTTGCCTCCAGGACAGCAGCTTGGGTGAACCCCCCCAAAAACAAAGAGCTCTTTCATATAGATAGTTGCAGAGTGGTAGGCCAACATGGGGATATCACCTCTTGCCTAGAGGAAGAATTTCCACAAGAGAGAAAATCAAACTTTTCATTTGAAGGTCCTTAAGGTCAATTAAACTATAAAGTGACAAGTGGCACTGGACAGGACACTCACTGTGACAAGCTTCCACTTCCAGGTTAGAGTGTTGAGGATATAGAGGTCGCTGTAGCGCTGGCCCTCCCTCAGGCCACCGTACACGTAGACGACCTTGGAATCAGGGTCATAGGTCGCAGAGTGGCCATGGGCACATGGGGGGACAGGTCCAGAGGTGGTGGAGTTCATTGGGAACCAAAAATCGTTGTCTGAGAAGATAAATGTTGACAATCAATTTGATCAATTAAATGTGTGCTGGGCATTTCAAGATGCCAGGTAACAAATATTTAAATTTTGGCTCCAAATTGTTTTATACAAGTTATTAAAATGGGCAACTCATCTCACCTATCTCCAGTTTCCATAGGGAGTCCTCGCAGTGAGTCTGGTCAGAAGCTTCTCCTCCAATGACAATGGCTGTCTCAGGATCACTCAGACACATGGTGTGGCTCCAGCGCTTTGATGGGCAAACTGAAAACAAAATATCCTTAATGTTTTTCATTCCGCAGAATAGCTGCTATTTGAAATAAACAAATCATTTAATGGCAAATTCTGTAACCTGCTCTGTAGTTGGTCTTCTTCATTCCAGTCTTCTCAACACTGTTCTCTCTAGATAACTTGATTTTTTTGGGGCTAGATGCTCGGCCAGTGTCCTCCTGAGGAATCATTTCAGGGCTCCATGCGATGCGACCCCTCTTCCCAATCACCGTCCGTCTGGGGGTCTTATCCTTCAAATACCATTAAGATTAAAAAGACAGGTTCAATTTCTCTCGCCCCACCACTCCCAACTTAGAAAGTTTCTTATTCAAGCATGAGCCCTACCATAAGCGAAATACAGGGTTTCTCAGATAAAGTGGAATCATCGATTTCTGTCTTGTTAGCTTTGAGTTCGGCATAGCAAATGCTGTCTCCTAGATGTGAGGAGTTGGGGGTTGTAATCTGCAAAGAGTGATACATTTGATTTCTGTCTCACTGAACTACAATTTTAATGACAGTGTAGACCAGAAAAATGCCTCAAAATCAAGAGTGTAGTGACAGATCTACTAACTAGTGGATAACCCTGCAATTTACCCTCTGACTCCCAGAGGTGTTGAGCAGAGTACGGGAGAGATTGCTGTTGTGCTCAACTGGGCTGGAATGTTTTCTTGGCCCACATGGAGTATTGCTGATGAAACTGGCTTCATTCTTTTTGAGGAAAGAGTTGAATAACATAATTTAAGACACTGGTACATTATGCAGGCTGTTATTAATCATTCCAGAATCCTTTGCAAAGACCAATGTAGTATCTGGTCAGTATTTAATTTATAATGTGAGATGTCACAACAAAGTGACACCTGTCACATTAACAATATTGAAAATGTACAGAATAAAAACGCTGGAAACCATACCTCTCCACAAACAGTGAGCAAAACCTTCCCATATACTCCTCTCCTCCCTTTCTCTGTTGCCTCTTGGACAAGGTCAGCATTCCAATCTCCCTCCCAAGTCAAGCACCTTTAAAACAAGCAATATAGACCTTGTATGCATTTTTGCAATTGTTATTAATTAGAATGCATGTAGGGCTAATGTACCTTGTTTGGTCTGACAATGTACCAATCCTCTGCGGTTTCACGTCCTGGCTAACCAGAACATCAACTGAAATGGTTGTCTCGCTTGATAAGAACCGCCATTCCCCAAGACTGAATACAACAAGTTGTTTGGGCAGTGGCAATGGAACATGGACTTGGTGGCACTGGCGATTGGATTTGCTACAATAGATACGGACAAACATTTATGCTGTGAACTACAAGGATGAAGATTGGGCGTGACTGTAATGAATAACGATGGCTCAAATTGGGAGTTGCTGCGTGCCCACTTTCAAAATTTCAACAACGAAATACCTGATAACTACCTGATAAACTGACGGGGTGCATCGTTTAACGACCAGAGGACGAAAAAATGTAACCGTCCCATGTTGATTTCCTCTGAAGTGAATGAGCAAAATTGCAGATTTGCGTTAACGAAGATGGTCCCAATATCACCAGGACAAATCGCTCGCCAGTGCAAGTGAAAGTGGCGTGTAATTTATAAACTGCGCACCTGTTATTGGCTCTATTGGGTTGCAGTGTGCACAGATCTAGGGTCAGTTTAGTCTCAACCCAGTCCAAATCTTCACCATTATGCGGGCCGACTTTACCCTGCTGTCGTGTGACCTCGTTCTATCCTCATCTGATTGCTTTTTGGAACAGCTCAAAATAAAACTGTTGATGGATGTTTCATCAGCTGTGTTATACTTACATCAACTCCCTCATGATTGTTCTTAATGGAGAATCATGGGACAAACTCCCATAAGAGCATAGGCCTTAAGGCCTTAAGCTGTATGTGAGATAGGTCAGCTCTAATGATCAAATCCTATAGCATTTATGTGATGGTCTCAATCTTCAGAATGAGTTAAACAATTCAGTTTATTCAACTGATTCTGTCATTTCAGCAGTTGCAGGATAACAAAACAAAATCAGATTATATTTGTCACATGTTCCTAATAAAATAGGTGTAGTAGACCTTACAGTGAAATGCTTCCTTACAAGCCCTTTTTACCAACAATGCAAAAACATTTTTAAAGAAAGAAAATATTTGCTAAAAAAATACACCAAAAAATTAAGTAGGAAAAAAAGTGACACAATAAAATAACAATAACGAGGCTATGTAGAGGGGGTACCGGTCCCGAGTCAATGTGTGGGGGTACAGGTTAGTGGATGTAATTGAGGTAAAATGTACATGTAGGTAGGGGTTATTGTATTTCTGAAGAAGCCAGCCTCTGGGTCATTAGACACCATTAGACCTGGTTACACCTCTTGGGTTTATTCCAGAGGACTCAGCCAGAGGACATGGATTGGTTATTCCTGTAGCGTGCCAAGGTCTGTTGCTATGGTCCTACATGCATGAAACTATTTCTGTGAGACTCTACAGGTTGCATGTTCACTAGCGGTTCTGAGGGGGGGGGGGCAGTGCCCCTGTGACAACAATTTTGGACCCCCTTGTGGCCCCCCTAAATGTGGAGAATGAAATAATTTTTACCAAACAAATTTTTACTATCGTTCTTTTTTTACATCCGTTATTAGACAGTGGCAACGATGATGATTATGAACATGGTATTTTGCCTGCTAATGCCTGCAATGCAGTGAAGAAAACGATATGACAACAATAACGTCTAATGTAACTGGCCCCTCTAACAGTACAACTGGCCCCAGCTTGCCCCCCCCCCACCAGTTGAAATGGTCTAGAACCGCCACTGTGCATGTCCTAATGTGAAGGCAATATTTTTTTTATTTTTTTAAATTTCACCTTTATTTAACCAGGTAGGCTAGTAGAGAACAAGTTCTCATTTACAACTGCGACCTGGCCAAGATAAAGCACAGCAGTTCGACACATAAAACAACACAGAGTTACATGGAATAAACAAACATACAGTCAATAATACAGTAGAAAAAAAAGGGTGAAAAAGTATATACAGTGAGTACAAATGAGGTAAAATAAGGGATGTAAGGCAATAAATAGGCCATGGCGGCGAAGTAATTACAATATAGCAATTAGACACTGGAATGGTAGATGTGCAAAAGATGAATGTGCAAGTAGAGATACTTGAGTGGAAAGGAGCAAGATAAATAAACACATACAGTATGGGGATGAGGTAGTTGGATGGGCTATTTACAGATGGGCTATGTACAGGTGCAGTGATCTGTGAGCTGCTCTGACAGCTGGTGCTTAAAGCTAGTGAGGGAGATATGGGTCTCCAGCTTCAATGATTTTTGCAGTTCGTTCCAGTCATTGGCAGCAGAGAACTGGAAGGAAAGGCGGCCAAAGGAGGAATTGGCTTTGGGGGTGACCAGTGAGATATACCTGCTGGAGCGCGTACTACGGGTGGGTGCTGCTATGCTGACCAGTGAGCTGAGATAAGGTGGGGCTTTACCTAGCAGAGACTTGTAGATGACCTGGAGCCAGTGGGTTTTGAGACGAGTATGAAGCGATGGTCAGCCAACAAGAGAGTACAGGTCGCAGTGGTGGGTAATATATGGGGCTTTGGTGACAAAATGGATGGCACTGTGATAGACTGCATCCAATTTGTTGAGTAGAGTGTTGGAGGCTATTTTATAGATGACATCGCCGAAGTCGAGGATCAGTAGGATGGTCAGTTTTACGAGGGTATGTTTGGCAGCATGAGTGAAGGATGCTTTGTTGCGAAATAGGAAGCCGATTCTAGATTTAATTTTGGATTGGAGATGCTTAATGTGAGTCCGGAAGGAGAGTTTACAGTCTAGCCAGACACCTAGGTATTTGTAGTTGTCCACATATTCTAAGTCAGAACCGTCCAGAGTAGTGATGCTGGACGGGCGGGCAGGTGCCGGTTGAAGAGCATGCACTTAGTTTTACTTGCATTTAAGAGCAGTTGGAGGCCACGGAAGGAGAGTTGTATGGCATTGAAGCTTGTCTGGAGGTTTGTTAACACAGTGTCCAAAGAAGGGCCAGAAGTATACAGAATGATGTCGTCTGTGTAGAGGTGGATCAGAGAATCACCAGCAGCGAGAGCGACATCATTGATGTATACAGAGAAGAGAGTCGGCCCGAGAATTGAACCCTGTGGCACCCCCATAGAGACTGCAAGAGGTCCGGACAACAGGCCCTCCGATTTGACACACTGAACTCTATCAGATAAGTAGTTGGTGAACCAGGCGAGGCCCTCATTTGAGAAACCAAGGCTGTTGAGTCTGCCAATAAGAATGATAACAGTGGCTAAATTCCAGAGGTGATAAGCCATTAAGAGAAGTTACTATGAGTATGACGTAAGGAGGAGAAATGTATAAGTAGCTTGTGCTAAGACTGAAAGGGAGTTACTTCATGAATTGACTCGGCTTTTGTTATATTGATTAATAAAAGCCTATTTGAACTCACATGCTCCGGTATTTGTGAAATATGATTGACCAAATATTTCCACGACAGGGTAAAGTGACTATGCATAGATAATAAACAGCGAGTAGCAGCAGTGTAAAAAAGGGGGTTAATGCAAATAGTCTGGGTAGCCATTTCATGAACTGTTCAGCAGTCTTATGACTTGGGGGTAGAAGCTGTTAAGGAGCCTTTTGGACTTAGACGCTCTGGTGCTGCTTGCCGTGCGATAGCAGAGAGAACAGTCTATGACTAGGGTGGCTGGAGTCTTTGACAATTTTTAGGGCCTTTCTCAAACAACGCCTGGTATAGAGGTTCTGGATGGCAGGAAGGTTAGCCCCAGTGATGTACTGGGCCATACGCACTACCTTCTGTAGTGCCTTGCGGTCGGATGCTGAGCAGTTGCCATACCAAGCGGGGATACAACCAGTCAGGATGCTCTCAATGGTGCAGCCGTATAACTTTTTGAGGATCTGAAGATCCATGCCAAATCTTTTCCGTCTCCTGAGGGGGAATAAGCATTGTCGTGCCCTCTTCACGACTGTCTTGATGTGTTTGGACCATGATAGTTTGTTGGTAATGTGGACAACTATTTTCTACATTGTAGAACAATAGTGAAGACATGACAACTATGAAACAACACATATGGAATCGTGTAGTAACCAAAAAAGTGTTAAACAAATCAAAATCTATTTTATATTTGAGATTCTTCAAAGTAGCCACCCTTCGCCTTGACAGCTTTGAACACTCTTGACATTCTCTCAACCAGTTTCACCTGGAATGCTTTTCCAACAGTCTTGAAAGTGATCCCACATATGCTGAGCACTTGTTGGCTGCTTTTCCTTCACTCTGCAGTTAAAGAAAAACCCTTGAATGAGTAAGTGTGCCCAAATGTTTGACTAGTACTGTATATATGACCCAAAAATCTTTGATTGATCTTGAAAGCTCTCTATACTTTACTACTTAATGGGAACATAAAGTAAATGAGCTGTTGAAAATGTTAAAAAAAACATAATTCAATGCAAATGAGAATCTTTCTTCTTTATTGTGATTTATTTTTAAAGGAAAGCTTATAAGAAACAGAACTGCATGCAGTACGAAGCACAGCAACCATGGGACACTTATTTTCGGTTCCTTATATTTTAACAGCACAATTCATATGATACAGTACCTTGGAAACATGCACAACACAGATGGATGAGGTACAAACATTCTTTTTTGGAACCACATATGGCTATAATCATTTCAGATCATGATTAGGTGCATACAGAGCTACAACACAGAAATGACACACACAATACAAATGATCCTCCTTTACAGAGATCTGTGCATAAAATTGTACTTTAAAGGGACGATCCAAATCATACTTTTATACTGAACAAAAAATAAACGCAACATCTAAAGTGTTGGAGCCATGTTTCATGAGATGAAATAAAAGATTCCAGACATTTTCCATACTCACAATATTTCTCTCAAATGTTGTGCACAAATTGGTTTACATCCCTGTTAGTGAGCATTTCTCCTTTGCCAAGATAATCCATCCACCTGACAGGTGTGGCATATCAAAGAAACTTATTAAACAGCATGATCATTACAAAGGTGCACTTTGTGATGGGGACAATAAAATGCCACTAAAATTTGCAGTCACTCAACACAATGCCACAAACGTCTCAAGTTGAAGGAGCGTGCAATTGTCATACTGACTGCAGGAATTTCCAAGAGAGCTGTTGCCAGATAATTTAATATTAATTTCTCTACCATAACCTGTCTCCAACTTCGCTTTAGAGAATTTGCCAGTACGTCCAACCGGCCTCACAACCGCAGACCATATGTAACCACGCCATCAGGCAGCTTGACCTATGGGATTGTCTGGGGGGGGGGGGGGGGGGGGGGGGCTCTGAGGAGTATTTCTGTCTGTAATAAAGCCCTTTTATGGGTAATAACTCATTCTGATTGGCTGGACCTGGCTCCCCATTGGGTGGACCTGGCTCCCAAGTGGGTGGGCCTATGCTCTGCCCAGTCATGTGAAATCCATAGATTAGGGCCCAATGAATGTATTTCAATTGACTGATTTCCTTCTATGAACTGTAACTTAGTAAAATCTTTGAAATTGTTGCATGTTGCGTTTATATTTTTGTTCAGTATAGAAATATATTGAATCTGTTAGTATTTACAATAGTCTAATGCTATTGTCCACAAAGACCAACCCACCACCTGACAACCAGCAAACTAAATAGGGACTTGGCAATGTAAATATTGAACCCATATTACATAACAGCTTTTTGTGATAGGGGGTGGCTTTTATTTGTGTCATAAAGACAGACGGTGACCATTTGCTTTATCATTGGACTCGGAGCAACATTCAATATTCTTTCATTGACAATCACTCATTCCAATCACAGTATGCAAAAAAATGATTGAATTGTTGTGCAGAATATTTGTTTAACTGCATTTGGATTATCATACAATTCAAGTAAACATTTTTTTTTTAAAAGGCAAAAAATTGACATACATGAAGCAAAAAATAAAACAAATACAGTTCTTTGGAGCACCTCTCCTGATTAAGCTTTCCACCTAGCAATCATCTTTCTACCAGTGTTCCCTGATCGCTGCCACCAAAGAAATGTGTCTGATTAATATACTGTACCAGTCAAAAGTTTGGACACACCTACTCATTCCAGGGTTTTTCTTTATTTTTACAATATTTCCTGCATTGTAGATTAATAGTGAGGACATCAAAACTATGAAATAAACACATATGGAATCATGTAGTAACCAAAAAAGTGTTTAAAAAAATCTAAATATATTTTAGATACTTCAAAGTAGCCACCCTTTGCCTTGATGACAGCTTTGCACACTCTTGGCATTCTCTCAACCAGCTTCATGAGGTCTCCTGGAATGTATTTCAATTAACAGGAGTGCCTTGTTAAAAGTTCACTTGTAGAATTTCTTTCCTTCTTCGTGCGTTTGAGCCAATCAGTTGTGTTGTGACAAGGTAGGGGTGGTATACAGAAGACAGCCCTATTTGGTGAAAGACCAAGTCCATATTATGGCAAGACCAGCTCAAATAAGCAAAGAGAAACAACAGTCCATCATTACTTTAAGACATGAAGGTCAATCAATGCGAAAATATTTCAAGAAATCTTAAAGTTTCTGTGCCAAATTCTTTCTTTGAAAGTTTTGATTGTAAAAACAATCAAGGGCTATGATGAAACTGGCTCTCATGAGGACCACCACAAGAAAGGAAGACCCAGAGTTACCTCTGCTGCAGAGTATCATTTCTTTAGAGTTACCAGCCTCAGAAAGTGCAGCCTAAATAAATGCTTCACAGAGTTCAAGTAACAGACACATCTAAACATCAACTATTCAGAGGAGACTGTGTGAATCAGGCCTTCATGGTCGAATTTCTGAAAACAAACTACTACTAAAGGACACCAATAAGAAGAAGAGACTTGCTTGGGCCAAGGAACACAAACAATGGAGATTAGACCAGTGGAAATCTGTCCATATTTGAGCATTTTGGTTCCAACCACCGTGTCTTTGTGAGACGCAGAGTAGGTGAACGGATGATCTCCGCATGTGTGGTTCCCACCGTGAAGCATGGAGGAGGAACTGTGAGGGTGCTTTGCTGGTGACACGGTCAGGGATTTATTTAGAGTTCAAGGCACACTTAACCAGCATGGCTACCACAGCATTCTGCAGCGATACGCCATCCCATCTGGTTTGCACTTAGTGGGACTATCATTTGTTTTTCAACTGGACAATGACCCAACACACCTCCAGGCTGTGTAAGGGCTATTTGACCAAGAAGGAGAGTGATGGAGTGCTGCATCAGATGACCTAGCCTCCACAATCACCCAACCTCAACCCAATTGAGATCATTTGGAATGAGTTGGACCACAGAGTGACGGAAAAGCAGCCAACAAGTGCTCAGCATATGTGGGAACTCCTTCAAGACTGTTGGAAAAGCATTCCAGGTGTAGAAGCATTCTACAATGTAGAAAATTGTCAAAATAAAGAAAAACCCTTGAATGAGTAGGTGTGTCCAAACTTTTGACTGGTACTGTACATTTACTATATATAGAATATATATCTTTAAAATATGGTCAATTTGCCTTAACTCACGGCACATAACTTTTAAACAGAACATGGCACAAACACAAGGCTACGTCAAATCTTTCTCTATAAACACAGTAAAACATATGAACAAAATGTCCTACTTCATAATTCTCTGGTCGTCTTAGATTTTAAGTGTAGACTAGGAGCGAGCAACATACGCTGATTGTGATGAAAAATCTATGCACCTATAATTAACCATAACATGTTCTATGGAATCAAACATATATGTAATTCTAGTATGTCATACAGTCATATGCAATAGCTGACGCTTACAGTTCCTCAGGCACTGTAATACACTCTGTAGTACAGAGTCTTATTTCGCCATAGTGAGTAGGAGTTATTAAACTTCAGAAGGTAAGTGCCTTTTCCTGGATACTCGTGACTGCCACCTTGCACTGCCATGTGACTGTCCAGACGATACACAGGTAAGATTTCCCCTATGTTGGACTTGGCCAATGATTTAGAAGCCTTCTCAACATCCCCTGTGTTGATAAGTCCTGCATGAGACAACACATATGGCCTTCAAGACAATTACAACCTCAACTAATTTAAAGAGAAGTTATTATTAAAGATATTCAAATCTTTTCAAATAAAATTGAGATTATTTTGTATTAAATTAGTTTGGAACTAAAATTTCAAACCAAAAGAGGAGGTGCCTACTGACCTTCTAGCTGATTTTCCTCCTCTTCGTCATCACTGGATTCACTGATGTGGACTGTAATGGCCTGGCTGGTGACAGGGTTCCAGTCAAAGTAGATTCCAAAGGCTATGTCATAGCTATCTGTGGCAAACTCCCAGCACACCTGCTTTCCCTCAGGAATGGTGGGCACATGGACTGTCATAATGTTTCCTCGTTTCACTGTCACCACACTGTCCTTCTCCAGTCGCAGCTTGGCCTTGAGCTCCTTAATCGCCATGGAGGTCCACGTGGAGGGAGGCTTCAGCGGTGGCATTTGGGCTAGAGCACAACCATAGACTATATGTGAGGACAACATAGGAACCAAACATGAGCCGTGTTCAAAAATGTGTGATATAATTACTCAATTTCAGATCCTTTGTCAAATGTATTTTTTTTCAGCATACTCATTATTTTATTAATATGTTGCAATACAGACATCAGACTTCAGAACATGGATGAAAGCTATGAGTTCTCTTTAGTGGTAGTGGGTGTTAAACCCTAGACTAAATTGTCTCACCTTTTCTCTCTCCAGGGTTCTGGCTATTCCCACTGCTGTTGCTCTCCTCAACATCTCCCCCTGTGGCCTGCTGCCCGGCAGGAGACTGTTGATTAACCTGAAAACACACAAGTGCTTGCAGTATTTTCATTTCATTGCCATGTACTTTTTTATGTGGCATGATGTGTACCTCAGCTGGCTGGTTGGACCCCTCTGTGCCATTGGTTCCATCCATATCAGGGTGACTTATGGGGTGGTTGGAGTTAGAGAGGCCTCTGCTCTGGAGCCTGTACACAGACAGCATGACCATTCTAACTTCTAAACACAATTCAGCATACAATACAATTGTGCTATGTAAGGCATACATAAAACAGGCAATGCATTACAACTATACAAAATGGTTATGCCGTATTTAAATTGTATTTAGTAATAGCATATTGCAGGAATTAAATACAGTAGCTATACAGCAAAAGATCAAAGTAGCTCTAGCAAGAACAAGTGAGTAACCTGTCTAGCAGATTGGTCTCCGACGTTATCCAAGGGAAAGAGGAAACCGATAACACTGTCAGTCTGGATTGACGCTCCGAAGTAGCCTCTAATTCATCTATCTCTAAAATGAATGCATAAACACCGTTCAATCTCGCTCTAAATAGCGTACTGTATTAAGTCCCCCACCCCTTCTCTCTATCCCTCCCCTTTACACACACACACACACACACACACACACACACACACACACACACACACACACACACACACACACACACACACACACACACACACACACACACACACACACACACACACACACACACACACACACACACGCGCGCGCGAATGCCGCGTTCAAAACAACTTGGAACTCGGAAATCTCCGACTACAGTGTATTCAAGACAACTGGAAATCAGAAAAAAACCGAGCTGGGGAAAATTGTTTTGAACGGTCATCTAACTCGGAATTCCAACTCGGACCTCTTTCTTGAGCTTCGACCTGAAGATCAATGTCGTCGTCATTATTTGACCTCGCATTTTTCACAGTTTCAAGTTGTCTTGAACACACCATAAAGCGCAGTTTACCATCATATCAGAAGACATTGTCAATCTGTCTGGACGGCATTCAGATCCTGTATCATGAAAGAAAACGAATAGACACCAGAATACACTTTCACCAACGTAAAAACGAATAGACACCATCATTGTTTTTTTTACCAACGTAAAAACAAACGAAAAAGTTTTTTGGGGAGGGGGGTATTGTTGTTGAATTGATAGATATTGCTACATTGTTGGAGCTAGAAACATAAGCATTTCGCTGCACCGTGCTTCTACATCTGCATTGCTTACTGTTTGGGGTTTAGGCTGGGTTTCTGTACAGCACTTCATGACATCTGCTGATGTAAATAGGGCTTGATAAATACATTTGATTGATTTTGCGTACGCAACCAACAAACTGATTTGATTTAGTCCGCGATCTTAAGTCCGACTGGTGCGCGCGCGGTTACAAAGTAACATTCCTAGATAGCTTCCTGGTCACATAATTGCAACAGATTTGAAACCAATTTCATGATAAAATGTAACAGCTCAAGATACATTGAGTTGTTAGACTGCTACTGGCATGCTGATGTCCCCGCTGAGCAATCACTGCACCCACTGGCCATTCTGAGCTGGACGTACGCGTGCTAACGTTAGCTATACTTAGCTAGCCAGTTGAACTAGTCGTAAGATCCCCTGACATTCTTGGAATCGATGCATCTCGACATAATCTTGTAACTCGTCAACAAATTATAAATAAAATAAAAAACTACCAGAGATAATGATAAAGGCACTCGCACATCTGAGCTATCTTTTTTGCAGGTGCATGGTAATAGGTGAATAAGATTAGAAATAAGAAGAAACCCGCACACTGCTCTTTAATACGCCTTACGTATCGACCCCAAGGCTTTTGTGAGTAAAAAAAAAAAAATAGCACCCTTATTAGCACCCTTACGTAGACACCCACATCCGTTCAATGCATCGAATGGTGTTGGAGTCGAGGGAAAATAAGTTACCAAATATAACAATGTTCATTTCATAACTACTCTTATAAAGTGTGTATATAAAACGTCTGTAAAACCACAATGAGGACATCGACCCATCAATTAAGTTTTCATAAATCATTGGGAACGTCAAGAGTAATCTGAAATGGGTGCATTAATTCATGTTCACATTTACAACATAACAATACATAGGCATTTCATCATTAAGACCTCAGCCACAGTCATCTAACAGACTCCCATCCAGAGCGACACACAGAAGCAACCAGGGTTAACGCCCTGCTCAGGGGCACGTCGACAGATCTCCCACAAGATCAAAAACAGGGACCGGAACCAGCGATCCATCAACCACCGGCCCAAGCTCCCCCCTACAGTTCACCAAGAGCTGCCCCTCAACCATCCGAGACCCCCCCCCCAGAGAAAAAGAATATTCCATTCCCCACCCCTCAATGCACCAACAACTGAACAAAAGAGAAAAAAAGAGAGACAAAGGAAAACAGAAAACTATGCAAAAAACAACAAAGATATCAATGACAACAAAAATCATAACAGCAAGGCCAACTGAATATGTTTGAGTGTATGTATGGCACTATTTACCTGTGTGCATGTGCATTTGATTGAGTGTGTGTGTGTGTATATGCACGTGTACAAACACCTGCAAGGCATCAGCCTCAGGCAAACCGGTATTAGATGTAAAACCACTGCCCCTCAGTGTCATTCAAACTTACTTTTTCTTATGTTTTATTTTTACTTTTTATACTTTTGTCTTTGACGTCATTCTATCCCCTGCCCTGCAACTCCACTCCCACATCCCAACCCCTTATCTTGTCAAAGGAGAAATGCTCATTAACAGAGATGTAAACAAATTTGTTCACAACATTTGAGAGAAATAAGATTTTTGTGCATATGGAAAATGTCTGGGATCTTTTATTTCAGCTCATAAAACCAACACTTTACATGTTGCGTTTATATTTTTGGTCAGTATAAATCCAATCTTTTTTTGGAAATTGGACATATACATATTGCCCCTTACAAAAAGTATCTGTATGTTGTGTCGCAATAAAACGTTTCATCCATTCTACTCAGGAGCACTTCTATTTTCCAAATCCACAGAGTTTACACCCCAAGGAGTGTTGCTGCTCAATTTGCACCCCTTAAAGAGTTTTTGATATTGGACATATACAGATTGCACTGTACAAAATTATTTGTATGTTGTGTCACAGTAAAAGGGGGTCCATTCTCCTCAGGAGCACTTCTAGATTTCCAAATCCACAGAGATTACACTCAGGGGGGAGTGGCTGCCCATTTGACGGCCCTTATATAGAGCAGCCCATCAACTTAAATCCAATCGTTTTTGTCATATTGGACATACATATTGCGCCATACAAAATGATCTACTCACTAGAGTCCATAGCACTCAAAACAGATGAGTTGGAACGAAAAAGTTTGCGTGGGGCCCCTCGACACTATATGGCACAAATATAGCACTGGAAGGGAAAAAACAATTGTGTCCATAAAACTACGGTCCAGTCTGCACTTTTGTACTGTCACTTTAACTCTCTGCTGACTGACTAATTCAGGAATATACCGTAACTATTTTAGCTTACTCTTTGTTTGCTTCCAGTGTGAAATAAAACGCCATTCCAAACCAGACTTACACTCTTGGATTGCCTTATAATGGAGATGCCAAATTCCGACTATTAGCAGGTGATTAGGTGAGAAGCGAACTGCTTAAGCGAAACAATGCAATCAGTAAATGTATGTCACGAATTTCAAATGTGTCTATTTAATAAACTGTGATAGTACATTGTCATGCCCAATACTATTGTAAGGTTACGTTTTATCAATATTTGCACAAGTACGGTATGTGAGTAGTACAACAAATTTACCAACTGGCGTCGCACTTGTCTCCTATTTTTTTATGCTCCACTGATGAACATTATTATAAAGGAGATAATGTTTGGCTACAAAATCTTTGGTTTTCTTCTCAAAAGGCAATATATTTCAGTGGACATTAGTTTATTTCCCTTTTAAGAATATTTCATGCATTAAATACAAATTATGAAGATCAACTGTACACTTATGTACAATAAACAATATTCTCTATTATCACATGCATTACAATTCCCATTACAGTTAAACATTTTTGTAGTGAACTATTGTCCAAAACAACTCAGGGGTGTAGAGCAAATGTAAAGGCTGCATTATCACATGAGCTATCTCCAAAATAAGCACATAGGCCAAAAAAACTAGTCCAATATTTCAAACATGGGCATGATATTTAAGACCAGACAGCACAAGCCGACATAGGCAAATGTATAGTGAAATAAAGTTTCACACTGACGTTTGAAAAATGTCAAATTGAGAAGCAGTCTACTTCGCACATTAAAGAATTTGCTACACAGGCAATTATACCATACGACTGCTGCCTACATCTCGCTTATAAATGTATTTCAAAGACAACAGCCATAAAAATCAGGAAAAAGTCTAACACCCCCATTGTACTGGTAACAAGTGACCTTCACATCACTTGTAATTAAAAGTGCAGATGATCTATATATTGTACCGCAACACATTCCACAATGCTGAGACTCTTTTAGGATGCTCTCTGCAAGAAATGTTACATAGAATGCTATAAAGCTCACACATACATATCCACATATGCTAAACCTTATAAAATGTTAGGGGACATACACTTCAATAGCTTACAACATCTCTGGTGGAGATAGTGTTATTTGACACCAAGTAGGATACTATCATGTTGAATATGACAAACTACAGACTTGCTGTTATCACAATTATTAAAAAAAGATTCAATGAAATGCTGAGCTTCCAGACACCACTCCTTATCTCTGTCCCCTTTAAGGACATGGTATATTACTTTTCCTCACTGTTACCGTTATGAAAAGATTCTCCACATTCAAAACGATCCAGTCCTATCCTCAAAGCAAAGCTAATCGATTATGATCCACAGTAGGGAGGGACATGACAGTGACCTCTATGACTCTACATGAACTGCTCCTATGAGTCCCTCTATCTAACATATGGTATTACAACAGTATATTACCATGAAGGCACTGCAGGGGAAAATGTGCTAGGAAGTTAACACAAGCTGATTCACACTAGTTCAAACTGCAACAAGTCTACGAGATGAATTGTGTTTTATTTACACCAGCGCTGACTTTTCAGTGCCACTACATTTTGGCTATATACTCCATCCTGTATATAACCATGTTATTTTCTACTCCCTATACAGTGCCTTTGGAAAGTATTCAGACCCCTTGACTTTTTCCACATTTTGTTACATTACATCCTTATTCTAAAATGGATTAAATAAAAAAAAAATCCTCAGCAATCTACACACAATACCCCATAATGACAAAGCGAAAACAGTTTGCTAGAGATTTTAGCAAATGTATTATTATTTTTTAAACAGAAATACCTTATTTACATAAGTATTCAGACCCTTTGCTATGAGACTCAAAGTTGAGCTCAGATGCATCCTGTTTCCTTTATGGTAGAGTGGCCAGATGGAAGCCACTCTTCAGTAAAAGGCACATGACAGCCCTCTTGGAGTTTGCCAAAAGGCACCTAAAGGACTCTCAGACCGTGAGAAACAAGATTCTCTGGTCTGATGAAACCAAGATTGAATGCCAAGCGTCACGTCTGGAAGAAACCTGGCACCATCCCTACGGTGAAGCATGGGGGTGGCAGCATCATGGTGTGGGGATGTTTTTCAGCAACAGGGACTGGGAGAATAGGCAGGATCGAAGGAAAGATGAACGGAGCAAAGTACAGAGAGATCCTTGAAGAAAACCTGCTCCAGAGCGCTCAGGGCCTCAGACTGGACAACGACCCTCAGCACACAGCCAAGACAACATAGGAGTGGCTTCTGGACAAGTCTTTAAATGTCCTTGAGTGGCCAGCCAGAGCCCGGACTTGAACCCGATCGAACTTCTCTGGAGACCTGAAAATAGCTGTGCAGCAACGCTCCCCATCCAACCTGACAGAGCTTGAGAGGATCTGCAGAGAAGAATGCAAGAAACTCCTCAAATACAGGTGTGCCAAGCTTGTAGCGTCATACCCAAGACTCAATACTGTAATCACTGCCAAAGGTGCTTCAACAAAGTACTGAGTAAAGGGTCTGAATACTTACGTAAATGTGATATTTCCGGTTTTTATATTCAATAAATTAGCATACATTTCTAAAAACCTGTTTTTGCTTTGTCATGATGGGGTATTGTGTGTAGATTGATGAGAAGGAAAAAACCCAATTTTATCAATTTTAGGGCTGTAATGTATAAGGCTGTAATGTAAAAAAATGTGGAAAAAGTCAAGGGTTCTGAATACTTTCTAAAGGCACTGTATATAGCCATGTTATTTTTACTCTACATTTTTATTTGTTATTTACTATGTATTTGTTCCTCGCATCACTATTTCTATTTTATCTTTAACTCGGCATTAGTTAGTCTACTATGCCGGTTGTCTACGAAGCATGTGAGAAATAAAATGCGATTCAATTTTTTGCATCAAAAAGTAAATCTGCAGAGCCAGTTCCTTCCAGCTTGTAAGACTCAAAAGGCCTTGCAACAGCCGATACGGAGTGTGTTCTCTAAAACAAAATACACCGCCCTCTGATTCCGCACAATCATCTCTTCAGTCATTGGACAGCAGTCGGCAATCACTCCTCCCCTTGCCGCCATTTCTGGGATTCCTCCTGGCGTGCGTCTGGGTGAATCTGGTTCCTCATGCCCCCCAGTACGTTGGAGGTGGCCTCGGTGGCCATGATGAGAGGCTTGACCACAGCTGGGGGGAGCTGTCTAAGGACCCCACCCACTGCCCCGGTCATCCCACGCTGCTCGTGCTCCCGTGTGGCCGTGTCATAGATGGTCAGAGCAGTGTCCGTGATTCCCTGTGGGGACACACACATTGAACATGATTTATGACAGTCCTGATAAGTAACTTCATTCTGTACTCAATCTTGTAGTGTGCTACACTTTAAGCAGCACTACAAGCAGATGAGATGCAAATTGCTAGCATCTTGCAATTTACCTCTTTTACAACACTGTAAGCATTGGCTACTCCTTCTCTTAGATCAACTGGCTGATGAGCAAATCGGTAATGAGAGAACCGTTTTATTCTCTTCATTTCCCTCTCATCGGATCCTGGAGATACCATGTCATAGGCAGTCTCTGCTGCTGCCTAAAGAGCACAAATAAAACAAATCGTTTTGCATTACATTATGGAGCCTGGCAAACTGGTAACACAGAAGTTGAGATGCAGGACAGTTACAACCTACATTAGAAATATTCTATCTGGACCAGGGTGTGTTTTTACCTGGATAGTCCGCACCATACGGTTGGTAAGCTCCAGAGCAGCCATAGCTGTGGAGGTGCCAAAGGAAGCAGTACCCCGCTGCAATCCACGTACAACCCGACCATCCTTCCGGTACTGCTCTATCGGGAGCCACACCAGATCCCTAAATCCCTGGACTGAACAGGCAGAACATTTTATTTGGTCAATACAAAAAAGGCCCAAAAGATCAGGATTTCTGACTTTTAATTTAGTTTATTAATACATAAAAAATACTCTAAAATACATACTGAACAAAAATATAAACGCAAATGTAAAAGATTTTACACTTCAAGTGTTACAGTTCATATAAGGAAAAATCAGTCAATTTAAATAAATAAATTAGGCCCTAATCTATAGATTTCACATGACTGGGAACGCAGATAGGCATCCCTTGGTCACAGATAACGTAAAAAAAGTAGGGGAGTGGATCAGAAAACCAGTTAGTATCTGGTGTGACCACTATTTGCATCATGCAGAGCGACATCTTTGCATAGAGTTGATCAGGCTGTTGATTGTGGTCTCTGGAATTGTGTACAGATCCTTGAGACATGGGACAGTGCATTATCCTGCTGAAACATGAGGTGATGGTAGTGGATGAATGGCATGACAATGGGCCTTAGGATCTAGTCACCGTATCTCTGTGCATTCAAATTGCCATTGATAAAATGCAACTGTGTTTGTTGTCCGTAGTAAATGCCTGCCCATACTATAACCCCACCACCCCAATGGGGCACTCTGTTCACACGTGGTCTGCGGTTGTGAGGCCGGTTGGACGTACTTCCAAATTTTCTAAAACGACGATAGAGGCGGTTTATGGTAGAGAAATGAACATTCAATTCTCTGGCAACAGCTCTGGTGGACATTCCTGCAGTCAGCATGCCAATTGCATGCTCCCTCAACTTGAGACTTCTGTGGCATTGTGTTGTGCAACAAAACTGCACATTTAAGAGTGGCCTTTTATTGTCCCCCGCACAAGGTGCACTTGTGTAATGATCATGCTGTATAATCAGCTTCTCCTTCTATGCCACACCTATCAGGTGGATGGATTATCTTGGCAAAGGAGAAATGCTCACTAACAGGGATATAAACAAATTTGTACACAACATTTGAGAGAAATAAGCTTTTTGTGCATACGGAACATTTCTGGGATCTTTTATTTCAGCTCATGAAACATGGGATCAACAGGCTGCGTTTTTATTTTTGTTCTGTGTAAGCATAACAATAGTATTTTTTATGTTGATCCAAAAGCTTACAGACTAATTTCCTGTGTAGCGCAATTGGCCAAAAGCATGACCTTTGTCACAGTATCTGTGTGGTGCTGAGAGGCTTTGACAGAGTCTTCTTACAAAGATCCAGTTAGTCATTTAAAGAAGCCCTTGCAAATTAAACCACATGCAACATGCTGTCTGATTAATAGTTGAAGACATTAGTGCCTCAAAACCAGTTTATCAACATACACATGTCCTACTTACCCAACTGTACCAGCGAGTGGATCGGTCCCACCCCACCCAACAGTCCTGGCAGCTGGTTCTTCTTGATGTCGTTCAGCCACTCATTTATTGCATAGGAAAAGAGCTTATCCACTCCCAACAGTCTGGAAGAAAACCAAGAATGTCCTCACAGTTACTGCATACTGTATTATTCATACTATACATAGATACCCTGTGTGTCATATTTAACATAATGAATGGTCCAATCATAACGAATCATACTAATATGAGGGGACTGTACTGATTAAACCTACCCTTGTCTGTAGCATAATCGCCTTAGTTTCAACTCGGAGCAATTCAGCTGCGTCAACCCAATCACAATACCTGCAAACGTTCCCTGTAACAGAGGATTAGCGTAGGAAACATGAGCAAAATGAGCTATTGTGAGGGTAAGAAATGTTATACTTATAAAGAATGTGCTTATCCATCAGAGCTTGTGAACCAAAATATTGCACAATATGTAGGCTGGACAACACTAGTTGTCAAGCCTGTCAACACTGAACAGAAAACTGAATGTGTTGGTATGCAGTGTTTTGAAGAGATTGTTAAAACAACATACCTGCTCCATTGAAACATGTTTCCCATGGTAATCCAGACGAATGGGAACTTCAGAAGTAAACCGAAACTCTCTGAGGGAAATCAAACAAATAAAAACAAATATTTCATAATTTCCTAACAACATCAATAAACACAATGTGGACACTTGCTTATCTCATTCCAAAATCATGGGCATTAATATGGTATTGGTCTCCCCTTTGCTGCTATAAAAGCCTCCACTCTTCTGGGAAGGCTTCCCACTAGATGTTGGAACATTGCTGCGGGGACTTGCTTCTATTCATTTCTTTATGGACCTTGTCATGCTGAAACGGGAAAGGGCCTTCCCCAAACAGTTGCCACAAAGTTGGAAGCACAGAATTGTCTAGAATGTCATTGTATGCTGTAGCATTAAGATTTCCCTTTTACTGGAACTAAAGAGCCTAGCCCGAACCATGAAAAACAGCCCCGAACCATTATTCCTCATCCACCAAACTTTACAGTTGGCACTATGCATTGGGGCAGGTAGCGTTCTCCTGGCTTCCGCCAAACCCAGATTTCTTCCGTCGGACTGCCAGATGGTGAAGCGTGATTCCAGAGAACACGTTTCCACTACACCCTAGTCCAATGGCGGCGAGCTTTACACCACTCCAGCCGATGCTTGGCATTGCACATGGTGATCTTAGGCTTGTGTGTGGCTGCTGCTCATCCATGGAAACCCATTTCGTGAAGCTCCCGAAAAACAGTTCTTGTGCTGACGTTGCTTCCAGAGGCAGTTTGGAACTCGGTAGTGAGTGTTGCAACCGAAGACAGACGATTTATACGGGCAACAGCACTCTGTGGTCCCGTTCGGGGAGCTTGTGTGGCCTACCACTTCGCCGCTGAGCCGTTGTTGCTCCTAGACGTTTCCACTTCACAATAACAGTACTTACAGTTTACTGGGGCAGCTCTAGCAGGGCAGAACTTTGATGAACTAACTTGTTGGAAAGGTGGCATCCTATGACGGTGCCACATTGAAAGTCACAGTTCTTCAGTAAGGCCAGTCTACTGCCAATGTTTGTCTATGGCAATTGCATGGCTGGGTGCTCGATTTTATACACCCGTCAGCAACGGATGTGGCTGAAATAGCTGAATCCACTAATTTGAAGGGCTGTCCACATACTTTTGTATATATAGTGTACCTGTCCACCTCTACACATAGTAAGGACACCTACCTGAAGAAGATGGGCTGGTCAGTGAAGGATGATGCAGTGGCAGCCTCAGCTTCCCCAGAGTCGCTGTTACTGGGCAGGGTGAGGCCATTGAGACTGAGGCTGGAGCGGCTCTGGGCAGGCACAGAGATGATGGGGGCAGGGTCCTGGCTCCCACCTCCATTCTTAGTGAAGCTGCACGAGACCTCTGGGGCAGACGGCTTCTTCATTGAAACACACAGTGCTGCAGACCAACAAATGCATCATTGAGGGTTAACATTTTGCTCAGCGACAAATCATGAAATAAAAGCTGTGATGAAAATGCTATTCAATAGGCTACATATTTCATACAATAGTAGCCTCTAGCCAAGGATATTTTACCTTCTTGATCAGGTGGAGAGAACATCTCAACTTCAGCAGCAAGGCTAGCAAAGAAGTCTTTCAAGAAAAATAATGCATCCTACATGAAAATAAAAAGCCTGTATCATTTCAAAGGGATCAATATTGAAACTGAAACATGTTAAATGAGATCATGTGAAAGCCTACCAATTTCCATGGCTTGAAATATTTTGCAAACCTCAGAAGGATGTATGATTAACTAGATAAAACCAGCACGTTTTTCTCTGGCTCACCTGATCGATGTTGAGGCGAAGGGGCATGAGTGAGACTCTCAGACAGCACTCCTGGGGTGCTTGACCCGTCTCTGGACACATGTGCAGAGCCCGAACTGTCAGCTGCAAGAAAACAAAAACACATTCAGCCTCAACATGCCTTATCCACTACCATGTCTTTGATATGACCACAGTCACATGGGCATTACTCTAGATGCCCAGTGTCCCTCACCATGTTGGAGTGGGCCGTGCGGGGCATCTCCTTGCTGGAGTAGAGGTACAGGAACTTGTTCATCTGGGAGGTGGCCAGTCTGTCTCTGATCTCCAGGTCCTGGACGATGAGTACCTGCCGGGACACAGGCTGGTCCGCCGCCGACCCAGAGGCCACCGGGGCCTGGGGGTATACCTCATGTTGGAACCGCACCTGAGAAAAGAGCAAGAAGTCCTAAACTTTAGCTTCAGACTCATAGGCAGCATGTTGTATAGTTACAGGAGAGGGGGGTTGTGTCATGTTCTATTACCTTGCTGAGCTGGATCTCCATCAGGACATCAGGGTTCCTGCCCCGCCCTCCCCCGGCCCGTCCTCCACCCCTGCTCTGTCTGACTGGGGTCTGGGAGGGGGAGCTGTGTGGGGTACACCTTCAACATAACCCAAATATTAACAGAGGACACTTGATCATCTGTTGCACCTTTTGACCATTACATCCATTTCTTTCTCTAGCCATCCTGACATTTCACACAATCTCAGTTCAATCACATCTCCCAGTATTGTTGTTGTAATAAAGAACAGTTGAACAGTCCAAAGCCCAACACTCACCCCCAACTTCTAGCTGGAGAGGAGGTGAATGTGGAGCTCCCAAAGTCCTTCCCCCCGTACAGGTGCCAGATGACAGAGATCTCCCTGATGAGGTAGCGCAGCTCTGGGACAGGGAAGTTCAGGGCTCCCCTGCTGGAGTCGCTGCTGTCCAGGGGCAGGCCAAAGTGGTCGTCTTTGATCTCAATGGAGTCTGGGATTAACTTGTTCACCAAGGGCTCCTCGTCCCGATCCTGAGACAAACACACCCATCACACCAATGCAATGGAGTGACACTAAAAATGTACAAGTTATTCAACATGCTGAGTAAGTAAGTGTATGAGATGCATGCTCTTACGTCTGCTCTGGAGCCTGGGGTCTCTAGAATACAGAAGTCGTCGGTCTCTGGGACCAGGCTAGGGGCAGGGGTGATGAGGGGTGAGTGGAGCGTAGGGTAAGTGGGACTCAGCTCCTGAGGCAGATTTCCGCTCTCGTCCGGGAAAAGGAAGAGGTCAGAGCGAGGCTGGTCGAGGTCATGATTCTGCTCCTCATGAATTCCTGTGGGGGAGAGTAAGGACAAGGTAAAATCACTCAGACAACTACTATGCATGTAGTAAATGTCAAGTCGTTTTAGTTGTATGTAGTCTCACCGTTGTGTTGCAAGGTCAGGCTGTGCTGGTTGTCTGTCTCCTCCATGGCCTCACTCATCAGGTCCTGCAGCATCTGCTGCTCAGCGTCGGGGAGCGGAGGAGCCTGGGAAGGGGGCCGGCTTGAAGCCTCTGACTGACCAAACAAACAAGGACATGAACACCATTTTAACTCAGCAGACAGCAGTCCATAGCCTTATGACAGTATTTACACCAGTATAAATTCTCCACTGCCCAGTCACTGCTCTTCACTCTCAAGGCAACAGTTTGATATAGCGTAATGGCTATGATAAATCATACATGTATATGAGGGGTATAAATGCGGACCTTGGCTCTATGCTTGGAACACGTGCTTTTGGCCTCCGGCCCAGGAGGGGGCACTAGGTCTCCATAGCTGGCCACATACTGGATGAGGTTCATCAGAGCAGCACAGGAGTCTGAACACGTTCTGATATGGATGACGTCACTGGAGCAGCGCAGCTCAAATCTGGGCTCAGTCTGTCAAAAGACAGTGAGAAGACTGGATCAACGGTGCTGTCTTGCTGTTGGAAAGACTTTTCTCATAGATCAACAGAGGTTGTCTGCTCTTACCAATTCTCCATCCACTCCAGGTTTGACAGCAGTGATCCTCAGCTCTAATGTTCCCATGTCTACCACCTGCACATAGTCTGGGAGATAAAGCACATGAGTTACTGGTCCAAACAAATCTGTTTAAATAGAGAATATGTTAAAGCATCTTTGAATTACACATTTTACCAGAGTTTGTCTCACCTCGCATTATATTTACAGAGACGGCATTGCTCTTGTCAGAGAGGAACAACGCTGCTTCATCCAAAATGATCCTAGAACCAGCACAAAATACATAATGAAACACAAAGGTCCAACTTCTGATTTCCTGTCAATGACACGTCCAGTGCTGCAACTGTACCTGAGAGTGGAGGATGAGTGGTCTAAGGAGACACTGCTGGAGATGCTGAATGTCTCCACTACCAACAGAGACCTGAGTGGCAGGTACAGGGGCCTGCAGAGAGGATATACACCATGTTAAAATACAATCATCCAGATCAGGTATTCCCAAACTGGGGTACGCGCAATGCCATCGGGGGTACGCCAAATAAAAATGTGATTCGCATTTAAAATATATTTTATTTAAACATTTTTATCTTTTTTCTTCTCTTCACATTTTCAAAAACATTTCCATTTATATTTTCCAACAGGGCTATACATTTGGGTGATGATTTTTCTTGCCTGAGTAGCCTCGTTTCACTGCCAAAAATAAAATAGAACCATCTTGTGTTCAGCAAAATAACACAATGTCAAATACAGGTAGCCTAGTCAAATAATTAACATCCAATCACATTAACCTTTACTCTCTCGCGGGAAACCTTCACTCTTGCGCAGACATATAGAAACGAAACATGACAATTCGAAAAATAAGCCACAGGAGTTTTTTGAGCGAGAATAAAGACGGCTTTCAAGTAGTAAGACATGTATAAAAGCAACAGATACCATTAATAAGAAGGGGCTAGAAGTGTCTTATATGGTGAGTGGCTAGGACAGGCAAGCCCCATACTATTGTGGAGGACTTAATTCTTCCTGCTGTCGCAGATATGGCCGGGACAATGCTGGGAGAAAAGGCCCAAAAAAACTATACAGACAATGACTTCATCAAACAACACTGTTTCACGACGCATCAGTGAAATGACAGATGTTTTGAAACAATTACTGCTTCGCATACAAGCCAGTGAATTATATGCATTACAGCTGGATGAGTCAACAGATGTGGCGGGTGTGGCACAGCTCCTGGTATATGTCCGTTACGTTTATGGGGGGTCAATTAAGGAAGACATCCTCTTCTGCAAACCACTGGAAACCAGGACAACAGGAGAGGATATTTTTAAAGTACTGGACAGCTTTGTGACATCAAATGGACTTTGGTGGTCAAGATGTGTTGGTATCTGTACTGATGGCACAAAAGCCATGACAAGGAGACATAGTGGAGTGGTAACGCGGGTGCAAGAAGTTGCTCCCGACACCACTTGGGTCCACTGCAGCATCCACTGAAAGGCCCTTGCTGCCAAGGGAATGCCTGACAGCTTGAAATATGTTTTGGACACTTCAGTGAAAATGGTTAACTTGGTTAAAGCAAGGCCCCTGAACTCTCGTGTATTATCTGCATTATGCAATGATATGGTCAGCGACCTTGTAACGCTTTTACAACATACAGAAGTGTGCTGTTATCAAGGGGCAAAGTATTGACACGTTTTTTTTTTTAATTGCGAGACGAGCTTAAAGTTTTCTTTATTGACCATAATTTTCACTTGTCTGACCGCATGCTTGATGATGAGTTTCTCACACGACTGGCCTATCTGGGTGATGTTTTTTCTCGCCTAAATGATCTGAATCTAGGATTACACTACAACTATATTCAATGTGCGGGACAAAATTGAGGCTATGATTAAGACGTTGGAGCTCTTCTGTCTGCATTAACAAGGACAACACACAGGTCTATTCATCAGTGTATGATTTTTTGTGAGCAAATGAACTCAAGCTTACGGAAAATGTCAAATGTGATATAGCGAAGCACCTGAGTGAGCTGGGTGCATCATTACGCAGGTACTTTCCCGAAACGGACGACACAAACAACTGGATTCGTTATCCCTTTCATGCCCTGCCTCCAGTCCACTTACCGATATCTGAACAAGAGAGCCTCATCAAAAACGCAACAAGCGGATCTGTGAAAATGTTATTTAAATCAGAAGCCACTGCCAGATGTCTGGATAGGGCTGCGCTGAGAGTTTCTTGCCTTAGCAAATCAAGCTGTTAAGACACTGATGCCCTTTGCAATCACGTACCTATGTGAGAGTGGATTCTCGGCCCTCACTAGCATGAAAACTAAATACAGGTACAGACTGTGTGGAAAATGATTTAAGACACAGATCTCTCCAATACAACCCAACATTGCAGAGTTATGCGCATCCTTTCAAGCACACCCTTCTCATTATCACAATTTTCAATGAACAAATAAGGTTTTATATGTAAGATGGTTAAATAAAGAGCAAAATTATTGATTATTATTCTATTATTATTTGTGCCCTGGTCCTATAAGAGCTCTTTGTCACTTCCCACGAGCCGGGTTGTGACAAAAACTCACACTTATTCTTATGTTTAATAAATGTATCGTATAGCGTGCGTGTGGCAGGCTTACAATGATGGCAAAAAACAACATTTGAGAGTGCGCTGACCCTGGTGCTTGAGCTGTACACAGCTGGAGGTTCAATGTTTGAAGGGGTACGGGACTATAAAACGTTTGGGAACCACTAATCGAGATACACAGCCGAGTTACGTCACGTTTGTAACCTATCTACACTGTAGTCTAGTCCACTGTTTCCCCAACTCCAATCCTTGAGTACCCCAACAGTACACATTTTTATTGTAGCCCTGGACAAGCACACCTGATTCAACTTACCAACTAATCATAAAGCCCTAAATGAGTTGAATGAGGTATGTTTAGCTGGGGAAACAACAAAAACGTGTGCTTTTGGGGGTACTCGAGGACTGGAGTTGGGAAACACTTGTCTAGTCAACAGCACCTGTAGTCCAATGAGCAGCTCCACAGGTGCAGATGAAGGGTGGTGACTGAGGCAGGTGGGATGTAACCCAACACAGGCTCATCAGACACATTCAGGAAGTCCACAATCTGTTACACACAACAAAGAAACACTGATCAGACAAGAGTATGGTTTAACCAAGGGATGCTTAATGTTGTGGCCTCAGACCGTACACAAACACCTTGGATGGACAGGTGTTGCGTTTACCTGGTCATACCAGCCCAGTTTGGGGGGAACCACTCGGTGCTGGAGTGTGGTCCCTCTCACTCCCACTGCAACCAGGAACTCCTGCAGAGGAAACACATACTAACAGTGAGCACATATCTCCCCGTCTGTCAAAAATGACATGGCTTTTCTTTCTCAAGCAACAGGCTAGTGTTTCAAACACTGGCACAAGTTAATGCACACCAATAGAAATGTAAAATGGGGTGTACCTACCTTGACATTGCGCTCCATGTTCTGGGAGGAGATCTTGACGGCGACAGACAGCATGCTGTGGTCCTCCAGGCCGATGCCCTCCGAAGGGGACGCCCTATCAGTCTCAGAGGGGTAGATGGCCGGCTCCAGCCAATGAGGACGCGTCCTGCAGGGCAGCTTGATGTCGGACACTGGGGTGTCTCCTTCCACCAGACCTAGGTAGAGATATAAACCCATACAATGTAACAGACACAGTGGCATCCCCGTGAACAATGGCATATTTACTCATTTGCAGAGGGGATCTATGAAGCTCCACCTCAAATGTGTGCCCAGGCTTAATGTCTCCAGTCTTACCTTGGTGATAGAGACAGATGTTGCTGGTGTGGAAGCAGATGTAGTGCCTGTCTTTGTAGCCTTCGTACTGTGTAACACTGAACAGGACCCCATTCTTCACCTCCAACCAGAACTCTCCATGTCGGTTATTCAAAATAGTCTTATCCTCCTGCTGGAAAAATACAAATTGGGGGACCAGTCAGTCAAATCGTCTCAGAGAATACCCAGCTGTTTAAATGCAATGTAATTGAGAAATGACAGATCATTGTGTATGTAACTCAGGGTTACCTTAGCGCTGGTCTGCAGAGCCACCAGGCCATGGTTGACAGTGAGGATTACAGAGAACAGGCTCTGTGAGGTCTTGCTCTGGGCCTTGGGCTTCTTCTTCCTGCGAGATCTGAAGCACTGCTCAGAGGCAGGGGAGTAGTGGTGCATGGTCTCCTCCTCTGATCCACTGTCCTCCTCTACAAGCACAGGACACCATAGCCATACGGGTGGGGAAAGTTGCAGTTCATTTGATATGAAGGAATAATATTTGAACCATTACATTTCAGTACTTTTTTTACCTGGAACATTAGTACACCTCAATAATATTAATGCACAGAACAGAGTGCACTACAGACTTGCAGCAGCGTATGAAAACCATGAATGAGATTGAGATGCAGCAGATGTTGGTTGAACTATGTAACTATGTGTGGAGAGTCTCACCCTCAGGGCCAGTGGAGCGGAACGGGCTGAAGCTGTCCTTGGTGTAGTGTGCAGCGTTGATCAGCTGGCTGGCTACAGACAGCCCTACTCCATACGGCATGTTCTCCACCGTCTCCACAGGCGAGGGAGCGTTGGGCTCCCATAACAGCAGGTCATTGTTTATCCTGCAAGAGAAGGGGAGTTGACTATAGACATAGTAAAATGATCATAATAATAGCCAATAGTCAATAGTCAAAGTAATAGCTGTGGTAGAAGCAGTGGAAGATGTAGTAGTTATTGTGATACTATAGTTTTCGCATTCCTAGAACATTTGATTAGTTTCCCCAGTTTTTTGTGCATAGTACCTGTTATGCAGTTTCTCATAAAAGGCCTTGTTGGGTAATGATAATTGCACATTTGGCAAGCACAACTCTAGGATAAAGCGGGAATTGCTCATGGTTTTCTCCTGGAACTCTGTCATTTCAGCCACATCACCAGGAATGACCATCTAAAGGAGAGGGGAAGAAATGTCAATCATTCAAGTTGCCAGTCCTAACTAAATGTTGATCAATCAGTCCTAATTATGTTCAAATTAGCGTATCAATAATAAAATGTGCTCCTACCTCCTCATTCTCATACATGACCCGGCGTGAGGAGAACGGGGAGGGTTCAGGCTTCCCAAAATCACAGACATCCTTCAGTGAGTGGGCACCTCCCCCCTCCTCCTCCTCCTCTGGGGAGTGGCCTTCAGCCCCCTCGTCCTCCTCCGCAGTCACACGCTCCAGGATGGAGTGGACAGCGGTGGGGTTGACTTTCAGCACCACTCTGGAGGGTTAGTAAGGAGAGTTTCACAACATCTAAGGGACAAGGTTTAGGTATGACATGAAGCAGTACAGTACTACATGGACAGGTGTCCAGTACCTGGGCCAGTCAAACTTCCCACTGTCAGAGGTGGTCATGTCTCCATCCATGGTGTGGGAGACCCTGAGGAACCTGGCTGCAGGCTGGTCCTCCTGTTCCTGGAACTTCCCTGTGCGAATGGATGAAAAATGAATACAGAAATGATATATATATCAAAAGTGGTTCTGGTTTTGAGGCTAACCTGTACGTTAGCAGCTGGGTGACATACATACCGACTAGCTCTCTGAAGGTGAGCTCCATCTTGGTCTGCTCTGGGGAGCTGCCGCCTGTGAACTCTGTCTTCACCTCCAGGTCCTCGAGCTCCAGGTACAGAACCTCCTTCTGCAGGGACTTCTTAAACCAGGGGCCTCTCTCCTGGTCCGAGCGCAGGTCTGGGATGGGGAAGCGCACCACCAGGCTCAACACAGGAGCGTTGACTCTTATCGACACGTGGGTGTTGGCTGGAGTACGGCTGTCATCAAGGAAGACCTCTGTAAAGGCCTTGTGCTAAGGGGTGGACGGAAACATTTGAGGTGATTTACTTTTTCATAGTTATTGCAATAATAGGCAGCTTCCTTAAACACATGGTATAATCGCTGCTATGACTGTGTAAAGATGGTATTAAGACGGTCCTCACCAAGCTGATGTGTTTATTATAGGACGTGTACATGTGAGAGGCCATCATCTCCGTGGTGACCAGTTTCTGTGGCTGTAGCAGAGAGTTGAGGCGGTCCACGATGCTGATGTCCAGTTCAGAGCGGACCACCCCCAGCTCCACCTGGAAGTCAGCCTTCCTGGGCATGGTGCTCAGACGCACCTGTCCACCCTGGAGGAAAGCATGTAAGGGGGTACTGTATCAGGCACTGTACAGGATTTGCTACGTACTGTACATTGTGGGCCGAATACTAACTTCAGATGCACACAAATCTCAGTTTGACATTAATGCATGACTGATGCAGAATTAAGTTGCAGTTACTTGAGAGTATGGCAAGTTGGGTTGCGGAACTGGGAATCTAATTACGGTGCATTCACTGCAGCTTTTAATCTCCCTAAGATTGCTCTTACCTGCGGCCCTCTGCGTTCAGACAGTTTGTAGAGCAGGTGGAGGCAGGTGGCAGATGGTGCCTCAGTGGTGACAGGGGTATCAAATGTCAGGAGCTGAGGTGGGACAGACCGAGAGAACATCAACATCTCGACAAGCACATGCCATCTATGCCTAGATCCAAAAATAGACTTAAACATCTGTTATGTTGTTATGATATCTGTTTACTGGGACACTGTGGATGTTGTTGGTGGGGAGGCCTTTACCTCTGTGTACTGGACCCCTCTTAGGGACACACCCCTTTGGGCCTCAGAGGGGAAGAGACACTCCAGCAGCTCCATCTGGCCCAGGGACACGTCTGTGCTGAAGCTGTGCAGGCTGGAGCCCTGACAATGCTCATATGTCACCTTCATCCCCTGAGCCACAAACCTGGAGAGATAGAGGACACATATGACATGGGATTGAGTCAGTCAGGTTACTAAGGTGGCAGGGGAGTGCAAAATATGTCAATAAGATCACCTGAGGTGGTCATAGGGGCAGGCATCGTCAAACGCTGTGCGTAACTGGATGAACCCTGCTGGGGGGAGCTGGTCGGAGCAGACAACCCTAAAGAAGTCAGCAGCCATGGGGGCCAGGGGGCTGGGGGCAGCATCTGGCGGGGGCAAGGGGTCAATGTGGAGAACACACACAGCCAGGCTCCCCAGTGTCAGCCTGAAGACCAGCTCCGGCCTGGACTCATCACCATGGGCTTTGGTTGGGTGGGCTGAAACACAGGACAAAATGAGTGAATTACTGACTTGTAAACACTCTGCTCAGTTTATTCTAAATGGTAGTGACAGTGTATCCTGGTTCTTACAGGTCTGTCTCAGCAGCTTGTGTTGGAGTGGTGAGTCCCGCATCAGGAAAGGGCTTTCTTGGGTCTGCTTCTCCCTCTGTCTGGGCACATCAAGGTAATCGTCCCAGAGGTTCTTAGAGGACAAAGGAACAAAGAATTACACTATGTTACAATAACCATGTCATTAGATCAGGTTAAGATGCTTTTATTAAGTCTAGTGAGACGTACCGTGGCATTGCCAGAGGGAGACTCTCCTGGAGAGGGGGAGTAGTTACTGTTGAGTGACAGGTCCAGGTCCACAGTGGGCGGTTCCCCCAGTGGGGGGAGGGACGACAGGCTGTGAGACATGTCCATGTCAGCCATGGAGAAGAAGACATCCTCTGCTCCAACAAGAAAGAAACTAGATCAAACAATTGTTCGTGATATTTAGATATAAGCCTACAATAACTATCAAAAAGCTCAATACAAGTCATCAGGTTATTAAACAGTGGTTGGAGGTAACAATTCATCTGAACCTCGGCTGGACACAGTTCTGGTGGTCTGGCTCTCGAAAAGGTCAGGGTCTTCCCCGGCCATCATTGAGTCCTTCTTCAGGCAGCGGTTTAGCTCCATGTGGAGCCGATACTCATCCTCCTGCTGCATGGGACGGTTCCTCTTGTCCTTCCCCCACTCCGGCCCACCTTCGGACACAAAAGCAGAGGCTTATAGTGTTTCACTCACCAACCTCTGAGGCAGCTCCTTTTAAGATATCATCATCATTAAATTGCAATCATTAAACCCACCTGAGCCTGAAAAAACTCCAAACATGTCCAGGAGTAGGTGAACTTGCCGTGGAGATAGCAGCATGATCATTGTACTGATCTGTCCATCAACATCCAACTGAAAAAGAAAAATACCCTTTCAAAGACCAAGACAATAGAGATTCTGTGCATTTCAGTGTGTTCAAGTTTCACAGCTGCTGTGCCATTTGAATCATGTGAGAATGCTGACCCAACCTTTGCTCCAGGCATGGTTTGGTTCTGTTTCAGGACAAGCGACAGATCGATTCTGCCACTAAGGTGACCAATCTGCATGGGTTCAAAGGGAGTTGCAGAGGAAACAGGCTCTGTGAACTGGGGGTGTGGCTCACAGATTATTCTTGGGTTCCAGCTGGGGGATAGCTTGGCCTCTGTCTCCTAAGGGGGTGCAGAAAAGGGAAGAGCGAGTGAGTATCTGTGCTTAAAACTACACAGGAGATTATTTGGATGTAGACTCACTGCTGGGATGGGTGAGGATTTGAAGCCAGCTCTGGCCGCCTCTGAAAACTCGTCCCAGAAGACGGTGACTCCCTCCAGTTGCAGGTTTTTATGTGCAAACGTGGTGGGCTGGTGCACATTCACACTGGAGCTCTCCTCGCCCGTCTCATCACAGTAAACAATCCTGAACAACACAAAACAGATAAGGATTTAAGAGCTCATGTAAAGAGTGGAAAGCTCTGTAAACTGCTCAATAAAATCAGGATTACCGAAGTAAAAGTTATTGGACACTACTTGAATGTGCAAGTAGTTGTTATAACCTAACTTACTTGTTGATTCGCATCTCAAGAGCGATTCCTGTTTTGGAATTTTCTGGAACATGTTCTATTCTGAGAACCGTGTCCAAAAAAGTCACCTTGACTCTTCTCAGAACTGCAGAAATGAAAGTAGAAATCATAATCAACCCTACTGATCCTTGGGAAAAAGGCCCAATCAAGTGTTGACTTATTGTACAGTAATTTTGTACTGCACCTGTTTCTATGGTCTCTGCAAACTTCTCCAATCCCTCTAGTGGCTGAAAGCTCTCCCCTAAGTCATCCGTTAGTCTCTGGCTCAGACACTCTTTGGCAAGCTGCATGCTGCTCGTCATGAAGCTGGACCAGTACATGGGTTCCATACCTGATGCTAGGGGCACACAGGGAGAAACAGTCATGGTGAACATGATTTATTCAATCTGTAGTCGATGTGGAATCGTTAGCTAGTTAGCTGTGTGCGCACTAGTAGCAGGCAGCCATAGTACAATGATGCTGAAGAAACAAACAAATGGAGGTGTCCTCTTACCCATGCGTGGTCTGGGTCTGAACACCATCTCCAGTCCCTTGACCTCGAGGGCACAGTTCTCCTGCAGCAGGGACGCCCATGGTACGGTCAGAGAGATGGTCTGGATGAAGCCCTCAATTACCTCGAAGGGGGCATCCACCGACTCCAAGATCTCATTTAAAGACTGAAGGGGAAGAAATAGCACTTAGGCAAAGGTACACTTAAAGCATTTATGTCAATACAAACCCAATTATGCCATTGCTATTATTTGTTTACACAACAAAGGTTGAACTTACCCACTTGTCCAACGGCACTTGTGCCAGGGATCCAGTGCCCTGATAGAGGTCTAAGCTAAGCTGATCTAAACTCAGTTTCTCTTGTAGGAAATTGCCCAAATACCGATGCAAAAGGTATCTGCATGCCCGCTTCTTTATAGACTCAGAAAATGGCCAAGGCATGTTGGTCTGATAATTGTGGTGGTTGCCAAATGGCTGTTGAATACAGTATTCAACAAATATGGAGAAAAAGGATGTTGGAGAACTATATATTTATCTTAACATAATTTAGCATGGGTAGTATCGGGCTTGTCATCCTGGCAACTTAAAATCAGGAAAATGTCAGCTTAAACATCCTATACATACAGGGAGAATTCTATGGTTTCTATGGAGATATGTGGCAGTAATTCCAACTTCAGTTTGCTGTACCTATCAATGAAAAGGAACATAAGATTGAAACTCAACTTCACATTTGAACACAACATTAGATAACAAGCTAAGGCTTCAGTACCAGTACTATAGCAATATTGTTGTCACTCCTAGGAAGAGAAGTAGACAGTATTACTGTTGGTAGCTGCATGTTAGTGACACTACCCTGACTTCCAAGCGTCGGGCTAATATATATAAAGAATGGGTGGCAATATCTAGCTAGCATCACATCATTGTTTGCTCAAACCGGGTGTCTAACGTTACTCGCTTGATAATCCTGTCTAAACCGTTAACTGAAAGGATCCGGCGAAATAGGATAGGTTTTAATGGTTTGACAATACTGCTAGGTTATTTTAGTTTGATTGCAAATATGTAGCTAGTATGACAAGCTTACCAGGGTATGTCGATAGCTATAAAATTAAATCCCCACATAATCGACTTGTTTCTCGTCTGGGGTTGTTAGCTAGCTAATGTTAGCACGACCAAGCTAGCATGAACCTCTTGAACATCTTGGACTAGAACTAGTTTGTCTGCCACGCTCTTTTGAATATAGCTCAACTGACATGGCACGACAGTATGTTACGTGTCATATAATGAGTTCTATATAGCAATTTGATGGCATAATAGCTTACGTTTCTCACCTTCTGCATGAATTGTTTACAAACACTTTCATGACACTGCACCATTGAGGGAGTTCGATAAAGTGAACCGGTCTATGGCCCGTGACGTGACCGGGCAAAACCGGTGAGTGAGGGGCGCCCTCTCAAATCGAACAGTAATCTGCGCCGCTCATCCATGTTGTCAATAAGGCAGCATGATGCATCGTTAAGAAACACACAACATTTATTTTCCATAAAATATGTTCTAATTTTCAAACAAGACAAATCATTTTGATCAAAATCAATCACTTTTGTATTTGAAAACACATAATCCTACTATTACTCCACGTGATTAACTTACGTCACTTTTGTTTTGAGCGGTCTTCGCCGTCGGCCAGAACGGGGCACCTGGCTCAAGACCGGTTTCCAAAACAGATGCAATCAAGGCTAACCCGCTTCACCCGGGGTATGTCCGGGGCATTAATATAACTCCCTCTTGACGCTTTCCACGCTCCGCTGTACGTAAGAAGACAGAGGGACGTACACAACCGCACTCCACCCCTTCTGCGAAAATCTACTAAAAGTGTTTACTGCGCATATGGTCTCGGCAAAGCTTTTTCCTCCACAAGCCATTCCACTTAAACTTTTTCTTATGACTTCTGATCTGAATATTGCCATGTTCAAAAACAAGGTGTAGAAATAATTGCAAAGAAGTAATTATCAAAAATATTTAACAGTGGTGTTGACCAGAAGTCACTAAGGGCAAAAGATTTTGAGAACTGGAAATGTGGAGTCTTGCATGAACAAAAGTCTTTGTTGATCACACAGAAGTACAGTAAAAAAAAAAGTAACAGTAAAACCTGCGGAGGGAGGTGAGTAAAACAGCAAGAATTATTTTAATTGTTTAAAAACATAAATTACATTTCCCGATTAACTGTTGAAGTTTGCGTATAATCATGAATGTTTATTGGAAATACAAATCATTCTATAACGAGAACCCATAGCAACGTACATTGGCTGCTATTGGCGATAAGTTAGCTAGCATGCTAACATGGTGATGATGGTAGTGGACTGCAGTGGGACTGTCTTGTCACAGAATGAGAAGTGGTACGGTAGTGATGGGAAACCGAGGCTTTCTGAGGCACCAAATTGTGCCGAAAACGGTGAATTACTCAAAGCTTCATTATCTGTTCACAATGCATTAGTAACAACATATTTTCATAACTCCGTGGCACGAGTAATAATAACAAATTCTGATTGGCTGGGCCTGGCTCCCCAGTGGCTGGGCCTGACTGCCAAGCAGGTGGGCCGATGCCTTCCAAGGCCCACCCATGGCTGCACCCCTGCCCAGTCATGTGAAATCCATACATTAGGGCCTAATGAATTAATTTAAATTGACTGATTTCCTTATATGAACTGTAACTTAGTGAAATCGTTGCATGTTGCGTTTATTTTTGTTCAGTATATTAAAAAAAATGAATCTATGGCATTAAAGATGCTTAAGACAAAAGCTTATACTAAATAAAACTAATTATTTAAACAGTGCAGAAAGTGTGGTTTCACTTTTTTTTTATGAAATAGTGTGTCTTCAACCTCACCCTCAGGTCCCTGAATGTTCTCTGCTCCCTACCTGCTAAGTTAGCAGTCAGGGTAATGCCTCGATCACACCGACAGCATCATTGCTTTTTTATACACCAGAAGTACATTTATTTCCAATGGAACGCTGCATTTGCCTTGCAGCATCGTGTTAGAGGCAGCTGCCGTGCGTTCTGTGTGGTGCATACATTGGATATATCGAGCGTATGCGTCAAACTGTATGTGCAGAAGTTGAATGTTGAACTTTTGTTACACACATAGAGATGATGCTCCATACCATTTTGCACAATAACACTGTATGTGTGATCGAGGGGTAAACTACTTCTTCATTGAGGTTTATTGGCAGACTACACTCATAAGGTGTATTGGCACAACCTACTGTACGAAGTAGTAAAAAAGGTTAAACCTTTATTACAAAATACTAACTATATTTGTAAGTACATTATCCAGTAGAGGTCAGTGTTTGAAAGTAGTTTGGAATCGAAGAAAGCACCAGAATCACAGTGAAATCAGTGGGATCTCGCATTTTGCAACACATGGTTGCAAACGCAGCATTCCGTTGGAAATTAATGTACTTCTGGTTTACCAAAACGCTGTCGGCGTGATCGAGGCGTTAGCTGCTTAGTGATTTCAACTCATGCCTCAGCTCCGATATCAAACGTAAAATCACTAGTTAACAGTAGTAACTATGGTATGAGATGCTAGTCATACTCTGACTGGTCTCAGTAGTTATCACATGATTCATGAATGAATTCCAAACCATCACAACACACCAGCCTTTAAATCAAATTAAATGTTGTAACATGAGCCGAATACAACAGTGAAATGCTTACTTACAAGCCCTTAACCAACAATGCAGTTTTAAGAAAAATAAGTGTGGGGGGTAGTCCAGGTAGCCATTTGATTAGCTGTTCAGGAGTCTTATGGCTTGGGGACCTAGACTTGGCGCTCCGGTACCACTTGCCGTGTGGTAGCAGAGAGAACAGTCTATGACTAGGGTGGCTGGAGTCTTTGGCAATTAAAAGGGCCTTCCTCTGACACCGCCTGGTGTAGAGGTCCTGGATGGCAGGAAGCTTGGCCCCAGTGATGTACTGGGCCGCATGCACTACCCTCGACCGATTTATGATTTTTTTGGAGGACCAAAAAAAGCCGATACCGATTAATCAGCCTTTTTTCCCCCTTTTTTTTTTCATCATTTTATTATTTTTTTAAATTATTATTTTTATTTATTTATTTGTAATGATGACAATTACAACAATACTGAATGAACACTTATTTTAACTTAATATAATACATCAATCAAATCAATTTAGCCTCAAATAAATAATGAAACATGTTCAATTTGGTTTAAATAATGCAAAAACAAAGTGTTGGAGAAGAAAGTAATATGTGCCATATTACTTATTACAATATTCCAATATGAATCAAATCAAATCAAAATCAAATCAAATCAAATTTATTTATATAGCCCTTCGTACATCAGCTGAAATCTCAAAGTGCTGTACAGAAACCCAGCCTAAAACCCCAAACAGCAAGCAATGCATGTGAAAGAAGCACGGTGGCTGGGAAAAACTCCCTAGGAAAAACTCCTGAGAAAGGCCAAAAACCTAGGAAGAAACCTAGAGAGGAACCAGGCTATGAGGGGTGGCCAGTCCTCTTCTGGCTGTGCCGGGTGGATATTATAACAGAACATGGTCAAGATGTTAAAATGTTTGTAAATGACCAGCATGGTCAAATAATAATAATCATAGTAGTTGTCGAGGGTGCAACAAGCACGTCCGGTGAACAGGTCAGGGTTCCGTAGCCGCAGGCAGAACAGTTGAAACTGGAGCAGCAGCATGGCCAGGTGGACTGGGGACAGCAAGGAGTCATCATGCCAGGTAGTCCTGAGGCATGGTCCTAGGGCTCAGGTCCTCCGAGAGAAAGAAAGAAAGAGAGAAAGAGAGAATTAGAGAGAGCATATTTACATTCACACAGGACACCGGATAAGACAAGAGAATACTCCAGATGTAACAGACTGACCCTAGCCCCCCGACACATAAACTACTGCAGCATAAATACTGGAGGCTGAGACAGGAGGGATCAGAAGACACTATGGCCCCATCCGATGATACCCCCGGACAGGGCCAAACAGGCAGGATATAATATGAAGAGTGCAATATGTGCCATGTAAAAAAGCTAACGTTTAAGTTCCTTGCTCAGAACATATGAAAGCTGGTGGTTCCTTTTAACATGAATCTTCAATATTCCCAGGTAAGAAGTTTTAGGCTGAGGTTATTATCGGAATTATAGGACTATTTCTCTATACGATTTGTATTTCATATACCTTTGACTATTGGATGTTCTTATAGACACTTTAGTATTGCCAGTGTAACAGTATAGCTTCCGTCCCTCTCCTCGCCCCTACCTGGGCTCGACAACAGCCACCCTCGAAGCATCGTTACCCATCGCTCCACAAACGCCGCGGCCCTTGCAGAGCAAGGGGAACAACTACTCCAAGTCTCAGAGCGAGTGATGTTTGAAACGCTATTAGCGCGCACCCCGCTAACTAGCTAGCCATTTCACATCGGTTGCACCAGCCTAATCTCGGGAGTTGATAGGCTTGAAGTAATAAACAGAGCTGTGCTTGAAGCATTGTGAAGAGCTGCTGGCAAACACACGAAAGTGCTGTTTGAATGAATGCTTACGAGCCTGCTGCTGCCTACCACCGCTCAGTCAGACTGCTATATCAAATCATAGACTTAATTATAACATAATAACACAGAAATACGAGCCTTAGGTCATTAATATGGTCAAATCCAGAAACTATAATTTCGAAAATAAAACGTTTATTCTTTCAGTGAATAAATATTCCTGTTACATTGCACAACCTTCAATGTTATGTCATAATTACATACAATTCTGGCAAATTAGTTCGCAACGAGCCAGGCGGCCCAAACTGTTGCATGTACAATGAACGCAAGTGAAGTGACACAATTTCCCTAGTTTAATATTGCCTGGTAACATGAATTTCTTTTAACTAAATATGCAGGTTTAAAAAAATATATACTTCTGTGTATTGATTTTAAGAAAGGCATTGATGTTTATGGTTAGGTACATTCGTGCAACGATTGTGCTTTTTTCGCAAATGCGCTTTTGTTAAATCATCCCCCGTTTGGCGAAGTAGGCTGTCTTTGTTAGGAAGAAATAGTCTTCAGGTGGCCCAAACTGCTGCATATACCCTGACTCTGTAGCACAGAACGCAAGAGAAGTGACACAATTTCCCTTATTAAAATAAAATAAATTTAAATAATAAATTAAAATATTAAAAACAAATTCATGTTAGCAGGCAATATTAACTAAATATGCAGGTTTAAAAATATATACTTGTGTATTGATTTTAAGAAAGGCGCTTTTTTGTTAATGTGCTTGTTAAATCACCGGTTTGGCGAAGTAGGCTATGATTCAATTATAAATTAACAGGCACCGCATCGATTATATGCAACGCAGGACAAGCTAGATAAACTAGTAATATCATCAACCATGTGTAGTTAACTAGTGATTATGTTAAGATTGATTGTTTTTTTATAAGATACGTTGAATGCTAGCTAGCACCTTACCTTGGCTCCTTGCTGCACTTGCATAGTAGCCTGCCACGCAGTCTCCTCATGGAGTGCAATGTAATCGGCCATGATCGGTGTCCAAAAATGCCGATCACCGATTGTTATGAAAACCTGAAATGGGCCCTAATTAATCGGCCATTCCGATTAATCGGTCGACCTCTACCCTCTGTAGTTCCTTGCGGTCGGAGGCCAAGCAGTTGCCATACCAGGCGGTGATGCAACCAGTCAGGATGCTCTCGATGGTGCAGCTGTAGAACCTTTTGAGGATCTGAGGACCCATGCCAAAGCTCTACTGTAATATTGTTTACAGTCAGACTGGGTCCATCCACAAAAACGTAAACCCTGGAGTTAGGTGCATTCTGATGTTTGGAACTTTGGACTTGCTTGTACCATGTACCACCTACCTTACATCTTAGTTTACAAACTCTCCTATGATAACAAAACACATTTATTATATGGTGAAACACTACTTTTTTCTTTTTTTTGTACTTCGCTTGCATTTACTATACTTAATTGTATTACTTATTGCACCTTTAACATCAGTTGTCCAGTGATTTTGTATGTGTCTGGTGAAGGGGATGGAGATACACTACCAACTAGAGGACTCACCTGTTTCCTTGTTTGATGGAGACTGTATTAATCACATGAAGGACATGAGGTTGGAAGCAGAAGCAGAGGCAGTGGTCAATGATGTTCTATTCGCCGTGGCCAAAATGTACGTGTCCCAAAATCTGGACAGTGTTTTGGATGTGGACTACATAAACGTGGAAACTAGAGAGGAAAATCATTATTGCCTTGAGCTCACTGAAGCCGGAATAAGGGTGAGGGATATTGACTCGATGCTGTGATTCAATTTGTGCTGTTGAACTGTTATTCTGTGTAGGCCTATATGATGGACCGCTCTATATTTGACCTTACAGGTGGTTGGCTACGCCTTCGACCAGGTGGATGAGCGCTTGAGCACCCAGTACTATGAGACTGTTTATTCGCTGCTGGACACCCTCAGCCCAGGTTACAGAGAAGCCTTTGGGAATGTCTTGCTACAGAGATTGGAGAGGCAGCAGCAAAATGGCCAATAGAAAAGACACTGTAGCTAATGCTGTGGAAGGGAAACAAGGGTTGTTGGGACATCAATTGTACTATCTGAATACAAACAGAAACCTTTCTGGTTAGGTCATGATTTACCGGACATCCATCTGGCTGCTACCACAACCACCACCAGGGAAGGCAGAACGATTTTATTCACATGGGGAGCAGGGGGGGGTATTTCAAGGGAGTATGCGAGCACACTCGTTCGCCTAGCCGAACCGAAGCATGCTGCCGCTTTAACATGCTGACCACACCACTCGCATCGCAAAATAAATGTACACATGTTATTCAATCATTGCACCCACACTGTGCGAGCGTCTGTGTAGCCAAGCATTAAAATAGAACTTGGTTCTATTTGTGATGCTTGACAAGCTGCAAGTCCCGCCTCTCCCATCTCCTCTTTGGTTTTTAGGAGCATATACCCACGTGGGTGATTGAAAGATGAACTGAGGTCCACAATCCAGACCAGTTGGTGGTGGTAATGCACCTTAAAGTTGGTTGCTAACCGCCATATAAAGTCCAAAGAAGAAGAAGAAGCCTGAAGGAGGAGAGATTACATGAAATGGGAACATGAAATGTTTGTCATTCAATGAGAGACGACTAGTTTTCATGCCCATTTTTTTCATTGCATCAAACATTTTAGCTAGATGTAAAAGTGCGCAACTTAAGACCTCAACAAATTTCTTGTTTTATCTTAGATTAATTAAGTCTAACATTTTTGATGAAGTGTTTCCGTCTATGTTGTTGCTACGGCGTCTCTATATGGACAAACAGTAATATTGTCGTATTTTTCTCGTTTCCAAGCAAAGGTCTTTAGGGAGTATGAGAGCACAGATGTTGGCTTCGCCTTCGCCTGCTAGGAGCAAACTGAACCCATGTATGTGGACGCCTTTAGGCAAACAATTTAAGCACCTGAAGATGACTTGAAGAGGATGGATCATTGATAAACGTAATTGTTTTGGATATGGAACATAAACTGCATTTGTGTTTTAACTACTGGTTCCACCTCTGAGAGTCAACATATTTGAATTATTTCAGATGTCAAAAGATGGAATCATATGCATTATTGTGAAGCTGCTTTAGGATGTTGGCCCATACATCTATGATTAGCCCCAAATCAGTTTCACAGTTCTGGTACTTTTCCAGTTAGTATTTTGTGTTGGGAATATATTCTCATCCCTTGTAAAGTGTAATTTTAAGTTAACTTTGTATCAAACCAGTTTAGCCTACCCTGTATGTAAATGTCTCTGGAATTCTTACTTTCATTCTTTATGCAGCTGACCAAGAAAATCTCATTTCATTCTAGTCTGCAATTCAATTGCACTTAATGCTTTTCAAATGAGTGATGTCTGTGCATCAGTCTTACCGAGGTGAATGCGTAAAGCCAGTCATCCCATGTAATAAAATCGTATTATCTTAAATGCTGAGGCATGTGTTATGTTATTTGAAAATGTTTTAAAACTTCAATGAACAGCTCACAGCATTTTGCAGGACATTTGTTTTTCCGTAATGTTAATCAGATGCGAAAGCAAATTCCCAAGGTAGAACTTTAAGACTACAACACTTACGACAAATTAAATACTTTTATTAGATATAACCATTTAGAAATCCTGATTTATAAAATCACAAATCTAGCCATTACTGGTTGACAATACACATCAGTTTCTGGGATATTTCATTTCTGCTTATGAAACATGGGACCAACACTTACATGTTGCAGTTATATTTTTGTTCAGTATAGAAATGAATAGACAAATGTATAGATTGTTTCCGGTATATGGGACATTGGACAAACAATGCATAAATGTTTCCCTTTTATCAGACTTGCAGCCGTCTTCAATAGGGATGGGAATGTGAGTGATCACCCCATGGACAATTGCTCTACTCGTCTGGCTCTCAACCACTAAAACGAGACCCAGGAAGGATGACAAAAATATAGGCAACATTTACTTTGAATTAAACCTTTACACTCATGGGAATTGGCCTATATGAATAGGACTAAATTGAAATGCTTCTTACAGAAATATATGAAATGCATAAGCATGGTAGCAATTGAAAGGGAACAGTTTGGAGATTATGGGGAAATTATTAGACCAAAGTTGAGGATGCAACAGTTCACCGGACACAAGACTGAATCCAAACATTACACTTGATTTTATGTGCATTTTACACTTATTATACTTTCCACCACATTTGTTGGTAACAAATTCTGGAAATACTCATTCAGTAACATAAGAATATTCCTAGGAAATGTGGGGTAGGAGCAACATAAAATGAAAACTGACAAGGGTTTGAGTGAGACGACTAACTTGTCTCCTATACGCACAAAAAGCTGGCAGAATGTTTGTTGTTGCCCAATTAGCTGGAGGGTTGGGGGCAACTTCTTGTCATGTGTTCAAGTTCAGAACGGCTGTCAGTCAAAACCCATACAGTGCTGTGAAGCGCAGAGCTTGAGCTCTGACATCATTTATAGCATGTTACTGTACAGCCACTGCATTCCAATAGCTGTTTATTAGTGACCAAATCTGAAATGTTCAACCAGTATGTGGGTACGAATGTGAAGGGCTATAAAAAATCTGTTGATGATAGATATATTTTGGGGAGGCAGGTAGCCTAGTGGTTAGAGCATTGGGCCAGTAACTGAAAGGTTGCTGGATCGAATCCCCGAGCTGACAATGACATATTTTTACCTTCTGCCCCTGAACAAGGCAGTTAACCCACTGTTCCCCAGTAAAAAAATATACCGGTACTTACAACAATTGAATGTCACATTGACAGCATAGGCCTGTCCTTTATGGAGCTGGCATGGTTGTTTAGGACAAGGGTGGATGTCCACAATCACAACCGTACCAACAGCAGAGGCTGGAGAGAATAGAAAACAGATTGCATTGTCACTATTCGTTATTCTAGTAATGGAACCAAGCCAAAGAGCCACACCTTGTAACATATGTTATTTTGGTAACCTTCCCTTATGGTAAATGAAAACAGCCTTGCAACAAATAGAGGCCACACATCACATGACAAGATGAGACCAAAACATTCAGTAAATGAAATAATTTGTCATCAAAATGCCAACACATAAATCAAAACGTACCACAATCTGCAAATTTCACAGGTTCTGCGCAAGTGAGAGCAATCGGGGAGAACAGATGGAAGCTAAGTGAAAATCCATAGCTGCAATCTGGACCTGAAAGCGGTTACATACAGTTGAAGCCAGAAGTTTACATACACTTAGGTTGGAGTCATTAAAACTAGTTTTTCAACCACTCCACAAATTTCATGTTAACGAACTATAGTTTTGGCAAGTCAGTTAGGACATCTACTTTGTGCATGACACAAGTAATTTTTCCAATAATTATTTACAGACAGATTATTTCATTTATAATTCACTGTATCACAATTCCAGTGGGTCAGAAGTTTACATACACTAAATTGACTGCCTTTAAACAGCTTGGAAAATTCCAGAAAATGTCATGGCTTTAGAAGCTTCTGTTAGGCTAATTGACATAATTTGAGTCAATTGGAGGTGTACCTGTGGATGTATTTCAAGGCCTACCTTCAAACTCAGTGCCTCTTTGCTTGACATCATGGGAAAATCAAAAGAAATCAGCCAAGAGACCTCAGGAAAAAAAGGTACCACATTCATCTGTACAAACAATAGTACGCAAGTATAAACACCATTCTGTCTCCTAGAGATGAACGTACTTTGGTGCGAAAAGTGAAAATAAATCCCAGAACAACAGCAAAGAACCTTTTGAAGATGATGGAGGAAACGGGTACAAAGTATCTATATCCACAGTAAGACGAGTCCTATATCGACATAACCTGGAAGGCCGCTCAGCAACGAAGCAGCCGCTGCTCCAAAATTCCCATAAAAAAGCCAGACTACGGTTTGCAACTGCACATGGGGACAAAGATTGTACTTTTTGGAGAAATGTCCTCTGGTCTGATGAAACAAAAATAGAACTGTTTGGCCATAATGACCATTGTTATGTTTGGAGGAAAAAGGGGGAGGCTTGCAAGCCGAAGAACACCATCCCAACCGTGAAGCACGGGGGTGGCAGCATCATGTTGTGGGGGTGCTTTGCTGCAGGAGGGACTGATGCACTTCACAAAATAGATAGCATCATGAGGAGGAAGATTATGTGGATATATTGAAGCAACATCTCAAGACATCAGTCAGGAAGTTAAAGCTTGGTCGCAAATGGGTCTTCCAAATGGACAATGACCCCAAGCATACTTCCAAAGTTGTGACAAAATGGCTTAAGGACAACAAAGTCAGGGTATTGGAGTGGCCATCACAAAGCCCTGACCTCAAACCTATAGAACATTTGTGGGCAGAACTGAAAAAGTGTGTGCGTGCAAGGAGGCCTACAAACCTGACTCAGTTACACCAGCTCTGTCAGGAGGAATGGGCCAAAATTCACCCAACTTATTGTGGGAAGCTTGTGGAAGGCTACCCGAAACTTTTGACCCAAGTTAAACAATTTAAAGGCAATGCTACCAAATACATCTTACACCCATAACACCGCTCTCTACAGGTGAAACTAGCTAAACTACAGTGAACTGGTTGCAAAGCTAAAACAAAACACAGAGAGCTGGAGAATATTGCCTCTTTCTATGATGGGGTGCATTAACGCCATGGAAATGGTTTCTCCCCCCAGGTTCCTTTATCTTTGCCAGAATCTCCCAATATTTCTTAAGACTTTGGACTGGACAATCTTGTCATTTGTCTAAGGTTACAAAAAACACCGTATTCGTAAAGCCCACTTGCAAAAGCCCAAGGAAAGTGGCGGCTTAGACCTACCCATCTTTAAGTATTATTACTGGGCTGCAAATGCCAGGGCATTACCTTACTGGCAACTGGGTTTCCCTGATAAGTTGGACACTGTTACCCCCTTGTGGCTAAATATGGAACTCAAGTCTGTCACAAACTCCTCTCTTCCAGGCTTGCTTTTCTCCAAAGCAGAGTTCCATATTCCATACAAACTGACAGGCAACAACTTTGCTTTGAGAAATTCTTTAAGGATTTTAAACCAGATTAAGCATGGTTGTAAGGTGCCTGATACCTCTGTATACACCCCTATATGCTTTCATCATTATTTTGTTCCATCTCGGTCTGATAAGGTGTTTCTTGAATGGAGGGAGAAGGGACTGGCCACAATTGAAGACTTCTACATAGATAAGCAATTAGTATCATTCATCCAATAAGAATAAATTCAATCTCTCCCATTCACATTTTTTCTGTTACTTACAAGTCAGACACTAAGGGGAAACATTTGTTTTATGATTTGTTACAGCGCCCTCCCAATTCAAAACACCTCATCTCACAGTTTGTCTCCTTTTCCTCCAACTACACAGAGGCCTCTACTAGCCATCGCAAGGAGACCTGGGGTAAAGAGTTAAATATTGAGATCTCAGATGATCTATGGGGAGAAGCCCTGTCAAGAATTCCCTCCTGTTCCATCAATGCCAGATATCAATTGATACAATACAAAGTCGTGCATAGACTTCATTACTCCAAAACCAAATGACATAGAATTTACCCCCAGGTCTCCCCACTGTGACAGGTGTAAAGCCTCAGAGGGTTCCTTAACGCATATGTTTTGGGTCTGCCCCATACTCAATAATTATTGGAGGAACATCTTTGATTGGGACTCAAAGGTATATGAGAGGGCCATTGACCCTGAAGCAGAACTCGCTCTCTTTGGCTGTTTATAGTCAGTTCTAAGACCGTCCTATGAGGAACAACAGGCTCTGATGTTTGGAATGGTGGCTGCTAAAAAAATGATCCTCACAGAATGGAAGTAACCCACCCCCGCTGCTTTAGTAGATGGCTATCAGAAATGATTAACACCATTAACTTGGAAAATATTTGTATTTTTAGGACCAACTCCTCCAGCAGATATCTCAAGGTTTGGGGTCTGTTTCTGGGCCGTCTGGACAGAGACTGACTGTGAAACTGACTAGGAACACTTACTGTTGTTGTGACTCATTGTTGCTCTATTCCTGTCCCATGTCTTGCCTAAGCAATACTAGCAGCTGTGTTTCTTTTTTATTAGTATTTTTTTCATGTGTGCTTTTGTTTTGTACAACATTGCAAAAGAAAATCCTTTAAAATAAAATATTACATTTAAAAAAAAGAATGATGGAGGCCACTATGTTCTTGGGTACCTTCAATGCTGTAGAAATTTTTTGGTACACTTCTCCAGATCTGCGCCTCGACACAATCCTATCTCTGAGTTCTACAGACAATTCCTTCGACCTTATGGCTTGGTTTTTGCCCTGACATGCACTGCCAACTGTGGGACCTTATATAGACAGGTGTGTGCCTTTCCAAATCCTGTCCAATCAATTGAATTTACCACTGGTGGATCCAATCAAGTTGTAGAAACATCTCAAGGATGATCAATGGAAACAGGATGCACCTGAGCTCAATTTCGAGTCTCATAGCAAAGGGTCCGAATACTTATTTACACAAGTTATTTCTGTTTTAAAAAATGTATACATTGTAAACATTTCTAAAAACCTGTTTTTACTTTGTCATTATTGGGCATTTTGTGTAGATTGATGAGCAACATTTTTTATTTAATCAATGTTAGAATAAGGCTGTAACTTAACAAAATGTGGAAAAAGTCAAGTGGTCTGAATACTTTCCAAAAACACTTAAGAAAGTATTCATACATACAAGTATTCATTTTGTTACGTTTTCAGCCTTATTCTAACATTGATGAGGATTTTTTCAATTTAAATCAATCTGTGTTACAGCCTGAATTCAAAATTGATTAAATAAATAAACGCCTATCTACACCCAATACCCCATAATGACAAAGTGAAAACATGTTTTTAGACATTTTTACAAATGTATTGAAAATAAGAATACAGAATTCTCTGGGATGCTGGCCTTCTAGGCAGAGTTCCTCTGTCCAGTCTCTGTTCTTTTGCCCATCTTAATCTTGGCTTTTTATTGGCCAGTCTGAGATATGGCTTTTTCTTTGCAACTCTGCCTAGAAGGCCAGCATCCCGGAGTCGCCTCTTAAATTTTGACGTTGAGACTATTTAATGAAGCTGCCAGTTGAGGACTTGTGAGGCATCTGTTTCTTAAACTAGACACTAATGTACTTGTCCTCCTGCTCAGTTGTGCACCAGGGCCTCCCACTCCTCTTTCTATTCTGGTTAGAGCCAGTTTGTGCTCTTCTGTGAAGGGAGTAGTACACAGCGTTGTACGAGATCTTCAGTTTCTTGGCAATTTCTCGCATGGAATAGCCTTCATTTCTCAGAACAAGAAAAGACTGACGAGTTTCAGAAGAAAGTTCTTTGTTTCTGGCCATTTTGAGCCTGTAATCGAACCCACAAATGCTGATGCTCCAGATACTCAACTAGTCTAAAGAAAGCCAGTTTTATTGCTTCTTTAATTAGAACAACAGTTTTCAGCTGTGCTAACATAATTGTAAAAGGGTTTTCTAATGATCAATTAGCCTTTTAAAATGATAAACTCCACACGGGCACTCCGCAGAATAGGTATTCCCTAACAGAAATATGCTAATAAATGCTAGAACGCGACAATAGGATCTCACTAGCTCGTTCTTGGCTCTGCCCACCTCCTTGCTTGTTCTGCCCACGATGATTCATTTTCTCCCATTAGAAACGAGAGCCTCTGGTCTATCTTGGGTTACTTATAAAACATCTTTGCTTCAGGTGCAGGCCCACAGACACTCCTTGTCACAGGAAAATGTCGCGAATCTACAAGGTCCGCTGACTGGCGTTGAAAGTAACGAATCAGATATTTTATATATTGCACGGTAGGCGTTTCTTATGACGTTGTGACCAATCGTTTTCCGTCTCTTGATCTGACGCCTCAGTTTCTCCATGTTGGGGGTGGGCTTTCTAGCTACAGTGTTATGGAAGATGTCATTCGTACTTCGAGGAGCTATGTTGAGTGCGACAAAGACAAGAGCATGGACCCTTGCTAGGTATACAATAAGCAATTCTATGGGTATTGAAATATAAGGGAATTGTTTATGAAGGCATATAAACAACTTAAATCTGTCCATTCCGCTCTCTTAACATTACAGCATTGGTTATCATTTTGGGTCAGTCAAGCTTTCGTCATCTAGCTACGTAAAAGTTTGATTGCTGTTAATTAAACATTGTCCTACCATCTAGTCAGACAAATACTTTGGACTTAGTCAACGTTGTGTGTCTTGATCTAGCTACACATGGGTCTAGCCAGCATGACCCCAAGGCTGGACCGATCCCTATAGGCTTTGGGACACTGGTTGGACTACCAGAGTTGTGCATCGTTCTGGTGGGTGGCGATGGAAAAAATAACCTTACCACAATACTAACCAACAGACTCACGATGTTGTGTTCCAAAGCTAATGCCTCGATCACACCGATAGTGTCGTAGCATTTTGGTACTCCGGAAATACATGAATTTCCAATGGAACGCTGCGTTTGCCTCGCAAGAGCAGTTGCAGTGTGTTCTGTGGTGCCTATGTTGGATTTATCCAACGTATGTGTAGACGGCTTGACATAAATGGTAGCAGAAGGTGAATGTTGAACTTCTGATGATGCTGCTTACTATTTTGCGACATATCTCTATTGGTGTGATCAAGGGGTAACGCCTCGATCCCACTGACAGTGTTCTCACATTTTGGTACACCAGAAGTACATTACTTTCCAATAGAATGCTGTGTTTGCCGTGTTGTATTGCGTTCTATGTGGTACCTACATTGGATTTATCAACATATGCGTCAAACTGTAAGCTAGAATTTTGCACAGACGCCCTTTTTTAAATAATTTTTTAAACTAGGCAAGTCAGTTAAGAACATGTTCTTATTTACAATGACAGCCTACCAGGGAACAGTGGGTTAACTGCCTTGTTCAGGTGAAGAACGACAGATTTTTACCTTGTTAGCTCGGGCATTTGATCCAGCAACCTTCCAGTTACTGGCCCACCGATATAACCACTAGGATACCTGCCACCCCTTCCCTGCAGCGAACGCCTCGATCACACCGATTAGCGTCTTTGTGAAAAATGGTATGCAGCATCATCTGGATATGTGTGCAACAAAAGTTAAACATTCACCTTCTGCTACCATTTCTGTCAAGCATACAGTTTGACGCATAAGCGTTCCATTGGAAATGAATGTACTTCTGGTGTACCAAAATGCCATGACACTATCGGTGTGAACGAGGCATAAGTAGTAGTAACTAGTAGACTGCACTGCTGTCCGTGTAACGTTAGGCCTTATATGTCAGTAGTATAGGCATAGAGTTGCATTCATTTGTACTTAGTTGGTCAGCATTAACTAGTTGATTCGTTTTTATTTGGATTAAGAAATTGTAACTAACTACACTATATATACAAAAGTATGTGGACACCCTTTCAAATGAGTGGATTTGTCTATTTCAGCCACACCTGTTGCTGACAGGTTTATAAGATTGAGCACATAGCCATGCAGTCTCCATAGACCGATATTGGCAGTAGAATGGCCTTACTAAAGAGCTCAGTGACCTTCAACATGGCACCGTCATAGAATGCCACCTTTCCAACAAGTCAGTTTGTAAAAATGTTGCCCTGCTAGAGCTGCCCTGGTCAACTGTAAGTGCTGTTATTCTGAAGTGGAAACGTCTAAGAGTAACAATAGGAGCAACAACAACAGAGCAGCGAAGTGGTAGGCCACACAAGCTCACAGAATGGGAACCCCGAGTGCTGTCCTCAGCACAAGAACTGTTTGCCGGGAGCTTCATGAAATGAGCAGCCATGGAAGCGTCGGCTGGAGTGGTGTAAAGCTCACCGCAATTGGACTATGGAGCAGTGGAAACACGTTCTCTGGAGTGATGAATCACGCTTCACCATCTGGCAGTCCAATGGACGAATCTGGGTTTGGCTTATACCAGGAGGACGCCCCCTGCCCGAATGGATAATGCCAACTGTAAAGTTTGGTGGAAGAGGAATAATGGTGTCAGGCTGTTTTTCATGATTTGGGCAAGGCCCCTTAGTTCCAGTGAAGGGAAATACTAACACTACAGCATACAGTGACATTCTAGATGATTCTGTGCTTCCAACTTTGTGGAAACAGTTTGGGGAAGGCCCTTTCCTGTCTCAGAATGACAATGCCCCCGTGCATAAAGCAAGGTCCATACAGAAATGGTTTGTCGAGATCGGTGTGGAAGAACTTGACTGGCCTGCACAGAGCCCTGACCGCAACCCCGCCAAACACCTTTGGGATGAATTGGAACCCTGACTGCGAGCTAACATCAGTGCCCGACCTCACTAATGCTCTTGTAACTGAATGGACGCAAGTCCCTGCAGCGATGTTCCAACGTCTAGTGGAAAGCCTTCCCAGAAGAGTGGAGGCTGTTATAGCAGCAAAGGGGGGACCAACTCCATATTAATGCCCATGATTTTAGAATGAGATGTTTGACGAGCAGGTGTCCACATACCTTTGGTCATGTGGTGTATATTCAAACTGAGTGACGTGTATGTCTTGAGCATCTTCGGTACTCTGATTTGACTGAATAATTGTATTTATTTTAGGGCCTCTGCTCCCCTTGTCACCAATGTGGGCCAACCAATATTACTGATATGTCCCCAAAGGTCACAACCCCTCTACACAGATTTCTCTCGGTTAAGCAGCACATCAGCCGAAGAGGAACCAGCAGAGTCCAGTCCAGTTGAAGAGAAAGTATACCTCAGTGCATCATGTGTTAAGGTTAGGGCAATTATTCACTCAAATTGCTTACACGTCATGTACAGTACATAATGTAACTTCTCATTTGAAATAATTCCCATATGTGTGGGCTGTAAAGCTCTACTGTTTTTCTTTGAGCGCTCACTTTCACCAACACTGTTGTGGATGATCAAGTGATACAAGGACACTCCACAATGTCAAGGACTGACGTAATTACCCTTTTCTCTGTGTGTTCAGAGGCTAGGAGAGATCATGGGTAAGGGAGAGTACCTGAGAATACAGGTGGAAGGGGGAGGCTGCTCTGGGTTCCAGTACAAGTTTATCGTTGACAGTACTAGGAACGAGGATGACAGGTAATTGTCATTGATTGATTGTCTCTCTGTAATCATTCAAGAAGAACTCATTATGAATCAACTATTTAATGTGTTGAATGGCATGCAGCAGTAACACAATTGTTTGTGCTAACACAATCATATCAAATTTTATTGGTCACATACACATGGTTAGCAGATGTTATTGCGAGTGTAGCGAAATGCTTGTGCTTCTAGTTCCGACAGTGCAGCAATAACTAACATGTAATCTAATAATTCCACAACAACTACCTGATACACACAAATCTAAGTAAAGGAATGGAATAAGAATATATACATATATGGATGGGCAATGACAAAGTGGCATAGGCAAGATGCAATAGATGGTATAAAATACAGTATATACATATGAGTGATGCAAGGTATGTAAACATCAGTATTAAAGTAGAATTATTAAAGTGGTTAGTGATCCATTTATTAAAGTGGCCAATGATTTCAAGTCTGTATGTAGGCAGCAACCTCTCTGTGTTAGTGATGGCTGTTTAACAGTCTGATGGCCTTGAGATAGAAGCTGTTTTTCAGTCTCTCGGTCCCAGCTTTGATGCACCTGTACTGACCTTGCCTTCTGGATGTTAGTGTGGTGAACAGGCAGGGGCTTGGGGGGTTGTTGTCCTTGATCTTTTTGCCATTCCTGTGATGTCGGGTGCTGTAGGTGTCCTGGAAGGAAGGTAGTTTGCCCCCGGTGATGCGTTGTGCAGACTGCACTACCCTCTGGAGAGCCTTGCGGTTGTGGGCGGTGCAGTTGCCGTACCAGGCGGTGATACAGCCTGACAGGATGCTCTCAATTGTGCATCTGTAAATGTTTGTGAGGGTTTTAGGTGACAAGACAAATTTCTTCAGCGTCCTGAGGTTGAAGATGCGCTGTTGCGCTTTCTTCACCACACTGTCTGTGGGTTTGTATAAACATTACACTGTGTTACGTGCAATCTCTGTCCTCAATCCCTTCGAATGCCCCTTTTTTAATCCATTCTAAACTCTTTCCACTGCACCCCATTTTTTTTTCTCAGGATGTTTGAGCAGGGAGGGGTGGGGATCATTGTGGACCAAGATAGCCTGGAGTTTGTGAAAGGCTCGACACTGGACTATACTCAGGAGCTGATCCGCTCCTCCTTCCAGATGCTGAAGAACCCCCAGGCAGACCACGGCTGCTCCTGCGGAATCTCCTTCTCAGTCAAGTTATGAGTCTCGGCCTGAGGCTTTCAGCTCTCAAACCCTCATCCCCTACATCCCTCACTAAGTCATAAAATGATATATTCGGAGACCGTGTTCTCATGGTTGCATAAGTTATTACACAATTCAGACGATCCTTGTAGCAACTAAAAACATTGACAGACTGGTGTATCTTTAGGTAAAGTATGCTTGGTTACATATTAAACTAAGTGGATGAGAATCTGAGATTTTCTTGGATGCAAATAGATGGATTGGTTTTCAAGTGTTAAATTTCACTACAATATAAAAAACTGTTGTCTTATTGATTCATTATACATTTATACTAAATGAAGACTATGCTTTGGAGTGGTTGGAATGTGCAAGAGTGTATCCCGTACCTAGATGTGTTTGTATATATAAAGAATGGGTCATATCTCTAACAATAAAATGTGTTAAAAGGATGTTACATGGCTTTTTTTATTTGGGATCAAATTGATGCTGGTGTATGTAAACTGGTCATAGAGTACCACAGTATGAGTCATAATACCCATAAAACCTAGCGGTCAAACAGGGAAATGGTTCCAATTGTTTTTCCACCGTTCATTTTTCCCATAGGAGATTTTAGAAACACTTAAAATAAGGGCTGTGTTTCATGTAGGCTTACCCTCGCATGACGTTTTGATAACTGTAAATCCCACTAGGACAAGGCGATTTATCAATATATTTGCCTGGATTAACCCCGCATAAATGAAATGCAAATTAGCTGCTAATGTGGCTATCATAAAGAACTACACATGCCATGATGATCTGGACGAAACTGCCGAATCGAGGCAAAGGTAAGAATCTCTGTATTAACTATCTAATGTTAGTTAGATGTAATAATTAATAAATTGGCAAAATGTCTTTAAATTGACAATTATGTGAACTATCTTGTGCTAGTTTTAAATTGACACAATACCTGTTAGCAAAAGTGTCAGCTAGAGATGACGTGCAGGACCTTGCAGGTATTTGTAGTTTTGCATGATGCAAATGATATTCACACCAGCTACTGACAGATTTTCTGATCCACACCCTACCTTTTTTTTAAGGTATCTGTGCCCAACAGCTTCATATCTGTATTCCTAGTCATGTGAAATCCATAGATTAGGGCCTAATGAATTAATTTGAATTGACTGATTTCCTTATATGAACTATAACTCAGTAAAATCTTTGAAATTGTTGCATGTTGTATTTATGTTTAGTGTATTTACCCATTGAATTGGGAGCTTTCTGATTATGTCATGATGATTGAGTAGCTAGGAAGTGTGGTCAGTCAATCACAGATAGGTCTATCAATCAGCACTTGGTAACTACAGTACAGGAGTTCAAGTTCTCCATCACTGCGACGGATTTCCATCATATGGATTTGTTTATAAATGTTTTAAATGTTTTTATATAAAAAAATATTAAAAAGGAGGAATTGGTCAAACTCACAGTTTAATACATGTACAAAATGATCATCTTTCCCTAAAATCATGATGGTCATGACTTTTTACATGAAAGGGGAGGTTAACTTGGCCCCTCAAACAATCCATTTGAGATCGACAGTTTCAGTCATGGAGTTTTGTTGTTGTTGCTTTAACCCCTGCAACTACCATTAGGGCATTACCATTTTAAATACTCTTCTCTTTCGCAACATCAACATGTTTGTGAATGATAAGGGAATTATTTGTTCTGAACAGGCTATCATCTCAACAGTTTATTATTAGCTCACCAAACCGTCAAATTTACATAGCTTAGATCACTGGCTGTATGCAAATAGTTACTGGATTGATATACATTTTTGGTTGAGTTAGTACCCTCTGCCTGATAAAGAACTTGTGTTGTCTATATATTTTCTTTATTAAAATGTGATTTAAGAAACATTTCACAAAAAATATACAAAATAATATTTACAAACTATATTTACATTGATGTAATGTAAATCAAATATGAAGTAAACATGTCATCTCTTTAACAACAATTAAAACGAGGGAAAATATTCTGCACATTTCATATTTTCAATTTACTCAGTTATATCATATCTGGTTACAAGAAACATACACCTATATCCTTGTAAAAATAGCCACTCACTTTTAAACATACAGTGCCTACAGAAAGTATTCATACCCCTTGACTTATTCCACATTTTGTTGTTACAGCCTGAATTCAAAATGTATTACATTTATTATTTTCTCACCCATCTACACATAATGACAATGTGAAAACATGTTTTTAAATGTATTGAAAATAAGATACAGGAATATCTAATTGACATAAGTATTCACACCCCTGAGTCAATACTTTGTAGAAGCACCTTTGGTGGCGATTATATTTTTGAGTCTTTGGTACGTCTGTATCAGCTTTGCACATCTAGATTTGGGGATTTTCTCCCATTCTTCTCTGCAGATTTTCTCAAGCTCTTAAATTAGATGGGGAGCGGCAGTGAACAGCAATCTTCAAGTCTTTCCACAGATTTTCAATGGGATTCAAGTGTGGGTTTTGACTATGCCACTCAAGGACTTTCACATTCTTGTTCTGAAGCCATTCCAGCATTGCTTTGGCTGTATGCTTGAGGTCATTGTCCTGTTGGAACATACATCTTTGCCTCAGTCTAAGGTTGTTCGCACTCTGAAGCAGGTTCTCATCAAGAATTTGCCTGCATTTGGCTCCATTCATTGTTCCCTCTATCCTTACCAGTCTCCCAGTCTCTGCTGCTGAAAAGCATCCCCATAGCACGATGCTGCCACCACTGTTCTTCACGGTAGGGATGGTGTTAGACAGGTGATGAGCTGTGCCTGGTTTTCTCCAGACATAGTGCTTTGCATTCAGGCCTTAGAGTTACATTTTTGTATCATCAGACCACATAATATTTTGCCTTTTGCTCTCAGAGTCTTTCACATGCCTCTTTGCAAACTCCAGGCGTGCGGTCATGTGCCTTTTTTTGGCTTCCATCTGGCCACTCCCATAAAGCCCAGATTGGTGAAGCGCTGTAGAGACTGTTGTCCTTCTGATGGGTTCTCCCATCTCAGCCAAGGAACTCTGTAGTTCTGTCAGATTGATCATTGGGTTCTTGGTCAAATCAAATCAAAGTTTATTTGTCACGTGCGCTGAATACAACAGGTGTAGACCTTACAGTGAAATGCTTACTTGTAAGTGCAAGCTCTAACCAACAGTAGAATTTAACAAAAAAAATAGGTTTAGGTTAACAATAGATAAGTAAAGAAATACAAAATAAAAAACAGTAAAATGACAGTGAAAATAACAGTAGCGAGGCTATATACAGGTGGTACCAGTACAGAGTCAATGTGCGGGGGCACCGGTTAGTCAGGCTAATTGAGGTAATATGCACATGTAGGTATAGTTAAAGTGACTATGCATAGATGATCAACAGGGAGTAGCAGCAGAGTAAAAGAAGGGGGTGGCGGGACACAATGTAAATAGTCCGTGTAGCCAATGTGCGGGGGCACCGGTTAGTCGGGCTAATTAAGGTAATTAATATGTACGTGAATGTATAGTTAAAGTGACTATGCATAGATGATAAACAGAGAGTAGCAGCAGCGTAAAAGAGGGGTTGGTGGGGTGGGGGGGTTAGCCATGTCATTACCTGTTCAGGAGTCTTATGGCTTTGGGGTAAAAGCTGTTGAGAAGCCTTTTGGTCCTAGAGTTGGTGCTCCGGTACCGCTTGCCATGCGGTAGCAGAAAGAACAGTGTATGACTGGGGTCTTTGAACATTTTTAGGGCCTTCCTCTGACACCGCCTGGTATAGAGGTCCTGGATGGCAGACAGCTTAGCCCCAGTGATGTACTGGGCCGTACGCACTACCCTCTGTAGTGCCTTGCGGTCAGAGGCCGAGCAGTTGCCGTACCAGGCAGTGACGCAACCAGTCAGGATGCTCTCAATGTTGCAGCTGTATACATTTTTGAGGATCTGAGGACCCATAACAAATCTTTTCAGTCTCCTGAGGGGGAATAGGTTTTGTCGTGCCCTCTTCACGACTGTCTTGATATGTTTCACGACTGTCTTGTTGGTGATGTGGACACCAAGGAACTTGAAGCTCTCAACCTGCTCCACTACAGCCCCGTCGATGAGAATGGGGGCGTGCTCGGTCCTCCTTTTCCTGTAGTCCACAATCATCTTTGTCTTGTTTACATTGAGGGATAGGTTGTTATTCTGGTATCACCCGGCCAGGTCTCTGGCCTCCTCTCTATAGGCTGTCTTGTCCTTGTCGGTAATCAGGCCTTCCACTGTTGTGTCGTCTGGAAACTTAATGATAGTTTTGGAGTCGTGCCTGGCCATGCAGTCGTGCGTGGACAGGGAGTACAGAAAGGACTGAACATGCACCCCTGAGGGGCTCCAGTGTTGAGGATCAGCGTGGCAGATGTGTTGCTACCTACCCTCACCACCTGGGGGCGGCCCATCAGGAAGTCCAGGATCCAGTTGCAGAGGGAGGTTTTTAGTCCCAGGATCCTTAGCTTAGTGATGAGCTTTGAGGCCAGTATGGTGTAGAACTCTGAGCTGTAGTCAATGAATAGCATTCTCACGTAGGTGTTCCTTTTGTCCAGGTGAGAAAGGGCAGTGTGGAGTGCAATAGAGATTGCATCATCTGTTTATCTGTTTGAGCGGTATGCAAATTGAAGTGGGTCTAGGGTTTCTGGGAAAATGGTGTTAATGTGAGCCATTACCAGCATTTCAAAGCACTTCATGGCTACGAATGTGAGTGCTACGGGTCGGTAGTCATTTGGGCAGGTTACCTTAGTGCTCTTGGGCACAGGTGGTCTGCTTGAAGCATGTTGGTATTACAGACTCAATCAGGGACATGTTAAAATGTCAGTGAAGACACCTGCCAGTTGGTCAGCACATGCCCGGAGCACACGTTCTGGTAATCCCTCTGGCCGTGCAGCCTTGTGAATGTTGACCTGTTTAAAGGTCTTACGTCGGCTACGGAGAGCGTGATCACACAGTCGTCCCGGAACAGCTGATGCTCTCGTGCATGCCTTAGTGTTGCTTGCCTCGAAGCGAGCATAGAAGTGATTTAGCTCGTCTGGTAGGCTTGTGTCACTGGGCAGCTCGCTTCCCTTTGTAGTTTGTAATAGTTTACAAGCCCTGCCACATCCGTTGAGCGTAGGAGCCGGTGTAGTACGATTCAATCTTAGTCCTGTATTGACGCTTTGCCTATTTGATGGTTCGTCGGAGGGCATAGCAGGATTTCTTATAAACTTCCAGGTTAGAGTCCCGCACCTTGAAAGCGGCAGCTCTAACCTTTAGCTCAGTGCGAATGTTGCCTGTAATCCATGGCTTCTGGTTGGGGTATGTACATACAGTCACTTTGGGGACGACGTCCTCAATGCACTTATTGATGAAGCCAATGACTGATGTGGTGTACTCCTCAATGCCATCGGAATGATCCCGGAACATATTCCAGTCTGTGCTAGCAAAACAGTCCTGTAGTTTAGCATCTGCTTCATCTGACCACTTTTTTATAGACCGAGTCACTGATGCTTCCTGCTTTAATTTTTTCTTGTAAGCAGGAATCAGGAGGATAGAATTATGGTCAGATTTGCCAAATGGAGAGCGAGAGAGGGCGAGGGAGAGCTTTGTATGCGTCTCTGTGTGTGGAGTAAAGGTGGTCTAGAGTTTTTTTCCCCTCTGGTTGCACATGTGACATGCTGGTAGAAATGAGGTAAAACTGATTTAAGTTTCCCTGCATTAAAGTCCCCGTCCCCTGGTCACCCCCATGACCAAGGTCCTTCTTGCCCGGTTGCTCAGTTTGGTCGGAAGGCAAGCTTTAGGAATAGTCTGGGTAGTTCCATATTTTTTCAATTTCCCAATGATGGAGACCACTGCACTCTTGGAAAGTTTCAACACCCTAGAAATGGTTTTATATCCTTCCCCAGATATATGCCTCATCACAATTCTATCTCAGTGCTCTACGGGCAGTTCCTTGGACTTTATGGTAGTTTCTGCTCTGACATGCTCTGTCAACTATGAGACCTTATATAGACATGTGTTTCTTTCCAAATCAGGTCCAAACAATGGAATTGGCCACAGGTGGAATCCAATCAAGTTGTAGTGACAGCTCAAACGAACGATCAAAGGAAATTGGATGCACCTGAGCTCAATTTGGAGTGTCATAGCAAAGGGGTGTGAATATTTATGTAAATGAGATATTACTGTATTACATTTTCAATACAATGCAAAAAAAACATGTTTTCACTGTCATTTGGGCTATTGTGTGTAGATGGGTGAGAAAAAAAACATTTAATCAATTTTGAATTCAGATTAATGAAACAAAATGTGGAATAAGTCAAGGGGTATGAATACTTTCTGAAGGCACTGTATATCAATATGTATGCTCTTAATAATCTAACATAGCAGCACACTGAAAAATGATCAAACGAAATATGCAACAGTGCATTGAAACATCCATTTTTAAGCCTTTTTCCTTTCCTGAGGAATTTGGTTGGACAGGGAATCAGGTATTGTCTTTCGATAAGCCATATACTCCCATTGCACACAAACCCTCAAACATGTTTACACACACATAATATGTTATGAAGGGTTACAGCACAACCTAAAAGATCGCTACAACATGGTCACACACTGCTGGGGGTTTGAGGTTCAACCAGTGGACAACACGGTCACATACACAAATCATTAGGGTAACACAGTGACCAGGTCGGGTGTACAGTGCATAGTATGCTTTGGCATGCTCACATCCAGATCGTTACTGTGGATGTTACATTCAGGAGGAAGGCCACAGGAGTTTAAATCATTGGTAAAAAATATTTAAAAAAATAAAAACTAGAATTAGTCAAAAAAAAAAAATCAGAAATGATATAAAACAAACATCAAACCATTCCAAAGCTCAGTCACTCAAGTAGATTAAGGCTAAGGTAGTTTGTTACACGTCTTTCAAAAATGGTATTTTCATCCGTCACATTTACTCGTACTAACGGGCAAAACTGCCATTTAGAACGTTGACACAGAAACACTCCACCAATCCACAATGTCCATCAAAATCATGTGCAGGTGATATGAAAGGAAGTTTTACAACTGTGATGTGATGTTTTGGAGGGATATTTTGCAACGGTAGTGACTCAATGTCCTCTACCTAGTGTTGAGGCAGTGAGTCATGTTTACTAGCTGCCAGGTGTGTTGTCTGTTTTGACATGCTTGCCCCACAGCGAAGCGGGTTCTTCTCTCTGAATAGCCATGCTGGGAAAAGCCCATGCAGCCCCCTGGACTGGACTCAGTGGTAGATGGATGATGTGTCACTCCAGTTATGTATCTCAGTGTGGGGCATGGACGCACCTCCAGACAAACAGGCTGCAAAACACACTTATTACTGTAACAGTTAGACAGCAGTCTAACACTAACCTACAGTATTTCATACACCCTTACAATGTTTATTTCATTGTTAATTGCTGCAATGAACCAAAAACACTACTAATGACAATGTTGTAAATTGAGACTTTCAGAGGAATATTATACTAATAGAGACGGGATTTCTACCTTCTATCGTCCCCGCCAGCACTAATGACGAAGCGATCCCCACTTGTGAAGCGAATATTAGTCAAGTGGGCTGAGTGGCCCAGAAAGCGTTTATGTTTGGCCTGCAGGGAACAAGAAGTGTGTTAGCAAAATGGCTACCCCAAAATACCGGTAGCTGAGCTAAATTTAGACTGAATTTAGAATAGATGCATACTGTAGGTTAGGTGGCAATGTTATTATGTCATCCTGGTCAATCACAGGCACAATAACATCACACAGACACATGAATGGTACACATTGAAACCAGGAACGTAAGCCCGGATCACATAAGTGGAAAAGCAAAATACATAACTCCTTTCAAATCAATGTCGAAAGCTACTATTTTATTTAAGTCAGTGAATAATGTAGACTACTGTACACCATGAAACAATTAATGAGTAATCGATTCAACACGTATTAGCCGTTAGAAAAAATGTGCAGTACTACATTTTTGTAAGTGACGTAAATAAATATATTTTATAACTGTAAATGTATACATTTCTACCATCTTGGATTCATAAGGTACAATTCAACCAGAATTTAATATTTACACAGAGACACAAATCAGCATCATAGAATACAGATTATACTTACAAACTTTTCTGGACATGGAAAGTCAAACAGCTTTACCATTCCAAAGTCATCGCCTGTGACAATGTTCAGGCCAGAGTGGGACACACAGGCACAGGTGACGTCTGCTTTGTCAGTGTTACGGGACCAGATCCCCACAACCTCGTCCCCCAGGACACTGACCAGACAGTGAAACATCACACGTTAGACAGGAAGTAACTCCAATGATCATGTGATGCTTTGACAGGCCTTTTTTAAATTTTGAATTTGCTCAACTACTTTGTCCTCTTTCCTCAGTCCTCTCTCGCCTCCTTATGAAAAAGGTCAAAGGTAATCGAGGAAAGGCGGCGAGGAGAAGGAACATGGACGAAAATGCATTTGTATTAAATGAGACTCTCCTCTCACACATCAACAGGCAAATGACGTTTACAGGGAAGGAATCCCAAAATAAATGTAAAGTGAGGATAAGTAGCATATCGGTTTTAAATGTAGCATCTTTTTCTCCTTTGAGAAAACAACAACTGCTTTAAAACGGGGTGTGGCAGATATCAAAACTCTTCCGCGAAGAACTCCGGTAGGATACACATGACTGTCCTCGATGAAAGGTGGCTATCGAGGAGGCGAGGACACTCTTCCGTTCGCCTGCTAACTAATTGGCACACTCTGACCACTTGACCAATTATCGGTTTCCAGGTCACAGAGGAGAGGAAGGAGGACAGACTTTTGCCCAAATGAAAAAAAGCCAGGGTGTAACCCCTGTGTCCTCAGTATGGATTATTTCATATGGCCACGTCAGTAGTGTGATTCCTATGGCCCTGACATAACAAACACTCACCTTGTCCATGTGGTCCAGGTTATCCTGTCTATGACTGCCTGCTCTGTGGCCTGCTTCCCAGACGGTACCTCATACACCAGCCGCTTGTAAGCACCAGTAGATATCTGTTTGGGTAATGGCAAATAATAATACAGTCTGAATATTGTGAGAGTTTCACATTGGAGAGTTAGTACACCTTTGCACAATCATAGATACACAGATATTGTGCCTACCTGAACATAGCAGCTGTCTGCAGAGAAGTCCATCTGCATGACAAAGCTGGGGATGTCCCTGCAGCAGTTAATGCGGTTGAGTTGGGGTCCAAGCGTTAGATTGTAGAAGTCAACCGCACTCTCACTGGAGCCCACTGCCAAGTAGCGTGAATCTGGACTGAACCTGAGGAAGAAAGATGTTCAGTTGAATGTGTCCTCTGACACTTGCTTCAACACAGAGAAGAATACTCAGTACACTTGGGACGGGTTTCCCCCATAATAAGCACTGGGTGATTTTGAGAGGGATCCCTCCCACCTGATATCTTGGATGGGGGAGCGGCGGTCCCTCTTCTTGCCCCAGATCTTGAGTGAGGTGACCAGCAGGATAATGAACTCTCCGTTCTTCATGCCGATGGCCACCATGTCCCCCTCAGGGCTGTAGGCCACCGTACGAGCTGGGTGGCCCAGGTTCACCTTGTTCAGCATCTTCTGTTACCCCCAAAAAGATTCAACACACAAGGTTCTTATAGTGCCTCACTCACAACACATGAGTAGAATCAAGTACAATACATCTGTAAGCTAACAGGACACACTGAGAGGCTCCTGACCTTCTCTGGGATGTCCCACAGCCTCACAGTGCCATCCTCTGCAGCAGACAGGAACACATCCCGAGTGGGATGGGTGCCCACACCCCAGATCGGTCCATCCATGTGGCCGTTCACCAGGATGTTGCACGCCGCGTTCTTCTCCCCCACCTCAATGATCTCAGCGTTCCTCGTTCCTACAAGGATTTTACCCTGCATCAGAAACAAGGGAAATGTGGATGAAAAATCCAGATGTGGACTTGATCCTTAACCAAAGCATGACCCATTACCCTATTCTTCATTCCTAGTGGATGGTGGAGAGCCTTACCTTTCCTCTGCATACGGAGCGCACACAGTCTATGATCTGTCCCGTCTCCAGGCGGAAGGCTCTGCAGCGCTTCAGCTCCTGGTCCCACAGCTTCAGAGCACCTCCTTCCTTTGACCTATAGGGGGCACCAAACACAACACGTTGTGACTACTGTAAACCATTCAGGTTTCTTACAAAAACATATTTAGGAATGAGAGTAAGAAAACGCATTAAATAGCAGACTTAGATGAATTAATCCAAATCAGTTTATTGAGTTCAGAGGGCTAACAGTAGTGGTAGCTGGTACAGTGAGGAGAGGAGCAGTACTCACGGTCTTTCCTTGCCTCCTGTAACGATGAGGCCATCTCTTAGTGTGGTGTACATGGTGAATACAGGCCCAGTGTGGGCCTTAGCCACTACTCTCACTAGAATGTGCTCCTTCCACACACACACATCCCCACTAATGGTACCTGTAAATGTCAAGTTATTCTGAAACAAAAAACAAAAACTGCACTAATCTAGTGATCTGAAAGAGCAGAGGATCATTGCACAGACAATCAAGCAGTACAAGAATCAATTACATTGCATGTTATCAGTTGTTATCCGTATTATCGTTGTTAACCATAGCCAAGTATATTCAATAGGCTTTTATATGCATGTAATTATTACTACATTTATCATATATGGTGTCTACACACCATTGTCATGCCTTTGAAATGAAAGGTAGGTTATATTCAAATGTTTTCAACATGAATTCAAGTCATTATGAAATAAATGAAATAAGTATAGTATGTCTTAACAATAAGCAAAATTTCAAATATTAATGCTGATTATACATATTCCGTAGGGGAAATTGCATATGCAGTAACTGTATTGTCTGATTGGGTATCATATGGCAATAGAGAGTGGAGAATAGACTTACAGCCCCAAATGCCACAGAGAGCATGGTCTGCATGCGGGCGTCCTCTATGTTACTCATCACGCCCTTCTTACTGAGCAGAGCCCGGCCCGCCAGCGTCCAGAACCTCACATGCTTGACACCCACAGACACAAACTGGGTGTCCGAGTCTGGACGGAACTCCGCCACAAAGATCCGCTGAATGTGGCCTGACCGACTGGCCACGTTGGCACCTTGAGAACAATGATTTATTAGAACAAGTTCTGTAGGTGATACATGGACCTGTATTCATTCCAGCTGGGCACTAACAGGTGCACCGTGATGAGGTAAATAGCCTTTACTGAGTTAGTGTTAGGTGTTTACCTTCTTGCCACTTCCAGATGGTGATGGTGTGTTCTGGGTCCAGACCCACAGAGAGCAGCAGCTTCCCAGTGGCACTGAAGCTGACCGAGCAGACCCCCCGGGAGTGGAAACAGCGCAGGACAGACAGCGTCTGCTTGTTCATGGCGTCCCACACGTGAATGGAGGGCGACGTGGCTGAAGGAGGGAACAAGACAATTGTAGATTCAAGCTTCATGTATGCTGGCTGAGAAGAGTACAGAATCTTTTGGCCCAAACTAAATCCACAAATTAAATTCAAGTGATTGTGACTTTTTGATAAAAAATAGTTGATAATGGATATTAAATATCAATGGTGCATTCATATAAAAATGTGCCTTGAATAAAGTAGCCTACTAATAATGTAAGTGGGGGTCAAACAAGAGCTGCAAAGACTTCAAAGCAAGCAAGTTTGTGTGAGGTGCACATTTGCCCTTCCCATCTAACCCCACTAGATGGCAGTGTATCAATATAATACATTGTGGATGTAGTAGAACAGGGTTCCCCAACTGGCGGCCCGTGGGCCGAATTTGACCCACGGGTGGTTTTATTTGGCCCCCCCAAGTTTTCTGAGCAATAATTTTCAAAAAAGGTTCATTGTTGGTCTTAAAAGTCTGTAAAAACACCGGTTATTAGAGTTATTTAAATCTGTTCCCAAGTATTCCCACGCTTAATAGAGAGACACGTGATCGTATACAAATGGAAACAACGTTTAAAATGATCCTGTTTTTGTCAAATATTATATCTGTTTGGGATTCGTGAGGTCAAATTGCAGTCTACAAATGATTTGTAATTATGTTCCGGCCCCCCGACCATCCGCTCAATAAAAATAATCACCCCACGGCTGAATCTAGTTGATGATACCTGTAGTAGAAGGTATCTGGTTAGCTGTCAATCAATTAAACTATGCTCTGTATGAAGAAGATAAGGATATTCTCAATCTACCATAAGAAACACATTTTCCCTTTAATTTATTGAAACCCTCTCCCTCAGAACAACATTCTCTGGTGTCTGGAACAAACCAAAAGTATTGAAGTTCTTACCTGACATATCACCAGTATCACCTGTAAGGAAAAGAAAAATTAGAAAAAAAATTGGAAAAAAATTGAAAGAAATACTACTTAGATCAATGGCACCACTACAACTCTATGACACTATTTTACACAGTCCAAGTGTTAATAAGATTATTGTCAGCATACTGTATTGTAGTAGTTTTCCTCATTAAGAGCCAATAGGCACATGGGAAATGTACACATGCAGCTTTTGATTCTCTCTTTCCAGACAAATAACAGTTGTTTACAGACCAAGTGTGTTTGATAGGTTTCTGTGGATTGCGAGGCACAGAGCATGCGTTACAATTATTATTTTATTAAACCGTGTGGATATTGCGATTATACAGGTTAGCGGCTTCAGAGCACAGATAAGAGAGGGGAGCACAGTAGTCCCCCAGCAGAACACACAGTTACAACACATAGGGAAAAAAACACGAGGTCAACCTCTCACAAACATACCTACTTGGCCAGTTGCTACCACGTTGGGGAATTTGGGGTGTTGATTGATAGTCAGGCACAGAATGTCATCACTATGTTCTATATAGAAGCTTTGGCAGGCTGCAAGGAAGCGCACACACACACACACACACACACACACACACACACACACACACACACACACACACACACACACACACACACAAAGATATATATGAATTGACATGAAAGAACATGAAAGGACATATTTAGGATCCCAAAGAACAGCATTAAGACTCATTCAACAGTACTGTAAAACTCTGTTCAGATGAACACAAGTCTGCCCATCCCTTGTTTACTCTAACCCCGCCCACCTGTGGTTAGGTTGAGGACGATGCCAACAGAAGCTGTGTGGTAGATGATATCTGCCCCCTCATTCAGGTAGTGGACGTTGTTGCGGCAGTCATTGCCACGGTAACCAAAAACCAGATCCAGCACCAGGTCCTGTGGGAGAGTCATGAAAAGGCCAGGGTCAAAGGTAATCCCCATAGCAACAGAGAGCGAGACAACTTTCTTTTTTGTCAGTGCCAGGAATGGCAGAACAGCAGGAGCATGTACTTCCTCAAGATGAAATTATGATTAAATCAGGGTCCCTGAAGAGGAGGTCTGGAGTGGACAAAGAAGAACACTTGATTCTAAAGGATTGCATTACCAAAACAATGACCAACCCATTTGTTGAATGACAAACGCCAATGTAAAGATCTCATTTGATGAAATAGGTGGGTTGCAATAGCCAACATCCATAAAACATTATTTGGATGTGTGTATTTGTCCTGAGGTAACACCAGTCTCACCTCGATGGGCCTCTTCTTCTTGCCCACGTTGTTGGTCTGCAGCTTCTCAGGCTGTGGCAGCGCCCTGCTTACAGGAGGTCTGACACAGAACAAGAGGAGCTGCTGTGTATGATCCCATCGACCAATCTTTCTCAAGTCAAAGATCCAAAATACAAGTCAAGACATTCATGAAACATGTATTTCCAGAAGACCTTTCTTGAGCTGTAAGTGCTCAACAAGTGAAATTCGGGTCTGAAATATTTAATCAGAACTTAATATGGACCAGAGGAGATGTGTCTTACCTTGACCCTCTTCCATGGCAGCAATAACAAAGGGGAAGGGAACGTTAGAACAGGGGTTTTGACAGCACAGCGTTCACAGCTGCCCCACCGACACAGCAGCGCAACACAACACTGACACTGCAGCCACTGAGGACATAAAATACACCATATTCAGCGCCACGGAGTATCCATAACAACCAGCACCTTCAGGATCTCTATGGCAACCACTAACCAGCACCCACAGATGCTGCATGGGTTGTCTAACCATAGACTGAAGCAGACATGATTTATTATTATAGCCGGAAACCAAAAACATTTCCAAAACCCAAATAAAGACCTTATGTGCAGCTTATTTGGACAACAGGTTCTGTGAAATACCATATATTAACATCCTTATCAATCGATACTTGAGATATCTGAAATTGAGATACTGTATCTCAGGGTTTAAAGTATATTGTGCCTAGCAAGAGGTACGTTTCCCTAAAGTAATGGTGATGTCTTGTGTAAAGTCTCTTACCTGACTACCCCCTGCCTTCAAGTAGAATGAAAGAGGAGAGCAGGACAGACAGAGACAGATGGACAGACATTGAAGAGAGAAGAAGAGAGAGGTGAGGTTATCCTCAAATGAGCAGTATGAATTCACGTAAAGGCAAAAAAAAGAAACGTGATTGAGTAAATTTGAATTTACACAAATTGAGTTGGTGGACCGTTTGGTCTCACTTTGATATATTCACTATGAGTTCCCAATTGGCTGTGCTTTCACTACATCTCGTTTCAGTTTAAACTGATTGGCTCAAAGTATTTTGACTGTTCAAGATTTGTCCATCATGTGTCCAATAAAGAAAGCTCAAAAGAAAAGAGAAAGATTTGATCCCTTGGGTATCTCTCCACAGTCCTGTGGTTTGTTACCTCTCGTCCACAGACGGCTCCTTCAGCTGCAGGTGGGGTTTGACCCCAGTCATGGGTCGCATGTTGGTGGATAAGGCCTTGATGGTGTAGCTGATCTCATTCTCCCTCGTCACATCACTGTCATAACCTGGCCAATGACAGAAAATATCAAGATACTAGATCAGAACACAGCCTTTTTACCATCTACGGGAGGCTACATAGAATGACATATTAGAGGGAGGCTAAATATATCAGTAGATAGTGACTCTGTGATGACTTCAGACTGAAGCCCCAGGTTTAGTTTGGGGTGTATTTCTCACCCCCATCATCCTCGCTCTCGATGTCCGACTCTTCACTGTCACAATGTCTGGCCTCCCGGTGCCCCTCGGCCTCGTGGGTCCAGATCATGAGGCACGTGTCACCCCCACCGACCGTCACCAGGAGACCGTCGTCATGCGTCCACCGCACGTTAGTCACATGGGTGCTATGGGCCACATAGCGCTTGAACTTTGCATACTTTCCCTGTGGGCAGAAGTAGCATTAACTTAAAATAACATTGTTTTAACATTAGCATAGAATTAACATTACATTAGTGTAAATGTTACACTTTAAAATTAAAATAAAAAAGAGTCATTTAGCAGACGCTCTTATCCAGAGCGACCTACAGTTAGTGCATTCATCTTAAAACAGCTAGGTGGGACAACCACATACAAGTATCTCAGTCATAGTAAGTCCATTTTTCTTCAATAAAGTAACTATCCACAAAGTCAGTGCTAGTAGGAAAAAGTCAAGTGCGAGTCTTAGTTCACGAAAGGCAAGGGTGTTTATATTTATGCTTTTTTAGAGGGGTAGGGTGGGGGGGGCTAAGATATTGAAGAGGGTTTACATTCCAGTAAGGGCATAAAATACTATTAACAGTGTCTTACCTTGACAGGATACCTGAACAGCTTGACGTATCCCAGATCATCACCTGTTGCTAGCACCTTTCTGTCATTGCTAAGGCAGGCAGCAGTCACCTCGGTAACCTCACTGACCACAGGCCAGATCCCCTCACAGGACGTCCCGAGCACACAGGTCCATGTGCTCCAGTCTATCTTCTCCACCTGAAGGAGAGGAGGAGGAGGAGAGAGGAGAAGTGGGAGAAGGGAGGAGAGGAGGACACCAGTGGTTCCTATGAGATATGACACAGCACCAGCCTGACAGAATCTATCATCTCTAACCCCCATCCCCCGCTCGCTGTGTCTCACAAGGTGTCTGAATGTCACACAGTATAAGGCCCTAAAAACACTATCCCATTTAAATTGCCAGAATAAGAACGATGCTGGTGAAAATTGGGCCGTGTTAATGCCCTTCCCACGCCGTCCTGTGACATCCCGGGGGGGAAAGTAGGCCAGCCCCGCTATACCCACCACAACGCCATGAGCCATGGCAGCAGTGTCTGTGCTGCACTTACCTCGGTAGCAGGAATGGTCTGCTTTTTCCCCCGTGGAGCTTCGAAAAATAACTGCTCTTTAGCACCAGTGTTTACTTGAAGTAGTTTTCCTGTGAATGAGAGATCACAGTTAAGATTGAATCGGATTACAAATTAAACACTTTTGTGCTTTATAGTAGCATTATCATTCAGTTATATACTTGGAATAACACAAAACAACTATTTATTTACCCAGGGGTTTAAAATGGATTTCAACACATTGTGAATGAGTCAACAGTAAGAATAGCCTGAAATACAATGGCTTTAGTCCAAGTCCACTGTCAGTTGCAAAGGCCACTGCCACAATCAGTGTAGATGTTAAACCAACATGTTTACCTCTCTTGTCCCAGTCCAGATGGGTGACGTAGATGTTAAACCAACATGTTTACCTCTCTTGTCCCAGTCCAGATGGGTGACGTAGATGTTAAACCAACATGTTTACCTCTCTTGTCCCAGTCCAGATGGGTGACGTAGATGTTAAACCAACATGTTTACCTCTCTTGTCCCAGTCCAGATGGGTGACGTAGATGTTAAACCAACATGTTTACCTCTCTTGTCCCAGTCCAGATGGGTGACGTAGATGTTAAACCAACATGTTTACCTCTCTTGTCCCAGTCCAGATGGGTGACGTAGATGTTAAACCAACATGTTTACCTCTCTTGTCCCAGTCCAGATGGGTGACGTAGATGTTACACCAACATGTTTACCTCTCTTGTCCCAGTCCAGATGGGTGACGTAGATGTTACACCAACATATTTACCTCTCTTGTCCCAGTCCAGATGGGTGATGTAGATTAGGGACCCCTTGCACACCCCCACCCTCTTGCTGCTCATCACATTATAGATGTCCACAAAGCTGTCACCCGACGCCACCGCCAGGTACTTCCCTGCACCTGAATAAACACAGCAGCCATGTTTCAAAAGGGTTTCCTCATCTGTTTCACAAGACTGACAGACCTTCTGATCAGCAGCCAAGACATCAACACAAATAAAATAAACTCTGACTCCATATCTACAGTATGTGGTCACAATTCTTTATAACAAAAACAACTATCTTCAAACCCTTTTAAGTTACTATCGGCGATGTGTTGGGAAACTGGATCGAGAGTTTAGTTTCTAGCTCTCACTTTATCCTCCCCCACTATTCTCTTCCCACTCAGACAGACTGTCTCTCCCTGCCTGGCCTTGTTACATACCGTAGTGTATTTGGGTCAAGCCTACAGCAATACTTCTTCTCCTCACAGCAGGGGGGAATATGAATACCTGGCCACATCTCTGCTTATTTTTTTTTTTTTTTTTAAGAAAGTTGACTTTTACACTCTGTCTTTCTTTCCTCAGGGAAGAAGATCTGGATGGGATTTATAGGGAGGAAGAGAGGGAGAGATGGAGGGAGGCGAGCATCTGACCTGGTGAGAAGCGTATGTCTGAGATGATGTCCTTGCGGTGGTGGAAGGACACTAGGTCCTCCAGGGTGTCTGCGTTGACGATGAGGAAGCTGCCATCGTTCAGGCCCACCGCCAGGGCCTTGCCCTCAGGGGAGAAGCAGCAGCAGCGCCCCCCTATGGAGGACGTCAGTTAGTACCAATGCACCTAATAACTGTACGAATGCACCACAGAAAGAAAGGAAGGAGGTGAATGAATGTAGCATAGACTTCTCTATTTTGCGGGTTGAGTGACTCACCTTTCTTGAGCTTGCGTACAGCCAGCATACAGTGGCTGGGGGACAGGTCCCATATGCGCAGGGTTTTGTCATCGCTGACAGTGGCACAGAGAGGGAGATGAGGATGAGTGGCCAGGCCCCACACCTCACCCTCCATGTGACCCTGTGGACCCATCAAATAGACAATACCATTGAATTCAGTGCAGCTCAGTTCAACCTAATCAAGGTCAGAGAGAAAGGAACCACATTTTATAGGGTGAACCATCTTCTGACCCCAACATAAAATATTTGATATACTTAGTTAAATAAATACACGTCTAGCACAGCCTTGTATTTGGAAAGCACACATCCACAGATGTATTGTTAGAATTATTAAGTGCATAATGAAAATCAATGGAGGAGCCGAGGAGCCATAGCTTCTGTTGCTTGGCTTCACCCATAAGAAATTGCTCATTTGCTCTAGAGCATTTAACTAAAGAAATCAATAACATTAGATCTGGGTTTCCTATGGGTCAAAGGAGGCCTGGGGAGATAGTAGAAGCACTTCTCTTTGTAAAATTAAATGTACTAATTAAAAGTCTGCAATGCAAATGTATCAGTCATAAACAGTTGCCTAACCTTTTCTGAAACATTATTCCAGGTAAAGGGAAAGGGAAGTGGGGATACCTAGTCAGTTGTACAACTGAATGCCTTCAACTGTAGTGTGCAGTACTTTTACAATGGTTTCCAAAGTGATGGGACAGTTCCCCTCACTGCCAGTCTGTTAGTACATTTGCAGGCTTTAAACCCAAAAATAATGTGCCCCCAGCTGACCCCTTCATTACTGACATCTCATTGGCTCTCACATAACCAAACTGCTAAAACCTGGCTGACACATCCCTGCTTGCCAGAGTTACAGCTGGAGCATGTCATGTGTGCTGGTCATTGTGGCATTTGTGACAGACAGTTGACTTTATAATTACATTGTATGTAACTCTGTGTAACCGCTCACCTGGACCAGCAAGGTAATAGGTCCACTCTTATCCACCTCCAGAATCTCGCCATTCTTTGTCCCCACCAGTATATAACCATGACCAAGAGATATGGCACGTATGGAAGGGTTGTCCTCCAACAGCAACCCTATAGAGTGAATTATAGGATAAGGTCAAAGACCTTCACTTTAACCAGGGGCAAAGGAAGCAATCTTCATTAAAGCTAAATGGATTGAGTGTTTAAATGGATTTCCACTGAATGATTCCATTGGCGTTGGAGCTATGAACCCAGTATGTAATGTGATTGGCTCCACGGCAGCGGTATGAAAGAAAGGTGAACTTTTTACCTTTGGAGCCTGGAGCGAGGACTGCTCTCTTGATGGCGTACGTCTTGAGGCATCTCTCAAAGGTGTTGTCCCACAGAGCCACTATGCCGTCCTTCCCTCCAGTCACAAATCCCTACAGAGTGGGACATCACGAGAGAACAGGAGATAGATTACAATCTCTCTTCTTTAATCACTCACATAACATCTTTGTATAAAACTGACAACTGAAATAATACAATCCTAGTACTCTCTTCATTGACAATACTACATCATCAGAACTGTAATGGCACAAACAAAGAGAGAAACGAAGATAGCGAGAGAGGAAGAACGATAGAGATAGAAACAGATAGCGGAAGAAAGATAGAGCCGTCTCTATTTGACCCCTTCCCTTCCAGTACCTTCTCCAGGGCGTGCATACTGAAGACTGGGCCATCATGGGCTTTGACTGTCTTCACCAGGAACATGTCTCTCCAGATACAGATGTCTCCTGTGCATGTCCCTGAGAACACCATCTCCTCTGTCCAGCCATACACAGCACACATCATCGTCTCGGTCTTCCCCATGTTGCCCTTACGCCCGATCAGACCACCACCTGAAAGAAAGGTTGTGTCAGTAACTCCCATAACACATCACACCGTTCCTTGAGACACTGCGGAGTCAACTCTCTTGTCTGACTTTGGGGTCTCTTACCTGTTTTATGCCAGAACTTCATATGCTTTATTCCTGCTGTGATGAGCTTGTCAGGACAGTATGGATTCACTTTGATGACGAAAATCTTATCCTTGCTTCCCCTGAAAAATTATTACAAACATTGCATTAATTCCATTCACACAAAAATACTATGGATCTGAAACGGAAGAGGAATACACTTAGAAGACAGTTAGTATACAGTGCATCTGCCCTCCCTAAGGGCTCTTGATCACTTCACATATGAACAATAAGGATCAGTGGCCTTTCCTGTCAGATCCAATGGAGCGTAGTGCACTCTGGGTTGGCTCCCTAATCACTGGCCTTTGAGCTGCTGCATCACTACATGGCACTCATTGAGGCCAGAGCTGTACTGACATCTACTTCATCTCTTGATCCCTTTCAAGCCTTCTCACTCACTTCCATACCTCTCTCTTCCTCCCCCTATCCCTTTTTCCTCCCTCTATCTCTTCCCCTCACCATGCTCCTCTCCCAGCTGAGGACTAGGCAGTGCAGTGCACAAGGCAGGCTCTGTCAGGCCCCATTTCCCTCTGTCCGCCTCACTGCACTGCCCACCAGGGCCTGCAAAGTAGATTAGTGCAGCTCCAAGCTGTCTCTGAGCTACAACGGGAGCACAGTACACAACAGCTACGGCACGCAGACAGGAAGAGGAGCAGTCCTCCACTGCTCTAACAAGCCTGATGGAATTCCAATAGATTATATTATCGCTATGAATATCAAGTGCAAAGTCATAGAGGAACAAGACCAGCAAAGACTGGGAGAAATGGGGGTGTCCACATAAATGCTAGATGACTATTATGAAGTCCTGGATATTGGATATTTGCTCGTTTGAATTGCCATTTCGATTTTACATAATTGTCTATTTCTAAACGGGCACTTTCAATTTGAGATTAGTGCCCACAGTGAATACAGTCTGAACCCAGGTTAAGATGGATCCAGGTTAAGATGGATCCAGGTTAAGATGGATCCAGGTTAAGATGGATGGGCCAGAGATCTGCACCAGACATACACTTTAATCATTCAGCTGTGAGTTGGCAGGGCCAAGTGTTCTCTATTCAGAAAGGAACAGCTTTAAGAGTCTGCAGGGTAGTTCCCCTCCCTCCTCTCTTTATCAATCAACCAGTGAACCCTCCTATATAAATGTCCACATTTAAAGTGGAGGTGTACAAGTTGTCTAGAGAATTAAAGGGAAGGTTTAAATCGAGAGCATTGATGTACTTGTTGTTATTCTCTCAGCTCTGGAGCCTGTACTGTACAATGGCCAGGGGATGGCTGAGATGCTCGACATTGCATGACTGGACATGTATCTGTGAATCAGTGGGGCTGGATGACTAATTTATCCTGCAGGGACTACTGACCGGGTTATAGCCTGTGGACAAAGATCTCACATTTCCATGAATACAACCAAACTGAATCTGCACCAAAACCAGTATTATGAGATCAACATGTATAACACGAGCTAACTCCCAGAGAAAACAGAAAACATTCTCTGTTCTTGTTTTTCATCAGTAAGAGTGCAGTGTTCCTAAAGCATGTCAACCCCTAGGACTTATCTTGACCTTTGACCTCTCTAGTCTCTGCCTATCAAGGAGGCGGCTGCTGAGATCTGACTGGCTCATCTGAGATGCCATAACAGTTACTGTACTGTTACCAACCTGATGGCTGAGAGCTTCTCCCCCTTCCTCCAGTCCCAAAGGACAATGGTGTGATTGTCATCCAGCCCCACCGAGGCCAACCGCTTGCCATCCGCTGAGTAAGAACAACAAAACACAACTTCCTTCAATACAAAGTTCACAGGGAGGCTTCATATTTACTCTTGTTTTGTGAGGAACAGTAAACTAGCCTGCTCCCTGGTATGATCCATGGCATGTAATGGCAGCTATGCCTCTGTCTGTGGCAAATTAGTGGGAGAGAGATGAGCGCCTTTTTCTTGATGTGCCAGCCTGCCACAGTACACTATCTCTGTAACATGTTTGTTCAGAGCGATGCTCTTAAATTGACACAGATTTTAACTCGCCCCTCCTGTGTGAAGGAAGAGTTATTTTTCGTCATGGCTGACTGAGAATGTCAGGTTAGATTAAAGCAAAAATTGGTCGTTGTTGTGTTCAATGTGTTACATTATCTGGAGAGTGTATGGAAAGCAGCTGTAAACAACTCTGGGGTATTACCTGAGAAGTCCAAGGCACACACTCCTAGTTGGTGGAATCCTTTCAACACAGACATGGGTTTCATAATCTCTGTATCCCATATGTGGATGGAAGAGTCTCGCCCTACCTGGACAGACAGAATAAACAATTAGCTTCCACATAATGCTTCCACTCATCCACAGCAACTTCCACACCGATTCATGGCAATTCAATAGTTTTAGCACAGTCTTGGCAGTAGGAAATCATCTTTGGTTACTTTGCGCCATAAGCATATGAGCCTCCAGCTCCCAAAGGCATCCTCAGAGGTCAGCCTCTCTGCCCTTAGGCCTGTCTCTGAATAGTTCATTGTTAGCAGTGCTACCTACCTGGCCTGTTGCTACATAGTCCTTGAGGGGGTGTATGGCCAGGCACAGGATGTCATCGTCATGGCCCATGTAGAAGCGCTGGGTGTTCTGCTGCCGGTTGTACACCACCCCCACGGCCGCCACGTGGTACACTATCTCCCCTGTCTGGGTGTAGAACAGGTTGCTCCTGCAGTCGTAGCCTCTGTAGCTGGAGCACAACAACACAGGGAACAATTATTCAGATCAATAATAACGAATGGTTAATATCGGTCACAATCTAGCTCTTGTTTGTGTGATGTTTGATGGTATGTGGTGCCGCCGTGGATGGCGGTATGAGGTGTCCTAACCCGTGGATGAAGTGTAGCTTCAACCCGCTCCCTGGCGCTCTCTCCCTCTTCTTCATGGCCACCGCACGGTGCTTCTCCTTGGACTGCTCTTTGAGCTGAGGTAGATCTTCTTTGTAAACCTGGACATGGAAATGCAAGGTGAGGAATCTGTTAAGGTTTTTACTCAATGTAATATCAATTGTTTTTCATATGCAACGTTCATAAATGTGTCATTTTCAAAGGCAAAGTCATCTGAGAGGAGAGCAGGTGTTGTGTCGCTAACCTGCCGCCGATATGTGAGGTGTGTCTCCTGCTCGATCTCTGAGTCCATCTCAGGCACGTCCGACTGGTCTGAGTCCGACTCCTCACTGTTGGAGTCGCCCAACGTCTCTGCGGGAGAGGAGAAGACGACTACATCATATCTATTCTACCACCCAACGTCTCTGTGGGAGAGGAGAAGATGACTACATCATATCTATTCTACCACCCAACGTCTCTGTGGGAGAGGAGAAGACGACTACATCATATCTATTCTACCACCCAACGTCTCTGTGGGAGAGGAGAAGACGACTACATCATATCTATTCTACCACCCAACGTCTCTGTGGGAGAGGAGAAGACGACTACATCATATCTATTCTACCACCCAACGTCTCTGCGGGAGAGGAGAAGACGACTACATCATATCTATTCTACCACCCAACGTCTCTGCGGGAGAGGAGAAGACGACTACATCATATCTATTCTACCACCCAACGTCTCTGCGGGAGAGGAGAAGACGACTACATCATATCTATTCTACCACCCAACGTCTCTGCGGGAGAGGAGAAGACGACTACATCATATCTATTCTACCACCCAACGTCTCTGCGGGAGAGAAGACGACTACATCATATCTATTCTACCACCCAGCTGCTCCCACATCAGTCTGTTGAATAGGGTTAAACACACTAATCCAGAACTAGCAGACAACCAGTATTGAGTACCATTTTAGCCAACACCAAAGTGGATCACAGAACAATAGTTTGCTGGGTGAAGATGACATCTCATATTCATCAAGCAAGCCTTTTAAAAGTCTTAAGTGGTGGACTGCTTGTCCTGTTCCACAACCCTATTACGCAGACTGAGACATAAAAATGCTGACGCAGAGAAACTCGGTTGGCCGTGCCAAGACCAGGCAGTGAGTAGCCCTGGCACTGCTAGGCCGGTACTCGCTGGTCCATTAGGAAAATTAAATGGAACGGCAGTTAGTATGTGGCTTCATTTCACAAAGCGCAGCGCAGCTCTGTCTGAGACCATTTAGGTGAGAAACATTACTTACAAATGAGGACAAGGTTGTAGGAGCTGTACACAAACACAAAAGTGCTCTTCTATGAGCTGATGTAGAAAGCTTTTAGCTGGAATAAGGAACATCATTCAAGGGGAAGGGTCACAGACTTCTCTGCACTTCAGAGTCATATTCACATTGAGCAGGGGTGATGTTATAGAATAGAATGGGGGCAGTAATAGAAACGGGACAGCGATGTACCTTGAGGTGCTATGTGAAGAGCTTCTTTCGACTTTCTGTCTGTGACAAACTTCCACTGGAAAACTGAGTGGTCAGCACCACCAATGGTTATCACCCACTGGTAGTCATGTGACCACCTGGCATTGGTTATATGGGCTGAGTGACCTAAATACTTTTTAAACTTTGCACCTGGGATAGAGAGAAGAGTAGTTCTAGGTTAATTTGTGAATGCATGAACTGACAACATCACATCAATGAATAGAGAAACCACTGGAAATCCTTACCTTTTCTTACACACGGGTACCGTAAAAGCTTCACTAATCCATAATCATCTGCAGTTACTAAAACTTGATTATTAAAGTTGGCGTCAACAGAGTTGATGTCATTGATCTCTGAGTATTTGGGCCATATTCCGTTGACCTCGGGGCCCAACACACACGTCCACGAGGACCACTGCACCAGCTTCAGTTCTTCCCTGTTGGTGACCTCTTTACCGCCTGAGTAGAAAGACAGTAAGAACTCCATCACGTGCAACTAAAGCGTCAAATGAGCAGCACATTAGTCATCATGACAAGGCACAATTATCGTATACCGTCAATGACCAAACTAAAAAGAATAAACATCATCATCCTCTTAATACATTCATATTAGAAGGGGGAGGGGATTCAAATTTACTTTCAAGTAGATATACAGTAGTTTACACAATAGCAGCTTAACGTTTTTACATGAAGTTGGTAAAGTCGTTAATCATTTTACACCAGGACGGCACAGTCAAGAGGAGAAGCTACATTTCCAAAAGTTCCAAGCAGTCAAAACCATTTGTTTTTGAGCCAGGGGCGTCACCAAGGGTGTGTTATAGCCCTAGCCCTACAACAAGGCATACATGACAAATATAGCTGTAAAATATCATTAATAACAGTGTAGAAATGACACAAGAGAAATTCTGTCTTAGCCGGTGCACTTTCCTTCCCATAGAGAATAAGGCTCTTCACAGTGTCATTCATCTACAGGCCGAGACGTCTAATCGTCAGACTTACTTGGCATCCTGTAGAAGAGCCTCTTTCCGTTGCCGTCGTTGGTCTGCAGATACTTGCTGTCTGTGGACCAGTCCATGTGTGTGATGAAGCTAGTGGAGCCAATGCACTCTCCCACCTTCTTGTACCTCTGCACCACACTGTAGATGTCCACAGAGTTATCATTGGAGCCCACGGCCAGGTGAGCTCCGTCAGGAGAGTACTTCAGCTCATGGATGGCCTCCTTCCTGTCCTTGATGTGGACCACCTCTGTCATGTCTCTGTGGAGAGGAAGGACGTTACTGGAAAGGTCATTCACTATATTCTTTAAATAAGAAACAACCATTCTCTAATCAAATTGAGTATCCAAGCATCCACTAACCTGTCATATTATTCATGAGTAATGAAATTGCAAAAAAAGGAAGTTAACATGAAGTTCATACCAAGCTAATCAGAAAGAATCAGATGTGCCCTTTGACCTCTGCCCTGTACTCACCTGACCCGTAGGACGGTGAAGGAGCCGTCCTTCATGCCCAGCGCCAGGTGAATGCCGTCCGTGCTCACAGCTGCACAGCGGATAGGTTCCTCCATATTACAGCGAGCTATCAGCGCATGATCTATAAGGCTCCATATTCTACAGAAACAGAGGGAGAGACAGAGAAACTAACTAACTATAACATTTTCCGCCAAGATAGAACTGCCAAAGGGGGCGGTGTTGCAATCTACTGCAGAGATAGCCTGCAGAGTTCTGTTTTACTATCCAGGTCTGTACCAAAACAATTCGAGCTTCTACTTCTAAAAATTCACCTTTCCAGAAACAAGTCTCTCACCGTTACCGCTTGCTATAGACCTCCCTCTGCCCCAGCTGTGCCCTCGATACCATATGTGAATTGATTGCCCCCCATCTATCTTCTGAGCTCGTGCTGCTAGGTGACCTAAACTGGTACATGCTTAACACCCTGGCCATCCTACAATTAAAGCTTGATGCCCTCAATCTCACACAAATTATCAATGAACCTACCAGGTACAACCCCAAATCCGTAAACACGGGCACCCTCAAAGATATCATCCTAACTAACTCGCCTTCCAAATACACCTCTGCTGTTTTCAATCAAGATCTCAGCAATCACTGCCTCATTGCCTGCATCCGTAATGGGTCTGCGGTCAAACGACCACCCCTCATCACTGTCAAATGCTCCCTAAAACATTTCAGCGAGCAGGCCTTTCCAATCAACCTGGCCCGGGTATCCTGGAAGGATATTGACCTCATCCCGTCAGTAGAGGATGCCTGGTTATTCTTTAAAAGTGCCTTCCTCACCATCTTAAATAAGCATGCTCCATTCAAAAAACATAGAACTAGGAATAGATATATCCCTTGGTTCACTCCAGACCTGTCTGCCATTGACCAGCACAAAAACATCCTGTGGCGTTCTGCATTAGCATCGAATAGCCCCCGTGATATGCAACTTTTCAGGGAAGTTAGGAACCAATATACACAGGCAGTTAGGAAAGCTAAGGCTAGCTTTTTCAAACAGAAATTTGCATCCTGTAGTACAAACTCAAAAAAGTTCTGGGACACTGTAAAGTCCATGGAGAATAAGCCCCAGCGGCCCACTGGACTGAGGCTAGGAAACACTGTCACTACCGATAAATCCACAATAATTGAGAATTTCAATAAGCATTTTTCTACGGCTGGCCATACTTTCCACCTGGCTACCCCTACCCCGGTCAACAGCCCTGTGCTCCCCACAGCAACTCGCCCAAACCTCCCCCACTTCTCCTTCACCCAAATCCAGATAGCTGATGTTCTGAAAAAGCTGCAAAATATGGACCCCTACAAATCAGCCGGACTAGACAATCTGGACCCTCTCTTTCTAAAATTATCTGCCGAAATTATTGCAACCCCTATTACTAGCCTGTTCAACCTCTCTTTCGTATCGTCTGAGATTCCCATAGATTGGAAAGCTGCCGTGGTCATCCCCCACTTCAAAAGGGGGAGACACTCTAGACCCAAACTGTTACAGACCTATATCTATTCTACCCTGCCTTTCTAAGGTCTTCGAAAGCCAAGTTAACAAACAGATAACCGACGATTTCGAATCTCACCGTACCTTCTCCGCTATGCAATCTGGTTTCAGAGCTGGTCATGGGTCCTAAACGATATCATAACCACCATCGATAAGAGACAATACTGTGCAGCCGTATTCATCGACCTGGCTAAGGCTTTCGACTCTGCCAATCACAGCATTCTTATTGGCAGACTCAACAGCCTTGGTTTCTCAAATGACTGCCTCGCCTAGTTCACCAACTACTTCTCCGATAGAGTTCAGTATGCCAAATCCGAGGGCCTGTTGTCCGGACCTCTGGCAGTCTCTATGGGGGTGCCACAGGGTTCAATTCTCGGGCTGACTCTCTTCTCTGTATACATCAATGATGTCGCTCTTGCTGCTGGTGATTCTTTGATCCACCTCCACGCAGATGACACCATTCTGTATACATCTGGCCCTTCGTTGGACACTGTGTTAACTAACCTCCAGATGAGCTTCAATGCCATACAACTCTCCTTCCGTGGCCTCCAACTGCTCTTAAATGCAACTAAAACTAAATGCATGGCTCTTCAACCGATCACTGCCTGCACCTGCCCACCCGTCCAGCGTCACTACTCTGGACGGTTCTGACTTAGAATATGTGGACAACTACAAATACCTAGGTGTCTGGTTAGACTGTAAACTCTCCTTCCAGACTCACATTAAACATCTCCAATCCAAAATTAAATCTAGAATCGGCTTCCTATTTCGCAACAAAGCATCCTTCACTCATGCTGCCAAACATACCCTCGTAAAACTGACCACCCTACCGATCCTCGACTTCGGCAATGTCATTTACAAAATAGCCTCCAACACTCTACTCAACAAATTGGATGCAATCTATCACAGTGCCATCCGTTTTGTCACCAAAGCCCCATATACTACCCACCACTGCGACCTGTATGCTCTCGTTGGCTGGCCCTCGCTTCATACTCGTCGCCAAACCCACTGGCTCCAGGTCATCTACAAGTCTCTGCTAGGTAAAGCCCCGCCTTATCTCAGCTCACTGGTCACCATAGTAGCACCCACCCGTAGCACGTGCTCCAGCAGGTATATCTCACTGGTCACCCCCAAAGCCAATTCTTCCTTTGGCCGCCTCTCCTTCCAGTTCTCTGCTGCCAATGACAGGAATGAACTGCTTAAATCTCTGAAGCTGGAGACTCATATCTCCCTCACTAACTTTAAGCACCAGCTGTCAGAGCAGCTCACAGATCACTGCACCTGTACATAGCTCATCTGTAAATAGCCCATCCAATCTACCTCATCCCCATACTGTATTTATTTATTTATCTTGCTCCTTTGCACCCCAGTATCTCAACTTGCACATTCATATTCTGCACATCTACCATTCCAGTGTTTAATTGCTATAGTGTAATTACTTTGCCACGATGGCCTATTCATTGTCTTACCTCTCTTATCCTACCTCATTTGGCTAAGATAAAGCAAAGCAGTTCGACACGTACAACAACACAGAGTTACACATGGAATAAACAAACATACAATCAATAATACAGTAGAAAAATCTATATACAGCATGTGCTGTATATAGATTTTTCTACTGTATTATTGATTGTATGTTTGTTTATTCCATGTGTAACTCTGTGTTGTTGTATGTGTCGAACTGCTTTGCTTTATCTTAGCCAGGTCGCAGTTGGAAATGAGAACTTGTTCTCAACTAGCCTACCTGGTTAAATAAAGATGAAATAGGGAGAGACTGAGGGAGAGACAGAGGGAGAGGGAGAAACAGAGGGAGAGACAGAAACAGAGGGAGAGGGAGAGACCGAGGGAGAGACAGAGACAGACAGAGGGAGAGACAGACAGAGGGAGAGACAGACAGAGGGAGAGACAGACAGAGGGAGAGACAGAGGGAGAGACAGAGGGAGAGACAGAGGGAGAGACAGAGGGAGAGACAGAGGGAGAGACAGAGGGAGAGACAGAGGGAGAGACAGAGGGAGAGGCAGAGGGAGAGACAGAGGGAGAGACAGAGGGAGAGACAGAGGGAGAGACAGAGGGAGAGACAGAGACAGACAGAGGGAGAGACAGAGGGAGAGACAGAGACAGACAGAGGGAGAGACAGACAGAGGAGAGACAGAGGGAGAGACAGAGGGAGAGACAGAGGGAGAGACAGAGGGAGAGACAGAAACAGAGGGAGAGAGAGACCGAGGGAGAGAGAGACCGAGGGAGAGAGAGACCGAGGGAGAAAGAGACCGAGGGAGAGGGAGAAAGAGGGAGAAACAGAGGGAGAGACAGAGACAGAGGGAGAGACAGAGACAGAGGGAGAGACCAAGGGAGAGACCGACGGAGAGACAGAGGAGAGACAGAGGGAAAGACAAAGACCGAGGAGAGACAGAGGGAAAGACAAAGACCGAGGGAGAGACAGAGGGAGAGACAGAGGGAGAGACAGAGGGAGAGACAGAGGGAGAGACAGAGGGAGAGACAGAGGGAGAGACAGAGGAGAGAAAGAGGCAGAGAGACAGGGGGAGAGAGAGGGGGAGAGACAGAGGGAGAGACAGGGGGAGAGGGAGAGACAGAGAGAGAGGGAGAGGGAGAGACAGAGGGAGAGACAGAGACAGAGAGAGAGACAGAGAGAGAGAGACAGAGGAAGAGACAGAGACAGAGGAAGAGAATGAACCATATAAGTACCTGAATATGTGTACCTGTATATGTGTACCTGTATGTGTGTACCTGTATATGTGTACCTGTATGTGTACCTGTATATGTGTACCTGTATATGTGTACCTGAATATGTGTACCTGTATATGTGTACCTGTATATGTGTACCTGTATATGTACCTGCATGTGTACATTGCTTTGGATGCACCAGATCATTGAGGGTAACTGCATTTGTGGGAGGGATACTGTAGTTATAATGAGCATAAACTAATCCTAGGGTTTGCCAGTGGTTGTGCTTGGTCACCCACCTGACTGAACGGTCATCGCTGCCGGTCATGGCCAGGGGCTTGGTGGGGTGCACTGCCAGCGCCCACAGCTCACCCTCACAGTGACCCTGCATGATGAGGAAGGGCTTGGTGCGATCATGGACCACCACCTCAAAGATCTCACTGTCCTGGGTGCCCACCAAGATGTGATCTCCCCGCCAACACACGCTGCGCACTGACAACCCTGCCAACACACACATGCATGCACAAACAGTTCATAAATAAAAACATTCAGACACACACCTACACACAGAGTGGCTGTTAGAAACAGAACAAGACAGAAGGAATACAAGAGGACTACACAGTCTATTAGTTGTTATGGAGACAGTGTAGTTGGCTGTCTCTGGGGTAAGAAGGAATTGAGGTAGCTATATACAGTATATTCATACATTGTATACATATTCATATACTGTACATACATAAATATGTATACAAATAATACAATAACACTTTGGGCTGAATAACCAACAAGGGGAATGGAACAATACAATACAGGGACGTCTATTCACATAAGGACAGAGGTAGTACTCCGATTGTCCAGTGTCCTGCTCACTGTTACCCACCTCCGCTATTTTCACCTCTAGCTACTGTTAGGCCCAAGACCACAAACCAAAACGAAAGAAAGAAGAAAGGAAACAACTATTAGTTCCTAGAATACATCCTCTAGATGTAATAGAAAAGGCTCTAGCGGTATACAAAAGGCCTGTACTATCAAACAGCATGAAGAACACACTGGTTCATTTAACGACTGCCCATTGGCCTCCTGTGGACTGACTGTGTGGGGGTAGAGAAGAGGAGAGTAGATGAGGGAGTTGCATGTCACCTTTATATCCCTGGTCTGTTTCCCTGAGATCGATGACAGTAATTGGTTTGAAGTTGAGGTCCCATAGCCGGACGCAGCCGTCCCGGCCCCCCGTGGCAAAGCCCTCCTCACAGGCATTCATGCTGAAAATCCCGGACTGGAAGAAAAGACAGTCGGTCAGTGGGGCGGTACAGCAGCTACCAACAGCCCTGCTGCAGCAGACACATGTCTAACAAGGCTTTCACAATTACAAACTATCTGCTGCGTGAAGAGATGACACAACGCTGCGTTACATAAAGCGCTTCAACCATTGTTTTTCTCCTCATTTATTGGCAGGCTCCGGGGACCACCTGCTGTGCAACACAGTGACTGAAGTAGACTGTTTGGAGTGTAGAGGACAGACGTGGACCAGCGTAGAGTGCCCTCCCCCACCCCTCCAGCCCTGCATCCAGCTGTTGAACTCACAGATATCATTTCATCCCGAGAAGTAAACGGCTGATTCTTTTCACTGAGGAAAATAAAAGAGAGCCAAAGAGGCTTCATGACATGGTGTCACCCTGCTAAATCGGTCCTCTTGTATGCTGGCATCAGACTAAATAAACCAAGCTCTACGGACGGAGGAGTTGATCAGTCGCAGGTGGCTGAGTTGGACATGGATGATGACGTGCTTTATCATCCACTGGCCAGCCAGGCAGGCAGCCAGGCAGCCAGGCAGGCAGGCAGGCAGGCAGGCAGGCAGTGCGATTGAGTGAGTTTTGGGTCTGAATGTGAAAGCAGGCCTGTGGCAGACATGTGGGGGCTGTAGCAGAATGCAAGCCTGAGCTGCATAGCATGACATCTCTTGATTTGAGAAGAGTCTGCTGCTTAGCATCCCCAAACTACATCCCACTACTGACAGGGGTGACACATAAACAAGAGACACCACCAGGAAGTGAGGCAGAACTAAAGCTGATTTGAAGTTAGAACCAACAACCACACACACTTACTCCATGGGCTCCTTGGACTGTCCGGATCAGGTTGATGCCCTTCCAGACGTAGATGTCACCGTTCAAGGCACCTGAATATGTGACCTCATCTCTGGCACAGGCCAGGCACAGGATGGTTTGGAGATCTCCTGTTTTGCCAAAAACTCCTCGCTTAGGGGTCAGGGCGTTGCCGCATAAGCTCCAAAACTGAACCCAGAAACAAACAGGGGAGAAGACTGAGTTTAACGGGGTGGTTAATAAATAAATCAGCCAACTCATCCTACCCTGAGAGTCATACATTAATAATATCACACAAAAAACGTTATCTAGCATGGAAACAAGGCTGCAGCATTTTAACTTGTGTTTATTTGTAGAGTGAACATTAGTTTAATTTTGTAAAGTAAAGTACAAGGTCTGTACAAAATGACAAAGACAAACACTGGGATCACATTGTGCACGTAACGTCTCAATTTGCATGCACACACACACACCCAGACACACACAGATCCATCTCCATACACAAACTAAAATCTAACCTTACACACAAAGGCTCAAATCTAAATCCCTCACCAAGTCCACAGTCGTGAACCCACGCTGGAGGTCAGAGCTGTAATCAGCTGATCAGCATGCAGACACACCCTGCCTCAGGGCAGATATCACCATCACACACAGTCTCCACCTCCACCGGTCACCATCAAGTTCAGACCCACCATAGTTCATGAACAAGGTCATCGGGATGCATGGGCACATTCCAGACCGCGGACAAATTCCATAAAGCGGAGAGCCGCTTTGTCTGCATGACGAGGAGATGAAAGGAAGCAGTTGAGTGTGTGTTGTGTTTCCTATGCCCAGACACTGCACCCTGACACGTGTCAGAGCACAGAGAGATGCACTCGTCAAAGGGAGCAGCTGGAACATGACAGCCTTTTTCATTTCCTGCCTTAGGAGGATGTCTCTCATGTCAATATTTACCCCCCTAGCTTTAGCTAGAGCTTGGATCTCTCTTCAATTGTAATATGCCTGCAGGTGTAATCATGATGCATTACACATACAGGCTTTAAGTAAACCAACTTCCAAACAACCTTTGAGTCTGATGTAGATAGTAGCAATATCCCAACACATTCTGCAGTATAGTGTGTCCTACGTATCAGACGAGAAGAGAGCTGTACGTCTGTAGAGCTAAGATAGGACCCAGGGATGAGCTCTGGTACCAGCCCAGCCGGTGAGAGCATCACTAACACTGTGCTGTTAAGGGAGAGAGGGCCAGTGTGTTAACAGGAGGGATTGATTCTCACAGGCCAGCATCATCAGCTCCACTACACTACCTAGTGTCCCAGACAGCTGAACGTCTGAGGTCCTGGGACACCACAGGGGAGGATGCTTTTAATCCTGTTGGGGAAGTAAAGCCAGAAAGTAGTTTCCAGGAAAAGAGAGCGGGTGCTTGGCGTGAGGGCAGGTCGTGTTGAGTTGTGTGGTCGTAATGGTGCCGCTCAGTGGAGCTCGGCAGGGCTTTGTGTCCCAGCCTCAGCCTGTTCTGGAGGCAGGCAGTGGGAATGGAGGCGGCGCGAGTGGGCGCCTGGCTGGCCCTGCCTGCCTGGGTCTGATAAGACAGGGACACGCAGGCTACGGCTAATCCCCTCACTGCTCTAAATTACTGCTGAGAGGAGACGAGAGGCTGGAGGGTTTATAATGACACCAAAACGAGAGAGAGAGAGAGAGAGAGCGAGAGAGACTGAGCTAGTGAGAGAGAGTGTGAGTGAGAGAGAGCCGCAGTGACAGTGGATTTGAACACTTCAATTCTGCTAAAGAATAACAATGTAAAACCACTCTCTTTAAAAGCAGAGATAGCAGCAAGACCAGACAATCCACCCCAGTCAAAACTTAGGCTGGCCACAGTGAGTCATAAAGAAGATGAAGGGAAAAGAGAGGAGGAGGAGGATGCTCTAGCTAACAGTGCCCAGCCCAGGATCTGCAGAATGTCAGTGATCAGTAACATGGCCACGTGCACAACAGAACCTTTCTGCACCACTTCTCCAGGGAAAACCTTTTAATGTAATCAAAGTTGAGAGGGTGTAATTCATCAGCCAGGGCGGGCAGGCACCAACTCCCCCCCCCTCACCACACCATTCCCCCTCTCTGCTTGCCGCTCATAACCACCACAGTGACTCTCAATGTCATGGCACTGACGGCTTGACTGAGCATTATAGAACTGATTGACTGACTGGCTTATTATCCATTTTACAGCAATGACTGACTGGCTCAGTGTAATGATACTTGCTGACCGAGTTGTGTCAGGGCAGCGGTGTAAAGTACTTAAGTAAAAAATACTTTAAAGTACTACTTAAGTAGTTTTTTGGGGTATCTGTACTTTACTATTCTATTTTTGACTACTTTTACTTCACTACATCCCTAAAGAAAATATTGTACTTTTTAACTCCATACATTTTCCCTGACACCCAAAAGTACTAGTTACATTTTGAATGTTTAGCAGGACAGGAAAGTGGTCCAATTCACACACTTATCAACCAAACATCCCTAGTCATCCCTACTGCCTCTGATCTGGTGGACTCACTAAACAGAGAACATCCCTAGTCATCCCTACTGCCTCTGATCTGGTGGACTCACTAAACAGAGAACATCCCTAGTCATCCCTACTGCCTCTGTTCTGGAGGACTCACTAAACAGAGAACATCCCCAGTCATCCCTACTGTCTCTGATCTGGAGGACTCACTAAACAGAGAAAATCCCCGGTCATCCCTACTGCCTCTGATCTGGAGGACTCACTAAACAGAGAACATCCCTAGTCATCCCTACTGCCTCTGATCTGGTGGACTCACTAAACAGAGAACATCCCTAGTCATCCCTACTGCCTCTGATCTGGTGGACTCACTAAACAGAGAACATCCCTAGTCATCCCTACTGCCTCTGATCTGGTGGACTCACTAAACAGAGAACATCCCTAGTCATCCCTACTGCCTCTGATCTGGTGGACTCACTAAACAGAGAACATCCTTGGTCATCCCTACTGCCTCTGATCTGGAGGACTCACTAAACAGAGAACATCCCTAGTCATCCCTACTGCCTCTGATCTGGAGGACTCACTAAACACACATGCTTTGTTTGTAAATGATATCTGAGTGTTGGAATGTGCCCCTGGCTTTCTGTAAATTAAAAACAAGAAAATGGTGCCATCTGGTTAGCTTAATATAAATAATTAGAAATGATTTATACTTTTACTTTTGATACTTAAGTATATTTTAAACCAAATACTTTCAGACTTTTACTCAAGTAGAACTTTACTTTTACTTGAGTCATTTTCTTTACTTTTACTCAAGTATGACAGTTGGGTACTTTTTCCACCACTGTGTCAGGGTCCTGTCGGAGGAGGCTTTGAAATCACCCCACCCTTCTGCTTAACATCCCTCTGCACGACTGCCTCTCTTGTCTGCCTGTCTATATCATTAACATTTCAAGTTCTCCTTCAATCAAATGTATTTATAAAGCTCTTTTTACATCAGCCGATGTCAAAGTGCTATACAGAAACCCAGCCTAAAACCCCAAACAGCAAGCAATGCAGGTGTAGAAGCCCGGTGGCTAGGAAAAACTCCCTAGAAAGGCCCGAACCTATGAACAAACCTAGAGAGGAACCAGGCTCTGAGGGGTGGCAAGTCCTCTTCTGGCTGTGCCGGGTGGAGATTATAACAGAACATGGCCAAGATGTTCAAATGTTCATAGATGACCAGCAGGGTCAAATAATAATAATCACAGTGGTTGTAGAGGGTGCAACAGGTCAGCACCTTAACAGCTCAGCACAGAATGGGTGTGTTAGTGTGCTTGTGTGTATAGGAATGTGTGTATGTGCACATTGGATGCCACCCTCATGAAGGGAAAACAGAGTGCAAATGGTGAAAGACACAGCGGGATCTCCTTAATCAACAGTAAACACGTCGTCCCCCACAAATGTCAAAATCAGGCCAGTGGTGTCTGTGATATCGCGTGTGACTAGCATACGTACAGTTGATTACCACAGCACCCCCCTTGGGCCAATCAGTGTAATTTTGTCTCTATGACAAGATGCATCATTCACCCAAATTTTGTCAAAATCGGGCCAGCGGTGTCTGAGATATTGTGTTGATTAGCTAGATTAATATCCCTGAACATGTGTACCAAATTTCATCACTCTGAGTAAAACAGATCAAGAGATATAAACTTGTGCCAGTTATAGCGCCACCGTGTTGTCAATATGAATGTTGTTGCATATGCTGAGTCTAGACAGTGTTTGCAACATGTGTACACATTTATGTTACAATACAAATATCCTTCACTGATTTATATGCATTTATGTGCCAGACCACACCCACATGAATGTTTATTGGTCAATAGCGTTTTAGGTACTCGTCTGGAAAATATTGCCTTGAGAGACCTTAATCCAGATGCCACATATCAAGATTTGTGCCAGAAAAGTAAGGTTTTAAGTGTTTTTCACAAAATTGTAAATAGCAGAAAGTCAATCATGGTGGACCTTTTGGATCCCTGAGGGAAATGTGTTCCTTATGAGGAGAAGGACCTATGTACCAAATGACTTTAGGTCAAAGGGGGTGAGGAGCGTGGTCTTTCAAGATATTTAAATATCTTGGTATAGCGCCACCTTCTGGCCAATCAGTATAATTGTGTAAATGCCGGATTTCTACAGCAAGACGCATCATTCACCCAAGTTGTGTCAAAATTAGGCCAGTGCTGTCTGTGACTAACGTACAAATGTAGTAATGTACCAACGGACGGAGACAGATCCACAGTCCCCTCCCAGACTTCATCGTGGGGGACAACTAATCATCTAACAGCCAGACGTGTGCTTGTCTGCAAGTCCCAGGCACAGGGCTGCTAAGCAAATGTCACAGTCAAACCCAAATCAAATGACCTTCTGATCGCAAAAGGATTTTAGCTAATGGTGGATCCTCTTGCTTTCCTCGTCTTTTGTGTTGAAGTGGGAGCCGCAGACAGGCCCAGAGACTGTGTTTTTCTGGGACTATAGTGAGGGGATTATTGGGGCTAAATCTGCTGGATGCATTGAGTGCTATAATCGCTGAGTGAGCACAGGGCTGGGGAGCAGATGTCACATGGTCCGCAGGGGAAAGGCTCGGGAATTATGTGGGACGATTGCTGGATTGCCTTGGCATCATGAGATAGAAAGAGAGGGAGAGAAAGACAAAGAGAGAGAGATAGACATGGAAAGGGAAAGAGAGTGAGAGGGGGGAGGGAGGGAGAGAAAGAGCACGCGCGTGAGAGAGAGAGAGAGAGAGAGAGAGGAAGGGATTGGTTTGCTGCACTGGGGTCTGTGCGTGGGGTTGTGGGAGAGTAGGGATGGGGGTGGGGGAGACACCAGGCAGGGCAAAGAGGATGGAGAGTCATCCTTGAGATCTCATAAGAAATATTAAACATATGTCAAGGAGGATAGCACCTCCATATTACAGATAAGGTAGATCAATTCCTATCCCAATGATGAACACACAATCACACACAGAAGCACATTGAACTAAATGAAAAATATTTTATGAACGCAGAAGTTCCCTGTGAGATGATATCTATCTCAAGACAACAATTTGGTCTAAATTTCATTTGGGGAGTAGTGTTTAATGACCATTCAAGGGGAACACCGTGAATCTAATACAAGGCTTTTGCAGAGATATGAGTGCTTCATTGAAGACAGTAGTTTGTATAGAGAAATGTAAAGCTGAATGTGGAGAACTGAAAGGGAAAAATGTCCATACAGCTGAGTATCATAGCCACTGCTGAATTCTCCTTGAAAGATAAGAAATTGTTCCTCCTCTACAGTCCACATTAATAGAGATGAACTTGAAAAGAGAGATTTCAATGAGTCATTCCCTGTCCTACTTATGTTAGGAATTAATAGTCATAAACTCCAGAATAAAAGTAATTTGCATATATCACTTAGGGCTTTGATATGATCATGACACAGCAAAGAAGATAGAGAAAAGGAGAGCATTACCGTTAAATTTTTTGCGTAACTTGTTGAAAACATTATGCTAATAAGACACAAGACATCATACCTTTTCAAAATCAGACTGGTTATGTACAACATACACGACCAAAAGTATGTGGACACCTGCTCGTCGAAAACATCTCATTCCAAAATCATGGGCATTAATATGGAGTTGGTCCCCCCTTTGCTGCTATAACAGCCTCCACTCTTCTGGGAAGGCTTTCCACTAGATGTTGGAACATTGCTGCGGGGACTTGCTTCCATTCAGCCACAAGAGCATTAGTGAGGTTGGGCACTGATGTTGGGCGATTAGGCCTGGCTCACAGTCGCCGTTCCAATTCATCCCAAAGGTGTTCGATGGGATTGAGGTCAGGGCTCTGTGCAGGCCAGTCAAGTTCTTCCACACCGATCTCGACAAACCATTTCTGTATGGATCTCGCTTTGTGCAGGGAGGCATTGTCATGCTGAAACAGGAAAGGGCCTTCCCCAAACTGTTGCCACAAAGAAGGAAGCATAGAATCGTCTAGAATGTCATTGTATGCTATAGTGTTAAGATCTCCCTTCACTGGAACTAAGGGGCCTAGCCCGAACCATGAAAAACAGCCCCAGACCATTATTCCTCATCCACCAAACATTACAGTTGGCACTACGCATTGGGGCAGGTAGCGTTCTCCTGGCATCCGCCAAACCCAGATTTGTCCGTCAGACTGCCAGATGGTGAAGCGTGATTTATCACTCGAGAGAACATGTTTCCACTGCTCCAGAGTCCAATGGCTGCGAGCTTTACCTCTCCAGCCAACGCTTGGCATTGTGCATGGTGTTCCTAGGCTTGTGTGTGGCTGCTCGGCCATGGAAACCCATTTCATGAAGCTCCTGCCGAACAGTTATTGAGCTGAAGATGCTTCCAGAGGCAGTTTGGAACTCGGTAGTGAGTGTTGCAAACGAGGACAGATGATTTTTACCCTACACGCTTTAGCACTCCCGTTCTGTGAGCTTGTGTGACCTACTACATTTCCACTTCACAATAACAGCACTTACAGTTGACCAGGGCAGCTCTAACAGGGCAGACATTTGATGAACTGACTTGTTGGAAAGGTGGCATCCTATGACGGTACCACGTTGAAAGTTACTGAGCTCTTCATTAAGGCCATTCTACAGCCAATGTTTGTCTTTGGAGGTTGCATGGCGGTGTGCTCGATTTTATACACCTGTCAGCAACGGGTGTGGCTGAAATAGCCGAATCCACTCATTTGAAGGGGTGTCCACATAATTTCCTATATATAGTGTATCTGTGTGTGCTAAGTATCCAACCAATCCAAACACACCTTGACAGCTGAGGGCCTTGAGTAAGCCAGTTTTGTAAGGACAAACTTGATTTAAACAGTACCTTGATATGTTTGACACCACAGCTAACAAGCTTGCTTGGCTGGTACAAGTCCCATGATATGTCAAATATCTGTGGGAAAGATCACATGGTAAGTTTAACTATATACAATTAAATGCATAACATACCGTACAACAAAATTAGTTTACAACACTTTTGATGCCATCTTCAATTAACGTCAAGGCGTCACACAAAACCATAAGGTGTGGCAGTGAGTGTATGTCTTTGTCTGTGTGAGTCTTTGTGTGTATGTTGGTTGAGTAAAGAAATAACACAGCAGCATACATATCTTTTTTTAATTCTACTCCATTAGCTTGCCGTCTCTTCAGACAGTCTGGAATGCTAACGGTCAATCAGGCCTAACTTGTTTATGTACGTCTCCTTTGGGCTGCTGCTCCTTCCTGGCTGCATTTCTAACTACAGTAATTGAGGAGATTGATCTGGGCCTGGTGCCTGGGACAGAGAGGGGAGGATGGTGTTGTATAGTTACCCTGTCAGTGTGGCCAGGAGCCGCTGCCAGCACCTTGCCCCTCCTCCAGTCCCACACACAGATCGTGTTTTTGGAGTCCAGACCCACTGAGACCAAACACTGCAAAGGAAACAGCATTTTATGAAACAGAATGACGACTACAATAAAATAAAAGATAACATTGGCTGCATACTGTAAAAACACCAGTTTTCATGCCTCTGGCTCTGGCTGGGAGCCCATCTGGAAGGGGCTCCTATAACCTAGTGAGTAGGCAACACCAGGAGAGGGGATGCTTATGGAAATCCAGCTCTACTCTGCTGCACCTTGATCTGTGTGGCGGTGAGAGGCCACTTCCATCTGCCATTGAATCAATGTCTGGGCATGGAGAGAATCCACGGGAGGGGAGGAGAACTAGTTTAACTGTGTTTGAGAAGAATGAAGGGTAAAGCTCCACCCCATGAGGAAACTGGGGGTATTCATTCAGCAACGAATGCAGAGATTATCTGGATCAAAAAGTCTACATGAAGAAATGTACTGAAATGATTCAGAATGTTTACGCATGTGGATATAGGGCTCTAACTTCTGCCATTGAGGGGATTCGATTAAGCTGTGTCGGGTTGCACCGAGCTATGACCCGCCACGGGACCGGGAGAAGCCGGTCCCTGCTCAAATCGAACAGTAACCTGCGGCGCTCTGTAATATTGTCAACAAGGCAGGAAGATGCATCTCAGAAACATACATCTCTTTTCCATAAAATACCCTCTGGGGAAAGGGTTCTACATGGGACCCAATAGGGTTCTACCTGGAACCAAAAAGGGTTCTTCCATGTGGACAGCTGAAGAACCCTTTTAGGTTCTACGTAGCACCTTTTCTTCTAAGAGTGTAGTTTTCATTGGGAACGTTGCCATTATTATCTGGGTGAATTGTCTGGGTGCTAGTCTGGTTGCAAGTCTCCGAAGCTAACATTTCACTCCTTTTATGGCACATGGCATATGACACAGAGTACAAGGAGTGACATAAAAAGACTGGCAAACAGACTACACTGGTGCAACCAAATCAAAATCCCAGGACACACAGTAAAGATATCTAGTAGCATATGTGACCAACTGGTTACAATTAAGAGCCCTATGTGGATATTAAGGCTACTATACAGAGTTAGAGCCATATTGTTTGAGCCATGTCACATTTTTTGGATAAAACCTTAATCTATTAGACATGGATGCTTGATTTCTTTTTCTGGAAGGGGCAATATAACACAGAATTCATCCACACCATGTTGACTTGAACATAGACATGACCAGATCAGGAGACCCAGTGAACACAGAACCAGAGCCTGGCTCGGTTTACAACTGTCACATCCTATCTCAATCCCTAGATGACTCTATCCAACCAGGAAAATGTATGGGGTCATTTCCATGGTCTAGCTCTGTAAACAGCAGCAGTAGAACCACTCTGAGGGGCCCTATGGGAAACTCAGAGATAAAAATGAGTGCTTGAGCCATGACATATAGATTTTTAAAATATGAGTACTCCAGCAAACACTAGACAACAAACGACTGTACATAAACCCTGACTGTCCATAAGCCCTAAGTATTACTCTGTGGAGAGTTGGCAAAGAAGCTAACATTTCAGTGGAAGGGTATACATGAAACTGTTATAATGCCTAATGCATATTTACAGTATAACGGTAATAAAGAGGAAACAATTACAGTTACATAAGTAACCTTTATTAAAATGCAATGGACTCGGGGGGGGACGGGGGACTTACACTTTAACACTAAGTAAATGGACATGAAGCGTAATAAACGTGATATTTAATAATTTGGTGCTTATATTTGTCCTATTTCACACATTAATACGCATGTGGGAATTGGAAATGTGTTCTTTTCATTTCCCACTCTCCCTGAGACAGCCTCGGAAAGTTGGGTCATGGCCAGGGTCAGCCATTATCAATGGTGACCCTGAAGCAATTAGGGTTAAGTGCCCTGCTCAAGGGCACATCGACATATGTTTTCACCTTGTCAGCTCGGTGATTCAAACTAGCGACCATTCGGTTACTGGCCTAATGCTCTAACCGCTAGCCTACCTGCCACCCCTTTAGTGTCATATTACAACTGTCTCAGAACACTCCCCAAAAGACCTTTAGTCATTTAGAAAATTGGGGAACATGTGCATGAAGCTCTGCAATATTATAGCAGGAGTTTGCAGAAAGAAAACAACCCCATAAGTAACTACTGTAGTACAGGCCTGCCCCAGTCGTCAAAGCTCAGGGCCCTATACTGTTTGGTTGGCTCACCGTAACTTCACAACATCCTGTCAAACTCTGAGTCAAAAAAAATCCACGTTTTACATAGAATTCACTCTGTCAATACTGATTCATGAGTAGCCATATGTGTCACTGTTTTTGTACGAGCACACAGCATGGTTACGCATAAATGCGCAAGACACATTTCGGTTGAATGCATTCAGTTGTGCAACTGACTTGGTATCCCCTTTCCCAGATCTGTACCTGTCCATCGAGGTCGAAGGCCAGGCAGGCGATGCCGTGTGTGTGAGTGTCCTTGAGTATGGACACGGTCTGTACGGTGTAGGAATCCCACACACAGATGTAAGGCTCCTTGCCCACCTGTCCCGTGGCTACCAGCACACGCTCCGGATGCAGAGCTAAACTGTAAGAGGGGAGAGAGAGAGAGAGAGAGAGAGAGAGAGAGAGAGAGAGAGAGAGAGAGAGAGAGAGAGAGAGAGAGAGAGAGAGAGAGAGAGAGAGAGAGAGAGAGAGAGAGAGAGAGAGAGAGAGAGAGAGAGAGAGAGAGAGAGAGAGAGAGAGAGAGAGAGAGAGAGAGAGAGAGAGAGAGAGAGAGAGAGAGAGAGAGAGAGAGAGAGAGAGAGAGAGAGAGAGAGAGAGAGAGAGAGAGAGAGAGAGAGAGAGAGAGAGAGAGAGAGAGATACAGTCAGAGAAAGAAAAAAGCAGAGTGACAGAGAGGGGGGAAGAGAAAGAGAGAACCCAGAGAACCCAGCTGCACCCTCTAAAAAGAGACCAGTGAGATGATTCACAGTCTATAGGCCTAATGATCAGTGATTATCCCCCTCAGATAGCCTGGGTAAAAAAAGAAGGGAAAAAACACAGAGCAGAGGAAGGCCTAACTTTATCAGAGAGTGGAAGCTATTAGCCTGAGTTGCCACGTTGGATCTGTGATAGGCCAAGGCAGGAACATGGTGAATCAGAATGGCAGCTTTACCCCTCCTTTCCATACTATACACTCACACAGGGCATGGCAGGAAATAGCCTACCCACTGCCCTAATTCAGGACTTCTCATCCTCTAAGCCCTGCACTTTGCCCCCTTTACCTTTAAAACATCCTCTGGGGCTCCCAAGCACAGATACTGTAGGCATCAGAAGCAGCCACTCTTTGCTCCCCCCTGCTCTCCCCCTCTTCCACCGGGGCACGCTCTACATCTGAGCAACAGCCTGCAGTCTGATGCAATGAGCATCCCCCTTCCAGCAGCTGCCAGTCACGTTCCAGGCACATCTGAATGATTCACAGGGCAATTCTTTCCCTTGCGTTGGCCTGTTATATATTTCATGCTGTGACGGAGCTCCCACCATTATAATCAGGGCACCTGTTTTGCCAACTGCACTCCACAACTTCTAATCCTGTATCTGTGTATTCAGAGAGCAGGCCAGAGATCAACCGCATCAGCATGCTGGGGGGTTTCTCTGGGAAAACAGCCTTCCCGGGGTCAGGAGTTTTTCATATTTTATTGTGACACTCAATTTGCATTTGAAATGCGCTTCAGAACTATTCTGCTCGCTCTGTCACAGCTCCGGAAATTGCTTTTTAGCCTGGTGGTGTAATTCCTCTATTCAGCCGTGGTGCTTTGTAAGCGATACAGATGTAGAATCTTAGTCTGATCACTCTTTTGTTGCTGAGAATTTTCCTGCACCGCAGGAAATACAGATGAGCTTTGTGATTTACATAAATTCATTGAAAACCCACACTAACACACGGTGATATTGACAGTATTGCACTTTGGGGTATGGTAGTAGGTTTCAGGCGCACCAGTTTGAGTGTGTCAAGAACTGCAATGCTGCAGGGTTTTTCACTCTCAATTGTTTCCCGTGTGTATCAAGAATGGTCCACCATCCAAAGCACATCCAGCCAACTTGACACAACTGTGGGTAGCAATGAAGTCAATGTGGGCTAGCATCCCTGTTGAACACTTTCGACACCTTGTCGAGTGCCCCGACGAAATGAGGCTGTTCTGAGGGCAAAAGGGTTGTAAACTCAATATTAGGAAGGTGTTCCTTATGTTTTGTACACTCAGTGTAGGTCAAATTAAGATCATAAGTCTGAGATAGCCCCTGCCCTGTTCCTCAAGCCTATCACACCACATCTCCACATCTCCTTCACTCACTCATGAGAGAGGTTTACTCTTTATCTCACCCCTCCCCCTCCCTGTCATCTCCCCTCGCCCTCCCTGTCATCTCCCCTCCCCCCTCCAACTTCTCATCACCTCTTGTATGAATTACATAATCATATCCAAGCAGCTAAAAATAGTAGTCAGAGGAAGAGAATATGATTTGTGCTCTTTGGGATAGAGGAGGAGATGAAAATGCTTTTCAAACTGTGTAAAGTCATCAGGTCAAGAGCACACTGATACCAATACCATACATTCAGCAGCTTTATTCAGTACACAGATTAAACAACGAGAAGGACATCGGATCAATGAACCTTTGTACAAACATTGCTGAGTACAAACTCTGTGCAGGTCAGAAACAGTCAAAAACCATTTGACTGTGACTCAGAATAAACTCTACATTTCCTACAGAAAGGTTGCATTACTCTAGCCAAATAGCACTATGAATTTCACTGTCTTTCTACACAACAGACTCAGAGAACACCAGCTGCAGGGACAGGGGACCTTCCTTTCTAAATCCGAGGGTAGAGAAACATCCTTATTAAGGAAATTCCAAGCAGAGGTCTGTGTTCTCCTCAGAGCAGCTGGAGAGTGTGTGGAGAGACGGGGGACCCGTCTACTTTTTCATTACCAGTGACAGTGAGGGTTGAGACAAGGGCATTAACCTCTCCTCCTCCCAACTCAACCCTGTGAAGGCAGGGCTAAGCTGGGGCATACCACATCAGTCAAGACTCAGCTCCTAGGGCCGCTCTACTAGTTAATAAAGATAGTTCATCTCTTGACTCGTAGAGTCAGTTTTTTTTCCTTACTCGATGTCCAGTCATACCGCTCTCTTGGAGTTTTCCTTTTCCTGTACTGACATAATGTGACAAACAACTACAGACAGTAAAATAGCAACAATCCTCCCAGTCCTTCCGTCACAATAACGTCACTGCTTCTATTACATTTCTATCAGCTAATGAGACTGGGAAATCTCTGGGCTGGGGGGTGCTGCAGTGCTCTGGTTTGATAAACGGCTGTTTGATGTGGCTGGCTTCCACCTGCCAAGAGCACTCGGAGTCCTGGCAGGCAGGCAGGCAGGCAGGCAGGCAGGCAGGCAGGCAGGCAGGCAGGCAGGCGTGTTGGGTTGGATAACTCTGCAGTCATAGAGGGTGGTGTTAGATGCCACTGCTATACAGATGTAGGATCTTCATTTTGTTGCTGAGAATTTTCCTGCTAAGCAAGAAATGCAAAAGTGTAGTGTATTTAAGTTTTAAAAAGGCTTCTAAAGTTAGTAATTTCCACTTTCAAATTTCAGACTTGATCCCCCCCCCAAAAAAAATACAACAAATAAACCCCTACAAGAATTTCCATTAATTATAATCGACATAATAATTCACATTTCATGTTGATCAAATTAAGATCCTACATCTGTACTGTTGGGAAGAGGAAGTGAATAGGGCATTTTCAGATGAAGCCATGTAAAGCCCAGGGACAGTGGCTCAGGGACTTGGCATGGATTATGGCCCATCATCATGGTGACAGAGCCATGGCAGGAGAAACGTCATTCAGGGCCAGCCATGGAACCATTTAACTAAAGTGCTCGATCAATGGAGTCATTAGGAAAAAGGGTTTCACTGAAGCACGGTGTGCGTGCTTGCATGCGTGTGTGTTTATTTAGTTTCACAGTAAGTCTGCTAATTGTATAAATCTTAATTGATTCCTCTCAAACAAGAATTGTTGCAACTCAATTATATTGACATGGCTAATAAAGGAACAAATGATGCTCTCAAATCGGCGACTACATCAGCCTATCTTTCTTGAATCCAAGTCCCTACATTTGTAATGACTTCACTCAACAAAAAAATCAAATACAAACATATTTGTCTCTTGATTGATAGAGTAGAAAATGCATGTTAAAGGTCTATTAAAAAGGGAGATATGATGATGTTTCATAGCCAAACACGCACACACACCACTTGTCACAACATGGCTAGCTTCCAAGTCAGTTTTGATCCACACTAATGCAGCAGTCACCTTGTCTGCTCTTGTTCAGGATTATAAGGAAGTATAAGATTAGCACATTTTAAAAAGTATTTATCTTCCTTAGCTTTTAGAAAGCTTGTTTAATCTGTCCACCAATATTACACCATGGCTGTGTTTACACAGGCAGCCCAATTCTAATATTTGTTCCCCTAATTGGTCTTTTGACCAATCAGATCAGCTCTGAAAAAGATCTGATGTGAAAAGATCTGATGTGATTGGTCAAAAGACCAATTAGTAGAAAAAATATCAGATTTTGTCTGCCTGTGTAAACACAGCCAATGTACTGCACCTGTCTGTCTGTGGCGAGGCGGCTCCAAACTATACATAGAAAAGTGGCAAAATTGAGTTTTTCCTATTATCCTATTAATTGAGATCACAGTTTGTTATGCTATTATCTGGAACCAAGACAACACCTCAAAATGTAGTTAATCTGGATCCTTCTTTAATAAACCAACAACAAGTTCTTCTTTTTCTATTTCTAAAGCTTGGTGAAGATGCTTAATACACAGTCCAGCATTCTGCAGGATCCTAATTGGACTAGACAGACATGATCTTTAGAGTGCACAACGGCATTATCCCACCAACCTGTCAATTCTCTTGTGCAGTCATGCATCAGTCAGATCCTATGATGATCAGGATTTAATTGTGTGTGTGTGTGTGTGTGTGTGTGTGTGTGTGTGTGTGTATAGGAGAAGGGGGGTCAGGATGTGCTTGAAGAGGGATAGCAGTATGGGGGGTTGAAAACAGCACTAACCAAGATAAGCAGCTTTGGATAATGAATGAATGGATGACTGTAGTACTAGTGTACTCATTGGGATTTTGAACAGGCGTGCGCCAACCAGGATGCAGAAATGAATAGCCAAGCTGATGAGTGTGTGCTGGAAAACCATGAGCAAAAGGCTTGTCCCCAGCTATTAGCATCACAATAATAAGCTAAACCGCATGCATGACTTCACACTGACAACATGCATGTTCATGCCGTGCTTGACCGAGCATAGGTTCAACACATGTGTTACACACACACTATGCCCTGCAAACAAAAGGTATCAATAAGACGTCCCCAGAACGTCAGGAGATTGTGTCATGGTCCCCTGTTTGCTTGGATGTGTTGTTTATATATATATAGCACACCAACCCTAATAAAAGGATGACACATTACATTTCTACTGCACAACTACATCTCTATAACCTAGATACAACACAGTGCACATTCATTACCAATGAAGACTTGGGACCTCATCTTAAAAGAGCACAGCAAGCAAATGTGTCAGAGTGCACGAAAACGAGTGTGGCTGGATCAACTGTCACTGTATGAGCATACTTAAAATCTGCATCTCATCATATCAATAACAACCCATCTGAGGTCAGAGAGAAGTGTTAGACAGATGTGTCAGACATTCCTGCTTTCAAGCTGACGCTTGCATCAAAAGAGGGAACAGCCTCATGCAAAGTCCTGCTAATAAGATAAGGGATCCAGAAGAGCTGATATAGATCGTAGAGTTGGTGAAACTGAGAAATGAGGCAAAGCAAGAGTGAGCAGGTTGCTTAGAATGGCTATAAATACTACACATCCTCAGACAGACGCAAGCAGTCCTGCTGCACCCTCTCATTGATACTATTAGAATAAAGAACATCCTGAATCAAAACAGATTTGGTGTTACATGAGAAATGAGTGAATCCAAGTGCACATGGTTTACATATGGACATGGGCACAGAGAGTAGGGAGGAATAGGAAGGTAGAGAGAACGAGAGAGGAAGAATTACAGCAAGACAGACAGAGAGAAAACAAGTAACAGTGGTTCATTTTTTTAAACTTCATTTAAGCTGGGTGTCATGCTGATGTAATGGGGTAAGATTCAACAAATATTCATATTATATACAGTTGAAGTCGGAAGTTTACATACACTTAGGTTGGAGTCATTAAAACTGGTTTTTCAACCACTCCACAAATGTATTGTTAACAAACTATAGTTTTGGCAAGTCGGTTAGGACATCTACTTTGTGCATGACACAAGTAATTTTTCTAACAATTGTTTACAGACAGATTATTTCACTTATAATTCACTGTATCAATTCCAGTGGGTCAGAAGTTTACATACACTAAGTTGACTGTGCCTTTAAACAGCTTGGAAAACTCCAGAAAATTATGTCCTGGCTTTAGAAGCTTCTGATAGGCTAATTGACATCATTTGAGTCAATTGGAGGTGTACCTGTGGCTGTATTTCAAGGCCTACCTTCAAAATCAGCGCTTCTTTGCTTGACATCATGGGAAAATCAAAAGAAATCAGCCAAGACCTCAGAAAAAAATTGTAGACCTCCACAAGTCTGGTTCAACCTTGGGAGCAATTTCCAAACGCCTGAAGGTACCACGTTCATCTGTACAAACAATAGTACGCAAGTATAAACACCATGGGACCACGCAGCCGTCATACCGCTCAGGAAGGAGACGCGTTCTGTCTCCTAGAGATTAACCTACTTTGGTGTCGAAAAGTGCAAATCAATCCCAGAACAGCAGCAAAGGACCTTGTGAAGATGCTAGAGGAAACAGGTACAAAAGTATCTATATCCACAGTAAAACGAGTCCTATATCGACATAACCTGAAAGGCCACTCAGCAAGGAAGAAGCCACTGCTCCAAAACCGCCATAAAAATGCCAGACTACGGTTTGCAACTGCACATGGGGACAAAGATCGTACTTTTTGGAGAAATGTCCTCTGGTCTGATGAAACAAAAATAGAACTGTTTGGCCATAATGACCATCGTTATGTTTGGAGGACAAAGGGGGAGGCTTGCAAGCCGAAGAACCCCATCCCAACCATGAAGCACGGGGGTGGCAGCATCATGTTGTGGGGGTGCTTTGCTGCAGGAGGGACTGGTGCACTTCACAAAATAGATGGCATCGTGAGGAGGAAAATTATGTGGATATATTGAAGCAACATCTCAAGACATCAGTCAGGAAGTTAAAGCTTGGTCGCAAATGGGTCTTCCAAATGGACAATGACCCCAAGCATACTTCCAAAGTTGTGGCAAAATGGCTTAAGGACAACACAGTCAAGGTATTGGAGTGGCCATCACAAAGCCCTGACCTCAATCCCATAGAAAATTAGTGGGCAGAACTGAAAAAGCGTGTGCGAGCAGAGGCCTACAAACCTGACTCAGTTACACCAGCTCTGTCAGGAGGAATGGGCCAAAATTCACCCAACTTATTGTGGGAAGCTTGTGGAAGGCTACCCGAAATGTTTGACCCAAGTTAAACAATTTAAAAGCAATGCTACCAAATACTAATTGAGTGTATGTAAACTTCTGACCCACTAAGAATGTGATGAAAGAAATAAAAGCTGAAATAAATCATTCTCTCTGATATTATTCTGACATTTCACATTCTTAAAATAAAGTGGTGATCCTATCTAACCTAAGACAGGGAATTTTTACTAGGATTAAATGTCAGGAATTGTGAAAAACTGAGTTTAAATGTATTTGGCTAAGGTGTATGTAAACTTCCGACTTCAACTGTGTACACATCACATACCTGACTCCATTTTAAGGATATGCATATTATTGGTACCATTTGAAAAGAAACACTGAGGTTTGTGGAAATGTGAAAGGAATGTAGGAGAATATAACACAATAGATCTGGTAAAAGATAATACAAAATAAAAAAAACGTTATTTTGTCTTTTTTTGTACCATCATCTTTGAAATGCAAGAGAAAGGCCATAATGTATTATTCCATCCCAGCTGCAATTTAGATTTTGGCCACTAGATGACAGCAGTGTATGTGCAAAGTTTTAGACTGATTCAATGAATCATTGCATTTCTGTCCAAAATGTTGTAACAAGACTACCCAAATGTGTCTAATTTGTTTATTAATAACTTTTTATGTTCAAAACTGTGCACTCTCCTCAAAAAATAGCATGGTATTCTTTCACTGTAATAGCTACTGTAAATTGGACTATGCAGTTAGATTAACAAGAATTTAAGCTTTCTGCCAATATCAGATATGTCTATGTCCTGGGAAATTTTCTTGTTACTTACTTACTTACTTACTCATGCTAATTGCATTAGCCTACGTTAGCTCAACCATCCCTTGGACGGGACACTGATCCCGAAGATTAAGTTACAAGGCAATACTAACATTAACAAAGCATACTTATAGGCATATTCTGTAGATCATATTCTGTAGATATGGACAAAGACATGCCTATTAGACCAGAGAACTAGAAGTCTAGGAAATGAGAATTGATCATACAACCTTCCTCCATGGACAGGATACAGGATACGAGAGAGAACAACAGACCTTCATATCTGAAGGTGTAAAACCAACCACCATTGACCAATCAAACGATACCAAGTTTACAGTAACCTAATCACCCATGCCCAATCTCCACAAGGTGTCACAGCATCTAAAGGCCTGTGTGCGTGATTAGACCAATGTAAATAAGATAGAATCCCTGAGAGGACAACAAAAACCCCTTTGCATAGAGTCATTTCTCTTTCTATCCCTCAACTTGAGCAAGACAAAGGAGCTGATTGTGGACTACAGGTAAAGGAGGGTCGAACACGCCCCCATTCTCATCGACGGGGCTGTAGTGGAGTGGGTCGAGAGTTTCAAGTTCCTTGGTGTCCACATCACCAGCAAACTATCATGGTCCAAACACACCAAGACAGTCGTGAAGAGGGCACGACAACACCGTTTTCCCCTCAGGAGACAGAAAAGAAAAATACAAAATGTATTTTACCTTTATTTAACTAGGCAAGTCAGTTAAGAACAAATTCTTATTTTCAATGACGGCCTAGGAACAGTGGGTTAACTGCCTTGTTCAGGGGCAGAACGACAGATTTGAACTTGCAACCTTTCAGTTACTAGCCCAACGCTCTAACCACTAGGCTACCCTGCCACCCCAAGATTTGGCATGGGTCCCAAGATCCTCAAAAAGTTCTACAGCTGCACCATCAAGAACATCCTGACCGGTTGCATCACCGCCTGGTATGGCAACTGCTCGGCATCGGACCGTAAGGCGTTACAGAGGGTAGTGTGTATAGCCCAGTACATCACTGGGGCCAAGCTTCCTGCCATCCAGGACCTATATACTAGGCGGTGTCAGAGGAAGGCCCAACAAAATTGTCAAAGACTCCAGTCACCCAAGTCATAGACTGTTCTCTCTGCTACCACACGGCAAGCGGTACCGGAGCACCAAGTCTAGGTCCAAAAGGCTCCTTAACAGCTTCTACCCCCAAGCCATAAGACTACTGAACAATTAATCAAATGACCACCCGGATTATTTACATTGAACCCCCCCCCTTTTGTTTTTACACTGCTGCTGCTCGCTGTTTATTATCTATTATCACTTTACCCCTACCTACATATACAAATTGCCTCGACTAACCTGTACCCCCGTACATTGACTCAGTACCGGTACCCCCTGTATATAGCCTCATTATTGTTTTTTTGTGTCATTTCTTTTACTTTAGTTTATTTAGTAAATATTTTCTTAACTCTATTTTCTTAAAACGGCATTGTTGGTTAAGGGCTTGTAAGTAAGAAATCACTTTTTTTCAGAGATCACTTTATATACAGTTTCAGTTTGACACAACATACATAGTCACTACTCTTTATGTATATGATCCACATCTTTTGGTATTCTGCCACTTATTGTTTCCTAATCTTACTTCTAGCCTGTCCATGACCATCTTTACTTGGGTTCTCTTCCCCTTCTTGACACATACTTCAGGGCATAGATTATATTGGTGGCGTAACCATAGCAACGACACAAAAAATAATACAGACATTCATTCATAATGCAGGTGCATGTCCAAGGACACCCACAGGACTAGGCAAAGGCCTCCCTCAAGCCCACAATGGCCCAGTCACACACACAGACACAAGGGCCTCCCCCCAAGCCCACACTAATTGTGCTCACCACTCCGAGATGCACAACACATGCACCGGAAAATCCCTCATAGAAACAAACCCATTCTTCAGTAAGAAGGCCCTCTAACATCCGCCTGAATTGCCCTAGAGGAACCAACTTGAAAGAGTTTTGGAGATCATTCCACATGAGAAGCACAAAAAAACGAAAAGCAGATTTCCCTAACTGGGTGGAGATTGAAGGCATCTCCAGGGTTAGCCATCCCTGAGTCTGGGTCTGGTAACTGGGTGGAGATTGAAGGCATCTCCAGGGTTAGCCATCCCTGAGTCTGGGTCTGGTAACTGAGTGGAGATTGAAGGCATCTCCAGGGTTAGCCATCCCTGAGTCTGGGTCTGGTAACTGGGTGGAGATTGAAGGCATCTCCAGGGTTAGCCATCCCTGAGTCTGGGTCTGGTAACTGGGTGGAGATTGAAGGCATCTCCAGGGTTAGCCATCCCTGAGTCTGGGTCTGGTAACTTACACATCTGAAGGTTAACAATGAGGTAAGTTATGGCGGAGGTTTATGCAAGTGGGCTTATAGACAAAAAATAATGCAATGCATCGATCTACGAGACTTAATGGAGGGCCAACCTACTTTCTGATATAAAATGCAATGATGTGTACTGAACTGATCGCCCATAATAAAGTGCAATGCGCTGTGATAAACTGCATCCAATGGCTTCAATACAGAGGCAAGTGCATTCAAATAGACCAGTGGTCACCAACCTTTTCTGAGTCAAGATCACTTTTGCATTCAAAAAGATCACTTTCGCAATCAAAAAGCAAGCCGGGATCTACCGCTCAGATGTTTTTTTACATGACTTAAAAACATGAACCTAATAAAAACAGTTCTGTAGGAATGAGGTTTGTGCAGTAGGCCTAATACATTATCACAGCATATTGGCTATATGACTGGCCTGCCAATATTGTTCTTCTCAGACAATATTAGCTTTGACAACAAAATAGATCAGTTGGTGTAGCACTTACAAGGCACAGCTGAGCATAAACTGAAATAATTTGCTTTTTTATTTGATTGGACTGATGGTACCTGCATATGATGGTAATGGTGTTTTCAAGACAACTGGGAACTCGGCAAAAACGAGATCAAATCATGACGTCAGTGAACTTTAGGTCGGAAAGTCGGAGCTCTAGAAATATGCCCGAGTTTCCGAGTTGGATGACCGTTCAAAACTATTTTCCCCAGTCTGATATCGTTTTTTTAGAGTTCCCAGTTGTCGTGAACGCATTGAAGTCGGAGATTTTTGAGTTCCCAGTTGTTTTGAACACGGCATTAGTCTCAGCGGAGGGAGGGACAGAGCAGCACAGGGTCCGCCTCTCACGGTCCCTGCTCTGTCCTTTCTTTCCTCCGATGAGACTGACCAGAGAGAAGACAGTCTTCCACCTGATGGCGAAACTCGAGTCGCCCCGCATCTGCCCCAGGCACACATTCATGTTGTTCCTATGACCAGAAAACATGAAATAGGCATACTCTTCGATATTAAAATAGACACGACCAGTTGCTAATAATAATACGAATGCTTGGCTACTCATTAATTGCAGCTGCAGCGCGAATGGAAGTAGAGAGAAGCGTATTTTGTAATAGTGTTGAATAAAAACAGCGTTGACAGTGCTGAATAAAACTTAAACATGAACTCACTCATAAAAACAGCAGTTATTTGCTATATTATCGATAAAATATACATTATCTATATCTGTATTATTGTGTCTGGTCATGGTTTTAAAAGTCATGAAATCTCACCTAGGTTAGTACCAAACTTTGCTGTAGCCACTGTCGTGGAAGCTGTAAATAGGCACAGTGATTTGAGCTATCCATTTGGCCAGCACACTTTACAGACAAATGTAATGTTTCAAAATGGGAACACTAACTATCCGGTGCGCAGGGTTACCGCCAACAGCTCAACACGTAGAAAATGCCTTTATCGTTGGCTTTTCTATAAAAATGTTTGCTGATCGCCATAGTCAATAACCAGAATGAATGTTGAGTGAATGATTTGTTTACTGCGGCTTGCTGACGTCACGAAAATGTTGCGTGCGCATCGATGTGGCTGGAAGTCTTGCATCGTTATGATTCTGAACGGCCACACAGCTAGTGACAATGACAAGGAGCTGCCATGTGGGGGGTCGTAGGTGGCTCGTTTCAACTCATTGTGTCTTGTTATGGATACCATGTCTTGTTTTGAGGAGTTTTGACTGATGTCATGTCTATGCTAATATGTCCAAAAATGTGCTAGCTTGCTAACCAACAACTGTAACGATGTATTTCAAATCAAACGTTATTTGACACATGCTTCGTAAACAACAGGTGTAAACTAACAGTGACATGCTTTCTTACTGGCCCTTCCCAACAAGGCAGAGTAAAAAAATTAAATTAAAAAAAATATATATATAATAACGCGAGGAATAAATCGGAAATTACTAACTATAACTTTGTTATATAGGGGGTACCTGTATCTAGTCGATGTGCAGGGGTATGAGGTAGATATGTACATATGGGTAGAGGTTAAGTGACTAGGCAACAGGATATATAATAAGCAGGAGCAGCATATGTGATGAGTCAAAAGAGTTAGTGCAAAGGATGGTCAATGAGGATAGTCCGGGCAGATCGTCCGACAGAAAATACTTATACTGTAGTTACTGTAAACTAGAGGACAGAAAACACATACTGTAGTTACTGCAGACAGAAAACACTTATACTGTAGTCTATTATTATTTTTATTTAACCATTATGTAACTAGGAAAGTCAGTTAAGAACAAATTCTTATTTATAATGACGGCTTACACCGGCCAAACCCAGACAACACTGGGCCAATTGTGCGCTGCCCTATGGGACTCCCAATCACGGGCGGTTGTGATACAGCCTGGATTCAAACCAGGGTGACTATAGTGACACCTCAAGCACTGAGATGCAGTGCCTTAGACCGCTGCGCCACTCGGTAGCCCAGAAAACCCTTATACTGTAGTTACTGCATACTAGAGGACAGAAAACACTTTTACTGTAGTTACTGTAGACTAGAGGACAGAAAACACTTTTACTGTAGTTACTGTAGACTAGAGGACAGAAAACACATACTGTTGTCATGACTTGACTTTAACATTAATCTGAAGACTTATTTATCTAGTTACCTAAATAGGTTTAATTGTTAACCGATTAAATTAGTCATGTAACAATTAACTCATTAGGATCTGGGGCACCACAAGAGCAGTTCTTTAAAGAGTTACCATCTCCTGAATTAAACTCTAAAGGTCTCTAACTATCACATCTATAAACAGTCAACTTATTAATCATAACCTTGTATCATCATTCTGAACAGTCATAACTTCCTTGCATCTGCAAAAACCTGAGTCTTACTTATGATTCAGTACTACACAAATTGGTTTAATTATTTATTTACTAGCTAATTAAATGGTAACACAGGATAAACATACACACTTAATACATTAGAAACAGGTCCCTAGCGGACTGATACAATATGGCTGCTTGTTACAAAAGACATGGAGAGGGCGAAAGAGGGACAGAGACACTTAACGTTGGTACATTTAGAAACTACTCTCACTTATGTGACACACACAGTGGTCTCCCGAGTGACGCACTGATCTAAGACACTGCATCTCAGTGCAAGAGGCGTCACTGCAGTACCGAATCCAGGCTGCATCACATCTGGCTGTGAGTGGGAGTCCCATAGGGCGGCATACAATTGGCCCAGCGTCGCCGGGGTAGGCCGTCATTGTAAATAAGAATTTGTTCTTAACTGACTTGCCTAGTTAAATAAAAGGTAAAAAAAAAATAGTAATTTTATACTTGCACACGAACCGCTGCCTGCTTGGAGTAAGAAATCATGAATGTATTTACATGAAATGCCTTGGTTCGCCGTGTATCTCTCTCGGAACCGGGCTGCTTTGGAAAGGGGGTTGGGCCTTTTTGCGGCACACTTGTAAGCCTTTGATTGTCCAAAAGGGAGTCTTCTACTGTCTCTTCTACTGTTGTTCTCCTCTGCAGTTGTCCAGTATCCGGTGTTTTGTCGCGTAATCCTGAACAGAATTACAGAGTTTATTCTCCATCCATTCGCTCTGGAAGATGCTTCTTTGAAGATGGGCTAACCAGCTGTGTTGATGGTTCCCAGTGAGAGTAGCGTAATACGATGGTTTGAACAGAGTAGTAAAATGGTCCCACTTAAATTAACTTTCAAAGATACTTTACTTAGGACAGCTAATCAGCCGTACCAGTGATTGTCCGGGAGGTGAGTTCATCGTTTCTACCTCGTGTTGAGATTCAGAGTTCAGACCACTTTAAACGTAAGCTGCAACTCCACGTCTCTCTGGTCTGATGTGTTTTTTTCTTAACCCATCATTTTATGAAATATGTTCAAAAGGGGCGGTTCCGTCAGGCTGACACGCTCTCTGACCTCACTCTGGGGCGTGACTTGTCACTGTGCAAAGCTTATGTAAAACAATTATCTCTTATAGCTTCAGAAATCACATCCCTCTCTTAACAAAAACACTTTCATAATATTTCATGCACAATGCATAGGATGGACACTTCATACATGTAATGGGTTTACTTTCCAAGTTACAGTATTTCCTTTATAAAAATTTTAATGACATCACAAAATAACAAAGAAAATGACATGAGTGTTCTATAGATCGCCTCTGACCATTCCCCACGTTCTATGTTAGAAATATTGTTCCAGTATTCGCTTTTGAACGTGTTAGAGTTTCAGCGGGAAAAGGTCTGTTGAAACAAAGGACATTCCTTCTGTCCTTGGGTGAACCTTGGAGAGGGAGAGCTGAATGTTCTCTCCTTGATTTACAACAGGGCGTGTGAGAGGGGGTCAGAGTGAAGTTATTCATTGCAAACCTGATCTGACCTAATTGGATTCTTGTAGACAGTCATGACACTGTAGTGGAGTGGATAGACATGACACAAAGTACAATGCTGGGCTCGACTCAGTGAGAATGAACAGGTCCTAGTCAGTCCAATGAAATGGCCTTTCATTCATGTTCCTAACCTGGCCATTAACTAGCTCTCCTCAGGCAGTCAGACAGTCAGAGGGTCAGTCAGTCAGACTGGAAGACTGGCAAACCGAGAACGCCACAGGGCAAGATAACATCAGAAGGGTGATATGAGGAGAGGAATGAATTCATCCAGCACACAAAACACTAACAAATCTAAACATAGTTACAAGACAAACAAACTGAAGAACTGAATAAAGTCTGACTGACTGAATAAAACACAGACTGACTCTAAGAAATGAAAGTTAGACTCCATTCACTGTAGAGAGCTTTCTCTGTGGCTGTTTCTTCGTAGAAAATGTAATCACAGCACAGTGAGGAGGGAGATGACTGCACCTCCCACTGCTATTTGAGGCGGCTGCATCTTTTTCACATGACTTTGTGCAACGTGAGCGAGAGCTGCCCGCCAAACAGCTGCAGTTTTGTCTTCTGTGTCTGCTCCGCACTGCTTCCCCTGAGCCCTACCTCTGAGGTAATTGAAACACAAGACTGCGCACCACAAGACTGTATTAGCTCACCAAGCTAAAGTCTAAGCATGGAGAGCCAACACAAGTCCTCAGGTCTCAAACAAGGCCACTCATGGCATGAGCTTCACTGAACTACCTCCACTACACATATGCTTCTGATACAGTACCAGTCAAAAGTTTGGACACACCTACTCATTCATGGGTTTTTTCTTATTTTTTACATTGTAGAATAATAGTGAAATCATCCACATTTTAAATAACACATATGGAATCATGTAGTAACCAAAAAAGTGTTAAACAAATCTAAATATATTTTATATTTGAGATTCTTCAAAGTAGCCAACCTTCACCTTGACTGCTTTGCACACTCTTGGCTTCATGAGGAATGATTTTGCAACAATCTTGAAGTAGTTCTCACATATGCTGAGCACATGTTGGCTGCTTTTCCTTCACTCTGCGGTTCAACTCATCCCAAACCATCTCAATTGGGTTGAGGTCAGGTGATTGTGGAGGCCAGGTTATCTGATGCAGCACCATCACTGTCCTTGGTCAAATAGCCCTTACACAGCCTTGAGGTGTGTTTTGGGTCATTGTCCTGTTGAAAAACGAATGACTGTTCTACTAAGCGCAAACCAGATGGGATGGCATATTGCTGCAGAATGCTGTGGTAGCCATGCTGGTTAAGTGTGCCTTGAATTCTAAATAAATCACAGACAGTGTCACCAGCAAAGCACCCCCACACCTCCTCTTCCATGCTTCATGGTTGGAATCACACATGTGGAGATCATCCGTTCACCTACTCTGCGTCTCACGAAGACACGGCGGTAAGAACTAAAAATCTCAAATTTGGACTCATCAGACCAAAGGACAGATTTCCACCAGTCTAATGGCCATTGCTCGTGTTTGTTGGCCCAAAGCAAGTCTCTTCTTCTAATTGGTGTCCTTTAGTAGTGGTTTCTTTGCAGCACTTCAACCATGAAGGCCTGATTCACGCAGTCTCCTCTGAACAGTTGATGTGTCTATTACTTGAACTCTGTGAAGCATTTATTTGGGCTGCAATCTGAGCTGCAGTTAACTCTAATGAACTTATCCTCTGCAGCAGAGGTAACGGGGTCTTCCTTTCCTGTGGCGGTCCTCATGAGAGCCAGTTTCATCATAGCGCTTGATGGTTTTTGTGACTGCACTTGAAGAAACCTTCAAAGTTCTTGACATTTTCTGAATTGACTGATCTTCATGTCTTAAAGTAATGATGGATTGTTGTTTCTCTTTGCTTATTTGAGCTGTTCTTGCCATAATATGGACTTTTACCAAATAGGGCTATCTTCTGTATACCACCCCTTTATTCATTTGAACCTTTATTTAACTGGGCAAGTCAGTTAAGAACAAATTCTTATTTACAATGACGGCCTACCCCAGACGATGCTGGGCCATTTTGCGCGCCACCCTATGGGACTCCCAATCATGGCCGGTTGTGATACAGCATGGAATCGAACCAGGGTCTGTAGTGACGCCTCTAGCACTGAGATGCAGTGCCTTAGACCGCTGCACCACTCGGGAGCCCTACCTTGTCACAACACAACTGATTGGCTCAAACGCATTAAGAAGGAAATAAATTCCACAAATTAACAAGACACACCTGTTAATTGAAATGCATTCCCGGTGACTACCTCACGAAGCTAGTTGAGAGAATGCCAAGAGTGTGCAAAGCTGTCATCAAGGCAACGGGTGGCTACTTTGAAGAATCTCAAATATAAAATATACACTACCGTTCAAAAGTTTGGGGTCACTTAGAAATGTCCTTGTTTTTGAAAGAAAAGCTAATTTTTTGTCCATTAAAATAACATTGATCAGAAATACAGTGTAGGCATTGTTAATGTTGTAAATGACTAAAACTGGCCTTTAGACTAGTTGAGTATCTGGAGCATAGTAAAAATAAAGAAAAACCCTTGAATGTGTGTCCAAACTTTTGACTGGTACTGTATGTCCAGGAGATGGATCGCCTCCTCACGGCATTTGAACTGAAGCACTTCCCACAGAAGTTAAGGCAATGCAAGGTCTGTCTCTCTGTTGACCAATTAATAATGGATCAACTGAACAGCTGACTAACAATATAAATCTAAGTCATTTCTAGTCTAGGCCAACAACACAGCCACTGAAGCAGTGGACACAGGTAATTCAGTACAATGCATCATTGTATGGTGCAAGCTGCTGCAATTTGTCCCCTAGAAGTGAAAGAGGGGTAATCTCCATAGACCAAATTATAATAAAGGATCTTCCTCCCATTGATGTGAATGATTGGAACGATCACATAAATGTGGGTCTCTGTGTCAATTCAAGTTTACCTGACCCACCACCAGAAATATCTCTGTGGGAATCACAGACTACAGCTTTTCAAATATTCCCTGAAGGTCCTGGAATGTTTCAAGTCCATTTATCCAGTTGGGCTTCCGAGTGGCGCAGCGGTCTAAGGCACTGCATCTCAGTGCTAGAGGCGTCATTACAGACCCTGGTTTGATTCCAGGCTGTATCACAACTGGCCGCGATTGGGAGTCCCATGGGGCGGCGCACAATTGGCCCAGCGTCATCCGGGTTAGGGTTTGGCCGGGGTAAGCTGTCATTATAAATAACAATTTGTTCTTAACTGACTTGCCTAGTTAAATAATGGTTAAATAAACTTTAAAAAGATGGGTCACTGCAACCTGGTCTCAGAGCATTTCGTATTATTCTGTATGTAAATCTGAGACACTCCATTTAGTATGATATGTTACATTTCGTATTGTTACATAAGACAGATGGTTATGACAGGTGGATGGGTGGTTGTATAACGTGAACGTCTCGCAACCCAAAGGTTGTGAGTTCGAATCTCATCACGGACAACATTAGAATTTTAGCTAATTAGCAACTTTTCAACTACTTACTACTCTTTATCTACTTTGCAACTACTTAGCATGTTAGCTAACCCTTCCTCTTTTAGCTAACCCTTCACCCAACCTTAAGCTTTTTAGCTAACTCCTAAACTTAACCCAAACCCTTAGCCTAGCTAGAATTCGTAACATAGCATACGTTTTGTAAATTCGAAACATCATATATTTCGCAAATACGTAACATATTGTACATTTAGCAAATTCATAACATATTGTACATTTAGCAAATTCATAACATATTGTACATTTTGCAAATTCATAACATATTGTACATTTTGCAAATTCATAACATATTGTACATTTAGCAAATTCTTAACATATTGTACATTTAGCAAATTCTTGTTACATATAAAAAACAAATTGTAGTATGTATCATATCATACTAATGGAGTCTTACAGATTTACGTACAGAATAATACGAAATGCTCTGAGACCAGGTTGGAATCCTGCTCAGAATCCTTTGATAAAATGTCTCACCTTTTCCTCCTGAAAAAAAACAATGGTATCAGAGATATGATACAGCAACTACATCCTTCAAGACAACTAACACGTTCAAATCATTACTCCCTCCCCAAAGCCTCTACTTTGATTAAAGTCGCTCAGTAGGTGCTGAAACGAAAGCTACTTTTAATGGAAGTGGCTGTCCATCCAGTACGTGCTGAAAGAGGTTAGTTAGCTCACAAGTTAGGCCTCAGTCTGATATTTTCACAAACTATATAATTCACTCTTTGAAACTGTATAACGTTAGTCACATATTACAACTCATAACCTCGATTCAATAGGGATTTAGGCAAAGTATCTCCTCGCCAGAAATATAAACTTGATAATTTGTGTGTTTTCTGTTGGCCATGTCCTCCCGTTTTATTTTTAATCTCGGCATATCTGTGAATGAATGAGTTTCTGCAAGTGGGATTACCTGATTATGTCATCGTTGTGTCCCAAGTAAAATTTTTGCTTGTGTTCCCGTGTGTTGTACACTACTCCCACACCGGCGACGAAGTAGACAATTTCCTTGGCCGCTGTGTAGTACAGGTTGTTGCGGCACTGATGTCCACGATACCCGTAAACCCACTCTAGTCGCAGGTGACAATTCGGAGCGGTCCTGTCAGCCATGTCCGTATTTCTTTTTTGTCGAGAGTTTTTGATATTTCTTCATTCACCAAGACGGATTTCATTCAATCCCGTATCCCTTAGTTCCACTGGAAATGCATCGTATCCGGTACAAGCGGTAACAGCGGGCATTCGAGTGCCATGTGCATAATAGTCTAACTGAGTCTAGTTTTACTTCGAGATTATATGCTTATCTTTCATTCAAAATGGTTAACTATGCCGTCCTTTTCATAGTGAAAACCATATATCTACCTCTACTTCAGCCTTAGGCTAGCTGCCCCTCTTGAGAGTCGAGGCAGGTCGAAGCTCTTGTCAAATCCTATAAAGATGGAGTTTTCGCGTTTATTTACAAGCACCGCCCCCAAATGTTATCTACATTGGTGATAGATCAACAATCTGTCCAATCACATCCCCAAATATCTATTTAGCGTTTGAAGGGATGTTCACGGACCAATGGCAATCATTATAATTGGACATGGACGTCCTCCCATAAAGAATGTGCTCTAACCCATGGTGTGAAGTCAATGACAGGAACATTTTGACAGCTGTCAATCCAAGTATATGGTGTCACCGTTTAATATTTTACCCCATTGCACATTTCTTCAACATTCTGCAGTAGTTTTTCTATCCATGCAAAGGCTCTATCCCACGGAAAGTAAGTCTACTTATATGTTTCAGAGACTATATAAATGCTGTTGAAAGTGACATTCAAAACATTAACTGTATAACTACAGCTAATACACCAACTGGATTCTTTTTTGAGAAAACACGCATTCAGGTTCACATTATGATACTTTTGACTCCCATCCTCCCAGCTTCTACTTTAAATAAAGTCGTTGTCTACTCAGTTGTTGCTGAAATAAAGGTCACATAATTTAGCGAATGAAACTTGGAATACAAAAAAAAAGCGCTCGAAAGGTTTGAGGAAACCCATTGATCATGCTTCACTTCAGAGAATACTATTTGTTCTCGCGGTAAATAGCCCAAAAAATCAATGTACCGGGTGGGAAGAGTTCGTACTATAATGGATGGGATGGTCCTAAAAGCAGTGCCAGGGCACACCGCCATCCGCTCAAGCATGCTGAGCGAGCTCAATCAAGTGCACACACAAGAGGACCTCCCCTCTCCTCCGTTGCTGGGAGTGACAGGACACTTGCTGCTTAAGCAACAAGCTTAGTGTTGATATCTAAACTCTAATTTACCTGACTAGCTACCTCTTCATTTATTTTAGCACCACAAGCAAATAAGACAAAATGGAGATACCTATGGATCCCTTGTTTCTTGCATGGAGCTACTTTAGAAGACGGAAGTTCCAACCATGTTCCAATATTTGTTCGAAGATATTGGAGGACAGTCCATACGACCAGGTAATTATAAGCTAAACTTGCTAGCTAGCTAGCTAGCTAGTTATTTTAGCTCTGCTAGCCAGCTCCAAGCATTAATCCAATTTAGCTAGCAGTAGCAAGCTAATGTTGATAGCATGCTTGCAAAATCTGCCATTGCTTGCTTGCTGGCTAGCTAGCTGTTTTGCTAGCACATTGTTAGCTAGCTAGGTAGTATTGGTTGCAAGAAAAAAACTACTTGTTAACTAGCTAGCTAGCCTAGCAATCATGTCTGGCAAATTTAGACATTAGCTAGTGCCCCACTGTCAATTTCATTTCACTTTTAGTTAATCTAGTTAATACTTTTTCTTGAAATGTGCTTTATATAATGCATGCATCAAATCTGTATTCATCTCTTCTCTCATAATTTCACTCACTGCTGTATTAAAAGGAACCTGACTCCTCATCATATATCTCTGAGGTAACCTCTTCCTTGCCATGCTGATTCTAACCTGGCATGTTGAAATACAAATAGAATGGATAGCTATTTAATTAATGAAATATCTGTAGTACATCTGTACTGGAGTTCCATACCTTGTAACATCACATTGTAAAATAAAATCTGACTCACTGTAAATATGCCTTAAACACCTGTTACTTCTTGGGCAGGCTGCATGGAGTCTGAAGACCCGTGCTCTGACAGAGATGGTGTACATTGATGAGGTGGAGGTGGACCAGGAGGGGATCGCTGAGATGTTGCTGGATGAGAGCTCCATCGCTCAGGTTGCTCGTAAGTCTGAACTCTGAACTGTCCCAGAGGGCCAAGAGTTTTTCCTGGTCAGGCCAAATGGTCAGGAAAAACTCTTGACCATACCCACAGTACAGCCTACTGAATCTCAAAGTCTGTCTCAATCACAAAAATATATAACCATTCTGATCTGGTAAAATCTGTCCAAAATGTTCTCAGCTCTTTGAATGTACTGTAATGAAGCTTTCTTTCAGGCCCTGGGACATCACTGAGGCTTCCAGGAACAAGCCATGGTGGTGGGCCTACTCCAGCCATCAGGTATGTGACATTTTAGAATTCACAACTATCTTGTATGTGTTAGGTAAGTATCCCAAGGCATTTCCCCTACTGAAATTGTGTAATTACTGTAACAATGTTTCTGACATTGAGTGGTGGGGAGCATTATGTTCCTTGAAAAGCATCAGATTAGTTCTGAATCTGAACTGAGCTTTTATGTCCTGAATCTAGGCCCATGACCCAATCGGGACGTCCTATCACAGGCTTTGTGAGGCCCAGTACCCAGTCTGGCAGACCAGGGACGATGGAACAAGCCATCAGGACCCCTCGCACCGCACACACTGCCCGTCCTGTCACTAGTGCGTCTGGGAGATTTGTCCGGCTGGGAACAGCCTCCATGTTGACCAATCCTGAGGGACCATTTATAAACTTATCTAGACTCAACTTAGCTAAATATGCCCAGAAGCCCAATTTATCCAAGGTAAGAGTATTTTTATGAATGTAATGCAATGAACATGGTATCTCCAAAAATATTTTTGTAATTGTACTTGTATTTATTTGGGTTATTCGGGTTCAATACATGTTATAACAATTTCTGTGGTTTTTTTTCTGCCCCCAGACCTTATTTGAGTACATCTTTCATCATGAAAATGATGTTAAAAATGTGAGTTGCCAATACAGATATACACTGAGTTTACAAAACATTAGGAACACCTGCTCTTTCCATGACATAGACTGACCAGGTGAATCAAGATGAAAGCTAGCATCACCTATTGGTGTCACTTGTTAAATCCACTCAATATTAGTGTATAGCTTTGGCTTTCCATGTTGTTTTTGTTTGTAAGTTTTACTCTAAAGCCATTTGTACCTTTTTTTGTTTGTGTACAGGCTTTAGACCTGGCTGCTCTGGCCACTGAGAATGCTCAGTTCAAAGACTGGTGGTGGAAAGTCCAGCTGGGGAAATGCTACTACAGGTAAAGCTTTAGATATTTACTTAGATCTCATACAACTGTTATTATACTATATTACCACTACAATTCTACTACATTGTGACTGTTTTCATTGACAGACTTGGTTTACACCGGGAATCAGAAAAACAGTTCCGATCTGCTCTCAATCACCAGGAGGTGGTGGACACATACCTCTATCTGGCCAAGGTAACAACATACAACCTACAATGTCCCTAACACTGTAAATACTGTGTAACTACAAGTGTAAAACCATGACACGAGGCTTCTCCGTAGCAGATAGCACGTGGTGCGTCACTCAACGCCGAGTTGTTTCTATAAGTCCAAATAGGTTTTTGTTTTTTATACATCCATCTACTGCCCTATATTTGTCACAAATTATATAAAAATACTTTTTGTTCTGTTTTGCCGCTAAAACAGGTCTATCAGCGGCTTGATCAGCCTATAACTGCACTGAACCTCTTCAAACAAGGTCTGGACCACTTCCCTGGGGAGGTCACTCTCTTAACAGGAATTGCTCGCATTCACGAGGCACGTGACATGATTCCTTTTTTGTTGTTGTTTGTTTGTGAAGCGTTCTCTTGCTTAAAGAAAGCACCGGTTGAAATCGGCATGTCAGATGTGTAATCTGAAATGATCAGCTGATTGCCCTGGAATTTAGAGCCTAATTGTTTTGCATCTCTAGTAGCTATTGAATAATTCTACTGTCAATTGAGAGAACCGATGCAGGTTGATCAGGAGGTCCAAAATCTGTATTTAATAGTATCTGTTATCTGCGTCTCTCACAGGAGATGAATAACATCACCTCAGCCACAGAGTACTACAAAGACGTCCTGAAGCAGGACAACACTCACGTTGAGGCTATCGCCTGCATAGGCAGCAATCACTTCTACACGGACCAGCCTGAGATCGCCCTGCGCTTTTATAGGTTAGTCACACACACACACATACCACTGCCTTTAATTCCCTCATTTTACTCTGATTATTATGGCTATGCCAGTGTGATATTAAAGAATGTTGATCATGTCAGTGGATACACATGCCTTGTGTGGTTGCGTTGATTTTACAGTTGTTTTCCCCTCTAACCCTCCCTTCCTGTAGACGGCTGCTGCAGATGGGAGTATATAATTGCCAGCTGTACAACAACCTTGGACTGTGCTGCTTCTATGCCCAGCAGTATGACATGACCCTCTCCTCCTTCGAGAGGGCTCTGGCCCTAGTGGCCAACGATGAGGAGCAGGCTGACGTCTGGTACAACATTGGACACGTAGCTGTGGTGCGTTAGCGTTAGCTTAGCACACACAGATGTTATTGTTACTGCATGAAGTTACTCTACAGCACCCTCTTCTGTATGCCAACTGGTTTCTCTTGGACAGGATCCAAACTCTGGCTGCGTGCTTTGAACATATAGCATGCTATCACTTCTTCACATTTCAGTTTATGTTACGTGCATCTTATGTTTCTCCCCACAGGGAATAGGAGACCTGACTCTGGCATCCCAGTGTTTTAAACTGGCCTTGGCCTTCAACAACGACCATGCTGAGGCCTATAATAACCTGGCTGTGCTGGAGCTACGCAGGGGACACATTGAGCAGGTGAATGAACTGGGGTTTCTAGATCTTAAAATATATCAAATTGATCAAATGTTAGTTTTGTTAAGAGAATTGAGAGAGTAAATCTGTTGTAAATTGCATACCTTCTTTCCAACTGGTGTAAGCTTCTTCCAGGCTTGCTCTTCTAAGGCGTTATACCAAGTGGTTATTTTCCATATAGTACAACACATTATGTAATTAGTCTTTAGGAGCATCTACAGTAGTCGACTGTTTATGATGTTTTGGTATAGAGTCTAATTCAGAATGGTTGTTTTTGATTTCCTCCTTTTCCTCACAGTCCAAAGCTTTCCTCCAGACCGCTGCATCACTCGCCCCTCACATGTATGAACCACACTTTAACTACTCCACTCTGTCAGACAAGGTAACGTGACACTTCATCAGCACTTTTTCATCTATTTAACTATTGACATGCAGCCTGCAGGGATCATATTAATTGATGTGCTGTTGTCTTCTGCTGTGTCCAGATTGGAGATCTGCAGAGTAGCTACACGGCAGCCCAGAGGTCGGAGGAGGCCTTCCCTGAGCATGTAGATACCCAACAGATCCTGAAACACCTGCGCCAGCACTTTGCTGTGCTGTGACCTACTGACCAACACACCTGACCTGAAAGTCCAGTCTGCCTGTGCGATAGCTCACTTACTCACTTGTCATAGAGTGCTGCTATTAAACAACAGTGACTGGCCTCCTCATGTAATGGTTAGACGTCTTCACAATCTACAGACAAATATTTTTCCTGCAGGGACACAACTGTTATTTGATGGTGACACTATACAGGCTAAATGATACCGAGGGCAATCTGGTTTGGGCAACTCGCTGCACAGACATTATTGTAAAACAGTAGTTTACAACTGCCTAGCCCAATGTAGGTCTTATTAGTTGTAATTTAAGTGTTTTATGTGCTTATTTTTCTCTTCACTGGTTGGTTCACAGGCTTGTAGAATAGTGTAAGGTACTTTTAAGCACCGATTAGTAAATGTACATAGTAAAGTATGAACATGGAAGAAACAAATATTTATAGTAAATGTATTTATACTGCTATCTTTTTATAGTGTATTCAGATGTATTTTTGTACTACCATTCCTCTTGTCACAATTGTTACGCGGAGTGGAACAGGGGAACCCAAGAGCAGACTCGGACAAGGAGACTGGGATGAAGTAACCCGGGTATTTATTGAAACACGGGGAGATGGAGTGCAGGTCAGGGGAAGCTCGGGCAGGTTGCTGGAAACCAAATGCTGAGGCTGGAGCGAGAGGGGTTGAGACAGGGTGAGCAGGTCCGGTGGGGAATCCAGGACAGAGTAGCAGGATGACAAGACGTTGGACTGGAGACAGGGACCAGAGTCAGAGCAGGCAGAATGAACAGAGATTACGATCTGGCAGTGAGGAAGCGGCAGGACTGAGTATTTGTAGAGGTCTTGATTATGAAACAGGTTGCAGCTGGTGGGGATCTGGTCTGACTCCAGCACACCTGTCTCCGCCCACACAATCACACACGGAGAGGGAGAGAGCACTGGGGGAGTGGCGGCAGGTCAACGAGACACCGGATGAGCACTAGAGGGCGTGGCAGGAGCAGATGTGACAACAATTTGTAGTCTGTCTTGTTTGTTTTTGATTGATTACTTGTTACAATCAAAAAGATACAGAACTCATATTAATTTCTATGTGTTTAACTTTACAGTATGACAATTTATTTCAACAGATACAATCTTATGCTATGTACAACTTCAATTTACATTTGATTCCAATGCCTATTATTTTCAATGTATGTATTTCCTTAATGAAATAATGGACATTTTCTAAGCCTTCTTTGATTGCATTTCACTTGTACAAGTAGCATCATTCCAGAACTTCATGGGATTTATTTTGATGGCCGCAAAGTCCTCCATTCCATAGTGGTCATTGGGCTCTCCATCTTCCCAGTACCTTTTAAACCAAGTTAAAGGTTACTTTCTAGACATTCTGGTATTATCCTGAAGGATAATGGTTCAGTGTCACAGGCAGTGGAAACATTTAACCACGAACTGCTTAACATGTTGGTCTATACAAATACATAGAAGATCATACATGATTAAACCTGTATCCAGTCCATTAACTTGTGCAGCTCTTACCCCTGAGTCAGATCAGTCCCATCAAGCCATGTCCAGGTCCCCTCTGTATCCTCTTCCTCCTTCAGTCCTATCCAGAACCCTTTTATGTGCATGGGTTTGGAGTTAAACTGCACTGTGTGCATCAACTTATGAATGCCTGAGCAAACAAACACAACAAGGCAGGAAAGAAGCTTATTTAATCAGTGGTAACTGAATTTTGGACAATCTTTCTCTTATAGTGCTCTCAAACCATTACAATGTAAAGGGGCCTACTCCATGGAGTAGGGCACTTACAGCATTCCACATAGAGACACATTGCATAGAACTGATGGAAATGTTGGGGGAGGGGGTTCTACTAAGCTAACATATGGAATTGTTTTGACATGGTCATACCGTGGATCATTTAGCTATTTGATTTAGAATTTTAGGACCCCTGTAGTTATAAAAAATATATATATAAATGGAAAAACAGTCAAAGAATAAATCATAAGGAATAAGGTTTTGAAGTGTCTGTCCTATATCTAGGAGATATATACGAAAGCTCAGGAAATACTGTATATATATATGTTTTGGGGACACATTAAACCCTTTTTTTGTTGGCACAAAACCACTTCCATACTTTCATGAATTTGTTTAACCGGTACTGGGTTACTTTCAGACAACACTTGTGGAGAAGACCCTCGTGAGAGTCTCCCCTTTCCATAGTGTGGTCATATTAGTTTGTAGGGCAAACCATGTCGTTTTTGTGAGAAGATCAATTTTTGGGATGTCTCCTGGTCTGGCAAACAGCGCTGTAGATCTGCCACTTTCCATCGCAGGTGCGGAAGGCCGACATAGGCGTTTGCGGTGGATTGAGACTCACCCCATACAAAAAAACATATCTCTAGCTTAAACAGACAAGTCAATTGACTCCTAAGGATTTACTAAGAATTTACATTCATCAATGTCTGTTCTCCATACAACATCGCATAGCATACAAAAGACTGAGTCCCAAAAGTCTCACCAACTTCAGTGACGCGGGACTGCAATGCCACCTTCTGTTCCTGAAGGCTTTCAACCTGCCTCTGTAACTCCATGCTGGTGTGTTTGGCACTCCCTAGCTGCCTGCTGGTTTTGTTCACCTTTTGGAGCTCTCGCAACCTGGTCTCAGAGCATTTCGTATTCTGTACCTAAAACCGGGGCACTCCATTTAGTATGATATGTTAAATTTTGCATGGTTACATAATACAGATGGTTACTTAAGGCAAAAACGAAAGGAGGATGGTTGATCGAGGTGGGTGGATAACGCGAACATCTAGCAAGCCATAAGTTGCAAGTTTGAATCTCATGACGGACAACTTTGCAACTACTTAGCATGTTAACTAACCCTTCCTCTAACCTTAACCCTTTTAGCTAACCCTTCCTCTAACCTTAACCCTTTTAGCTAACCCTTCCCCTAACCTTAACCCTTTTAGCTAACCCTTTCCCTAACCCTAACCTTAACCCTTCCCCTAACCTTAACCCTTTTAGCTAACCATTCGCCTAACCTTAACCCTTTTAGCTAACCCTTCCCCTAACCCTAACCTTAACCCTTTTAGCGAACCCTTTCCCTAACCTTAACCCTTTTAGCGAACCCTTTCCCTAACCTTAACCCTTTTAGCTAACCCTTTCCCTAACCCTAACCCTAACCTTAACCCTTTTAGCTAACCCTTCCTCTAACCTTAACCCTTTTAGCTAACCCTTCCCCTAACCTTAACCCTTTTAGCTAACCCTTCCCCTAACCTTAACCCTTCCCCTAACCTTAACCCTTTTAGCTAACCCTTTCCCTAACCTTAACCCTTTTAGCTAACCCTTCCCCTAACCTTAACCCTTTTAGCTAACCCTTTCCCTAACCTTAACCCTTTTAGCTAACCCTTCCCCTAACCTTAACCCTTTTAGCTAACCCTTCCCCTAACCTTAACCCTTTAACCATAAACCCTAAGCCCTAGCCTAGCTAACGTTAGTGAGTTGCAACAATTAGCCACCTAGCTAGAATTTGTAACATACAGTGTACCATACATTTAGCAAATTCGTAACATATTGCACATTGTGAAAATCCACAACATTGTAATTTTTTTGAAATTTGTAATATATAAGAATTGTAATTTGTAACATATCATGCAAAATGGATGATGAACATCCACAAAATAATACATACTGTAGCGACCCGCACAGACAGCTATGTGTTAGGCTATTAGTTGGTTGTGTTGTACTTACCAGCACAGTGTTCGCAGGGTCCGCCATGCCAATCAACTTGCTATCTGCCAATCACAGGAATGCCTGGAATGTTCTGATGCCGGGCATCCTGGTGGTTGGCGGAGTGGCGTGCAGGGGGGTTGGGCAGGGGGATGGAGCATTGGAAGTTAAGACCAGGTTTAGCCATTGTTCTCTCTCTTAAGTCTGGCCTTCACAAGAGAAGGTCACGGTTGTTTTATAGGGGTATCCTTCGTTTATTTGGTGTGGGCTACGGCAAAACAGTAGCCTGTGTGAAGTTGGGTTAATAAACCGTAAATTCTTAAACTCAATCCTCTGTCTGGACAATTGTTCCTTTATGATCTAGTTAGGTCATTACAATACCATACGAAATGTAACATATCAAACTATATGGGATGTTTCAGATTTACATACAGAATAGTATGAAATGCTCTGAGACCAGGTTGCAACCTGTTAGGACCTCCTCTTTGGCATGGATCATATTACTGTGGGTGGCTCTGAGTTGCTCCAGCTCACTGCTGATATGTGTCAAGTTCTGATATAGTGGACCGTACTTCTCACTGACTTTGCTGTCTGTGGGGACCAAAGAGAGACCTAACATCACTAGAGGAAGAGGACAGAATTATTCAATTAATTATTTAAAGCAGAGTGAAATGATAAAGGACACTACTCACATTGGACCCCCAGACCAATGTCAACGACCAGTAGAAGAGCACTGAGCATGCCCAGACTCACTGCAACCAATCGGTAGAATCGAAAACTCTGCCCATCTCTCACCATGAACATGGACACTGGACAAGGGACAATTTTATCAAGTATTACCGCAATAATATTTGGGTTAATCCACAGGAGTTTTGTGACATACCCGTATTCAGAATTTCATTCTCAAATCTACAATCTGTCACCAAGCTCCTGGATTGATATTTTATATGAGAGCAGTTATTCTCTTGATTTTCTGAAAAAGGTCACGTTCTCCTTACGGTACCTTGTTGTTGGTCTTGTCTGTTATGGAGAGGATGTCCATCTGTGCTGAAATCATCCTGACATATCAGCTCATTGTATGTTCATTGTATGTTGAATCCCTTAAACAGATCTTCTGATGTGTCAGAATTCTCCATTGACTTGTCTGTCTGCTGTCTGCCAATATTGAATAAAACAATGGTTTACTCATTCTCTCTGCCTGTGGAGGATTTGTTTAGTCATTGCCCTATGTCAGTGCTTCATGTGAATACTGTGAAGCCATTGGTGGTTTGAGTGGAGGGAGGAGTGTTTGTTTGTGTTTGTGTGTGTGTGTGTGTGTGTGTGTGTGTGTGTGTGTGTGTGTGTGTGTGTGTGTGTGTGTGTGTGTGTGTGTGTGTGTGTGTTTGTGTGTGTTTGTGTGAAAAAGAGAGTGAGACAGAAATATCCTCAAACAATCATTGATATATTATAACTGTTCAATATTCATTTAATTTACTTTTGTTAAACATTTTCATTTAACATGTAGTGTCTTTGCAAATGGCAACACTCATGAGACAAATTATTACAACTTTAATTCCTGGGCTGCCTTTGCTTTCATTTCACATATCCATTTCAGTGCATATCTACATGGGGCATCGTTCCAAGTCTTCATGGCATCCCAAGTCGCCTTTGGATGGTTTTTGGAGTAAATGGCTGCACAGTCCTCGTTATTCATATCGTCGTTAGGCTCCCCATCTGCCCAGTATCTTGAACAAAGGTCAAGGTTCATATTTAGACAATTTGTCTATCTCCATACCGTGCCACAGCAGATAGGTTAAACGTATGTTAATCAAATTTACATGGCTCTGATATTAATTAATAGGTAATAGGACAGTAGTTATAGTCAATGGTAATACTCGCTACTAAACAAACCAATTCCATTAACTTGTGCAGTGCTTACCCCTGAGTCAGTTCAGTCCCATCAAGCCATGTCCAGGTCCCCTCTATATCCTCTTCCTCCTTCAGTCCAATCCAGAACCCTGTTAGGTGCCAGGATCCTGAGCTGTATCTTAATGCTTGTATTGCCTTATTGATAAACTCCTGAGCAGACACACACACACACACACACACACACACACACACACACACACACACACACACACACACACACACACACACACACACACACACACACATACACACCACACATACAGAGAGAGAGAGAGAGAGAGTGAGATAGTGGTCAAACCTTTACCATGTAAAGGGGTCTATTCCATGGAGTGGCGCATTAACATAATTCCACTTAGAGAGACATTCCATAGAACTGATGAGAATGCTAGAATGTTCTACTCATTCTATGCTAACCTGGTATGTACTGTATATTTTCTTTAACACATTGTGGAAGTTACACCATATTTAAATATATATATATATATTTAACCTTTATTTAAACTAGGCAAGTCAGTTAAGAACAAATTCTTATTTACAATGACGGCCTATCCCGGCCAAACCCAGACGAAGCTGGGCCAATTGTACGCCGCCCTATGGGACTCCCGATCACAGCCGGATGTGATGCAGCCTGGATTTGAATCTGCAGTGACACGTCTTGCACTGAGATGCAGTGACTTAGACCGCTGCGCCTCTCGGGAGAAATATGGAATATATCCAAATAACTTACCTGCTTCTCGTCACTATCTATTATTGCCAGGTCAGCTCCTTTTTTAATGCAGTAATCTCTGCTTCTGTCCCATGTTTTCAGAGGAATGGAGTTAGACAAGGGAAAGTAGTAACACAACGAGTTGAGCAATGTCCATCCTGGCAAACAACGGCCACAGCTTTCCACTGTTATAAAATGAGATGGAAAACATTGAAACATTACTTTTGTTGTAACATGTGACAAATGAAGGCCCCCATATAAGCATGCGCTGCTGTTTCAGATCTCCAGATTGGGATATTATCAAAGCGATTATTTTGTTATGAACATCTACCAATAATAAATGAATCAATGTCTCTTCTACACACAACATTGCATAGCATACAAAAGACTGAGTCCCAAAAGACTCACCAACTTCAGTGACGCGGGACTGCAATGCCACCTTCTGTTCCTGAAGGCTTTCAACCTGCCTCTGTAACTCCATGCTGGTGTGTTTGGCACTCCCTAGCTGCCTGCTGGTTTTGTTCACCTTTTGGAGCTCTTTCTGCAACATTGTCAAGGCCTCTTCTTTAGCATGGATCATATTACTGTGGGTGGCTCTGAGTTGCTCCAGCTCACTGCTGATATATGTCAAGTTCTGATATAGTGGACCGTACTTCTCACTGACTTTGCTGTCTGTGGGGACCAAATAGAGACCTAACATCACTAGAGGAAGAGGACAGAATTATTCAATTAATTATTTAAAGCAGAGTGAAATGATAAAGGACACTACTCACATTGGACCCCCAGACCAATGTCAACGACCAGTAGAAGAGCACTGAGCATGCCCAGACTCACTGCAACCAATCGGTAGAATCGAAAACTCTGCCCATCTCTCACCATGAACATGGACACTGGACAAGGGACAATTTTATCAAGTATTACCGCAATAATATTTGGGTTAATCCACAGGAGTTTTGTGACATACCCGTATTCAGAATTTCATTCTCAAATCTACAATCTGTCACCAAGCTCCTGGATTGATATTTTATATGAGAGCAGTTATTCTCTTGATTTTCTGAAAAAGGTCACGTTCTCCTTACGGTACCTTGTTGTTGGTCTTGTCTGTTATGGAGAGGATGTCCATCTGTGCTGAAATCATCCTGACATATCAGCTCATTATATGTTCCCTTGAATCCTTTCAACACATTTTTTGATATGTCAGAATTCTCCATTGACTTGTCTGTCTGCTGTCTGCCAATATTGAATAAAACAATGGTTTACTCATTCTCTCTGCCTGTGGAGGATTTGTTTAGTCATTGCCCTATGTCAGTGCTTCATGTGAATACTGTGAAGCCATTGGTGGTTTGAGTGGAGGGAGGAGTGTTTGTTTGTGTTTGTGTGTGTGTGTTTGTGTGTGTGTGTGTGTGTGTGTGTGTGTGTGTGTGTGTGTGTGTGTGTGTGTGTGTGTGTGTGTGTGTGTGTGTGTGTGTGTGTGTGTGTGTGTGTGTGTGTGTGTGTGACAGAAAGATCCCGAAACAACCAGTGATGTATTATAATTGCCCAATATTAATTTAATTCACTTTTGTTATAAACATTTTAATTTAACATGTAGTGTCTTTGCAAATGGCAACACTCATGAGACAAATTATTACAACTTTAATTCCTGGGCTGCCTTTGCTTTCATTTCACATATCCATTTCAGTGCATGTGTACATGGGGCATCGTTCCAAGTCTTCCTGGGATGGGTTTTGGAGTAAATGGCTGCACAGTCCTCGGCTTTCTTATCGTCATTCGGCTCCCCATCTGCCCAGTACCTGGAACAAAGGTCAAGGTTCATTTTTAGACTACGTAATAGGTAATAAGACAGTAGTACTAGTCAATGGTAACACTAGCTACTGAACAAACCAATCCCATTAACTTGTGCAGCTCTTACCCCTGAGTCAGTTCAGTCCCATCAAGCCAAGTCCAGGTCCCCTCTGTATCCTCTTCCTCCTTCAATCCAATCCAGAACCCCGTGTTGTACCTGACTATTGAACTGTATCTTAATGCTTGTATCGCCTTACTCATAAACTCCTGAGAAAACACACACACACAGACAAACACAGAGAAAGAGAGAGAGTCATGCACAAACAAGCTGTTGAACTAGGTCTGTTAAATTATTAATAATGCCAAGTTTGGAACAGTACTCACTGTCCCACTACAATGCCCTCAGAGTCACACAAAATATGATAATAAACATCACACTCCAAGTTACAGGAACAAGATCCACACTGACAGTCCATGTCTTACCTGCTTCTCCCAGCTATCTACCACAACCAGGTCAGCTCCATAACTTAAACATTCTTTTCTGGCCTCTCCCCAGCTTCTAGACTCAATGGCATCAGAAATGGCAAAGTAGAAACATGTTGAGTTTAGCAGATCCCATCCTGGCAAACATAGGCCACAGCTTACCTCTGTAAAGACACATAGGATGTTTGTTTTTTTACTAGTCAGTAGATCAAATCCTAAATTAGGTGTCTCACAATAAGTTATCTCACCAAGCGAAGATATTTGGGACTGCAGCTGCGGCTTGTCCTTGCGAAGGCTCTCAATCTGCGCCTGAAAGTTATCGTTGCTGGTCGTCTGTTGCTGTAATGCTATCTCTAGTTGGTGGAGGCTAGTGAGCTCTCTGTGTAACTTTCTCTGGGCCTCCTCTTTAGCATGAATCACATTGTTCCGGACGGCTCTGAGTTGCTCCAGCTCACTGCTGATCTGTGTCAAATTCTGATATAGTGGAAGATGACTCTCACTGACTTTATTACCTGTGGGGATCAAAGAGGGACCCAATATCACTAGGGAGAAAAAAAAACACCTTTCATGAACAAAGTAGTACGTTTGCATTTTTTCTTTGTAAACAAAAGGACATGCATGCTGCATTGACATGTACATTGAGAGTGAGAGATTACTATACTTAGTGTTGAGACTTATCTTTGGACATGGTTATACTCACAGTATACTCCCAGGACAATGGCAACAACCAGTAGAAGAGCACTAAGTGGCCCCAAACATATTGTAACCAATCGGTAATGCGGAAAACTGGGCCCATCTCTTACTGTGAATGTGGATTCTGAAAGGGAAAATTTCCGTCAGTATCAGAGTGTAGAGGTTATAAACAAGTTATAAACAGTCCACAAGATAGTAATGTTTTCACTGAATGATTTCAGTGAAACATTCTAGACAGCTTACTAAAATGTATGATTTGCACAAACTGGATCAGGGTTCCACTTTTAGAGGTGGGCAGTGTCAAAGGTCACGTTGTCTCAAAGAGCTTTTCTAAAGCCAATTCAAAAACATACTAAAACAAAACTGTACAGTCACAATAAGCTGAAGAAAATGGTTAACACATTGACTTAATATCTAAATCCTATTAGTTTATACTAGAAAAATGTATTTGTTTACGGTACCTGGTTTCTGGTCTTGGCTATGATAGAAGGGAGCTTCATCTGTGTCGAACCCATTTTCGGTATATTTCTCGTAATTCTCCATTGAATTGTCTGCCTTGTTAAAAATGTTCCAGTCAGTGGGGATGGTCGTATCTCTCTGTGGAGTTTGTTCAAACACTGGACTGTGTCAATATAGTGTGTGTGCTTGTTTCTGTGTGTGTGTGTGCGTGCGTGAGTGTGTGTGCGTGTCTATTTGTGGATTGACTTCAGAGATACAGTGATCGTAGAAAGGGGTTACCGTGATTTTGACAGTAGCTTATAGGCAGCTCGTTGGCAAGTAAAATTCTATATTTCATATTAAAATACACCTACTGTAATATAAATACGGTATCAAAGCAAGTACTGTGTAGTGACACACAGGACTGTTGCAAGCAGGTTGGCTGCTAGGTAAAATGTTTACAAACATTAAAGCATATGAATTAATACTTGGTGTTTTATATCACTTGCACTTCTAGAGGCCATAACAAAGGCTTCCAAACTGACAGCAACTACAGTGAAAAACAGACCAAAAGGACATGGCAAAATGCTCAACCATTTAAGGTTTAAGACTTGCTACCTCTCCAATCTGTCTCCTATACATTTTAAATTGATGGGGCACTATAACCACATAGGAGTTAAATAAGTACAGCATTCTCATTAATGGGTGCAACAAATATAGCCTCTTACAAGGCACGACTCAAAATATGTTAATGAGCCAGAAACAACAATACCATGTACCCACTAGTGCTCCAAAGGTTTTGGGGCGCTTCAAAGGTACGGTATGGTAAATCAAATCAAATCACATTGTATTTGTCACATACACATGGTTAGCAGATGTTAATGCGAGTGTAGCGAAATGCTTGTGCTTCTAGTTCCGACAGTGGAATAATATCTAACAGGTAATCTAGCAATTACCCAACAACTACCTAATACACACATATCTAAAGGTGTCACAGGCGTCATCAAGAATGGACCAAGGCGCAGCAGGTATGTGGATACTCATGTTTTTAATTTTAAAAAAAGGAGTAAAGTATCCACTGGACAAAAAACAATAAAGACGACAGCAACAGTCTTGCAGGCACATACAACGCAGTGCAAGGACAATCTCCCACAAATGACAAACACACCCTAATATATGGGACTCTCAATCAAAGGCAATTAGACCACAATTGCCTTCAATTGAGAGTCCCCACCCCAATTAACTAAACATAGAACCAGACTACCTAGACTAAACATAGAATCACATGAATCTCAAACAGTGCCCAAAAACCCCGGAATACTTAAATCAAATGCCCTTACTACAAAAACACCACCCCGAACCACATAAACCAAATACCCTCTGCCACGTCCTGACCAAACTACAATGACAATTAACCCTTATACTGGCCAGGACGTGACAAAAGGGGTGAATGAAAATATGTACATGTAAGTATATGGATGAGCGATGGCCGAGCGGCATAGGCAAGGTGCAACAGATGGTATAAAATATAGTATATACATGTGATATGAGTAATGTAAGCTATGTAAACATTATTCAAGTGGCATTATTTAGAGTGGCATTGTATAAAGTGACTAGTGATCCATTTATTAAAGTGGCCAGTGATTGGGTCTCAATGTAGGCAGCAGCCTCTCTGAGTTAGTGATTGCTATTTAGCAGTCTGATGGCCTTGAGATAGAAGCTGTTTTTCAGTCTCTCGGTCCCAGCTTTGATGCACCTGTACTGACCTCGCCTTCTGGATGGTAGCGGTGTGAACAGCCAGTGGCTCAGGTGGTTGATGTCCTTGATGATCTTTTTGGCCTTTCTGTGACATCGGGTGCTGTAGGTGTCATGGAGGGCAGGTAGTTTGCCCCCGGTGATGCGTTGTGCAGACCAGACCACCCTCTGGAGAGCCTTGCGGTTGAGGGTGGTGCAGTTGCCATACCAGGCTGTGATACAGTCCGACAGGATGCTCTCGATTGTGCATCTGTAAAAGTTTGTCAGGGTTTTGGGTGACAAGCCAAATTTCTTCAGCCTCCTGAGGTTGAAGAGGCGCTGTTGTGCCTTCTTCACCACACTGTCTGTGTGGGTGGACCATTTCAGTTTGTCTGTGATGTGTACACCGAGGAACTTAAAACTTTCCACCTTCTCCACTGCTGTCCCTTCGATGTGGATAGGGGGGTGCTCCCTCTGCTGTTTCCTGAAGTCCACAATCATCTCCTTTGCTTTGTTGACGTTGAGTGAGAGGTTGTTTTCCTGAAACCACACTCCGAGTACCCTTACCTCCTCCCTGTAGGCTGTCACGTCGTTGTTTGCAATCAAGCCCACTACTGTTGTATCGTCTGCAAACTTGATGATTGAGTTGGAGGCGTGCATGGCCACGCAGTCATGGGTGAACAGGGAGTACATGAGGGGGCTGAGCACTCACCCTTGTGGGGCCCCAGTGTTGAGGGTCAGCGAAGTGGAGATGTTGTTTCCTACCTTTACCACCTGGGGGCGGCCCATCAGAAAGTCCACGACCCAATTGCACAGTGCGGGGTTGAGACCCAGGGCCTCTGGCTTGATGATGAGCTTGGAGGGTACCATGGTGTTGAATGCTGAGCTGTAGTCAATGAACAGCATTCTTACATAGGTATTCCTTTTGTCCAGATGGGATAGGGCAGTGTGCAGTGTGATGGCGATTGCGTCGTCTGTGGACTTCTTGGGGCGGTATGCAAACTGAAGTGGGTCTACCTTGGCCGGTAAGGTGGAGGTGATATGATCCTTGACTAATTTCTCAAAGCACTTCATGATGACAGAAGTGAGTGCTACGGGGCGGTAATCATTTAGTTCAGTTATCTTCGCCTTCTTGGGTACAGGAACAATGGTAGCCATCTTGAAGCATGTGGGGACAATAGACTGGGATAGGGAGTGATTGAATATGTCCGTAAACACACCAACCAGCTGATCTGCGCATGCTCTGAGGACACGTCTAGGGATGCCGTCTGGGCCAGCAGCCTTGTGAGGGTTAACACATTTAAATGTTTTACTCACGTCAGCCACAGAGAAGGAGAGGGGGTGGGGCGCAGTCCCTGTTAGCGGGCCGTGACGTTGGCACTGTATTATCCTCAAAGCGGGCAAAGAAGGTGTTTAGTTTGTCTGGAAGCATGACGTCGGTGTCTGTGACGTGGCTGGTTTTCTTTTTGTAGTCTGTGATTTCCTGTAGACCCTGCCACATACGTCTCGTGTCTGAGCTGTTGAATTGCGACTCCACCTTGTCCCTGTACTGGCATTTCGCTTGTTTGATTGCCTTGCGGAGGGAATAACTACACTGTTTGTATTCAGTCATATTCCCAGACCTCTTTCCATGGTTAAATTCGGTGGATCGCGCTTTCAGTTTTGCGTGAATGCCGCCATCCATCCATGGTTTCTGGTTAGGGTAGGTTTTAATAGTCACAGTGGGTACAACATCTCCAATGCACTTCTTTAAAAACACCCTCACCGAGTCAGCGTATAGGTCGATGTTGTTCTCTGAGGCTGACTGGAACACATTTGTTTGTTTGTTTGTCAATTAGGGTGTGCAGGGTGAATACGTGGTCTGTCGTATGATAATTTGGTAAAAAGCCAAATTTGACATTTGCTCAGTACATTGTTTTCACTGAGGAAATGTACAAGTCTGCTGTTAATGATAATGCAGAGGATTTTCCCAAGGTTGCTGTTGACACATATCCCACGTTAGTTGTTGGGGTCAAATTTGTCTCCACTTTTGTGGATTGGGGTGATCAGTCCTTGGTTCCAAATATTGGGGAAGATGCCAGAGCTAAGGATGATGTTAAAGAGTTTTAGTGTAACCAATTGGAATTTGTTGTCTCTATATTTTATCATTTCATTGAGGATACCATCAATACCACAGGACTTTTTGGGTTGGAGGGTTTTTATTTTGTACTGTAGTTCATTCAAGGTAATTGGAGAATCCAGTGGGTTCTGGTAGTCTTTAATAGTTGATTCTAAGATTTGTATTTGATCATGTATATGTTTTTGCTGTTTGTTCTATGTTATAGAGCCAAAAAGATTGGAAAAGTGGTTTGCCCATACATCTCCATTTTGGATAGATAATTCTTTGTGTTGTTTAGTGTTTTCCAATTTTTCCAGAAGTGGTTAGAGTCTATGGATTCTTCAATTACATTGAGCTGATTTCTGACGTGTTGTTCCTTCTTTTTCCGTAGTGTATTTCTGTAATGTTTTAGTGATACACCATAGTGAAGGCGTAGACTCAGGTTTTGTGGGTCTCTATGCTTTTGGTTGGACAGGTTTCTCAATTTCTTTCTTAGGTTTTTGCATTCTTCATCAAACCATTTGTCATTGTTGTTCATTTTCTTCGGTTTTCTGTTTGATTTTTTTTTTATTTGATAGGGAAGCTGAGAGAATATACTGTTTAGGTTTTCTACTGCCAGGTTTACACCTTCACTATTACAGTGAAACGCTTTGTCCAGGTAATTGTCTAGAAGGGATTGAATTTGTTGTTGCCCAATTGTTTTTTGGTAGATTTCCACACTACATTCCTTTCATCTATAGCATTTCTTAATATTATTCAGCTCCTTTGGCTTTGATGCCTCCTGATTGAGTAAAGCTCTGTTCAAGTAGTGTGATTTTGCTGTGATTGGGTTGAGGTCAGTGATAAAGTAGTCTGCAGTACTACTGCCAAGAGATTAGCTGTATGTGCAGCTACCATAGGAGTTCCCTCGAAGCCTACCTTTGACTCTGTACATACCCAGCGTGCGACAGAGCTGCAGGAGTTGGGACCCGTTTTTGTTGGTTATGTTGTCATAGTTGGTCATCCCCAAAGCCAACACTTCCTTTGGCCGCATTTCCTTCCAGTTCTCTGCTGTCAATGACTGAAACGAATTGCAAACATCTTTGAAGCTGGAGCCTTATATCTCCCTCTCTAACTTTAAGCATCAGGTGTCTGAGCAGCTTACCGATCACTGTACCTGTACACAGCCAATCTGTAAATATCACACCCGACTACCTCATCCCCATATTATTACTTACCCTCTTGCTCTTTTGCACCCCAGTATCTCTACTTGCACATCATCATCTGCACATCTATCACTCCAGTATTAATGCTACATTTTTATTATTTTCACCTCTATGGCCTATTTATTGCCTACTCCTTACTCTTCTACATTTGCACACACTGTACATAGATTTTTATATTTTTCGTTTATTTTGTGTTATTGACTGTACGTTTGTTTATGTGTAACTCTGTGTTGTTGTTTTTGTCGCACTGCTTTGCTTTATGTTGGCCAGGTCGCAGTTGTAAATGAGAACTTGTTCTCAACTGGCCTACCCGGTTAAATAAAGGTGAAATAAAAATAAATAAATAAATAGTTGTGCCTAGTGGGGCATATGGGGGAGAGAATGCTGTCACCTCCAGGTAGGTGTTTGTCCCCCTGTGTGCTGAGGGTGTCAGGTTCTTGTCCAGTTCTGCCATTTAGGTCACCACAGACTAGTACATGTCCCTGGGCCTGGAAATAGTTGATCTCCCCCTCTAGGATGGAGAAGCTGTCATTGTTAAAGTATGGGGATTCTATTGGAGGGATATAGGTAGCACACATGAGGCCATTTGTCTCTGTTGAGAAAATGTCCTTATTCATTTCTAGCCAGATGTAAAATGTTCCTGTTTTGACAAATTTAATAGAGTGGGTTAGGTCTGCTCTATGACAAATTAGCATATAGTCTCTTCCTGTTTCACACCTGGTAGTTTGGTGGATGGGACTACCAGCTCTCTGTAGCCTAGATGGCAATCAGTGGGTCCGTCTTCTTTAAACCATGTTTCTTGTAGGATGACAATGTCTGTATTTCCAATTTCTTTGATGGTCTGTGTTCCTGCTCTTTAGGCCAAAGGCAGATGACCCCAGACCTTGTATATTCCAGGATGAGATAGTAAAAGCTTTGTGTTCCATATTGTCTAGTGTTGTTTTTGTATGGTTTACATCCAAAGATGTTATAACAAAATGAGGTGAGTAAGGGTTCACTCATTTTATTGAGAACTTCCAGAATTGAATGGTGGAATGTGAAGAATTGTAGACGACAGACCCATTCAACATGCATACTATAAACAGTCCAAACTCATCTTGTCTTTTCTTATTATCTTTGGTTTCTGTGAGAAAATAAAGCATGGCGGCGTGCAGAAACTTTCGATTTCTAGAAAGTGTTTTACTCAAATATTTAGATAAATGGTGAGCTCACCCGTGACCGAAAGGTTACAAGATTGAATCCTTGAGCTGACAAGGTCAAAATCTATCATTCTGGCCCTGAACAAGGCAGTTAACCCACTGTTCCTAGGCCATCATTGAAAATAAGAATTTGTTGTTAACTGACTTGCCTAGTTAAATAAAGGTAAAATAAAAAAATAAAAAATCTTTGAAATGCAAGAGAAAGGCCATAATATATTGCTCCACCCCAGGGATTTAGATTTTGGCCACTAGATGGCAGCAGTGTATGTGCAAAGTTTTACACTGATCCAATGAACCATTGCATTCCTGTTCAAAATGTTGTGTCAAGACTGCCCAAATGTGCCTAATTGGTTTATTAATACATTTTCGAGTTCATAACCGTGCACACTCCTCAAACAATAGCATGGTATTCTTTCACTGTAATAGCTACTGTAAATTGGACAGTGCAGTTAGATTTTGTTGGGTATTAATGCGCCCTGAGATCTACAGAAACGCAGTCTAAATAAAGATTTATGAAGTTTGCTTCTGCCCACAGACTTTGCGCTGCACCACCATTCAGATCTAAGCACTAGTAACTTGAGTGTTTCCGGGTCTTTAGTGAATGCATAGAAATGAAAAAGATGGACTCCTTGTGCTGTGGCACAGTCAGCTTCCAAAATGTAAATTTAGGAAAGTGGGTGTTTAAACTGGAGACAGTAATGTATACAGAAAAGAAGATATCTACTATCAGAGATCAGGGGAGATGGTTATTGTATTACTGCGCATTAACAACGTCCAAAGGTTTCGAAAGACCAGGCCAAAATATTTGCAAGTAACTTGGTAACTAGCAAATCAACAACATTGTTGCACACTATTGCTGTGGGATAATGTTTTTGAAGCAGTCGTAAATATGATGATGTAAGATTCTGTATTTATTTTCTTAGTCAACCTTGTGTTCTGTTTCGTTGTGTTCTTGAATGTAGTCCTGTCTTTCATTTTTGTTCATTGATTTCACCTGTGTTAGTTACTCACCTGGTCTCATCAGCTCCTTATTTAGTTCAGTTCATTCTGTTTGTGCCTTTGTGAGGTATTGTTCGTTTTGACTCTACTGAGCCCTTTCCTAGCGCGTTTGTGAGAACCAGGTATAGCCTTCAGTCCTAGTTTTGATTCACTTACTGTATGACCTTTGCCTGCCTGTGACCACGATTCCTGCATTCTGCGAAGGTGAAATAAACACCTGCCGCGCTCTGCTCGTGAATCTACACCTTTTTCTCCCTGAGTATTCATTACAGATGATTGCTTTTACTGATACAATGTATAGCAGTTCTCTGTACATTCTACTCCCCCCAAATGTTATTTTAAATGAAAAGGAGTTTGTTTACACAATTAATTTGTGAATAGTTCGCAATTATTAGGCCTACAGTTGTTTGCTGCTTATTATACTCAAAATGTCACTCAAAGACAATGAAAGGCATTTCGCCTCACTAAATTCATATTCTGTCAGTGAATCTTTCGCCAGTGGGCGATTGACGTCAGTATACAGAGGCAAGGAAGAAAAGTTACATTACATTCCAATCTGGATCCTTGGAAAAGGGGCATTTGGTGAAGCAGACAGAGATAAGCAGGTCAAGCACTATTTCTATCATTCACGCACGCAGACACCTCTGTTCTGTCAGAGCAAAATATACTACTCAAAAAAATAAAGGGAACACTTAAACAACACATCTTAGATCTGAATGAAAGAAAAATCTTATTAAATACTTTTTTCTTTACATAGTTGAATGTGCTGACAACAAAGTCACACAAAAATAATCAATGGAAATCCAATTTATCAACCCATGGAGATCTGGATTTGGAGTCACACTCAAAATTAAAGTGGAAAACCACACTACAGGCTGATCCAACTTTGATGTAATGTCCTTAAAACAAGTCAAAATGAGGCTCAGTAGTGTGTGTGGCCTCCACGTGCCTGTATGACCTCCCTACAACGCCTGGGCATGCTCCTGATGAGGTGGCGGATGGTCTCCTGAGGGATCTCCTCCCAGACCTGGACTAAAGCATCCGCCAACTCCTGGACAGTCTGTGGTGCAACGTGGCGTTGGTGGATGGAGCGAGACATGATGTCCCAGATGTGCTCAATTGGATTCAGGTCTGGGGAACGGGCGGGCCAGTCCATAGCATCAATGCCTTCCTCTTGCAGGAACTGCTGACACACTCCAGCCACATGAGGTCTAGCATTGTCTTGCATTTGGAGGAACCCAGGGCCAACCGCACCAGCATATGGTCTCACAAGGGGTCTGAGGATCTCATCTCGGTACCTAATGGCAGTCAGGCTACCTCTGGTGAGCACATGGAGGGCTGTGCGGCCCCCCAAATAAATTCCACCCCACACCATGACTGACCCACCGCCAAACCGGTCATGCTGGAGGATGTTGCAGGCAGCAGAACGTTCTCCACGGCGTCTCCAGACTCTGTCACTTCTGTCACGTGCTCAGTGTGAACCTGCTTTCATCTGTGAAGAGCACAGGGCGTCAGTGGCAAATTTGCCAATCTTGGTGTTCTCTGGCAAATGCCAAACATCCTGCACGGTGTTGGGCTGTAAGCACAACCCCCACCTGTGGACGTTGGGCCCTCATACCACCCTCATGGAGTCTGTTTCTGACCGTTTGAGCAGACACGTGCACATTTGTGGCCTGCTGGAGGTCATTTTGCAGGGCTCTGGCAGTGCTTCTCCTGCTCCTCCTTGCACAAAGGCGGAGGTAGCGGTCCTGCTGCTGGGTTGTTGCCCTCCTATGGCCTCCTCCACGTCTCCTGATGTACTGGCCTGTCTCCTGGTAGCGCCTCCATGCTCTGGACACTACGCTGACAGACACAGCAAACCTTCTTGCCACAGCTCGCATTGATGTGCAATCCTGGATGAGCTGCACTACCTGAGCCACTTGTGTGGGTTGTAGACTCCGTCTCATGCTACCACTAGAGTGAAAGCTCTGCCAGCATTCAAAAGTGACCAAAACATCAGCCAGGAAGCATAGGAAAAGAGAAGTCGTCTGTGGTCCCCACCTGCAGAACCACTCCTTTATTGGGGTTGTCTTGCTAATTGCTTATAATTTCCACCTGTTGTCTATTCCATTTGCACAACAGCATGTGAAATTTATTGTCAATCAGTGTTGCTTCCTAAGTGGACAGTTTGATTTCACAGAAGTGTGATTGACTTGGAGTTACATTGTGTTGTTTAAGTGTTCCCTTTATTTTTTTGAGCAGTGTACACACAAAGTTAATTGACCTATTAGGCCTGTTTATTAGTGATCTACAATAGCTTTTCCTGCATGCTGAGTGAATCTCCCACCAAACCTGGCCAGTAGCCTCTGAGATGGCCAGTCTACTTTAGTTTTCATACCCCAATGAGAAAGGCTTGCGAGAGAGCTGAAGATCCATTACATTCCCGAGCCGTTTGACAAAATTGCTATTATTCACGTTGCTCAAGAGTAATAGTGTGAGGACATGGTTAGTATTTATTTGATCCCAACAGGAAAACGACAACCTTTTGTAAATGTCAGACCTTTGTTTACTTGCTGAAAGAACAGTTTGTTTGATTAGAGCCTACATCATGTATAGTACATTATTAGGGATATACCCTATTTTATCTTATTATTACTCGATTACATTTTATAATAGCAGAAACACACAATGGGGGGGGGGATAACATTAATATTTTAACTTTGAGTAAGTAATTGCAGTGAAGTCTTGTTGCCTGAGGTCTCTTGGGCTGTTATTTGTTGTAGCCTTCAAAGTGAGTGTGTTTCTGATCTCATCCTCACCTCTCTCTGTCTGTTCTCTGTCTGTCCCCTGTCAATCACTCTACAGGACAACTCTCTGGTGGTGTGGAAGGAGGTTGACTTGAACTGCCTCTCAGATAAAGAGCATAAAGATGTCACAAATGAGATCAGCATCCTCTTCATCCTACAGCACAACAACATCAACAGCCTACTTCAACCATTTCATGGACAAGGACACTCTGCTCATTGAGCTTGAATGGTGAGATGGTGAGATATGGCATCATCTTAACACTTGAATGTGGTGTATTTGTATGAAATACACATGGGATATTAAAGCTGTGTTATTAAGTGTCCTTATTAAACGTGATACTTTGTATGACGGGATAATGATATTGGCTCAATTGAAATATGATTGCCCCAATTGTAATGTTCTGGCAGTTACAATAGCAATATAAAATGACCACTATCTTTTCAATTTCAGGAGGAAATCTTTTTGATAAAATCAACCAACAGAAGGGGAAACGCTTCACTGAGGAGGTATGAAAGTGAAACACAACATGATGTAAGGGTGTATTGTACCTAGAGACACACAATGGCTCTGACTTTGTTCTAGATAAGAACAATTGTGAACATTCAACTATATATTTTCCCTGCCAGTTTTTAATATCTAAAACATCTTAAATTCCTCTAGGTTGTTATATGGTACCTGTACCAAGTCACCTCTGCAGTGGCTCACATTCATAAGGCTGGTATCCTGCACAGGTAAATTCCAGGGTTGGGTCCAAACTTTCCTCAATGATTGTGCTATGAGCTGCTTTGATTATTTGTATTACATGTAAGCTGTGTTGGTTATGAATACAAAAGTCCTCATTATTAGGTCTGGTCACATTTTTGTTTTTGCTGACCTATTTTATTCTTCTCTTGAAGGGATATCAAGACACTGAATATCTTCCTAACTAAAACAAACCTTATAGAGTTGGGTGATAACATTTTAAGTATTAGCCTTGAAAGCTGTGCTTTTCTGGTGCTATGTTGACCAAGTAGATCTCAATTACGTAGTGCTGAATGAAGTTAACACACAGCCATTATAGTTACTGCAGAGCTGATTACAGAGCTATTAGAGCACATATGCTGATCACATTCAGTGAACAGATTTGGTGGACAGACTGGATACTCAAACCAAATCAAGTACAGAGCAGTGTGGTTGTTCTGTCCCTTTGTGGGCGTAGTCTACATATCTCTCCCTGTGTGTACCTAAGCCTGCTGTATTTGTAGTCAGCTCCATCCATGGCTCTTCACTCTGCCACAGGGACATGACTTCTGTTTGGAGGCAGGCGTGAAAAGGGGTAGCAGCGAGTGTACAGCTAATTGTGACCACAAGCAGTGCTATTTGTGTCTGACGGCCCGTATGGATAGCTAGAGAGTCCGGTTAGCCAATGTGCGGGAGCACTGATTGGTCAGCCCAATTGAGGTAGTATGTACATGAATGTATAGTTAAAGTGACTATGCATATATGATAAACAGGGCCACACAATGCAAATAGTCTGGGTAGCCATTTGATTACCCGTTCAGGAGTCTTATGGCTTGGGGGTAAAAACTGTTGAGAAGTATTTTTGTCCTAGACTTGGCACTCCGGTACCGCTTGCCATGCGGTAGTAGCTTGAACAGTCTATGGCTGGGGTTTTAGACAATTTTTAGGGCCTTCCTCTGACACCGCCTGGTGTAGAGGTCCTGGATGGCAGGCAGCTTTGCCCCAGTGATGTACTGGGCCGTACACACTACCCTCTGTAGTGCCTTGCGGTCAGAGGCCGAGCAATTGCCGTACCAGGCAGTGATGAAACCAGTCAGGATGCTCTCGACGTTGCAGCTGTAGAACCTTTTGAGGATCTCAGGACCCATGCCAAATCTTTTTATTCTCCTGTGGGGGAATATGCTTTGTCGTGCCCTCTTCACGACTGTCTTGGTGTGTTTGGACCATTCTAGTTTGTTGTTGATGTGGACACCAAGGAACTTGAAGCTCTCAACCTGCTCCACTACAGCCCCGTCGATGAGAATGGGGGTGTGCTCGGTGCTCCTTTTCCTGTAGTCCACAATCATCTCCTTAGTCTTGGTTACATTGAGGGATAGGTTGTTATTCTGGCACCACCCGGCCAGGTCTCTGTTATGGGTGTAAGATGGCACAGTGATGCCATCTGTTGGTAAATGTTAATTACTGCAACTCCAGTGTTTTACCGGTGTGCTTGAAATACCCGGATGTATTGCAAAATACTGAACAAGACTGGTTACTCGCATCCATGCCTCTGTCTCGTCATTTAACATTCAAACAGTCTCTGACCTCCTCCCTATAGGCTGTCTCGTCATTGATCAGGCCTACCACTGTTGTGTCGTCTGCAAACTTAATGATGGTGTTGGAGTCGTGCCTGGCCATGCAGTCGTGGGTGAACAGGGAGTACAGGAGGGGACTGAGCACGCACCCCTGGGGCGCTCCAGTGTTGAGGATCAACGTGGCAGATGTGTTGCTACCTACCCTACATGTACTTCACACAGTTCAGGAGACAACTTCAAATCAGACATCTGGGCGATGGCCTGTCATCTTTGAAGTCTTAACTCTCACAGAACATTTGATGCTACGGTATGTGTCCTGCTTATCTTTTTACCCCATTTTGCAATTAATACACATTTGCCTGCTTTTGTCATGTTTTCTACCATGTAAAAACATGGCATTGGCTGATTATGAAGGTCCCCTTTCTATTGATGTCACTTTGATGCATTTCTGATTGTATGCTGCTGCTTGTCTATGTAGAAGCCACCGAACCTGTGTGTGAAGATGGTGCAGGGAAACTGGACCATGGAGGTCAACTCTGAAGTATATTCCTCTTCGCTGATCAAGCTGGTGTACGAGTGCTTAGATCAGGATAGTTGCTGTAGCTACAGGTTTCTGGGGGAAGATGCTGTGGTCAGAACATGTACAGCATACTATCGTTTCAGTTTTTTATTGTTGCCATCATTACAAAACGTACATGTGTAGAGAATCAGTTGATGTAAGACATGACAATGGATTTGTTACATGTAGAAAGATGTGTGATGGATGCTAATGTAACAAATGTGATGTTTGATACATTTATTTGCAGGATCCAGAAAACGGACCCACAGCTGATGAGATTCTGGACCAGCCAATCCTCTCCTCTCTCTGAATCTGAAGTGGGGAGAAAATGTGATGGGATGTCTGAAAGAGAATAGAGAAGATGGTGTGATTGCTTAGATATAGGTATAGTAAGATATATCATCAAAACAGCTGTTTTAATGGACTAAATTACATTTAGTTTTGTTTCAGGGAGCTTGAGGATAGAGTTGCCTTGCTGAACTCAGTAATGCGAGTATGTTCAACACATTCACCTAATCATGCAAATGTGGTATTTGTAAAATGATATATATTTAAGTTAATTTGTGACTTGTCCAAACAGTAGGTTGAGCAACACAATTGAGAGCCCTGTTGCTGTAGTGACAACACGCTCTAGGGAGGTGTATTTCTGGGGAGGAGAATTTCACACCCCAGAAACTGGATGCCTTTAAGGGTGAAAGCAGTGGCCAGCATGTGTGTTCAGGGGAGACCCACTTTTCTGTGGTTACCGTGGAGAAAGAGCTGCACACTTGGGCTGTGAGTACCATGTTCCTGTAAGTCCAAGGCAGAAAAAACATTTCAAGCACTTTCAAGTTGTTTTTGTTGATTAAACATGTGCCCTTTTGATGTCGTGATTTCATTTTATAGTGTCCAAGATGCTGGGCCATGGGGCCCAGGCCTCGTATCGGCAGCCACGCAAGGTTGAGAGGCTGCAGGGAAAGGCCATCCGTCAGGTCGCTTGTGGAGCTGATTTCACTGCCTGTGTCACTGGTGAGTGGTCTGCCTGTGTCACTGGTGAGTGGTCTGCCTGTGTGGAGCACTAATCCAGTAGAATAGGATGTTTACAGTGGGAGGGCTCTGTTTCTGTTTTTTTACAACACAGATACAATTCAAACAGATTTGGTCTAGTTTGACAACATACTGTTGATGTGTTTCGTTTCAGATGAGGACCAAATGTACATGTTTGGTTCTGACTACTACAGCTGTATTGGAGTGGCGAAAGAGCAGGGCTTGTAGGTGCTAGAGCCTGTGCTGTTGGAATTCTTTGAGGAGTGGCCTGTCAGGCAGGTGTCCTGTGCAGACAACCATGTGGTGGTGCTGACCCACAGGGGAGACATCTAGTCCTGGGCCTGTGGAGAGCATGGTATGTACCAGAACAGCGTATACTGAGCTACACAGCAGTACTGTATGTCTACCACCATGCCTCCCTAAAGCTCCATATCCATTGTCCTACCTTATCTTGCCAGTAGATGGAGCTATGATGATGGAGATAATTCATTTATGAAGTTGGCCTTTTCCTCAGTCTTGGCCTGGACTGTGAGGATGACTTTAACTCCCTCATGCAAGTAAGATTTTGCCCTCTAGTTTCCAGCAGAGCACTTGAACATATCATTTAATTCTGCTCATGGGGAATGGGGCAATGACGTCTCAATTTTATCATCCAGACAAATGAATGAAAATGTGTTTGAATCCACCATTTAAATCGATAGGAAGCATAATGTTGTATCGTCTGGCGTTCACAGGTGGACATACCCAAAGGAGCCATTATCTCCTCTGTGGCCTTGACGGAACCTTCTGACAGTCTGGCAAAGTCCTGGCCTGTGGGAACAACAATCTGAACCTTGGAGTCTCTGGCCTCAAACCTTCCTGGAGAGGTACAGCATCACATTCAACATACTAGGATCCACTCACAGGCTCTTCTCATTGCTTTAAAATAAGGAATAATGCAATTAATGGTGGAGAATTTAAGTTTTCTTCCTTCAATATCAGGCCTTCCAGAGGATACCATACACCACTACTCTCACTTTGGTCAAGCAGCTGGCCAGGTATAAGATCCAAGTAATTTCCGCTGGGAAGACCCACACTGCTGCCATCAACGGTACAGCTACCAGACTCTCCTCTTTTTTTTCTGATCCTCAATTGAAAGTATATAGAATTTTATATAAAGACATGGTTCTGACTGAACTCTGACCTTGCAGGCTGATGACCTTTGGTTGCAAAAATTATGGTCAGCTTGGTGTGAAGGACTTCAAGAAGGACCAGGGCATCCAGCTCTTGTTGGGGTCTTTTGGGGGGGGGGGAGGTGGTCAGCAAAGTGTCCTGCGGAGATGGCTTCACCATCGCAGCCACGGAGGGTCAGAAAAACAACTAAACTTCAACATTCTCTGTTGCAGCATGTTGTTGAATATGCTGTTTAATGTGTATATGCAGCTTAAAGTTGTGGTGCTTTTTTTTCTTCTTCGCTTTATTCTGTTAGCAGGGAGTCCTCTGCTCTGACCTACAAAAGTAGGACTCAATCTAATGGAGAATACCGGTAGATTCCCTGTTTAGGTTCTGGAAGGATACAGGCAAATCTCTCATTCTTTCAGACAATCAGATCTTTGCCTGGGGAAAAGCAGGAAACAGATGCCTGGGAATGCTTTACCACAACCCATTTTAGGCTCCCTCCACCATGTGCCAGACCTCTCCTGTCGCGGCTGGCACACCATTCTCACCATGGGTTAGCCACTAACTTCTGTTCTAACACCAGCTAATAATTGATTGAAAAATACAGTTGAGATTATGTTCCCTGTTTACAGAAAAGGTTCTCAACTCTGCTCAAACAGCTGTGGACTTTTAATTGGCAGTGGTAAGTAAGATGGCCATGGTCTCGCTGGTTACTTTATCATTACATTCACAATCTGAACAGGTCAATAGTTTTATACCAGTGTGGTAATGTACTGACCACATGGTGTGTCCTGGTGTTTGTCGGTTCACACTAAGGCCTGGGCCAGGCCTCTACCTCCACTGTGGATCTGGAGAGTGAGCCAGGCTCAGACAGGGCTACATGAAGGGCGATTGGGGGGCACTAAGGAGGATGACACAGACGAGCAACACATCAAGACAGCCTGTCACGTCCTGACCCTAGTAAGATGTCATTTTCTATAGTAGAGTAGGTCAGGGCGTGACGGGTGTTTTGGGGTTTTCTATGTTTTCTATTTCTATGTTTAAGTTCTAGTTTTTCTATTTCTATGTTGGGGTTGATCTCCAATTGGAGGCAGCTGATCCTCGTTGCTTCTGATTGGAGATCATATTTAAGTAAGGGTTTTTCTATTTCTATGTTGGGGTTGTTTGGGTTGATCTCCAATTGGAGGCAGCTGATCCTCGTTGCCTCTGATTGGAGATCATATTTAAGTAGGGGTTTTTCTTCGTGGGTTTTTGTGAGTAGTTGTTTTCCGTTTTGTCAAGTGTACCTGACGGAACTGTTGGCTGTTGTTTTGTTTAAGTGTCTTCATTAAAGTTAAGAAATGAGCACTCTACCCGCTGCGCCTTGGTCCCCTTCATATGACCCTCATTACACAGCCATGACGTCTCTGACGAACCAGACTGGCGACAGCTCTTGCCCCGTCTGGCTGCGCCAGTTTTGTACTCAAAACAACAAGCGTAATAAAAGCCTGAACAGAGAGGGTTATGGCCACTGAATGTTGGTGTCCCTCCCTGTCCATCCTCTCTAACAGGAGCTACAGGATGCAGAGTTCATCCCAATGCCAGATGATTCCAGAGGCTGCATACCTGGCCCGCTGGCTCCTTTCTCAGAGAGCGTCACACTGCTCTATGATGAGCTGCAGGAGGTGAAGGCTGCAACCGCTGCTGCCGCCACTGAGAAAGGCCTCTCGGTTATGACAAACGCACCTGACTACATCCCCATGCTAATGTCTCAACCTAACCAAGTGTTGTTTCTTTAGACCGCTCGTATGGGCTGTGATGGGGTCAACGGGTTGGAGGAGGCAGGAGCCTGTAAAAGGGGAGGCACCAACTGCTACAGAGCAAGCAATGAGTTAGCAGAGGTAAGTGCAAGATAACCCCTTACACACATTGTTACAGCACAAGGCTAGTTGAGACAGTATTTTGGTGCAGTTGATTGTGTTTGCTCTGTGTTTCTCTGTAGTTGTTGCCATTTTATTTTACAGTTGCGAGAGACCAAGAGGCAGCGATCCAGTTGTTCCAGAAGCAGGTAAGCATTACTCACTATAGACTAGTGGTACCCGGGTCAGCTGTTTGTTCATCTGCCCCTGCTCACAATTGCAAATAATTTTTTTATATATGATTAAGTGAAAATCTGAGGCCCCACACTTGACCCTAACCCACAAATATAGAAAATGCGCTGTAGGCTACAGTCAGAAGGTAGGTTTTTTGACAGGGGGTGGAGGATTGTTTTTTGCATAATTTGTTTCTTATAATTTCTGACATTTTAGTAGGCTATTTGTTAATCAACTTGTCTATAATTAGATGCATGCAGCTTCTCTTCTGTCATTATGTTGCCCTAGAAGACTAAATAAACACTTGCTCACTAGAATAATGTCATAAATGATAGAAGGAATGCTTCAATTTAGTTGACATCGGTCAAGTTTTCTGTCATCTCTGCTTCTTTTGCAGAGCAAACCAAACATGTTTCTGATAAGATTTCAGTTTGGTTTGGATGTGTATTTTATGTGGTGGAAATACAATCAGCTTGTATGATTCTGATAAAGATAGCACCCCCACAGATGGTATCTAACTGCACATTCACATTCTCTCAAGATGATGAAATAAATGAATCGTATTTCTTCACTCCTGTTGTCGAGTCAAAATGTACATTTGTGTCAATTTGCTGCAATAAATATTAAAACTGAGGTTACAGACCTACAGTCAGTTTCCATTTAACCCATCTGAACAGTAGGCTACAGTTCCCTTGATGTGCCATAGGCCTATTTGAAGTCCCGTCTTGTGACTGTCGAATAATTTGAAGGGGTGTACACATACACTATATATACACAAAAGTATGTTCCAATGTGAATTTCAAGTACTTATTTTTTGCTAATTTCATTTCAAAAGCCCTGAGCCCTGTTCTTCATATGTGATGCTGTTAAAAAAAGCCTAAATACTATTTCAAATAGCCAAAGGTATACTAAATATTGTCTCTCTTACATCTAATTTACCAAAGAAGTATTTAGTGTTAACATTTAAGTATTTACAATCTTGTGTATTTCATATGATGATCAGCTTGCTGTTCTGTATCTGAAAAAAATGGTGTATGAGGTTCACTTTTACAGAACTCAAACTACTGATTTCAATATAGACAATCACTTATTTTTATTGCCTTAAGATGATAACCTTGAATTTGTTTTAACTAGTATTTAAGTGGAGGAAATTGTCATTTTATGGTTAATCTTCCTTCTGTACAGTTCTCTTCCTAGAATATAGAAAAGTGTAATATTCACATTGTGTATTTGTTTACTCTGGGTGGTGTGTACAGTATGTGTTTTAAGTGTCCTTTACCAACAGCTTATAAGCTTGCAACTCTTGGTTGGTGTGCAGTTAATTGATACAGTACACAACCCTGGAATTTCCTTTATCAGTGCAAGAGAAACATCCTTAGTGCTTTTGCATACTCTTAAACCAAAAATTGTGTTGATGACTTGTGCATAAATAAAAAGAATAGGCTATGCTTTTTATACAGTTTGTTTAATGTTGAAATATTACACCTATACTGTTTATTTTTGCAATCAATTTTTTTCCAGTGGCTTAGCTTACCTTATGCAACATAAAATGTAGTGGGTGTACTGTTAGTGGTCTTACGTTCCACCATTCATAGAGGCACCTTTGTTTTATGCTTCAGATGAATTCTGAAATGAAGCGAACACTATAGACAAAGCAAAATATATATATATTTTTTTGTGCTTCAAAATCCACCAATTGTTATCGTTGGTTTTCATTTTCTTTTAACACTTTTGCAGACTGTCATAAATCTTGTTCGGCAGTATCTAATACTGTATTTCTACAGTATTTACAATTTAGGCATGACATCTAAATAGTTTAGTTCCCCCCACTTCAAAGGCAGTGTGAAAAATGTGTAAAAACTATACTCTAACAAACATGTTATTTTATACTAAATACTCTCATACTAAACCACAACGCCATACCTGTACATTTTGCTCTATAAAAATGTAAGTTAATGCAGAGGCTTTTAGGTAACAAATTCCATATAAATTGCATCAGGGCTTAAGTTTTAACATCTGAAACCCTACCTCTTCAAAAAAGTTTATTAAATAATGCCACTACTTTATTGAGGAAAAATGTACTTATTATAACTGAGATATGTGGTTGTCTCACCTAGCTGTTTTAAGATGAATGCACTAATTGTAGGTCGTTCTGGATATGAGCTTCTGCTAAATGACTCAAATGTAAAATGTAGTTTTGAATGCTTTTTATAAACATCATTGCAAATGAGTTGGTTTTGTCAGTGGCGTTGGCGGGGAGGTGGAGGGCGACTCTTGATGTTCTGGCACTTGGGGATATGTCGCTCTGCTGGCCCAGGGGCAAAGCGGCGGGCACAGTGAGGGCAGGTCACATAATCATCATTGTCTTGGATAGGTGGTTGGGGCTGCAAAGCACCTGCTGCTGGAACATGGGCTTGGCGCAGATTACGAATGAATGCCTCGTGTTTCTGCCTCCAGTTGCTCTTCTTTAGCTGTAAATCAACAAAATCATATTAACCAGGGTTGAGAAATGGCATGAGAAACGAGAAAAATACCATTATTTCCTCAAGTTAAAGAAAGTGGGGAAAACTCTTACCTCAGGAGACTTGCTTCTTGAGTTGGTTTTCATGAACTCTTCCAGGTCAGTTCCCTTGGCCCTGTACTTGGAGGAGTCAAAGACTTTGCGGCTGGAGTGCTGCATCCTCTCACAGACCTGAAGGTGCTTCTCTAGCCTCTCTGCAGCAAATTTTCTGTGGCAAATTGTGCAAGGGATGAGCTGGAGGCTAGCATTGTCAACACTCTCCGCTGGGCTGAGTTCCACTTGCAGTAGCCGACTTGACTGGCGGTGAACTGAGGGTGATGTGTGGGAAGCTTCTCGAGATATTTTTCTACAATTGATGCTACTGCGGCTCCCTGGCACTGATCTATGTGCAGTTTTAAGCTGTCCCTCCTGATCCAGCCCTCTACGAAATATGTCACGCTCCTTCCTCTTATCATCAGCTGAGACATACCTCTCTATAGAAGACCTTTCCCACTTATACTCCCTCTCCCAGTCTCTTTTCTTCTCAACCTGCTCCCTATTTTGTTCTCTCTCTTTCACTTTCTCCCTCTCCCACCTATTCCTCTCAAATCTTTTCTCCCTCTCCCAATTTGTATCCTTTTCATTCTCCCTTTCTCTAGCCCTTCTGCTCCACTCTCCATTTTTCTCCCTCTGTTGCTCTAGGTCCTTCTCAACCCTCCTGTCTCTACTCCACTCTGGCTTGATCACAATTTCCCTTTCCATTCTTTCCAACCTCTCCCACTCTTCTGCAAGTGCCCTCTTCTTCTCTCTTCTCTCCCTATTTAACTCTTCTTTTTTCTCTCTCTGCCACTCAATATCCTCCCGGCTTTTATCCCTCATAATCAACCTCTCCCTCCTTTCCATCTCGTGAACTCTCTCCTTTTCCCTTCTCTGCTCAGCTGAGGACACCTTGCTCTCGATCCACTCCTTTTCTCTTTCCACTGGTCTCCTAATATGCCTCTCTGCCCTCTTCGTGTTATCACCTGAGACAGTTCTCTCCCTCTTCTGCATTTCTCTCACTTTTTCCTGAGTTTTCAACAGCTTCTCCTGGAGTATTAGTTTATCCATTTCAATTTTCCTTGCCATCCTCCGCTCATAATCCAGCCTCTGCTGCTCTCCCTTTGATCGTTTGTACCCAGCAACCCTTCTGCTGTTTGTGTTCTCTTCCAATGATGGTGAAGGATCCTCAGCAGGTCTTCTGTGGCTTATTATGCCACTTCTTCTATCATACTCTGAGTGATCATGTGGTGGTGAGGGAAAATACGGAGGGAGTCTTTGAAACTCATTAGGTTTACAAGCTACCTCGTCATTACTCAACCTATCTATGATTAAAGTTCTTTTATGGTAAACAGGCTTCAGTGAAAATGCCTTGTCCACTCCATCTGCTTTCCTCCCAGACACAATATCACCTGGTTCTTCAGGGTAAACATACTTTGTCCTTGCTGAGTTATGTGTTCTGCCTTGGGAGGAATATTTGGATTGATGAAATGTCTCTTGGGAATACTGTTGCTGCCATTCATTCATGGCAGTACTTTCCCTTGGTCTATGATCCTCAAATGGTTGCTCTCGAAGGCTGGTCTGATGTTTCAAAGGGTGATGCAAAGCTCTTGAGCGGTCCTTCACAGGTGGGAGTTTTTCCAATATCACTTCTTTATCCAATAAAAGAAAAGGGTCAGGGTGAGGATGCGGAGCCATTTGCAACCTATGCATAATTATACCCCCAAAGAAATGGTTGATTAGGGGTTGATTTTACTTGTTGAGAAGATAAGGCCTAGCTAACTATATGACTTAGCTAGCTAAACGTTACATGAATTGACTCACCAGCTGCTCTCCCTCTTGAATTGCCAGATTTCTCTTTGTGATTCTCTTTCAGCATTTCACTACTGCTTAGCAATGGCTAACGTTACTCCAAGACATGACTAATTATCTTCTTTAAAATTAGGTTGTGAATATCTCAAATGTTGACAGCAGTAGCAACATGCACACACTTAGCACCTGTTTTGTTGGTATCAGTTGCCTAGAAACAAGGTATTTTGTTAACGTTTTCTGATTGGTGCAGTACTGACATCCGGAAGCAATGACCGGATGTTACGAAAAATAGCTGTCTGAATGAAAATCTCTAAACTGCCAAACCATTTTGGAGAAAGCTGAGCGAAGGTATGATTTAGTAAACTAGCTATATAAACAATGACAATATTATGCGCTTGTTCTAATTGCACCGATAAGGGGCAAATGAAGATCACAGGTTAGCAAGCTAGTTAGCTAGCTACAGTAATGAAAGTGGAGGCTAAACTAGCTTTGGGACACAACATAGGGAGTCTGTACACAGACAGTGTGTCCCAAAGCTATGGCTAAACATGCTGTTTGAGTCAGTCTCTTGTGTTGGTGAAGCTGTAAGTAACCTAGTTACATCTGCAACTAGCTAACTACAATAAATAGGTAGTCTCTAGGCAGACCGGCAATGTTCCCTAGGTCTGGGATGTCTGAGACTAATAAATAGGTATAACAAAGTAAAACATCGTTTGGCCTATCTAGGTAGCTACTCGCATTTGTGTTGAATTGAACCCTTCAGAAATACTGATATATTTTTTTCGCTTTTCATTAAGACAGCTGGGATGTCTACTGAAGAGATGATTTCAGTAGATTATGAAATATTTGGGAGAGTTCAAGGTGTATTTTTTCGAAAATACACTCAGGTAAGAATGCAATACAACAGTAGGACATAAACCATTAAGCCATTATGATGATTATTATTTGTCATTTGAAAGTCATGTTTCATACCTATGCTTAGTAACACATGGTCAATTAGCAGGCTGACTGTCAGTCAGTAGATTGGACATAAGCATACTTTCATAGCTACTCATTTATGTTTTCAGCTGTATGGTGTGCTTCATTTAATTTCTTTGTCACTCAGTCATGCTAGCAGGAGTAAGCAGCCCTGGCCTGGAGGTCCTGGCTGAGACACATCAGGGGTTGTAGTGCTGAGCTGGAATAAAAATGTGTATACCTTGTGGCTATTCAAGGAAACACTGCTGAGTAATGATAACTTCTCCTTCTGCCATATTGGGTGGTGTTTTTCAGGCAGAGGGGAAAAAGCTAGGTTTGGTCGGCTGGGTGCAGAACACAGAGGCAGGAACTGTGCAGGGGCAGTTTCAAGGTCCAAGCAACAAGGTGAGACAGATGCAGGATTGGCTGAAGTCCACTGGGAGCCCCAAGTCACAAATCATCAAAGCAGAGTTCAAGAATGAGAAGAACGTTAAGAGTTTGGATCACTCAACGTTCAAAATAGTTCGCTCTTGAATTTATTTTATAGAGTATTACATTCCAAACTAATGTGTGAGATATTCTTGTTATTTAAAATGAGGATTGTTTTGTTAGTTCCTGAAATGGAAAGCTTTAGAAATGTACTGTAAATCATTTAAACTTATTTCAATGTATGTTAGGCCTTTACTCTGAATTGTGTGTTAATGTGTAATATTTAAAATACAACTAAAATAAAATATTTAACACAATTTAATTGTGTATTTCTTGCTTGATGATTTAAGGTGTTTGATCTTGCTTCACACACTAAAATATTCAGTCCTCTAGGAACATGGTCTTTCATGCCTTAAGGGGGCAGTGTTTTCTCCTTAAACAGGGTAAGAAACCGGTGTGGAGAAGGCTACCATAGACTTCACAATGTATAAACAGTCGCTGCTGGAATGAACGTGTTTAGTGAAAGTCGAGGACTTCGAGGCTTCCAAACTACTTAAAATCCAGACGGAGACTGCACACGTTGGTCGTATGTATCAATTTAAAACACCCGCACCGGTAACGTTAGCTAAATTGTCGGTTGGAAAGCACTGGTTTGAATCTTGGCTAGCTAACGTTAACAGGATAGCTAGCTAATGTTACACATCAGTGGCTCCTTGTTGCCCTTAGAAATTAACCACGGTCTAACGTTATAAATATGATTAAGTGTTTGTCAAAAGAAGTTCAAGGTAAGCTTCGGTCTGGAATCGCAATATTTTCATTACAGCAGTGTCTTGAAGAAATTATTCTGAACAGTATTGATGCTAGTGCAACATGCGTGGGTGTGAGGGTGGACATCGAAGCCTTCAAAGTGCAGGTTATAGACAATGGCTCAGGGATGGACATAGAGGATATGAAGTCTGTAGGAAACAGATACTTCACAAGCAAATGCAGTTCTTTAGAGGACCTAGATCATCTCAAATTCTATGGATTCAGAGGAGAAGCTGTTGCCAGTATTGCTAATCTCGCTATGCTGGTGGAGATATCATCCAGGACCAAAATGTCTGTGAAGACTCATGTAAAAGTCTTCAAGGATGGTAAAGGCTTGGATGTGTTTGAGGCTGAGACTACCCGCCCATCTGCAGGGACGACTGTTGTTATTTGTAACTTCTTCCACAACATGCCAGTGAGGAGAAACAGGATGGATAGCGTGCTGGAGTTTGAACGGATCAGGCAAAGAGTGGAGGCCATTTCACTCATTCACCCCTCTGTCTCTTTCACGCTGAAGAATGACTGCACAGGGACCATGGTGGTACAGCTCCCCAAAGCCCGAAACACTTACTACAGGTTTGTTCAGATCCATGGTTTAGGTAGGGCCCAAAAGCTTGGGGAAATCAGCCACTCCCATGCACAGTTTGAAGTAAGTGGTTATGTAGGACGAGAAGGCCACTACAACAACACCTTACAGTTCCTCTATGTGAACGACAGGCTCCTTCTCAAAACCCGCATCCACAAGCTGCTGAACCTTCTCCTGCGCAAAGTAGGCAGTTCAAGTCGGCAGAATGACAGCCCCGGTACACCCCCTGCCATTAGGAGCCCAAAGCAGAGAAGAGGAGCCGAGCTACATGCAATGTATGTCATCAATATCATGTGCCACTACTCTGAGTATGACATATGCCTTGAGCCCGCCAAGACCCTGATTGAATTCAAAGACTGGGAAAGTATTATGTTCTGCATAGAAGAGGCTGTGAAAGCATTCCTGACAAGAGAGAACTTGGTGAGTGAAATCTCCCCAGAGGATATCCAGGACTACATTTGTAAGAATGTGTTTAGTGGCCAAACAGCTAGCACAGACGGAGTTAAGGACTCCATTGGCAAAGGTGTCCAAACACACATGGAGGGTGTTACCCTGGAATGTAACGTTGGAAGGACCCTTGCATCTGAACCTGTTCATCGACGGCACACAGAAGACGCTGACAAGATGAAAAATGTTTGTCAGACATGTGATGGAGTTGAATCAGAGCAGGGTGACAGAGTAGGAAAACTAAGGGACAAGGAGGTCCTTAAGGGTTTTGGACAGGAACAAGAGCATAATACCACAAACCCACAATGTCGACCAAGCTCAGTAGATACAGACCAAGGTCTACAGTATGATTCAATTACAGATTCATCAGTTACGGATTCATCAGAGTCTTACAAGGAAGTTACGAAAGAGAATGAAAGCAATGCACATCTGAAATCTGCTCTTTCTTGTCCTGAATCATCTCCGCATAGTCTTATCTTTAAGACAAAGGGAGAAAATCTGAAAATGAGTATAGAAGGAACAGAGATTAAGGATAATGCAAGAGAGCATGTATCCCCCTCAAGATGCACTGTGAGAGTACCATGTTCTCTCACTCAGGGAATCCAGTCAGAGATGGGCTCTATCAAACAGACACTACCTCAACCACAGGACACAGAACTGAATCCAGGTGGACACAGAAAGATCTTTCTATCACATCCATACATTCATAGCAGTTTACCCTCTCAGAAATGTCTCTCCCACCAGAGTAGACAAGAGCTAGCGTTAGAATCTAGAGAGAAACTTGCAACAAAACGAAAATGGCCTATGGTGGAGGGCCCAGGCCATCTTCACGTGTACGACAGAGAAAGTAAGGACCTTCCCACTGGCATCCCTTCAAAGATTTCTACGTTCATGTCATGTCAAAAGCTGGCTTTATATAAAGAGGCTGGATCTCTGGACAGGTTCAGAAGAATATACGGGAAGCTTACCGAATCCAATCCAGTTCCTGTCGACGTTAATAGCAATTATTTAGCAATTGATGCCACAGCTTCCCAGACCAAACACTTGGTTATGAATGCCAAGGCTGTTTTGCCCTATCTTGAAGCGGATCAAGAAAGGGATGTCACAGAGTCACGTCTGGATCTGATGAAAGACCACAAAAGCCCATTAACACTCTCCATGTTCACCAAACACAAATCTCTCTCCGCTCGGAGCGGTAGAATATCTTTGGCTGCCAAACTCTCTCATTTAAAACACCAAAGGACAGAGGTTGAAACCAGTGAATTTGTACATCCTCCAGAGACTACTTCAAATGCGGATATATGTCCCCAGGACACTGTAGAAAACAATGCTATTCTAGACATCAGTAATGAAGAACACCACAATAACACTGGCCGGAATCGTGACTTCATCCCGGGCTGCAGTACAAATACTCTGCCAGATGAAAAGGAAGCGAACAATGTCACAGCATCATGTGATTGGCTGCATCACTATGACGACGCTGTGGGGAAGCTGGTCTACATCAACAAAGTGACAGGACTCAGTAAATATGAAGCACCCTCTACTGAAGAGACACAAGTGTCTTGCACGTCAGATGTCACCAACATGGCAATCAGTGTCATCTCCAAAAAAGGTAAGAACTTTTATCATGTATTCATCATATCTGTCTAACGCCTACTTTTAAAGTTTAGACCATTATATTGTTTGGATCAAGTTTGATAGTAGTAAGCTATGTATGAAAAGTATATTTAAGGATGTATGTTTGATTATGAGTGCTTGTGTTAGTGTTTACTACCTGGCTTTCCTTCCTTCCCCTGCAGGGATTGAGTACAGGTGTTACCCATTTCAAATGGATCTAGTCTTGCCCTTCCTTCCCAAATCCAAAGCAGGGAGAGTTCTTAGTTCAGGGCCTGACAATAGAGGTACAATGGAGGTTTCTGGCAAAAATGTAGATCAGAATGCTGCAGTAGACTGTGTGTGTATTATTAACCTATTTTTTATATTCTTGTGTAATCTTATTTTTTTCTTTTTATAGGAGATGACATTCAGGACTCTAATTCACTGTCCTCCCTGTACTCTGAGTGGACTAACCCTGTGTTTGCACGACCTCCTATGGTAAGCCAAATTCTCTCGTTTCACTCCAGAATGTACAAATAGCTGCCTCAGTCCAGAAATGAAATACAATTACTTTATTTTCACATGTAGAACTTGTGTGTTGTCTTGACTTCCCTTTAAAGCACATTATTGCTTATTTCAACAACCCATGACTTGCCAGGTTGGTGTGGACATATCAAGTGTGCAAGCTGAAGGACTGGCTGTGAAGATCCATAACATCCTTTTTCCATACCGCTTCTCCAAGGACATGATTCACTCAATGAAGGCAAATATCTCATTACCCTTTGATTCATATGATAGTGTGTTGATACAGTGGCTTTATATCCCACCATGAAGTGATTTCTTACACTAGCTAAATATTTCTCTTACCTTGTAGGTTATTCATCAAGTGGATAAGAAGTTTCTTGCATGTCTTATCAACACACAAGACCAAGATCCTGCGGCATGCAGTGAAACTGATGGTACAGAGAGAGATTTTAAGGTTAAACAGTTTTCCAGTTTTAAGTCATCCATTTTTCTTTCTAAGTGATCACACCTTTTGAATTTCAGGGAACCTTTTAGTGTTAGTGGATCAACATGCTGCGCATGAGAGAGTTCGTCTTGAGAATCTAGTTGCAGGTAAGACCACCCCACCCTGAAGTGGATGCTATGCAGTTACAAAGACAATGCTGAAATACTCTGTAACAACATGTTAATACAGTGTTGTTACTGTAGTAATTACAGCATTACCAAGTAGGAATACAAGCAACTGGTGTAAAGTGTAACCGCCCATTCTGCTATGTAATGATGCAGATTCGTACGAGGATGACCCAGAGGCACCGGGGGAGAGACGGCTATGCTCATCCACTGTAGCCCCACCACTGGAGGTCAGCGTGACAGAGGAGGAGCTGAGGCTGCTCAGGTCAGCGCTTAGCTGCCTCTAAGACAAGCGGTCAGAGGAACTCTGTTGACCATCCAAACGAGATGTAGTGAATGTGCGGTTGGTTTTCCCAGCTGTTAACTGGAGACAGTTGTCTCAACCGCTTAATTAGGAGTGAGGGTCTATAGTGGTGGTGGCACAGCTTCTGCTCTGATGATATGGATTAGGGGGTGTTCCTTTTGACAGGTCCTGCCGGCCGTCCTTGAGGGGCCTGGGTCTGGAGTTGCAGTTCTCGCAGATAGGAGATCCCCAGGTCCTGGTGGGGAAGGTGCCAATGTGTTTCACAGAGAAGGAGAGCAATGAACTCCGCCGGGGGAGGCGTTCGATCATCAAGCCCATAGTGGAGGTGAGAATTATACCACCTCTCTTCAGCAAAATGATTGTACCCTGTAATATTTCCTTATTGATTCAATTATCACCTCATTCCTATTCATTTCCACCTCATGCAACCGCCCTCCAGGAGTACCTGCAAGAGCAGATTGAGGTGAGCACTCTATCAAAATCTTTAAAAGGAGAATAGTTTTCCATGCTGTCTTGTTTGAAAGAACAATCAATAGGATGAATATCGTCAAATAATTTGTGTATGGATATGAGTTCATTTCTATTGGTCTGTGTTTTGTTCCTTTCATCTCAGTTACTGCATTCAACTGGCAGAGTGCGAGGGACATTGCCTCTTACGGTACTTAAAGTCCTCGCTTCCCTTGCATGTCATGGTGAGTGTTATTTTTAATTCAGTGGTCATACTGTACTTTGTATACGTTGCTCATTAGTGTCATGGTGAAGTATTATTGGTGTTATGGCCCAAACAGGTGCAATCAAATTCAATGACCGCCTCAGTAAGGAGGAGTGTTGCAGCCTGGTAGGCGCTCTATCTTCATGCCAGCTGCCCTTCCAGTGTGCCCATGGCCGCCCATCCATCGCCCCGCTGGTAGACGTCCTTCACTTGAATGACCAAGAGGTACCACTATAGACATGTACTGATTAAGGATCAGTTTAAAAGGAAAGCTCCACCCAAAAAAAGTGGGTATTTGTTGATATATTCCCAAAATGTTTTACATGTCAGCAATCAAGTTTAAGACAGCTTTTAAAATAGATGGTATGCCATATTTTGAAAGTTAATCTTCAACTTGGTTGCTGACATGTAAAACATTTCAGGACTATAATCAATGGAGTAATGAAACATACCAAAATAGTTTAGGTGGAATTTTACTTTTACAAATTAAACAGTTATTGTAAGGCTAGCTAATCTTCCTGGGGTCCAACACATTACAAATCAAGACTTCAAACATGTGACTACAGATTAACAACATACAAATGAGTCTTGCTCCACGCCAAGCTTAACTTGCTAAACAATATTTTCTTGTTTTTCACAGGAACCACCTAGACCAAACCTCAGAAAACTGAGAAGAATGTACAAAGCCTGGGAACTTTATGGAAATGGCTAAGTGTGCCAACATTGTCAAATGATAAAAGATTCATTTAAAAACAGGATTTCCCTCATTAAATGAGACAATTATTGTAATTGCTGGTCTTTCAATGCCGTATAGTCTTTATAGCTATATGAAAGACACCCAGAGTGAAAGCCTTTTTAATCAAAAACACAACCATGTACCTGACATACTGGGGACACTTTATTTTTGCATAACAATAGCTGAATGTGTGATGGGAGGCTTTGTGCACTCACTAAAAATGGTGTGTTTATTTTCATACAGTATTGGTAGCAATATTGCATGAGTAAATCTCAAACCAATGTATTTCTAATGAAAACATAGTGCCTGAGATGAGGCTAGTAAAAAACTGAAGTTGACTAAAAAAAAAAAATTGTATAGGGGGGCTACTACCCAACTTATTTTTTCCTCACAAATTGCACACCATTTCCCCAAACGTCCTCAACATGGTCCCTGCTTCGTAGATGGCTTTACTCAATCAGTTTCTTCGCCTTGAAGAAACGCCGTAGGTAGAAGACCTGCCACGTTGCCAGCCCAATTAGACAGCACATGGAGAAGATACTGAAGTACAAGACACGTATGTTGGTGGATTCTGCAATGTGAGGGAAAATCTATTTAACCGAGTAACGTGTCGGATTAAATAAACTAAGGTTTTACTCTTTTCACAAGACAAGGCAAAAAAGATTGAAAAACATGAAAGACAATGAACATTTTCTGGTTGAGTGAAAACATGGACCGCAAATATGTTGCTTTGCACCTTTTTGTTTTTTCCCCCCATATAGCCCTTACCATTTGTGTCCCTCATTTCCTCTTCACGCTTCTTCATGTAGGCAAAGTCATTCACAATGGACTCCGACAAGTCTTCGAGGCGTCTTAGTTCAACTTCTAGGGGCTTCAGCTTCTCAACTTTTGCAATCTGAAAAGAGCATAAGAATTAAAGTTGAGCGTACTGTGTCAAATGGACATGAGTATTCTCTCTTCCACCGAAACATTACAGAATAAAGCCCCGATTGACCACTGGATGTCCTTAGTCACATTTAATAGTGTGAAAATGTTAGTGTATGACACTTGTATTGTGGAGTGGATAAAGATCTGTGTGAGAATGCGTTGAGAGAGAAAGTTAGTCTTAGGGTGTCTTCACACTTGGTCCCCTTTTGTGCAGTGTGAACACTCCAAATGAACTCAGAACCCTAAGAGCCCCCGAACTGAGACCATCTCGAGAGGTGGTCTGGTTTGGTTCGCTTTAAGGCAATGTGAACAGGTTCGCTTGTCATTATTCCCGGACCTCACACTAGACTACTGCCATAACCCCCTCACACTAGACTACTGCCATAACCCCCTCACACTAGACTACTGCCATAACCCCCTCACACTAGACTACTGCCATAACCCCCTCACACTAGACTACTGCCATAACCCCCTCACACTAGACTACTGCCATAACCCCCTCACACTAGACTACTGCCATAACCCCCTCACACTAGACTACTGCCATAACCCCCTCACACTAGACTACTGCCATAACCCCCTCACACTAGACTACTGTAACACTGTTTCCCATCACATTGGTGCCACAAAAGAGATGTTCAGATTCGTGGGGGGAAAAAACATGCTGTTTTTGATTAGCAATTGTCAAGGATGCACAGACATTACAAAACGTGTGGAGTTTTGTACTGACATGATGTTCAGATTATTTGTTTGCAATACATGATCTATAGGCTAAGAGATTAATAAATTGTTTATTTGAAAGTGGGCCTTGAATAATGTGAGAAGACAACATTCAGCGAATCAATGCTAGCTCTTAAGCGGCATTCATGTACAATTTGCAGTTCTATTTATTCTGTTACCAATAATACATGTTAAATTATAATCAGAAGATAATATTAACTAAATACAATCTATTAGCGTCAAATGTGAGTAGGTACAGTACCAGTCAGTTTGGACACCTACTCATTCCAGGGTTATTTATTTGTACTATTTTCTACATTCTAGAATAGTGAAACCATCAAATAACATATGGAATTGTGTAGTAATCAAAATATATTTTGAGATTCTTCAAAGTAGTCACCTTTTGCCTTGATAGCTTTGCACACTCTTGGCATTCTCAACCAGCTTCACCTGGAATGCTTTTCCAACAGTCTTGAAGGAGTTCCCATATATGCTGAGCACTTGTTGGCTGCTTTTTCTTCACTCTGTGGTCCAACTCATCCCAAACCATCTCAATTGGGTTGGCGTCAGGTGATCCATCACTCTCCTTCTTGGTCAAATAGTACTTACACAGCCTGGAGGTGTGTTGGGTCATTGTCCTGTTGAAAAACAAATGATAGTCCCACAAAGCGCAAACCAGAGGAGATGGCGTATCGTTGCAGAATGCTGTGGTAGCCATGCTGGTTAAGTGTGCCTTGAATTATAAATAAATCACTGACAGTGTCACCAGCAAAGCCCCATCACCGCTATGCTTTACGTTGGGAACCACACATGCGGAGATCATCCGTTCACTTACTCTGCGTCTCACAAAGACACATTTGACAGATTTCCACCGGTCTAATGTCCATTGCTCATGTTTCTTGGCCCAAGCAAACCTCTTCTTACTGGTGTCCTTTAGTAGCGATTTCTTTGCAGCAATTTGACCATGAAGGCCTAATTCACGCAGTCTCCTCTGAACAGTTGATGTGTCTGTTACATGAACTCTGAAGTTTTTATTTGGGCTGCAATTTCTGAGGCTGGTAACTCTACTGAACTTATCCTCTGCAGCAGAGGTATCTCTGGGTCTTCCTTTCCTGTGGCGGTCCTCATGATACAGTTTCATCATAGCACTTGATGGTTTTGCAACTGCACTTTTTCAGAATTGACTGACCTTCATGTCTTAAAGTAATGATGGACTGTCATTTCTCTTTGCTTGTTTGAGCTGCTCTTGCCATAATATGGACTTGGTATTTTACCAAATAGGGCCATCTTCTGTATAATACCCCACCCTTGTCACAACACAACTGATTGGCTCAAACGCATTAAGGTAAGAAATTCCACAATTCACTTATAAAAAAGCACAGCGGTTATTGCATTCCAGGTGACTACCTCATGAAGCTGGTTAAGAGTGTGCAAAGCTGTCAAGGCAAAGGGTAGCTACTTTGTAGACTCAATATATTTTGATTTGTTCAACACTTTTTTTGGTTACTGTACAATTCCTTTTGTTATTTCATAGTTTTGATGGCTTCACTATTATTATAGAATGTAGAAAATAGTAAAAATAAATAATCCTGGAATGAGTAGGTGTGTCCAAACTTGAGACTGGTACTGTATATCTAGCTGTCCAATAACACGTTTTGATGGAATGGCTTATACTGCAGTTTTGGATTTTTATAAAGTGCATTTGAGTAAATGTTCAAAGGTCTTGGTTCCTTAACATAGCAATGTGAATGCAAAGAGAACTCGGACCACAAAATAGAATAGGTGAAGTAAACTGGCAAAAGAGTTGAGTCCTCATTCAAAGGCAAGGGCAGTGTGAATACAAAGAACAGTTCTTTGGCTTTTTTTTTTTTACTGCAGTGTTCATTTTAGAGGACTGAGATTTTAAAGAGGACTGTGAAAGGAACCTTAACCATCATTGACATTATACATATTTTTTTCATGTTGACTCATGGCCACACCAAATCTGATCCAGATGCACTTGGAGAAAGGCTGATGGGCAGTTGGTACTTACCTCTTCGTAATTCTTTGCCTCCACACCATGCCTCATGTCTAAATTGACCAGCTGGTCTGTGACCCTCCCAGTACCTAGACCCCAGAATGAAAAGACTTATTGTACAGAGGCCAAACATTCCAGGAAATGACTATTCCCTGCTTCCAAATCCTGCCCAGTCTGCTTTGGCTTAATCATATATACTCTTAACCCTTGAAGCAAGACGTGACATTAAAATAAGACTACTACACATTTGGCTCGCATGCTACGGGATGGATGAGAGGAATCATGACATTTACAAAAGATACTTAGAATATTCAAATATATTTGTCTCCACTATTTCGCGCTGTGGCACGAAAGATGTGTAGTGGCCCAGGCCTATCTGTGTGTGCAGATGGAGCGAGTGACAGTCAATGAGCCTAGCTGGCTGTGCGTCTTGTGACTGGTTGTAAATCATCATGAGCTGCAGAGCAACTCTGCTGTCCTCAGCAGGGGCGTAGGCCTGGGTGGGCGTAATCAGATTGAGCACTTGTTCCAAACTGGACATTGTCTTTTTACCTAAGCACAGTAGCCTACCTGCAAGAGCGCACTGGAATTGAGTACCATCACCTTAAATGGTCTACTGCTGGAGTTGCTGCACCTCCTATACAATATTAGCTACAAAAGAAATATAGGAGTTCTTGCACCCAAATATAAAATGATACCGGGACCCAAAATGAGTACCGGCACCTATTTCAGTCAAGCACTGGCCTGAACACGCATACACAATCAGATGGAATTCATAGCAAGCAGTAGGGAGGGGTTGGGAAAACTAAAGGGATATATTGATAATACATTATTTGGCAGATGCCTTTCAGGACACTCAAGGACGTTATACATAAAATCGAGTGCTGTACATAAAATCAATTGTATTTAGGCCTATGTAATGAATTATGCTTGATTATTTACTGGGGGAAAAAACTAAATGAATTGTTAATTATATTAAATTCAGTTCATCAATTTCTAAACAATGGGCAGGTTCTGGCACATCACTTCGCACTGATACCGTGTGTAGGCTACCCACGGTTAGCTAGCTTAGACAAGTAAAAATGGCCAAACTAAGCTCACAGTAAAAAAATGATTGAAGAGACCATGTATAGAAGGGGATGAGGGAGCATTTGCCAAGTTATTGGATATCAGTGATTTCCCCATGAAGGGCCTCCAGTCCCCCCTACTGATTGCATTGATCTAATCGAGGGACTTAGTTTCAGTACATTCAGAGACAATGATCAGCACTACAAAGCTGTTATTCAACACTTCGACTCGCACTCTACCTCCCTCCGCTGACACATCACCATCAGTCCAGTGAAATAAACGTGTTATTTACATTTCTGCTCTGATGTGCCTCGCAAGTAATAGGCTACAACAACTGACCAGTTTGTAGGTCTGTGAGTCACATGTTAAATGAATTTACATAGGCCTACAAGATTAGTGCATTCATGTAAATAAGGTATCTTATTTTCAATAAATTTGTAAAAATGTGAACCTGTTTTCACATTGTCATTATGGTGTATTGTGTGTAGATTGAGGGAAAAATACATGTAATCCATTTTAAAATAAGGCTAACATGAGATGGTTTGTTGTGTGCGATCAATTACAGAAAGGTATTAAATAAGGTTTTATGATGAGTGCCCAAATTGTGTACCAGAATTTTTTGGGCTGGCCCTGCCATCAACAGATTTCTGCCTACGCCACTGGTCCTCAGAACTGGATCATTATAAACTGATTAAAATGTTTTGCCTCATCCTACTCTCTTAGGCTACAACAGTTGAAGTCGGAAGTTTACATACACTTAGGTTGGAGTCATAAACTCTCTTTTCAACCACTCCACAAATTTCTTGTTAACAAACTATAGTTTTGGCAAGTCGGTTCAGACATCTACTTTGTGCATGACAAGTAATTTTTCCAACAATTGTTTACAGACAGATTATTTCACTTATAATTAATTGTATCACAATTCCAGAGGGTCAGAAGTTTACATACACTAAGTTGACTGTGCCTTTGAACAGCTTGGAAAATTCCAGAAAATTATGTCATAGCTTTAGAAGCTTCTGATAAGCTAATTGACATCATTTGAGTCAATTGGAGATGTACCTGTGGATGGATTTCAAGGCCTACCTTCAAACTCAGTGCCTCTTTGCTTGACATTATGGGAAATTCAAAAGAAATCAGCCAAGAACTCCGAAAACAATTGTAGACCTCCACAAGTCTGGTTCATGGGAGCAATTTCCAAATGCCTTTAGGTACCACGTTCATCTGTACAAACAATAGTATGCAAGTATAAACACCATGGGACCACGCAGCCGTCATACCGCTCAGGAAGGAGACGCGCTCTGTCTCCTAGAGATGAACGTACTTGGTGCGAAAAGTGCAAATCAATCCCAGAACAGCAAAGGACCTTGTGAAGATGCTGGAGAAAACAGGTACAAAAGTATCTATATCCACAGTAAAACGAGTCCTATATCGACATAACCAGAAAGGCCGCTCAGCAAGGAAGGAGCCACTGCTCTAAAACCGCCATGAAAAAGCCAGATTACGGTTTGCAACTGCACATGGGGACAAAGATCATACTTTTTGGAGAAATGTCCTCTGGTCTGATGAAACAAAAATAGAACTGTTTGTCCATAATGACCATCGTTATGTTGAGGAAAAAGGGGGAGGCTTGCAAGCCGAAGAACACCATCCCAACCGTGAAGCATGGCAGTGGCAACATGTTGTGGGGGTGCTTTGCAGCAGGAGGGACTGGTGTACTTCACAAAATAGATGGCATCATGAGGAGGGAATATTATGTGGATATATTGAAGCAACATCAAGACATCAGTCAGGAAGTTAAAGCTTGGTCGCAAATGGATCTTCCAAATGGACAACGACCCCAAGTATCCTTCCAAAGTTGTGGCAAAATGGCTTAAGGACAACAAAGTCAGGGTATTGGAGTGGCCATCACAAAGCCCTGACCTCAAACCTATAGACAATTTGTGGGCAGAACTGAAAAAGCGTGTGCGAGCAAGGAGGCCTACAAACCTGACTCAGTTACACCTGCTCTGTCAGGAGGAATGGGCCAAAATTCACCCAACTTATTGTGGGAAGCTTGTGGAAGGCTACCCGAAACGTTTGACGCAAGTTAAACATTTTAAAGGCAATGCTACCAAATACTAATTGAGTGTATGTAAACTTCTGACCCACTGGGAATGTGATGAAAGAAATAAAAGCTGAAATAAATCACTGATATTATTCTGACATTTCACATTAAAATAAAGTGGTGATCCTAACTGACCTAAGACAGGAAATTTTTACTTGGATTAAATGTCAGGAATTGTTTAAAACTGAGTTTAAATGTATTTGGCTAAGGTGTACGTAAACTTCCGACTTCAACTGTATATGCATTGTAGGTAGGTTGCCCAATGCTAGAATAATATGGAAATAGGTCAAGGCCAACTACACAATTTCTTTCATAAGCTTTCCTCAGCTCATTCTATTTTTCCCATCTTTGTACTGTTTGCTCAATTTCACTTCTTGTGGCCTAAAATATTTCTTATTAAAAATACATCTGAATGAGAATAGCATAGATTCCGACTTTCATAATTATTCCAATTTAAAAAACAATTTATTGGAGTAGTTTGAAAAATACACTTCATAACTTGAATTTGTCTTAATACTGATATTTCAGTTAGTAGGATTAAGCTTTTGGATGTTTCGTTCGCAACGTCAAGAAGGGATTTTTTTCCCTGGTCTCCCATGCATCGTTCCTGTCTTACAATGCTTTGCTCAACTAAGGTTTGTTGAAATTTCTCATTAGATCTTGCTATTGTTTTGCAAAGAAAAAGCCATATTTCAGACTTTTTTGGCCAGTCTGAGATATGGCTTTGTCTTTGCAACTCTGTGATGAATCCGTTTCTCAAACTAGACACTAATGAACTTGTCCTCTTGCTCAGTTGTGGCCCAGGGCCTCCCACTCTTTCTATTCTGGTTAGAGCCAGTTTGTGCTGTTCTGTGAAGGGAGTAGGTCACTGCATTGTACGAGATCTTCAGTTTCTTGGCAATTTCTCACATGGAATAGCCTTCATTTCTCAGAACAAGAATAGACTGACGAGTTTCCATTTTGAGCCTGTAATCGAACCCACAAATGCTGATGCTCCAGATACTCAACTCGTCTAAAAAAAAAGCCAGTTTTATTGCTTCTTTAAATCAGAACAACAGTTTTCAGCTGTGCTAACGATTGCAAAAGGGTTTTATAATGATCAATTACCCTTTTAAAATGATAAACTTGGGATTAGCTAACACAACGTGCCATTGGAACACAAGAGTGATGGTTGCTGATAATGGGCCTCTGTACGTCCATGTAGATATTCCATTCAAAATCAGCCGTTTCCAGCTACAATAGTCATGAACAACAACGTCTACACTGTATTTCTGATCAATTTGATATTTTAAATGGACAGAAAATGTGCTTTTCTTTCAAAAACAAGGACATTTCTAAGTGACCCCAAACTTTTGAACAGTAGTATATATATAAAAAATGACCGGATATTTTGCGCTGCTTTCGTCAGACTCTTAGCTCTGTTCTCTTTGTGTAAATAACATTTATTGAAATAGGCTATAGGCAATTTACTCAATGTCAACAATGTACTGCTGTGCGCTGCCTGATCCAATTCTGATCTGAGTAATTGTTTGATAGTGATTTTTTTACTTGTCAATTCAGACAACTGAAATCTACAATGAAAAAAACATATAAAACACAACATGTAAAGTGAAAGTCCCATGTTTCATGACCTGAAATAAAAGATTGCAGAAATGTTCCATATGCAAAAAGCTTCTCTCTCAAATTGCACACACATTTGTTTACATCCCTGTTAGTGAGCACTTCTCATTTGCCAACTTAATCCATCCACCTGACAGGTGTGGCATATCAAGAATCTGATTAAACAGCACGATCATTACACAGGTGCACCTTGTGCTAGTGACAATAAAAAGGCCACTCTAAAATGTGCAATTTCGTCACACAACGCCACAGATGTCTCAAGTTTAGGGAGTAGGCAATTGGCATGCTAACTGCAGGAATGACCACAAGAGCTGTTGCCAGAGAATTTCATGTTAATTTCTATGCCATAAACTGCCTCCAACGTCGTTTTAGAGAATTTGGAAGTAAGTTCAACTGGCCTCACAAACGCAGACCGTGTGTATAGCGTTGTGTGGGCGAGCAGTTCACTGATGTCAATGTTCTGAACAGAGTTCCCCATGGTGGGGTTATGGTATGGGCAGGCATAAGCTACGGACAACGAACACACTTGCATTTTATAAATGGCAATTTGAATGCACAGAGATACCGTGACAAAATCCTGAGGCCGATTGTCGTGCCATTCATCCGCCGCCATCACCTCATGTTTCAGCATGATAATGCACAGCCTCATGTCCCAAGGATCTGTACACAATTCATGGAAGCTGAATGTCCCAGTTCTTCCATGGCCTGCATACTCAGACATATGGTCACCCATTGACCATGGATGGGATGCCCTGGATCGACAGCGTGTTCCAGTTCCCACTAATATCCAGCAACTTCACACAGCCATTGAAGACGATTAGGACAACATGCCACAATCAACAGCCTGATCAACTCTATGCGAAGGAAATGTGTTGCGCTGCAGGAGGCAAATGGTGGTAACACCAGATACTGACTGGTTTTCTGATCCACGCCCCTACTTTTTCTTTTTTTAAGTTATCTGTATTCCCAGTCGTGAAATCCATAGATTAGGGCCTAATGAATTTATTTCAATTGACTGACTTCCTTATGAACTGTAACTCAGTAAAATCTTTGAAATTGTTGCATGTTGCGCTCATGTTTTTATTCAGTATATATTCTGGGTTGTCTAACTTTTTTTTTGTTTTTTACTTGCCCCGTACAAAGCGGACAAGCCTTAAGGTCGACCCTGCTGGCTTTACACTTAAACGATCCACGCCCATTGCTATGTTAGAATATATCTGTGACATGGTTAAACACTCACCTAGGGGGGATTTGCTTTCAAAGCAAACCTCAAACATATCATAGTCCTCTGTTGTAAAGGCAAACTTCCCCTTTGAAGCATCCTCCTTGGAGTACAAGATGTGACCTGATGAATCTGTAATCTGAAATGGAAAATAATTAAAACACACTGTTGGTACTTTTTTGATCCAGATACACTAGACATGCATGAATCAAAATAAACTAGCTAGCTACTTGTTAATTTTTATACCATACACTACATGACCAAAAGTATGTGGACACCTGCTCGTCGAACATCTCATTCCAAAATCATGGGCATTAATGCTGCTATAATAGCCCCCCCTCTTCTGCTGGATCGAATCCCCGAGCTGACAAGGTAAAATTATATTGATGGCTATTCAAGTATTTTGCCGTACTCTGTTTTACCAAAATGACCGCATTTTATTTAGCTAGCTACATTAGCCAGCTGTACTGTACATGTTCGATAGTCCATACATCGTATAGGTTAGCTAGATGACTTTAGCTATCGGTCAGGTGGCCAGCTAATGCAAACAAACCTGCAGAGACCATTTTTTATATTGGCATTGATTGTATTGATAGTAGCTAAGCGATGCACATATTCGAGGCTTCCATATCCAAGGATTTGATACAGTCTAGCTCGCTAGTTCAGACCTAGCTAGCTATGTTACCTTGAGATTGGTTTTCGCATTTGGTTGTTCGCTAACTTCGTATTCGCCTGTGACCAGCACGTCTTTGTGGATCTCTTCCCGCAAACATTTTCTAAGATTTACCGGTAGATAGAACGTAATAGAAAAGGTCAAATCAAAAAGAACAGGAAAAGTAAGTAATAGAAAAAATCTAGACATACTGTAGCTGGCTGTACGCTACAGTCAGTCGCCACCAAGCTATCTCGATGATAAAAATATAGACGCTACTCAGTTCCGGGTTAAGTCACGTGATCGCTTCGCTTCGCAGTACTTTTTTGCAAGTGCAACGCGCGCGGGGTCTTAATGATAAAAAAGATCACCATACAGTTTGTACTTTGTATCCATTTTATTTTCAGCGACATGTATTGCATCGTTTTATTTTCGTAATAATAAATACTAAATACGTAAATGCAAATACAAATCATGTTCTTCAATGGTTACTGGTAGATCGAGCCGTATTAAGGTTTTTGTTTTAAAAAATAATTTGAAGAAAAAAAATGATTTCCTGGACATCAGTGTCCTTTTATAGAATGCATCCTTTGCGAGATTGGCGTATAATAACTGTCGTTATATTAATGGCGTAGGCTAATATTATACTGTCATTTTATTATGTAATTAAAATAATACAAAAAATGCTTTATAACTAAAACAACCAGATGTATCAGTTCTTGTGTGTAGATAACTTCAGTTGTAGTGGCCTATAATTATCCTACTGCCTGATAAAACGTATATAACATTTACAATCATTCTAAGCAGTAAGCATTGTGTATATTTCCAATGTCATATAGTGCGCTGTAAACCAATTCATTCAGATAGAGACAACTGCATTATATGGCCATTAAAATGTGCTGTTATTTTCACAAAAATCAATAGAGTCCGTGTGCCTGAATTTATGAATGGGCATGCTACACGCGGCACACGTCTCTCTGGTATTTGTTGTATAAATGCATTTGGAAAAATTACATAATATTTAACAGGGGGGAAATTACAAATTTTAGCAACTCAGTCATATGACATTGAGCATTTGGCAGATGTTAAAAAATATGCTAAATGTGTGTTTCTTTGTCCTGTGGCTCCCCTCCATAGAGATGGTATAGCCTCCGTTCATTCATAAAAGTCTGGCAGAATATAAAAGGAGGGGCTTGCACACGAGTCTATCAGTTACCAGGTATAAACCTGGAATAGAAGCAACTGAAGAAAAACAATATTTAACGAGCAGGCTGATGATTCTATTAGCTGATGATATTTTAAGACATGTTTCTTAACTCTGACTTCGATTCAATGTCTCGCTGCAGCACAGAATCTCCTGTCGGGGACACCCTGACGTACTATCAGAAGACGCAAGATGACTCTTTCTCCAGGTCCTCAGCTTCGCCGTCAGAGAGCAGTGCACAGGTATGAACGAATCAAGTGGTGATGTCTGTGATGCAATGATAATAATATTCACACACAACGATGTCAACGACTATTAATTCAAATGTGGTTGACTTTCATCATTTATCATTGTTAATCAATACTCTATTAACATAAATGTGTGTGAAATCAATAATCGGAAATCATTGATTTATTTATCGAGATTGTCAGCATATGGGTGGGTAAGTGGGGTACATGATTTTACCATATTATTCATATTTATGTTATGAATACCTATGTCCTATTCCAAAATCCAAGACTGAAATATTGAAAATGCAATAACACGCCTGTGGATGAAAATTGTGTGTATTATCATTGTCAAGTCCTCAGACCAAATATGTAGCGTGTCCATGCAGCGGTTCATTGAGAAAATAAATCCATTCCGGAGACTTCACAGCATCTCTGCGTCAGTGTTGACGTCAGTAGCAATGATAAAGTCAAATATTGGTTCAGGGAGACTATTTTTAGATGGCTAGATATATTTTAAGGAAACCCATACATAGTTCATACATGCCATGACAATACAGCATAAAGTCACAGACATCCCCAATACAAATGGGGTAATTTCCTTATGTCTCTGTCATTAGAATAACATGTGTTTAGAATGACTGACTTGTTGTGCAGTAAAATAATTAAGTAAATTGTGATAAAAATCATTAGTGGTAAATTATTAATAACTGTGATAATATATAACTTTGCAGGAGCTCTGCCCAGACATGGATATACCAGCCACTTCATTTGTTCCAACAGTGACTGCAATTTCCACTACCCCAGATTTGCAGTGGATGGTCCAGCCGACTATTATAACATCTGTCTCCCCATCTCTGGGTAGCAAGCAAGCCAATGAAGTGCAGAGCTCTCACCAGGCAACACCCAAAGTGGGCGGGAGCAGGGGAAAAAACACTGGCAGAAAGGGGAAAATCGAACAGGTTGGTTAGCGCTTTTCAGATTGCAAGTTAAATGAAACACATTCACTTGTGTGAACATCTAAATCAATCTTAATATCCAACAGTGCAGCAGCATTGCATGCTCCCCACGAGCAGTGTATTTGGCTGTGTGCCGAGCTCAGGCAGTCCATTTATATTCAGGTCACAGTGAGTCTGCAACAACGGTCTATTTTTAGACGCATTGCAGAGAAAGATGCTTTTGCTACTCTAGAAAGGGGGAACTGGCAATGGAAGTCTGAGATTAGGAGATTAAATGGACAGATTATTCAAGGCGCAAGTGTTTTTCTCTGAATCTCACAGCTCTCTCCAGAGGAAGAAGAGAAGAAGAGGGTGAGGAGAGAGAAGAATAAAATGGCTGCAGCCAAGTGTCGCAACAGACGGAGGGAACTCACTGATACACTGCAAGCTGTAAGTTAACCCTTGGACATCATGCTAATCACAGTACCATCATTTGAAACAGTAATCTATGTTATGATTGTTTACATTTCCTGTGTTCCTCATTTTTGTTTTTTTCAAAGGAGACTGATCAGCTGGAGGAAGACAAAGCAGCTCTGCAGACAGAGATAGCCAATCTCCTCAAAGAGAAAGAGAGGCTAGAAATTGTCCTCGCTACTCATAACCCTGTGTGCCAAATTGCAGAAGACCTGGACTCCATCTTCTTGGAGCCCAGTGGGTCTCCCGAGCTGCCCCCCAGCCCAGAGGGGAGTAAGCTCCATGATGACAGTGCCCAGGAAGCCCCCTCGCTCCAGGACATGGACATTCCCAGTGACCCGTCCACAGCCATCTCTGGGAACTCCAACATCCTACTCTGTGCCAGTGCTGAAGTAAACATCTGCGACCTTGAGCCCTCTTTGGATATGAAGGAGGGGCTCCTGGACAACCTGCTGCCCAGCATGGAGGAGAAAGTCCCCACAGAGACTGCCCGCTCTGTACCAGACATTGACCTGAGCGGTTCCCTTGGGGTTACGGACTGGGAAACCCTGTACAAATCTGTGTCTAACGACCTAGAGCCTCTGAGCACTCCTGTTGTGACCTCGACCCCCACCTGTAGCAGCTACCTGACCATTTTCACATTCTCCTGTCCCGAGCTCGACTCCCTTGGAGAGGGGTTTGACGGTCGCAAAAGTGGAGTGGGCAAGGCTGAATCTGTTGATATCCTCAAGTCTCCAACCTTGTTGGCCTTATAATGTATGCAGAGGGAGTTGATTGGTGGATCACTGCAGTTGGTATCCCCAATTGTAATAAGATATCAGAGACTTGCTGTGGTGTCAGCACTTCAGTTTGAGGATTACATCAATGAAATGTGTTACTTGACTAAGCAAGTATAAACTTCTTCCAGATACAATTGATGTAGCTGAAAGCATGGCTATACATTTTGCAGATGGGGATGAAGTATGTTCTGGTTTTAACGCATGCCTAGGAATTCCAAATAATGTTCATATATGTTTGATCTGGTAAACTGTATTGTGGAATTGACTGTATGGTTTTGTGCTTCAATGGGAATAGTATATCAATAGCAATGAATGTTGTGTTAAAGTAAACATCCATGTTCAGTACTTACATAGATACCTCAATGTCACCCACTGTGATTTGACCTCATTGTTACAATGTTTAGAGTTTTCCATGAAAACATCCAGTGCTATATCTATCAAGATGTAATTTATGATGATTTATTTTTTTACCTCAGATTTGGACTTGTTTGTCAAATAAAAAAAGTTAATGAGCATTGATTGCTTATTGATAAATATTCACATTAAATATTCATCAAAAGTGATGTTGGGTGCTTTTTTGATTGTTAAACATCACACATACCAGCTAGTGTTGCTCCATCAAGTTTCACAATTAATACATTTCATAATTATAGAAAACAATACATTCTATGATCACCTGAATATCTAGAAACAACCCGCAATGAATTTGATCTGGATGCTCCCCTTGTTTGTAGTTTATCTTAATTGTTGTAGAAAATATCTCTCTCTCTTCTCTCTCTCTTCTCTCTCTCTCTCTGTGTCTCTGGAAAAGAAGGTGAGAGTATTGATATTGTGAATTATTCAAACAAAAATGGCGTTTATAGGCATTAATGGCAGGTGTAAATTACACACGAAATCCCAATTGAGGTGCGTGGGCAGAGGACAGGATCTGTCCTGCTCTGCACTGGGTCAGTGGAGGGGTTTGTTTTCTGGTTTCTAGGGGAGGGGCGGATAGGACTTCCCCACTTCTTGCTCCCACTTTGAGCTGTGCTTTTTACATCCCAGTTTACGTCTAGTTGGCATAACTCATTTCCGCATTCCCAAATCCTCCCAGATAGGGATCACTATTTAAACGGGCTGATGCAACGGTTTCCACTTTTTAAAATATACTCTCGACCTTCAGCTGACAAGAAGAAAGGACAACTGTTGCACTCGGGATCAAAGTCAGGTAATACATTTTCGTAGTCGAGAAACATTTATTATACTGGGGCGCCACACTTGAGTTGCGAATGTGTGCAATTCATGAGTTTTTCAGTGGACAATTGTGCACAGTCGTGCAATTGTGTAATCCCGTTCTTTCGTTCACTTTGGATTGGGCAGCAATAGCCTAATTGACGCATTTATGGAGATTATAAACGTTCTTCATGAGACATAACTTTACACTCAGTGGTGTTCTTCTGTTTAGTATGCACGCTTGCAGACCTACACGTTTATTCATCCCAATAAAGTGGTTCTCTGCAACTTAATTTTTCCTGAACGAACATTTTATAATTGATTTAACGTTTCATCACTGCAAAAGTGCAAAAGGCCGTTACATAACATGCATGCCGTACTGAATAATAACTTCTGCTTTGAAATGAGTCATGACTCAAGTGTATCATTATTAACCGAGGTTTACTTTTCTTGTTGCTGTGTAAACACGGGCTTTCAGGAGTTTTACAAAAACGTGATGGAATTCTGACAATGTATCAATTTAGTAGGTAGCCTACTACTTACAGTGGACGCTGGATCTATTTTTCTGTCAAATAAAATAGGCTCCTGGTAATAATGTTCATTTCACAACTAATTCAGCGCTCTGCTAAAGGTTTCTTTATTTTTTCACTTCCTGTTTTAGTTTTGAAACTTTCACTGTTGCATATCCAAATCATTGAGTAATGAACACATTTGTATCGTTCTTATTCATATAATACATATTTGTATTTAATGACATTTTCCAATCTGCCTTTATTGGTACAGATTATTGGCATGAATGGTGAGGTTGCAGGCACACAGTCCTCAATTGAAAACCTCCAAAGGCGTCTATCAAAGCTAGACGTGAGGAACCACTTTGGACCAGATTGACATGAGACATTTAGATTGCGCATAAACCCTGCCTTATTGTTCACCATTCATTACTTTCACCGGGAGGGAGAAAACAACATGTTTCTTTGTGAATGCAATGTAACTGCGCTTTACAGGACCACAGGGCATTACATTAAGATATACATTTTGTTCATTTGGCAGATGCACTTATCCAGAGCAACTTAGTCAGGGCATTAAAATAAATGACCAAGATGTATTTGTCTCTAATACAAGGACAACAATAAATCTATTAGATCATTTTCTTAGATATCTGCAATAACTGTAACTGCAGTTAGCAGGCACATAAACTGTGCTATGGAGATATTTGTATGATTGTTAATTAAAATTGTCTGCACATTCTTATGGCTTTGTTTATAGACACACATTACAGTTGTTGCATAAAAAAAAAACATTACGGAGACCTGGTTGTTGAAGTATGTGACTACTGCATAGGCTACTAAAGCTGCCACAAAGGTCATTGTCATCATGTAGCATTGCAACTAACATCATAACAGTACTAGTTTTAACAATACCAGAGGAGTTCCACATATTACTTCCAGGTTTTTGGCCTTGATACTTTTCTTTTGAGGAACTTTAGAACTGAAACGAATTATATGCTGAGACAAAATTATGGACATTTGCTTGTATTTTCTTGACTTAAAAATTGGTTTCAGTCCGGTACAATCAAAATGTGCACCACACAGCAAAAATTTAATCACGTTCTGCACATAACCTGTCTTAGCCTGCGTCACCTTTTGCTAAGACATACCAATATCTATTCTGTTAGCTCTCTCTCTCTCTCCATCTATCCAGGCAAAAGTTTGGACGCACTTACTCATTCCAGGGTTTTTCTTTATTTGTACTATTTTCACCGTTGTAGAATAATAGTGAAGGCATAACTATGAAATAACACATGGAATCATGTAGTAACCAAAAAAGTTTTAAACAAATAAAAATGTATTTTAAATTCTTCAAAGTAGCCACCCTTTGCCTTAATGATAGCTTTGCACACACTGAGCATTCTCTCAACCAGCTTCATGAGGAATGCTTTTCCAACAGTCTTGAAGGAGTTCCCACATATGCTGAGCACTTGTTGGCTGCTTTACCTTCACTCTGCGGTCCAACTCATCCCAAACCATCTCAATTGGGTTGAGGTTGGGTGATTGTGGAGGCCAGGTCATCTGATGCAGCACTCCATCACTCTCCTTCTTGGTCAAATAGTCCTTACACAGCCTGGAGGTGTGATGGGTCATTGTCCTGTTGAAAAACAAATGATAGTCCAACTAAGCGCAAACCAGATGGGACGGCGTATTGCTGCTGAATGCTGTGGTAGTTATGCTGGTTGAGTTTGACTTGAATTCTAAATAAATCACAGACAGTGTCACCAGCAAAGCACCCGCACACCATCACTCCACCTCCTCCATGCTTCACGGTGGTAACCACACATGTGGAGATCATCCGTTCACCTACTCTAACAAAGACACGACGGTTGGAACCAAAAATCAGACCAAAGGACAGATTTCTACTGGTCTAATGTCCATTGCTCATTTTTCTTGGCCCAAGCAAGTCTCTTCTTCTTATTGGTGTCATTTAGTAGTGGTTTCTTGCAGCAATTCGACCATAAAGGCCTGATTCACACAGTCTCCTCTGAACAGTTGATGTTGAGATGTGTCTGTTACTTGAACTTTATTTGGGCTGCAATCTAAGGCTGGTAACTCTAATGAACGTATCCACTGCAGCAGAGGTAACGCTGAGCCTTTCTTTTCCTGTGGTGGTTCTCATGAGAGCCAGTTTCATCATAGCACTTGATGTTTTTTGCGACTGCACTAGAAGAAACTTTGAAAGTTCTTGACATTTTCCAAATTGACTGACCATGTGTCACGTCCTGACCAGCAGAGGGAGTAGTTGTTTAGTATTTTGGTCAGGACGTGGCAGAGGGATATTTGTTTTGTATGGTGGGGGTTTTGTGTGTGTTGTAGAGGGGTGTTTGATTTATGTGTTCCTGGGTTTTGGGTGTATGTTCTAGGTTAGTATGTTCTAGGTTGTATTTCTGCATTCTGTCTAGTTTAGGTTTTCTATGTTTAGGTTTGGACGCTGGACTCTCAATTGGAGGCAGGTGTTTCTCGTTGCCTCTGATTGAGAGTCCTATATATGGGTAATTGTTTGGTGTGGTGTTTGTGGGAGATTGTTTCTTGTTTTGCCTGTGTGAGCATGACAAGACTGTTTTGTTGTTTGTGCGTGTTTTTGTTTTGTTATTTTTGGTGTTCTCTTGATTTAAAATAAATTACAAGATGAGCATCCACATTCCTGCTGCGTTTTGGTCCTCTATCCCCGACGACAACCGTTACAGAATGTCCCACCACAAATGGACCAAGCAGCGGAGTAAGGAGCAAGGGGAATTCGGTGAGGACCGGGAACGCTACCGGGGTACACGACTGGCGAAGAAACCGGAGAGGCAGCCCCAAGACATTTTTTGGGGGGGCACACGGACAGATCGGCGGAGCCGAGAATGGAACCAGAGCTAGTCGGGTTAAAATTGGAGGTGAGAGAAACAGACTATAAAGGAGTTGATGGGAAAATTGGAGGAGAAAGGGATGAGAGAGCTACTGTGTTGGTGTATTAGGCACAACATTCGCCCTACAGAGCGTGTCCTAATGATATCACCTGAGTTAGCGTTTATTACTAGTCCTGAGGTGCGTGCTAGCTGTCTGGTGAGGATAGTACCAGCACCACGCACCAGGCCTCCAGTTCGTCAGCCCAGTCCAACTCGTCCTGTTCCCGCTCCCCGCACTAGCCCTGAAGTGCGAACCCCTAGTCTGGCACGTCCAGTACCAGCACCACACACCTGGCTTCCAGCGCGTCAGCCCAGTCCGGTACGTCCTGTTCCTGCTCTCCGCACTAGCCCTGAGGTGCGTGTTCCCAGGCTGATACCTCCAGTACTAGCACCACGTATCAGGATCCAGTGCATCAGCCCAGTCCGACTCGTCCTGTTCCCGCTCCCCGCACTAGCCCTGAGGTGCGCGTTCCCAGGCTGGCACATCCAGTACCAGTACCACGCATCAGGCTTCCAGTCCGGCACCAGTGTGTAGTCCGGAGTATCTGGCACCAGTGTGCAGTCCGGAGTATCCGGCACCATTGTCTAGTTCGGAACCGAGGGGGTCTGCCTGCGACCCGGAACCGGGTTAGTCTGCCTATGACCCGGAACTGAGTATGTCTATTGACGATCTGGAACTGAATATGAGTAACTGTGTTTCAAATGAGTCTGCCTACAGTGTGGAACGGAAGAGGTCTGCCTATGATCCGGAACGAGGGGAGTCTGCCTACGGCCCGAAACTGATCAAGTCTGTCTGCATTCTGGAGGACAGTAGGCCGGAGCCAGAACCACCTCCTGTATATGTGGGTTGGGGTGGGGGGTGTAGCACAAGTGCCGTCGGTGACAGCAGCCACCCTCCCTTCCCTCCCTTTAGTTTAGGGGGATTTTTTTTTTTTTGGGGGGGGGTTGCTTATTTATGAGGTGCATCCGGGGTCTGCACCTTTAGGGGGGGGCGGGGGGGGGGGGGGGTACTGTCACGTCCTGACCAGCAGAGGGAGTAGTTTAGTATTTTGGTCAGGACGTGGCAGATGGATGTTTTGTATGGTGGGGGTTTTGTGTGTGTGTGTGTGTTGTAGAGGGGTGTTTGATTTGTGTTCCTGGGTTTTGGGTGTATGTTCTAGGTTAGTATGTTCTAGGTTGTATTTCTGCATTCTGTCTAGTTTAGTTTTTGGGTGCTGGACTCACAATTGGAGGCAGGTGTTTCTCGTTGCCTCAGAGTCCTATATATGGGTAATTGTTTGGTGTAGTGTTTGTGGGAGATTGTTTCTTGTTTTGCCTGTGTGAGCCTGACAAGACTGTTTTGTTGTTTGTGTGTGTTTTTGTTTTGTTATTTTTGGTGTTCTCTTGATTTAAAATAAAATACAAGATGAGCATCCACATTCCTGCTGCATTTTGGTCCTCTATCCCCGACGACAACCGTTACACCATGTCTTAAAGTAATGGACTATCATTTCTCCTTGCTTATTTGAGCTGTTCTTGCCGTAATATGGACTTAGTCTTTTACCAAATAGGGTTATCTTCTGTATACCACCCCTACCTTGTCACAACACAACTGATTGTCTCAAACGCATTAAGGAAAGAAATTCCACTAACTTTTAAAGGCACAGTTGTTAATTGAAATGCATTCCAGGTGAAGCTGGTTGAGAGAATGCCAAGAGTGTGCAAAGCTGTCAAGGCAAAGGGTGGGTACTTTGAAGAATCTAAAATATAACATGTATTTTGATTTAACACTTTTGGCTACTACATGATTCCATATGTGTTATTTCATAGTGTTGATGTCTTCACTATTATTCTACAATGTAATAATAAAGAAAAACCCTGGCATGAGTAGGTGTCCAAACATTTGACTGGTACTGTGTGTGATATGACAATTACCAGATTTTCATCCGTAAAGCCAAATTGGGTTGTATCTGTGCAATGGTAATATTTTAGTAAATTATTTACTTAGTTGAACAGAATCTGCTGTAAAAGGAGGGCAAATGGAAGCTGTGGGTAGATTTAATGTTGCACATTAGGGCAGTTAGGTGGTGGAGGGAGGGGGCAGGTAGAAAGGGGTCGAGTATTCTTGCGTGAAACAGGCTACACTTGCATGCAAGTACACAAAAACCTCAAATGACTTGTCTTGGTACCTTGCCCAGAGTGAGGTTATTGGCTTACTTTGCTTGGCTCCCATTAATTGCAACTCAACATTGTACGACTAAACCGCATAGGCCCAGGCTGTATAGACATTGAAGGAAACCTTCAGTACTTTCTATTATTTGGGTAGGATCAGAGGTCAGTGTAGGACATCCTGTATCAATGTATCCTGGGTTTGAGTTGGTGGATTACCGGATTACAGGATTACAGTAATCCACCAACTCAAACCCAGGATACATTGATACAGGATGTCCTACACTGACCTCTGATCCTACCCAAATAATAGAAAGTACTGAAGGTTTCCTTCAATGTCTATACAGCCTGGGCCTATGCCGTTTAGTCGTACAATGTTGAGTTGCAATTAATGGGAGCCAAGCAAAGTAAGCCAATAACCTCAACACTCTTTTACTAATTAGAAGTTTTATTAGCCGTATGTACGGGATACACATGGTATTCACCATCCAACAAAATGCTTACTTGCAGGTTCCTTCACAACAGGAATAATCAATAATAAAATATGAAAATACGAACATAAAGTAAATGGCTCAGTACAACAGAATAAACATTTTAGCATAAGTATAATACAGGAAGGCACAATGTTTAGTTGGTGGAGAGTCTGTACAGGTGGTTAGTGTTCAGCAGTCTGATGGCTTGTAGATAGAAACTGTCTCTGAGCCTGTTGGTATCAGACCTCAAGCTCTGATACCGACTGCCTGATGGTAAGGGAGTGAACAGCTCTTGGCTGGGGTGTGTGGGTTCGTTAATGATGCTGCGGGCCTTCCTCAGGCACCGTTCTGAGTAGATTTCCTTTGATGGGTTGGAGCACGGTCCCAGTGATGTACTGGGCCATCTTCATCACAAGCTGGAGGGCCTTGCGGTCGTGGATGGAGCCATTTTCGTACCAGGACGCGTTGCAACCAGTCAGGGCGCTCTCGATGGTGCAGCAGAAGTATATGGAGAGGACCAGGGTGGCATGCGAATTTCTTCAGCTGCCTTAGGAAGTAGAGCCGCTGTTGCACCCTCTTGACAAGAGTGGTGGTGGTGTTGGTCAATGTCATGTCCTCAGTGATGTGGACGCGGAGGAAATTAAAACTGCTGACTCTCTACTGCAGTCCCGTTGATTTGAGTCAGGTCATGTTCCCTCCTCTGCTTCCTGAAGTCAACAATCAACTCCTTTGTTTTGCTGATGTTGAGGGAGAGGTTGCAAGTTCACTTACCTCCTCCCTATAACTAACAACAAGTCAGCCTATCAGGCCTATAATTGTGGTGTCATCAGCAAACTTGATGGAATTGGTGTCATGCAAAGCCATGCAGTCGTAGGTGTATAGGAAGTACAGCAGAGGGCCGAGGAAACATCCCTAGGGGGCACTTTAAGAGTCAGTGTGGAGGAGGTGTTGCCAATCCTCACAGCCTGTGCTCTGTTCAGGAAGTCCAGGGTCCAGTTGCAGAGGGTGGTGTCCAGACCCACAGCTTGGTGTTGAGCTTGGAGGGAACAATAGTGTTGAATGCTGTACTGTAGTCAATGAACAGTATTCTCACATAGGTGTTCCTGTTGTCCAGATGTGTTACGGCTGTGTGAATAGCGATGGAAATGGCATCTTATGGCATGCTAACCTCCCAAACAAAGAAAACACTTTCTATTTGTTTTTCCTCATCATTCACTTAGCCATTACTTGAATGGTTGCATATCCTGCTGAGTTCAAGCGATTTCTATTTTTAGATATTTTGGAAGGATACTGTACATTCAGAACAAAGGTAAACGCTAATATGATTCTTTACCCAGGTTGTACCCCAGGGGTGTTATTTAGTTGGTGTTGTGAGTATTTGCTCGTGTGCCTGTAAGTCCATTTCAGTCCATAATGTGGTGGGAAATGTGAAATCAGACAGTGGTCTTGTCTGCAGCATGCAACAGGCTCTGATATCCTTGGGAGAGTTGTGGTATTTAGCTGTTGTTCTTGGCTACCTCTCTCTACGCACCTTCTCTTTGATTTTAGAGCAGGTTGATTTTCATGGCAACCTTGGCATTGAATAGTAGCAAAATAATGAATGGCTGATGCAAGCTTACAAATGAGTGAGGCAAAATTTTGTAGAGTCAAGCAGTTAATTTTAAATGGTTTTGTTTAAACAAACTATATTGAGACACTGTTAAGTGAGCTACAGTGTAACCTAAACTCAGCAAAAAAAGAAACGGCCCTTTTTCAGGACCCTGTCTTTCAAAGATCATTCGTAAAAATCCAAATAACTTCACAGATCTTCATTGTAAAGGGTTTAAACACTGTTTCCCATGCTTGTTCAATGAACCATAAACAATTAATGAACATGCACCTGTGGAACGGTCGTTAAATTAAATCAAATTTATTTATATAGCCCTTCTTACATCAGCTGATATATCAAAGTGCTGTACAGAAACCCAGCCTAAAACCCCAAACAGCAAGCAGATCAGGTGTAGAAGCACGGTGGCTAGGAAAAACTCCCTAGAAAGGACAAAACCTAGGAAGAAACTTAGAGAGGAACCAGGCTATGAGGGGTGGCCAGTCCTCTTCTGGCTGTGCCGAGTGGAGATTATAATAAAACATGGCCAAGATGTTCAAATGTTCATAAATGACCAGTATGGTCAAATAATAGTAATCACAGTGAACAGGTCAGGGTTCCATAGCCGCAGGCAGAACAGTTGAAACTGAAGCAGCAGCACGGCCAGGTGGACTGGGGACTACAAGGAGTCATCATGCCAGGTAGTCCTGAGGCATGGTCCTAGGGCTCAGGTCCTCCGAGAGAAAGAAAGAGAATTAGAGAGAGCATACTTAAATTCACACAAGACACCGGAAAAGACAGGAGAAAAACTCCAGATATAAGACTGACCCTAGCCCCCCGACACATAAACTACTGCATCATAAATACTGGAGGCTGAGACAGGAGGGGTCAGGAGACACTGTGGCCCCATCCGATGATATCCCCGGACAGGGCCAAACAGGCAGGATATAACCCCACCCACTTTGCCAAAGCACAGTCCCCGCACCACCACATCATTAAGACACTAACAGCGTACAGACAGTAGGCAATTAAGGTCACAGTTATGAAAACTTAGGACACTAAAGAGGCCTTTCTACTGACTCTGAAAAACACCAAAAGAAAGATGCCTAGGGTCCCTGCTCATCTGCATGAACGTGCCTTAGGCATGCTGCAAGGAGGCATGAGGACTGCAGATGTGGCCAGGGCAAAAAATTGCAATGTCTGTACTGTGAGACGCCAAAGACAGCGCTATATGGAGACAGGATGGACAGCTGATCGTCCTTGCAGTGGTAGACCATGTGTAACAGCACCTGCACAGGATCGGTACATCCAAACATCACACCTGTGGGACAGGTACAGGATGGCAACAACAACTGCCCGAGTTACACCAGGAATGCACAATCCCTCCATCAGTGCTCAGACTGTCCACAATAGGCTGAGAGAGGCTGGACTGAGGGCTTGTAGGCCTGTTGTAAGGCAGGTCCTCAGCAGACATCACCGGCAACAACGTCGCCTATGGGCACAAACCCACCGTCGCTGGACCAGACAGGACTGGCAAAAAGTGCTCTTCACTGACTAGTCGCGGTTTTGTCTCACCAGGGGTGATGGTCGGATTCGCGTTTATCTTCGAAGGAATGAGCGTTACACCGAGACCTGTAATTTGGAGCGGGATCGATTTGGAGGTGGAGGGTCCGTCATGGTCTGGGGTGGTGTGTCACAGCATCATCGGACTGAGCTTGTTGTCATTGCAGGCAATCTCAACGCTGTGTGTTACAGGGAAGACATCCTCCTCCCTCATGTGGGACCCTTCCTGCAGGCTCATCCTGACATGACCCTCCAGCATGACAATGCCACCAGCTATACTGCTCGATCTGTGCGTGATTTCCTGCAAGACAGGAATGTCAGTGTTCTGCCATGGCCAGCGACGAGCCCGGATCTCAATCCCATTGAGCACGTCTGGGACCTGTTGGATCGGAGGGTGAGGGCTAGGACCATTCCCCCCAAAAATGTCTGGGAACTTGCAGGTGCCTTGGTGGAAGAGTGGGGTAACATCTCACAGCAAGAACTGGCAAATCTGGTGCAGTCCATGAGGAGGAGATGCATTGCAGTACTTAATGCAGCTGGTGGCCACACCAGATATTGACTTACTTTTGATTTTGACCCTCCCCTTTGTTCAGGGACACATTATTCCATTTATGTTAGTCGCATGTCTGTGGAACTTGTTCAGTTTGTCTCAGTTGTTGAATCTTGTTATGTTCATACAAATATTTATACATGTTAAGTTTGCTGAAAATAAACGCAGTTGACAGTGAGAGGACGTTTCTTCTTTTGCTGAGTTTATATACTATACCCTATCTGTCATCCTACCAAATTAATTACTTGCTACTCAAGGCAGATGTCCTTGCAAAACTTTGCATTCGGAAAGTATTCAGACTCCTAGACTCTTTCCAAATTTTGTTACGTTTCAGCCATATTCTAAAACTGATTAAGTAGTTTTTTCCCCTTATCAATCTACACACAATTACCCCATAATAACAAATCAAAAACAGGTTTTTAGACATTTGCAAATGTATTGAAAAAAAGAAATATGTGATATAAGTATTCAGACCCTTTATTCAGTACTTTGTTGAAGCACCTTTGGCAGCGATTACAGCCTCAAGTCTTCTTTGGTATGACGCTACAAGCTTGGCACACCTGTATTTGGGGAGTTTCTCCCATTCTTCGCTGCAGATCCTCAAGCTATGTCATATTCGATGGGGAGATTCAGGTCTCCAGTCCTGGCTCTGTCTGGGTCACTCAAGGACATTCAGAGACTTGTCCTGAAGCCACTCCTGCGTTGTCTTGGCTGTGTGCTTAGGGTCATTGTCCTGTTGGAAGGTGAACCTTTGCCCCAGTTTGAGGTCCTGAGCACTCTGGAGCAGGTTTTCATCAAGGATCTCTCTGTACTTTGCTCCGTTCATCTTTCCCTTGATCCTAACTAGTCTCCCAGTCCATGCTGCTGAAAACATCCCCACAGCAGGATGCTGCCACCACCATGCTTCACCTTAGGGATGTTGCCAGGTTTCCTCCAGATGTGACACTTGGCATTCAGGCCAAATAGTTCAATCATGTTTTCATCAGACCAGAGAATCTTGTTTCGAATGGTCTGAGAGTCTCTGTTAGGTGCCTTTTGGCAATCTCCAAGCAGACTGTCATGTGCCCTTTACTGAGGAGTGGCTTCCGTCTGGCCACTCTACCATAAAGACCTGATTGGTGAAGTGCTGCAGAGATGGTTGTCCTTCTGGAAGGTTCTCCCATCTCCACAGAGGAACTCTGGAGCTCTGTCAGAGTGATCATTGGGTTCTTGGTCACCTCCCTGACCAAGGCCTTTCTCCCCTGATTGCTCAGTTTGGCCGGGCAGCCAGTTCTAGGAAGAGTCTTGGGAGTTCCAAACTTCTTCCATTTAAGAATGATGGAGGCCACTGTGTTCTTGGTCCTTCAATACTGCGGAAATTTGTTGGAACCCTTCTCCAGATCTGTGCCTCGACACAATCATGTCTTGGAGCTCTACGGACAATTCCTTCGACCTCATGGCTTGGTTTTTGCTCTGTCAACTCTGGGACCTTATCTAGACAGGCATGTGCCTTTCCAAATCATGTCCAGTCAATTGAATTTACCACAGGTGGACTCCAATCAAGTTGTAAACATCTCAAGGACGATCAATGGAAACAGGATGCACCTGAGCTCAATTTCAAGTCTCATAGCAAAGGGTCTCAATACTTATGTAAATAAGGTATTTCTGTTTTTTATTTGTAATACATTTGCAGAAATGTCTAAAAATCTGTTTTTGCTTTGGCATTATAGGGTATTGTGTGTTGATTAATGATTTTTTTAATCTAAAATGGATTAATGTAATGTAACAAAATGTGGAAAAAGTGAAGAGGTCTGAATACTTTCCGAATGCACATCACTACAGTTATAAACAAAACAGATTTACAGGCAAGACGCTGATGAACAAGTATGACACCATAGCTCTTGGATATTGTCAGTTTAGTCAGACAAAATAGGAGGAGAAGGGATAGAGGAAGGGCCTTTATCAGAGGACCAGGGTTGGCCACATTGTCCTGAGATCCTCCAGCCACATTCCACCTCCCTGACATGGAGAAAAGGCTCATATGGAGGAAAACATGGGAAATGAGTGTTTGTTGGCAATGGCAGTCTGTAGCTCTCCTTGGGATAAAGTGGAACGTGTCTGAGTCTACTTTTGTGCAGGGTTGTGTGCCTCTCTTGGCCTCCTTGGGAATATATATATATATTTTTTAAAACATAGATCCTTGCCAAGACCTCTGTAAATGGGAGTATACATACATTCCAGAAAAAAAGAGAGCCTCGGCCTCCTGCTCTGCAACAGGCCAACATTTCATTAGAGAAGGCTGCCAGGGAGACCAGGTGCACCCGTGGAAATGACTCCTTTAAAGCCCTTTAGCAGACTGAAATGAAAGTAAACCAATTATCTGTCTACTATACCAAAACTAGAAGCAGGTTTGAAATGTGAATATTTGGGGTAAAATGTATTCAGATCTTTTACTCTGGTACAGCTGCAAAATGTTGCGAAATATTCAGAACATGGGGACAAGGTGGTGAATTGTACATCTCAATCCATGTCTTTTGATTTTCTTAATATATTTTCCTGCCTTTTTGTCCCTGTTCCTATCAGCTGTGGTCACGGCTGGGTCTTATATGATGCCGGGACCAATCCCAGATCCTCGGATGACAGCCGGCTCATTGCCCAGCCTGGGTCCCCTGGCAGGGATCCCCTACACCACACTGACTGACCAGCTCAAATACGCCAACCTCCGGGAACTGGGGGCCATGCTCTCTCCACTGCACTTCCTGGGCAAGCTAGGGAAGAGGCCCCTAACCATCAAAACAGAGGTGAGAATGAAAGTTTTGCTTTGGTTCTTGAAGATGTTGTGAGAAGTTGAAATTCAGATATCTTTCAGGTAATTTCACTGTTTAAGACCGTCATTTTTTCCCCCCCTAACTTTTCTAACCATCACAGAAGTTTTAGTTTGAAATAAAATCTAAAGGTCCAATGCAGCCGTTTTTATCACAATATCAAATCATTTCTAGATAACAATTAAGTACCATACTGTGATTGTTTTCAATTAAAATGGTCAAAAAGAAACAAATAGCCTCTTTTAGCAAAGAGCAACTTATCAAGCAAGAAGTTTGCAAGGACCGTCTGAGTGGTCTGATTGGGGTGGGGAAAACGGAAAACTATCTGATATTTGCGTAGAGGTTTGGAACTATTTTTCTTATTGGTCTAACTAATTTACCGCCTGGTGAATAGACCAAGCGGTAGTGATGGGTAACCAATGCCATTGGGGCTTTCACTAAATTGTGCCGAAAAACAGTTAATTACTCTGAACTTTTAACACAGTGCACATTAGAGACATCTACTCGTCAGGAATACATCTCAGCATGGGTGTTTATATAAACCTGTTTTCCCATTGCCTCTATAAAAATGTTGTGGGGCAATGGCTAGGCGTGAGCATTGGTAAACAACATTTAGTTAGAATGTTGGGTTCACATCCTACTTAGTAACCTTTTTGCCCTGTTTATTTGTTTTATTTTTTTTTACTGTGCATCCATGGTTAGTGCTAAGTGATTTAACCAAAATGTCGGTTGTTTTTCGGGTTTTAAACAACTTATTGACTGACTTCGGTTCAATTATTTGAATTCCATTTAGTTATTTTTTTTCTTCTTCTTTGAACTCAATGTGCACATTGCTCTAGAAATAAATCCAATCCAGTTTGAACTGTACGATGTAGTAAGGAGTTGTAGTTTCCAACAGGCCAATATTCTACATAGTTTAGTGCATTAAACTGTGGTAATTAACTACAATGACCATAATCCATAACGCATCTACTTGGTCTGTGTATCATTTATGACTGCTATGGAAGAGACAAGAATTCGCAATCGTGAGGAGATATAGAGAGCAGCTGATGCTTCTCAAGGTATCTTTACCTGAAAATGCATGATCAAAGTAATTGATAGTTGGTATTCAGCAGTCATAAAAGTATGCATTATTTACTTTGAAGAACTACAAAAGTGATTTTTGTCAGACAGAACAGGCAGCAGCTCTACAGAGATGAGATGATGACTTGCTTAAAATGAAATAATAGTAATCAAATAAAATACACAACTGAAATATTTGATTAAAGTGAATAAATTATAGTTAGTATGTGATAAACAGTAATGGGCAATCATGGAACTTTTATTAATTGTTTTATTCTGTGTTACAGCATTCAACCCAAACAATTGAAACCGAAAACAGTAATTATTTTTTCAAATCATTTTATCGAAACACCAGCATCCCGGAGACGCCTCTTCACTGTTGACGTTGACTGGTGTTTTGCGGGTACTATTTAATGAAGCTGCCAGTTGAGGACTTGTGAGGTGTCTGTTTCTCAAACTAGACACTAATGTACTTGTCCTCTTTCTCAGTTGTGCACCGGGGCCTCCCACTCTTCTTTCTATTCTGGTTAGAGACAGTTTGTGCTGTGCTGTGAAGGGGTAGGCCATTTTGAGCCTGTAATCGACACTGTAATCAACACTGTCTAAACTGTATTTCTGATCAATTTGATGTTATTTTAATGGACGAAAAATTAGCTTTTCTTTCAAAAACAAGGACATTTCTAAGTATCCCCAAACTATTGAACGGGTATGTAATACATACATATATATATACACATACATACATACATACATACATACATATTTTTTACAATGGAGCCACAGTCTTTTGTATGATTTAGGATGTTAAATAAAAATCGGAACAGCCTATGCTTATCAAAACTCATGATTTAAAAGTTAGAAATACAATGTAACCAGTGTTTCAAAGAAAATAGAAGAAAAAAAAGAACATCCAAACAGGGATTCGTTCCTGTGCCTCAAGACCATAGACTCAGTTGCTGCTGCTGTACAGGCAGAACCACCTGTCATGGGAGAACTGGAGAAGAATGTTTATATTAACCCTGTAAATGGTGCCCAGCAGAGCTCAATGTTTTGGAAGCCACAGCGGGATCCACTGAGGGAGGGATCAAACTAAGCTTTGTACATCATTTATTACGTGGTAACTGCTTGTCAACATTGCTTTGGGTTTGAATTAAACTTTTTCAACTAACTTTTTCCAAATTAAAAAAACTTTGGATACATAATTTGATAATAACACCAATAACAACTACAAGAGCTGTTTAATTTACAATCACTGAGAAAGACAATTCTAAATAGGCACTCAAGATTCAATGGTGTGCTACAATTTCAGAATAGATTCTTCTACCTTATGGTGCTACTGTCACGGTTGTCGTCGGTAATGGAGGACCAAAACGCAGCAGGTATGTGTATGCTCATCTTGCTTTTTAATAAATACAAAATGAACACCAAAATAACAAAGAACGAACGATCAACAAAAACAGTCTGGTAAGGCACAAGGCTAAACACAGAACAATCTCCCACAAAATACAAGACAAACACACCCAACTAATATAGGACTTCCAATCAAAGGCAACACCAAACAGCTGCCTTCAATTGGAAGTCCAACCCCAATTAACTCAACATAGAAACACACACACTAGACTAACCATAGAATACATGAAAACCAAACAGTGCCCAAAAACCCCGGAATACTTAAATCAAATGCCCCTTCAACCAACACACTACCCCGAACCACATAAAACTAATACCCTCTGCCACGTCCTGACCAAACTACAATACCAATTAACCTTATACTGGCCAGGACGTGACAGCTACGCCCTGAGCTACAGTAGCTTTCCACCTGCTAAGAAGGTGAAATGTCTAGATAAAAACAAAAAGCTGCCAGCAGTGATGGGCTCTCTGTTACGACACCTGTCAGATGCTAGTGTGACCACCAACGCTTCCAATGTCATCATCACGTGGTATTGTTACTTTGATACAAGCATCGATATGTTGTGTCGAATCAGTAGTGCTATCAACCGTCCCATCACTACCACGCAGGTAAAAACTCAAACCCACCAAAACAGGCTGAAATGTATTTTCGAACAGCTCTTATGCTTAAATTGCATTTTCAGAATTTCACAATATTATTCCAACATCGTAGTGTGGACATACATACCAGTGGTGGTTAGTGCTGTTTATGATGGAGGACAAAATAAATGTTTCATGAGCATGGTCTTATTTCTGTTACAGAATATTGGATGACTGTCATTCATATTCCGTTCACCCAGTTCAGGCTACTACATGATAGTCAAATGTTCCCTATAGCCATCATGAGTTTGCTAAAACTTAGCATATGAATGAAAGTTTACAATGTAGGTGCATACAGGTTGAGAGAAATTTGAGGTGACAGTGACACATTGACAGTGACATTCAATACTGCCTTGCACACTCTTGCCTGCATCTAGCTTATCTAGGGTGTAATCATTAGTCCAACAGTTCCAAACAAGAGGACAAATTCTATTGGACAAATTCAGGTATTTTTATCCCCGTTTCGTTTGCTTCCGTTTTAAGAAACGTTTTTCAACAGAATTGGCAGAGTGAATCCCTGATCATGGGTAAACACCATGTTGTATTCCTTCTCGCCTCTATGCACGCTTCTCCTCTCACCTTTTTCCCTTCCTTTGTGGACTTCAATGCACAACACATCAGCTGTATGTGACCAGGCTAAAAAAAAATCCCACAATCATGCAGTAACATTAATGTTTAGTCAGTAGGCAGTTACACCGACGGGCCCTGGTGGCAATAAATTAATAAAACCAAAAGCTTACCTTGACATGGACGAGTTCCAATGTTGTTGGATAGTCATAGCCAGCTAACGTTAGCTAACATAGTATCCCTCTGTTTGAGCCTGGTGATTGAGTAGGCTAAACTAGCCAGCTGCATTTGCTAGCTAAGTGAACCTTAAAGTGAAAAATGACACTCTCCTCTCTTCTCTTTCATTTTTGAAAATATTCATTTGTTAAACTGTTAAACTATTGTCTTTCTCTCTCTGAGTCAATTACTCACCACATTTTATGCACTGCAGTGCTAGCTAGCTGTATCTTATGCTTTCAGTACTAGATTAATTATCTGATCCTTTGATTGGGTGGACAACGTGAGTTCATGCTGCAAGAGCCCTGATAGGTTGGAGGACGTCCTCCGGAAGCTGTCATAATTACGGTTTAAATCTATGGAAGGGGGTGAGAACCAAGAGCCTCCCAGGTTTTGTATTGAAGTCAATATACCAAGAGAAGGAGGGAAGCTAGCTGTCCTCTGGCTACACCATGGTGCTACCCTACAGAGTGCTGCTGAGGCTACTGTAGACCTTCATCGCAAAACAGTGTGGTTTAATCAATTATTTGGTGAAATGTGAATCTATTAAGTATAGTTTTGTCAATCTTTTACATTTATTTTTATGAAGTTTACTGAGGAGGATGGTCCTCCCCTTCCTCCTCTGAGGAGCCTCCGCTGACATGCATGCATGCATGCATACAGTACCAGTCAAATGTTTGGACACACCTACTCATTCCTGGGTTTTTCTTTATTATTATTATTATTTTCTACATTGTAGAATAATAGTGAAGACATCAAAACTATGAAATGACACATATGGAATCATGTAGTAACCAAACAAGTTTTCAACATATCAAAATATATTTGAGATTCTTCAAAGTAGCCACCCTTTGCCTTGATGACAGCTTTGCACACTCTTGACCTTCTCTCAACCAGCTTCACGAGGTAGTCACTTGGAATGCATTTCAAATTCAAGTGAATTTGTGGAATATCTTACCTTAATGTGTTTGAGCCAATCAGTTGATTTGTGACAAGGTAGGGGTGTTAGCCCTATTTGGTAAAATACCAAGTCCATATTATGGCAAGAACAGCTCAAATAAGCAAAGAAAAAACGACAGTCCATCATTACTTTAAGACATGAAGGTCAGTCAATCCGGAAAATTTCAAGAACTTTCAAAATTTCCTCTAGTTCAGTCGCAAAAACCATCAAGCGCTATGATGAAACTGGCTCTCATGAGGACCACCACATGAAAGGAAGATCCAGAGTTACTTCTGCTGCAGAGGATAAGTTCATTGGTTACCAGACTCAGAATTCGGCAGTTAACTGCACCTCAGATTGCAGCCCAAATAAATGCTTCACAGAGTTCAAGTAACACACATCTCAACATGAACTGTTCAGAGGAGACTGCATGAATCAGACCTTCATGGTCGAATTGCTACAAAGAAACCACTAATTAAGGACATCAATAATAAGAGGCTTGCTTGGGCCAAGAAACACGAGCAATGGACATTAGACCAGTGGAAATCTGTCCTTTGGTCTGATCAGTCCAAATTTGAGATTTTTGGTTACAACTGCCGTGTCTTTGTGAGACGCAGAGTATGTGTGGTTCCCACCGTGAAGCGTGGAGGAGGAGGTGTGATGGTGCTTTTCTGGTGACGCTGTCAGTGATTTATTTAGAATTCAAGGCACACTTAACCAGCATGGCTACCACAACATTCTGCAGCGATACGCCAGCCCATCTGGTTTGCACTTAGTCCCACTATTATTTGTTTTTCAACAGGACAATGACCCAACACACCTCCAGGCTGTGTAAGGGCTATTTGACCAAGAAGGAGAGTGATGGAGTGCTGCATCAGATGACCTGGCCTCCACAATCACCCGACCTCAACCAAATTGAGATGGTTTGGGATGAGTTGGACCGCAAAGTGAAGGAAAAGCAGCCAACAAGTGTTCCGCATATGTGGGAACTCCTTCAAGACTGTTGGAAAAGCATTCCTCAGGAAGCTGGTTGAGAGCATTTTTATTTAAAAAAAAATATATCTATCTATCTATCTATAGATATAGATATCGATATAGATATATATATATCACTTTTATTTAACCAGGTAGGCTAGTTGAGAAGAAGTTCTCATTTACAACTGCGGCCTGGCCAAGATAAAGCAAAAGCAGTGTGACACAGACAACACACAGTTACACATGGAATAAACAATAAACAAGTCAATGACACAGTAGGAAAAAAATAAAGTCTATATACAGTGTGTGCAAAAGGCATGAGGAGGTAGGCAATAAATAGGCCATAGTAGCGAAGAATTACAATTTAGCAGATTAACACTGGAGTGATAAATGAGCAGATGATGATGTGCAAGTAGAGATACTGGTGTGCAAAAGAGCAGAAAAGTAAATTAAAACAGTATGGGCATGAGGTAGGTAGATTGGGTGGGCTATTTACAGATGGACTATGTACAGCTGCAGCGACCAGATAGCTGATGTTTAAAGTTGGTGAGGGAAATAAAAGTCTCCAGCTTCAGCGATTTTTGCAATTCCTTCCAGTCACTGGCAGCAGAGAACTGGAAGGAAAGGCGGCCAAATGAGGTGTTGGCTTTGGGAATGACCAGAGAGATATACCTGCTGGAGTGCGTGCTACGGGTGGGTGTTGTTATCGTGACCAGTGAGCTGAGATAAGGCGGAGCTTTACCTAGCATAGACTTATAGATGACCTGGAGCCAGTGGGTCTGGCGACGAATATGTAGCGAGGGCCAGCCGACTAGAGCATACAGGTCGCAGTGGTGGGTGGTATAAGGCGCTTTGGTAACAAAACGGATGGCACTGTGATAGACTGCATCCAATTTGCTCAGTAGATTATTGGAAGCTATTTTGTAGATGACATCGCTGAAATCGAAGATCGGCAGGATAGTCAGTTTTACTAGGGTAAGTTTGGCAGCGTGAGTGAAGGAGGCTTTGTTGCCAAGGGTGTCCAAAGCTGTCGTCAAGGCAACGGGTGGATACTTTGAAGAATCTCAAATCTATTTTGATTTGTTTAAAACTTGTTTTGTTACTACATGATTCCATATGTGTTATTTCATAGTTTTGATGTCTTTACTATTATTCTACAATGTTTGGGTGTGTGTCACAGAATATCATGTTTTTGATTGCACTGGGCCTTTAATGTTGACCAATAGCATCACCTATTGGACAGAATTATCATTAAAACAAGTAACCCGCTTTTAGATTGTTTCCTGCAGTTGAACCATAATTGCGGGGTCCATTTTCCACCTTGTTCGGTTTTAAAATATGTTTGCATTTCCCTTTAATGTAGAGAGATGAGGAAGAAGACAGGAGGAAACGAAGGAGAGAGAAAAACAAAGTAGCAGCAGCACGCTGTAGAAACAAAAAAAAGGAGAGGACAGACTATCTACAAAGGGTGAGAGTTTTTTTTTTGAATGAAATGTGAAATAATTCTCCAGTTTTCTAGGAATAAGTAATGATATTCCTGCCCCCTCTGTCTCAGGAATCGGAGAGACTAGAGGTGATGAACTCTGAACTCAAAGCTCAGATTGAGGAGCTGAAGCATGAGCGGCAGCAGCTGATCATCATGTTGAATCGCCACCGCCCAACGTGCATAGTCAGGACGGACAGCGTCAAGACCCCTGAGAGTGAAGCCAACCCCCTGCTGGAGCAACTGGAGGGCAAGTGATGTCTCAGGACTCAGAGCTGAAGAGCAGGGTGTTGTTACAGTTTACAGTGAAGCCCCACTCCGGCCAACTAGCAACACTTCGGTATCTCTGGGTTCTTGGCTTAGAGGCAAACCAGCTAAGCACACCTGCCTGAAGCCAGAGAGCCTTTAAACACAAACATGACCCAATGTGACTGGACTTTGTGCTGGCAGTTAAACACTTTTATTTTGATGTTTTGTTATTGTTTCCATTCAGGTCCCCATAGCCTCAGCCACTATCACTGTAAATAAATAAATACATGGCTAAATGCAGCTTGGTGAGAAATACTACCACTCCTGGGCAACGTGACAGATCTCTCAGGCCCCTAGGCACAGTCAGAACTTGTCCTATGTTTGTTTTTAATTATGTGTACTGGTTATGAACTAGTAGGGTTTTTGAATATATTTCTTTCTCTGTATTACAGTATGTCCTGATGGCAGACCGGTTGAAACGTTTTATTTTTGTTGGCGCAGGCGTCATATATGCACATAGCCTATGTATGGACTGTTTACATTGTAGTTGGTCTGCTATTACTTCCAAATATGGTTCTTATTTTTAAACTTATTGTATATTATATCATATAGACACATATAAGCTATCACAAAAGGTGATACATTTTGTATTTCTGTTAAATAAATACATAGGTTCTTTTCTCCTTGGCTTTTGTTATGGTTTAGAACAGTGAACGTCTTTTCAAGTGGTCATTTAATCCGTGAGATGAATAATGCCATTACACAAATCCTAATTGTAAACGATATCAACCCTGGCACCACTACAAAATTACTATAAGTCCATGTAAATACAGCTGATGATTTGTCTATAAGGTTATTTAAATCAGCTGCTTGATTTGATCACTCTTCTCATTCATTAGTTTACAGGGTCAATTTTGTGTAACACTGCCATCTGATGGCAGATATTCATATAGGCGCACAGATTTTGACATGGGAGGCTATATGGACCATAGAGTAGACGTTAAAACCAGATATAGACACGCCTGGTTCCCAAATTGATTACCTATTATTTAAAAAATATATATATTTAACCTTTATTTAACCAGGTAGGCTAGTTGAGAACAAGTTCTCATTTACAACTGCGACCTGGCCAAGATAAAGCAAAGCAGTGCGATACAACAACACAGAGTTACACATGGAATAAACAAAACATACAGTCAATAACACAATAGAAAAAAGTAGATATACAGTGTGTGCAAATTAGGTAAGATAAGGGAGGTAAGGCAATAAATAGGCCATAGTGGCGAAATAATTACAATTTAGCAATTAAACACTGCAGTGATAGAGACTGGAGTGACAGATGTGCAGAAGATGAATGTGCAAGTAGAGATACTGGGGTGCAAAGGAGCAAAAATAAATAACAGTATGGGGATGAGGTAGTTGGATGGGCTATTTACAGAGGGGCTATGTACAGGTGCAGTGATCTGTGAGCTGCTCTGACAGCTGGTGCTTAAAGTTAGTGAGGGAGATATGAGTCTCCAGCTTAAGTGATTTTTGCAATTCATTCCAGTCATTGGCAGCAGAGAACTGGAAGGAAAGGCGGCCAAAGGAGGAATAGGCTTTGGCGACGAATATGAAGCGAGGGCCAGCCAACGAGCACATACAGGTCGCAGTGGTGGGTAGTATATGGGGCTTTGTTAACAAAACGGATGGCATTGTGATAGACTGCATCCAATTTGCTGAGTAGAGTGTTGGAGGCTATTTTGTAAATGACATCGCCGAAGTCAAGGATCTGTAGGATAGTCAGTTTTACGAGGGTATGTTTGGCAGCGTGAGTGAAGGATGCTTTGTTGCAAAATAAGAAGCAGATTCTCGATTTAATTTTGAATTGGAGATGCTTAATGTGAGTCTGGAAGGAGAGTTTACAGTCTAACCAGACACCTAGGTATTTGTAGATGTCCACATATTCTAAGTCGGAACAGTCCAGAGTAGTGATGCTGGACGGGCGGGCTGGTGCTGGTAGCGATCGGTTGAAGGGCATGCATTTAGTTTTACTTGCATTTAAGACCAGTTGGAGGCCACAGAAGGAGAGTTGTATGGCATTGACGCTCATCTGGAGGTTAGTTAACACAGTGTCCAAAGAAGGGCCAGAAGTATACAGAATGGTATCGTCTGCGTAGAGGTGGATCAGAGACTCACCAGCAGCAAGAGCGACATCACTGATGTATACAGATAAAAGAGTCGGCCTGAGAATTGAACCCTGTGGCACCGCCATAGAGACTGCCAGAGGTCCGGACAACAGGCCCTCCGATTTGACGCATTGAACTCTATCAGAGAAGTAGTTGGTGAACCAGGCGAGGCAATCATTTGAGAAACCAAGGCTATTGAGTCTGCCGATGAGGATGTAGTGATTGACAGAGTCGAAAGCCTTGGCCAGGTCAATGAATACGGCAGCACAGTATTGTTTCTTATCGATGGCGGTTACGATATCGTTTAGGAACTTGAGCGTGGCTGAGGTGCACCCATAACCAGCTCTGAAACCAGCTTGCATAGCGGAGAAGGTGCGGTGGGATTCGAAATGGTCGGTAATTTGTTTGTTGACTTGGCTTTCAAAGACCTTAGAAGGGCAGGGTAGGATAGATATAGGTCTGTAGCAGTTTGGGTCAAGAGTATCCCCTCCTTTGAAGAGGGGGATGACAGCAGCTGCTTTCCAATCTTTGGGAATCTCAGACAACACGAAAGAGAGGTTGAACAGGCTAGTAATAGGGATAGCAACAATTTCGGCAGATAATTTTAGAAAGAAAGGGTCCAGATTGTCTAGCCCGGCTGATTTGTAGGGGTCCATATTTTACAGCTCTTTCAGAACATCAGCTGACTGGATTTGGGAGAAGGAGAAATGGGGAAGGCTTGGGCGAGTAGCTGTGGGGGGTGCAGTGCTGTTGATCAGGGTAGGGGTAGCCAGGTGGAAAGCATGGCCAGCCGTAGAAAAATGCTTATTGAAATTCTCAATTATAGTGGATTTATCGGAGGTGACAGAGTTTCCTATCCTCAGTGCAGTGGGCAGCTGGGAGGAGGCGTTCTTATTCTCCATGGACTTTACAGTGTACCAGAACTTTTTTGAGTTTGTGTTGCAGGAAGCAAATTTCTGCTTGAAAAAGCTAGCCTTGGTTTTTCTAACTGCCTGTGTATATTGGTTTCTAACTTCCCTGAAATGTTGCATATCACGGGGGCTGTTCGATGCTAATGCAAAACGCCACAGGATGTTTTTGTGTTGGTTGAGGGCAGTCAGGTCTGGAGAGAACCAAGGGCTATATCTGTTCCTGGTTCTAAATGTCTTGAATGGGGCATGCTTATTTAAGATGGTGAGGAAGGCATTTAAAAAAAATAACCAGGCATCCTCTACTGACGGGATGAGGTCACTATCCTTCCAGGATACCCGGGCCAGGCTAACTCACTGAAATGTTTCAGGGAGCGTTTGACAGTGATATAGATGAATATATAGATTTGACGTTTAGATTTGACGTTTGACAGTGATATATTCAATATAGATGAAGTCTCTTGGTAGATAGTGTGGTCTACAGCTTATCATAAGGTACTCTACCTCAGGCGAGCAATATCTCAAGATTTCTTTAATATTAGACATCGAGCACCAGTGATTATTGACAAATAGACACACACTCCCGCCCCTCATCTTACCAGACATAGCTGCACTGTCCTGCCGATGCATGGAAAACCCAGCCAGCTCTATATTATCCGTGTCGTCGTTCAGCCACGACTTGGTGAAACATAAATATTACAGTTTTTAATGTCCCGATGATAGGACAGTCTTAATCGAAGATCGTCCAGTGTATTTTCCAATGATTGCACGTTGGCCAATAATACGGATGGTAGTGGAGATTTACTCACTCTTCTCTGAATTCTCACAACGCAACACAACCCGATCTCCGTCCCCTTTTTCTCCATCTTTTCTTCACGTGAATGACAGGGATTTGGGCCTGGTCTCGAGAAAGCTGTATATCCTTTGCATTGGACTCTTTAAATAAAAAATATTTGTCTAGATTGAGGTGAGTAATCGCTGTTCGGATGTCCAGAAGCTCTTTTCCGTCATGCGAGATGGTAGCAGCAACATTATGTACAAAATAAGGCACAAACGATGAAAAAAAAAAATAACAAAATAGCACAGTTGGTTAGGAGCCCATAAAACGGCAGCCATCCTCTCTGACGCCATTACTACTAATCCTTGCCTTTTGGCAATCCTGACTAGTCTCCCAGTCCCTGCCGCTGAAAATCATCACGGCATGATGCTGCCACCACCATGCTTCACCATAGGGATGATGTCAGGTTTCCTCCAGACTTGACGCTGGCATTCAGGCCAAAGAGTTCAATCTTGGTTTCATCAAACCAGAGAATCTTGTTTCTCATGATCTGAGAGTCTTTAGGTGCCTTTTGGCAAACTGCTAGCGGGCTGTCGTGCCTTTTCCTAAAGAGTGGCTTCCGTCTGGCCACTCCGCCATAAAGGCCTGGTTGGTGGAGTTTTGCAGAGATGGTTGTCCTTCTGGAAGGTTCTCCCATCTCCACAGAGGAACTCTGGAGCTCTGTCAGAGTGACCATCGCATTCTTGGTCACCTCCCTGACCAAGGCCCTTCTCCCCCGATTGTTCAGTTTGGCCGGGCGGCCAGTTATAGGAAGAGTCTTGGTGGTTCTAAACTTCTTCCATTTAAGAATGATGGAAGCCACTATGTTCTTCGGGACCTTCAATGCTGCAGACATTTTTTGGTACCATTCCCCAGATCTGTTCCTCGACACAATCCTGTCTGGGAGCTCTATGGACAATTCCTTTGACCACATGGCTTGGTTTTTGCTCTGACATGCACTGTGAAATGTGGAACCTTATATAGACAGGTGTGTGCCTTTCCAAATCATGTCCAATCAATTGAACTTACCACAGGTGGACTCCAATCAAGTTGTAGATACATCTCAAGGATGATCAATGGAAACAGGAGTAGAAAGTGTCTGAATACTTATTACATTTGCAAACATTTCTGAAAAACTGTTTTCGCTTTGTCATTATGGGGCATTGTGTGATTGATGAGGAAAACATTTATTTAATCAATTTTAGAATAAGACTGTAAGGTAACAAAATGTGGAAAAAGGGAAGGCGTCTGAATGCTTTCCGAATGCACTGTATATGGAGTACACAGTGCAATGAAATGCTTACTGGCATGTACCTATTGACAATGCAACAACAATAGAAAAAGTAAGTAGCTAAGTGAATAAAAAGAGTAATAAAAATAAAAGCTCAATGAATTAATTTCACCAATTGGTTAATGGGCAGTTTTTTTTAAACAAACTTGTTGTGAGACAGCTATAAATCAGTCGTTCTGCCCCTGAACAAGGCAGTTAACCCACTGTTCCTAGGCCATCATTGTAAATAAGAATTTGTTCTTAACTGACTTTCCTAGTTAAATAAAATTAAATTAAAAAGATGGCCTGTATAGAAATAACAGACATGAGCTAAGCATGTTTATATGTAGAATGGAATAGGTTATAAGACCTCTATGATTCATTTCATTTTGTCAGTTCTACCTCAACATTACTAATTTTAAACATGGTTAAATATAATGTTGTAGTAAAGTTCAGCTTCAGTCCACAGGTCGGCACTGTGTCACTGTCAGAAGATATGTGCTTCAGTCAGAAAAACATTCTCTCATCTCTTCGGTCTTAACTAGCTAGCCAGCCAGTAGCTACCGATGTGGATAGCCAGCCAAACTAGCTATAGAAACTAAACCCATCAAATACACTTGCTGGAAATAAACCCTGTTCCTAATATCATGACTTATATCCAGTGGTGATTTCAGCATGTAAATCTGGTGGGGCAAAAATTAATAATAAACGGAATGCATTCCAGCAAAGCCACTACACAACACAACACTCAACAATACATGAATTGCACTACAACGGTGACAAATGGTGTCCACAAACTGTTAGGGCCTACATAAAGCTCTCCCAACAGCAGTCCCAACATCTTACCACTGCTACACCTGGCTATCAGCGGAGCCTTGTCTGGCAGCAAAACAATTCATTCAGCCTCATTAAAAAATATAGCTGATTTGCTTAAACAAATGTGGTTCTACTGACAATTGAGATGTACAAACTATGGCATAAGGGGACAACAAGCGGATAAGAGGCAATCCGTAATTTCGATTAAGACAATGAGCGAGCTAGGACGGACATAATGTTCGTCAATATAACTATTTGTTTAGCACTTTGGAAATGTACAGCAACATAATTCAGAACATGGGCCGTTGTTACAGTGCTCTCCCTGTACACCAAGTTAGAACTGTAGGCTAAACAAAGTGGGCATATAAGCAGACAATGAAAGCTCTTACAATATTTGATGATTACATTTATCTAAAATAGGTTATTGAGTGACAGAACACTGAGCCAATCACGACGCAACGCTCCATATTTTCTTCTGGCTTGCCCCACCACAACAGAAAGCACTGAGCTTGGCTGAAACACATGCATTACTCAAGAAAAAAAAGAGACCATGTTTGTATGCGACTTTATTAACTCAATGATATATATTATTTTTACATTGTTTGCAAACTGGTATGTGACACGTATTAATACCAAATTAACATGCAAAACAGGCAAGCCTGTTTTTGCAAAAAAATTGGGTCTCTGCCCCACTTGCCCTGAATGACAAGTCACCACTGCTTATATCAACATCCTTAGCTTGCCCATTCACTAAATATACTGTTCATTAACTCTGACTGGCAGCCAATAGCTTAAGGATGCTGAGTACTAACGCTAGCTTATTATCATTAGCCAACCCTTATACTGAGGGAGACCAGCTAGTTAGCTACCAGCAACCCTGCACAAACCTGTGGCTAACTCTGCTGCCTCTGCTGCACTTTGACTTTCTGGTGGTTTTGCCCTCTCCACCTCATTCACTGTTGCCTCAACCTGCTCGTCTTTTTGCCACTCCTTCGGAATACAATTTGAATATCCATAATTGCTCTGTGCTATGCTGCAGACTGATTGAGTGACAAACATTTTGCTGAGTGATGACATTGACATCTAACTGGTGCTGTAGGGGTGGGGGAAAGGTCAAGGGACATGAGCGGTCCACTGGTAAAATTAGTCGGTAAAACGTTTTATTTTATACTGCATAGGACAAGTGATGTGTGTGTTTTTTTTTTACCACCAAAAGGTTCGTGGCTTGATCAAAAACATCTGGGCTGAAGCCCTTCAAGCCCAGGCCTAATGACGCCACTGTAATCGTGTACAATGTTTGTTTGTTAATTCATTGTCATATTTAGTAAGAAACATGTTTGTAAGAAGCAATAGGGGTCATTAAATGCTAATTATAATTTGTTCTGTCAGTCACGTCGCGTGCGGAAGTTTTCCTTGTCATTGGTTCAACTTCCATCAGGGTGGAGATAGAGTTTGGACATCACGTGGTGTTATAATAAGCCGATTGGAATTTCTCTCAGAGCAAAAGCACTATCACGGACCTATTCGGGACATTTTTATGTTATGAGAAACATAGGCTGTATGTATGATTCCCCATTTCAAGTTTTGGAACTTTGTATCGTTATATAATAAGAGATGATATTTAACATTAGCCAACATTATACCCTGGTTTACTATTTGGCTTGCAGTTTTCTGCTTTTTAATAGCTAGTTAGAACATATTGCTCACCGAGCATTTTGACGTTGGTTGCACATTTAAAACGTTTAGATGTGTTGCGCGTTAGCCTACACTGCATGCTCATTTTGAATAATACATAGCCCTATGTGTTTAAGTTGCAGTTTCTGTAGACTAAACTTACAGTGCGCGCAGGTACCCAAAAACTTTGTCATTATGGGCGACAACCCTGACTTTGATAACAAAGAAATGAAAGAGGAGAAAAATGGTCTGGATCTGAGGAAAACGAACCCTTCCAAATCCGTGGACTTGGAGGAACAAATTGAATGTACGAGCATCTCGAATGAGAACCAGGACAATAGGCCTTCAACTACCACGCGTTTATACAAAAGGAGATGGGTGATGGTGTTCCTTTTCAGCTGTTACTCCCTGTGCAACGCATTTCAATGGATCCAATACGGAATAATCAACAATATCTTCATGAAATTCTACAATGTGGACTCTTTTACCATTGACTGGATGTCAATGGTCTATATGCTGACCTATATTCCCTTTATATGGCCTGTCTCCTGGCTTTTGGACAAAAAGGGACTGCGGCTCATAGCACTGATGGCCACCGCCATTAATTGTCTTGGGACATGGATCAAGGTGGCCAGCGTCAGGTCAAACTTATTTTGGGTGACGATGCTCGGACAGTTTGCAAGTTCCCTATCCCAGGTCTTCATCCTTGGGATGCCCTCCCGCCTGGCATCGGTTTGGTTTGGGTCCGAAGAGGTGTCGACCGCCTGTTCCATCGGCGTTTTTGGGAATCAGGTGAGTTTATCCCACCTCACGCAAAGGTACCCTATTAAGTTAAAAAGAGTTGCGATTGATTTTGTTTCTAATTCGCCTAAGATATTGATTGACTGATCAAAATAAAGAGTGCACATAAATGGGGTGTTTTGAAAAAGGTCGGTCTTAGAGGAGGAGTAAGTTATTATTTGACATCTTAGATGATGAATGAATAATGAATAAGAACATTTCAATGTCTTAAACTGGACAGTTCATTGGCTCAGATGACATATAGGCCTACAGTATGGCATGTATGACAATGGCAATCAAGAGAGTGTCCTTACTTTTTGTGGTATTTTAGATGGTAAAGTTGTTTAGAAGAATGATCATACATTGAAAGTGGTTAACATGTTATGATTTAGCCCAGAGCAATCCATATGCATTCACACATGGATCTAGGCTACTGTAATTCTGCAATGGACGCTTTGTTGCATTTTGAGCATGCATCCTCTTTTAATATTAAAGTTCTGACACGGTGAACACAATCTGAAACTATTTACAACCTCTCTTACTGCGAGATTTGTTTTATTTCCTCCCTCAAAACACCCAATTAATCAAATTATAGATTGGGTAGTTGACCTCGAAATGCAATAGGTAATATGTATAATTACACTACTGCAATATGCCTGTTTTCAGTATCCAACTATGTTGAAGCCAAACCTTGAGCTGGAGGCCATTTGGGACTTACAAAGCTGAGGCAAATGATGAAAGTCAAATCAATTTATTGGGGATTATGAAAGAATGTTCATAATACCTTTAGAGCTGCATATTATTCTCCTTTAGAGGTTAATATTGCTGGTCCTGTGGACTCACTAATCCAGGCTTATAGTGAGTTACATGCATAGTGACAAGCATGTCCTAAAAACTGATCTGAGATGATTTTCATAGGCAGCTTCACATCCACTGCTCCAATAAAGTAGCCTTCCAACCAACCGCAGGCATTTTGTTCTTAGTGAGCCTCTTTGCTGGATTATCTCTTTTCAGAGCTCACTTTTGTATGGATTTAAAAACAATGTCTGATTTAGCCTACTTTTATGACTAAATTAGCCCTGTGTTTAAGTGTTTGATTTGATGGCAATGAAATACTAAACATGCTGTTTGAGCTTAGTTACCAGTATAGCTTTGTGCTGAAATAATAATATTAAATATGTATTTTTTGAGGTGTGTGTGTGTGTGTGTAATGTGCTGAGTAGGGTGGGGAGTTTTTCTCCTGCAAGTTCAACTCTACATCTTTCCAACCCCCTAGCTTCCTACCTATCCAATCAGTCTCCTTGGGATGTAGCCCTTTCTGTATGGATGATCGCTTTGAATATGTATACTTTATAAAAACAATTCAGCTCTCAGGTTTAAAATGTTTCAGACAGACACTGACATTACCGGTTATACCCTAATGCTAACCTGAAAATCGCAACATACAAATCTTGAAACTCCATGAGAAGACATCATGTCAAACCATTTCAACATTTTTCTGTGTAACCTTTTCTCAAATTGCAGCACATTTCAATATGTCATCACCATAACTGTCAAATACACAACATTGAGCATCTCTATAGCTGAATGATGGACAATAATTTTCAGAAGTATTTCTGTTATGTTTTCTAATACAACTCAATGGATCTTCCACGATTGGCTAGGTTTCTTGAGAATTCTGTTACTACAGCAATTTATGGAATTCAAAGAAAAACTCAGAAAAATATGAAAATATAAAGGTAAGTAAAGGGAAATGACATGGTACAATTCCACCATCTTCTGCCAGTACAGTGTATGCAACTGTACAGTAGGCTACACTTAATCACACACTTAATGCATTAATGCAGCCACTTTTCTCCAGGTATGTTAAATCGTCGCTCTTTTAAAAATCCTTTATGTATGTCACGTCCTGACCATAGTAAGATGTTATTTTCTATGGTAGAGTAGGTCAGGGCGTGACAGGGGGTGTTTTGTGTTTTTCTATGTTTTGTAGTTCTATGTTTAGGTTCTCGTTTTCTATTTCTATGTTGTTGTTTTTTGGGATGATCTCCAATTAGAGGCAGGTGGTCCTCGTTGTCTCTAATTGGAGATCATACTTAAGTAGGGTTTTTTCCCACCTGTGTTTGTCGGTAGTTGTCTTCTGTTTAGTTTTCTGTACCTGACAGAACTGTGCGTATTTGTTTTCGCTTTGTTATTTTTTCTTTAGTGTTCTGAGTTAAAATAAATATTCATCATGAGCAATCAACACGCTGCGCTTTGGTCCCCTCTCTACAACAGCCGTTACAATGTAATGTATCCACCACGTGTATTTACAAGGAAATCTATCAAATATTTTATGAAACTAATAGGCTAGCCTATTATTGCTAAAAACAAAAATTAGACACTTCATACACTCCAGCGGGTGGTGAAGACATTCCAGGACATCACTGGTACCGTGCTCCCTCCCATCTAGCTACTCGAAACGGTGCCCGAGGAATGCCCGCATCATCAAGGACCCCACTCACTCCAGCCATGAGCTGTTCTCTCCCTTACTGTCGGGCAGACGACATTGGAGCTTGAGGTCTGATACCAACAGGCTCAGAGACAGTTTCTATCTACAAGCCATCAGACTGCTGAACACTTGAACTGGATTGACCACCTGCACAGACTCTCTGCAACTTAGCACACATGCACTCACTCACGTGCACACCCACACAGATATGCACTCATCCATGCACGCACACACACTCATACATTCATGCTAAACACACATCACAACTTGTAACGAGTGTCGTGTGTGGAGGACCAAGACGCAACAGGGAAGTGTATACTCATCTTCTCTTTTTAATATTTAAGAAGGCGAAACAAAATAAACACATACAATTAACAGAAACGACACTAACAGTTCTGTCAGGTGACAGGCACAAAACAGAATACAACTACCCACAATACAAACACACCCCTAATTATAGGACCTTCAATCAGAGGCAACGATAGACAGCTGCCTCCAACTGAGGCCCCAACACCAATTAACTAAACATAGAAATACAAATGACTAGACAGAACATAGAAATAAACTAACATAGAGCAATAACCAAAACCCTGGACTAATAAATCAAATAGCCCTCTCTACATGGACACATAGACACAACCACCCTGAACCACATAAAACAAATACCCCCTGCCACGTCCTGACCAAACTAAACACTAACAAATAACACCTTTACAGGTCAGAACGTGACACAACTGCTGCTACCAGACTCTTATTATGATTGCTAAACACTGTACAATTGTAATACTTGCCCCTAACCCCCCTTCCAAAAATATGTGTAAATATTGGACTATAAATTGTGCCTTCCTGTATTATACTTATGCAAAAAAAATATATACACCACCATTCAAAAGTTTGGGGACACTTAAATGTCCTTGTTATTGAAAGAAAAGCAATTTTTTTTTGTCCATTACAATAACATCAAATTGATCAGAAATACAATGTAGACATTGTTAATGTTGTAAATGACTATTGTAGCTGGAAATGGCTGATTTTTAATGGAATATCTACATAGGCGTACAGAGGCCCATTATCAGCAACCATCACTCTTGTGTTCCAATGGCACGTTGTGTTAGCTAATCCAAGTTTATAATTTTAAAAGACTAATTGATCATTAGAAAACTCTTTTGCAATAATGTTAGCACAGCTGAAAATTGTTGTTCTGATTAAAGAAGAAATAAAACTGGCCTTCATTAGACTAGTTGAGTATCTGGAGCATCAGCATTTGTGGGTCCGATTACAGGTTAAAAATTGCCAGAAACAAAGAACTTTCTTCTGAAACTCGTCAGTCTATTCTTGTTCTGAGAAATGAAGGCTATTCCATGCGAGAAATTACCAAGAAACTTAAGATCTCATACAACGCTGTGTACAACTCCCTTCACCGAACAGCGCAAACTGGCGCTAACCAGAATAGAAAGAGGAGTTTGAGGCCCCGGTGCACAACTGAGCAAGAGGACAAGTATATTAGAGTGTCTAGTTTGAGAAACAGACACCTCACAAGTCCTCAACTGGCAGCTTCATAAAATAGTACCCGCAAAACACCAGTCTCAACGTCAACAGTGAAGAGGCAACTCCGGGATGCTGGCCTTCTAGGCAGAGTTGCAAAGAAAAAGCCATATCTCAGACTGGCCAATAAAAATAAAAGATTAAGATGGGCAAAAGAACACAGATACTGGATAGAGGAACTCTGCCTAGAAGGCCAGCATCCCGGAGTCGCCTCTTCACTGTTGATGTTGAGACCGAAATCTATCCTAATATTCAGCTATATTTCAAATGGCAGAAATTAAACATTTTCTTTCTTTCCTTTATTGCATATGTGGATAAGCTTAATAGCAGGCTTACTTTTTAACGAACAATCTTTGCATGGCCTATTTGGAATGCATTTGTAGTTTTAGTCTCAGTTTACATAAAAAGGATGGTGTTGGTCGGGCTTCAAGCTTGCTGTGAAGTTGTTCCTTCTCCTTGTCCGTTAAAAGTTTATGATCAGCAGTTGTATAAGACATAGCAGAGACTGAAGGGGCAGTATACCATTGCAATTTTCCACTGTGCTCAATCCCATTAGAGCAATAGACAGATTTTCTTTTGACCTGAAAGAAATATGGTCTGGGTCTGCGCCATACAGTCCTATAGACATAATCATAAGATGTGTCTTGTGTTTAGTTGGAAAATGTACACAAATAGACATATAACCCACAATAAGTAGAACACAACTTGTAGTTTTGTGATAGGCTACATTATATAGCAGTGGTGCCTGGAGATGTGGGCGTACTCTAATTTTGCCCAACATTTCTCAAACAGCCCGCCCGGTGAAGGAAAGGTGCCCTGTGTCAAAAATTCTATGACAAACTCTGACATCCATTCTGAATGACCTAAAATGATCAAGCCCATGTTGGTCTTTCACAGTCAGGCCAATCCAAGCTGTACTGTGCAAGTAGGCAAATAGTAGAACTACTATTGAAATAGATAAATGAGACTGTCAACTAAGTCTAAAATACACAGGTTTCTGATTTTTTTCATTTTTTTCTTCAGGTTTTCACTTTCAAAGTCACACTTTTCTAATAAAAAAAACAACAATTTTGGATGTTCTAAGTCCACAACAAAGCTTAAACCACATCTGGAGACCACTTTCAAAATCAACTAAATTTAGATTTTTGAGTGTAGTTACCCTGTAATTCAACTGTGCATTCACCTAGCACTGTTGTTTGGTTAGCAGGGTTTCTGTAGCGCACTTGATATGGAGTTTGCAAAATGGCCACTGGATTGATGCCAGTAGTGGAAAAAGTACCCAATTGTCATACTTACTTAAAAGTAAAGATACCTTAATAGAAAATTAAAGTCACCCAGTAAAATACTACTTGAGTAAAAGTCTAAAAGTATTTGTTTTTAAATATACTTCAGTATCAAAGGTAAATGTAATTGCTAAATTATACTTAAGGATCAAAAATAAATAATTTCAAATTGCTTATATTAAGCAACGCAGATTTTTTTGGAGGCTGAACGAGGAGAGCAACACCACACCCCATGTAGTAGTACATCCTCGCCATGTCGAGCTCTCTGTAAATAGATTTTAGACTTGTGTAACCAACACACAGGGTGCTAACACTCCTGTGCTCCAGAAAAGCATTGGGCTGCTAAGCTGAAGCCTAGGCATTGACTCAGGGAGCCAAAACAACTCTTTAGGTCTCAGGCAAGGTTAGGCCTACTCATCAATCATGTGTGGTAACTGAACCACCTCAGTTACAATTCCCCATCCTTGGACCTCCTTTTCCTCACAGAAACCCATTTGAGCCACGGCACAAATATGAATGACAGGGTTTGAACAAGTGTCACCTCAGAAAAGCACATTAGTTCGCTAAACCAAAGCCTATAGCCAATGTAACTCTTCAGGTATCAGACAAGGTTACTCAACATGAAAACAACTAACCAGGAACTAACCAGGAAGAAGTAACTTTGCCTAGTGTTGAGTAACTTTGCCTGAGACCAGAAAAATGTAATTAGCTTCTCAAGATAAATTGCCTATAGGCTTCGGCTTAGCAGGCTAAGATGTCTTTCTGGTGTACAGAACACCAGGTTCGAATCCCTAGGCTACCTGGCTAAAATGCTTCCTCGCTAGCCTAACTCATGGGCAACGATGCGCCAGGCCAGCTAGTTAACATTAGCATACTACATCTAGCTACATGTTGAACTTCCATCCTCTCAGGCCAGGGGCACAATGTATGGATTTATGGTTGGATCAGAATCACTGTTATAATCATTGGCTAGAACAGAGAATTACGGAAAACCATATGTTCAAATCACAGCTGAGCTCATTCAGTTTAACTCAATGCTGATTGGCTATTCTAAAAAAATATATCAAGGGAGGCCAAATACTCGCTGGTTTCCTTGTATTCAATGCTACGGGCAGCAATAATGTCATACTCTTTTTGACTAGACTGCATCATAGATACGCTACACATACTGAGACAGAGGGGTGCTGTTTTGTTTGCTCGGTTGCTTTCTCTGGTGAGATACATTCAGCCTCTTGTGAATTGGACGACCTTTATGAAACACAGAGAGACGAAAGATTTGTAAAAATATATATATATTTTTTTAAATCATTTTTTATTGGTCAATGATTTGGGAAGACTTGGCATCCATGCCATTTTCTGTTTACCCTTTACTCTTTACCATTTACCATTTACCCTTTACCATTTACCCTTTACCATTTACCATTTTCATTTTGAATGTCTGTTTACAGTTTCCAATTCTCAGTTAATCAGTTTTTTATTTTATTTACATTTTCATTGTGGTATGATTCATTTCCACGGATGTTTGTCCTGTATATTGTGCTGTTGGTGCTGTGTTATGTTGAGGATTGTGTTGCCACATTGCCGCACAGGGGTTGTATGATGTCTTAGCTCAGGCATCTCTGGCAGTCTGTTTGATATCTATAAAACCCAGCAGTTAAGATGTTTTTAACTGGTGCTATGACTCAGCTCAGAGGGGATCCTCATTTCTGGTCTGTGAAAGACATTAGCATCCCATCCCGTGAACCGTATATTAATGACATTAACTTCTCAGAAATCGAATTGTATATGGAGGCTATTTGTTTACCTGAGGTGAAAACATTGCATTATTTTGAAACATGAGAGGAAACCTTTGTCATGATGCGTGGAGGTCTCTGAGTTTCTCTTTCTGCACTAGCAGGTGCTGTGACAGAAGTTCACAACCATTTTACTCATGCTGCCCAACTGGACATATGGAAGTCTCTTCAGGCCCATATCTCTGGTCATTCCTGAAAAGAAACTACATTTAGTGACATTTTCACAAGTGACCTGACCGCATAACTTCTAGCATCATGTTTTCACTGGATCATGAAGTGACACTCACACTGCAGCATCCAATACAAAACAGGGTTTGGATCTGCTTTTGTTGTCAAGGTTTCATGGTCAACTTTATTATACATATTATTAGCCAATTTTGTCAGTACATGCTCTACCATTTGAGGTCAGGGTACCACGGAGTCATTGGCTGATAATAACACAGTTTGAAAATCAACTGGCTGAGGGTTGAGTTTATGCTCTGTTGAGGTAATGCTCAAGACAGATGATATAATGTGATCTGGCATTAGAAGACCCTATTTATGCCACGAACACTGAGGCTATGCCCAATAACTGATATCAAATAATTGTTTATTTGTCACATGCCCCAAATACAACAGGTGTAGACTTTGAGTTTATTTTATTTTTACAGGGACAGTGCACATTAATCAACGTTTCAGTAAAAGTGCTGGTTTTAGCCAGCCGGCTAACTTTCAATCGCAGTCCCTGGGCAGGTTATTAAAAACAATTACAATAACAATACAGATAAATAATGAGCAGTGAGTGCCTCCCGAGTGGCGCAGCGGTCTAAGGCCCTGCATCGCAGTGCTAGAGGCGTCACTACAGGTCCGGGTTTGATCCTGGGCTGTGTCGCATCAGGCCGAGACCGGGAGACCCATGAGGCGGCGCACAATTGGCCCAGCGTCGTCTGGGTTAGGGGAGGGTTAGGCCGGCCGGGATGTCCTTGTCCCATCGCGCTCTAGCGACTCCTGTGGTGGGCCGGGCCGGGTGCTGACACGGTCATCAGTTGGACTCTGTTTCCTCCGGCACATTGGTGTGGCTGTCTTCCAAGTTAAGCGAGCAGTGTGTCAAGAAGCAGTGCGGCTTGGCAGGGTCGTGTTTCAGAGGACGCATGGCTCTCGACCTTTGCCTCTCCCGAGTCAGTACGGGAGTTGTAGCGATTAGATAAGACTGTAACTACCAATTGGATATCATGAAAATGGGGAGAAAAAGGGGTAAAAATAAATAAATTAATAAATGGTACTATGATCAGTAAGCACATGCAGAGCAACATAGGACAAGCAACAAGTAGCACTCAGCAATTGCAACAAAAGAAAATTCATAAATGTATTTCCACACTTCAGAAGCTACAGACAACTTTATCGTGAAATGCTTACTATAAAATAACAATAACGAACTTTTTGTGAAAAAGTTTGCCAGCCCCTGATGTAGTACAGTAAAAACATAGAAGGTCTAGTCTAAGCATAGGGCACTATGAGTCTCACATGGTCAAGAACGTAAATATAAGTTTGCATCATCTTCACTGTTGTTTAAGTCCAAGTCCCTGACATAAGAGCTTGAGTGTGACTTCAGCATGTGGCAGGGGGGTTATTAGTGATTTGTATTTGACATTTGTATCTTATAGTTATTGAGAAATAATTGATTGAAGTTGGAATATTTGTGACATTATAGCCTTACCCAAGCCTCCTTTAAGACTTCATAATGTTTCATCTGTAGGTACAAAGCAAAAGTTGGAGTCATATGAAGCTTTACCGCTCGCTCTGTAATATGAGTAGTATTTTTATTTCAATAACATGCATTAATTTATGAATATAGACAAATATAAACATACATATTGAAAATATTAATGTTTTGATTTGGCACATTTTTCAATATTTTGTTAAACATAATATACTCTATGGGCATATCAAAGTTTCTGAGTGGGATTTTTGCCAGTTTAACAGTTATGGCCCATTTTCTACAGAGAAATTGGCATAATAGGCAATGCACCCGAACACAGTCCTGTTTTTACTTGTATCATTACACATCCTGCAGATTACCAACAGAGGGCAACCATTTTGAATCAATTTTCACGTTAACTTTGTTGGAAATGCTTACAAATTGGATCATATCTTTAATAATAGAAGAGATCCCACACTGGAACTTTGATATCTTTGATATATATTGAGTATATTTGCCAAATCTACAATTTTCTATATTAATGTTTATATTTTTCAATATTCATAAATGTATGATTATAATTCTACTCATATTACAGAGCGAGCGGTAAAGCTTCATATGACTCCAACTTTTGCTTGGTACCTACAGATGAAACATTTTGGACTCTTAAAGGAGGCGCTTTTCATTACAAGTAGAATCTCAAAGTAGCTTTAAAAATCAAATAAACCAAATACAATTTAACAAAACAAATGTAGGGATCTGGCAGTTTTTGGGCGATGGTCTTCCACAGCTTTAGGTGATAGGCATTTCGGAAGGGTAGTATCTTAAGAGGAGGGAGCATAGATGGTACAGTCAGTCAGGGAGGTAGAGACACCTAATAGATAGGCCCCGGAGCTCTTCACCGTGCATCTCGTCATCTTTTCAAAAGTCACAGCTGCTCCTCCATAGGTAGGCTGGATTGTCCACTACTGAAATGTAGCACCCACCTGGGTGATCCTTCGGCGACTGTCAAAGCGCCAGTAAGACCACCACAAATCAGCAGAGGTCTGCATCCCCTCACAACGCAGAACACTTCCCAGGTGCAGGGGGCCAAAAAGCTGATGTTGTTGGTCTGGTGTTGCTCCATTATTCAAATAATATTAGCTAGCTGGTTAGCTAGCTAGCCAAGCCAAATATAAACTGACTTGCCATAATCAAGGCCAAAATATCACAAATATTCCAGCTTCAATTAATTATTTCTCAATTATGCTTTAAAATACAAATGTCAAATATATGTCAACAATCCTTCCTCCAAAGCATGCTTCTATGGATTACATTTAGTGAGAAAAAAAAATCATGGTCTTTTTTGGTTCTTGTTCTGTGTTTACAATAGCCCATGCATTTACTGACACTCTAACAACTGTCAATCAGTATGACAATGTTGTTAGCGGTTCATTAACATATACAGTTGAAATCAGAAGTTTATATACACTTAGGTTGGAGTCATTAAAACTCTCTTTTCAACCACTCTACAAATTTCATGTTAACAAACTATAGTTTTGGCAAGTCGTTTAGGACATCTACTTTGTGCATGACACAAGTAATTTTTCCAACAATTGTTTACAGACAGATTATTTCACTTATAATTCACTGTATCACAATTCCAGTGGGTCAGAAGTGTACATACACTAAGTTGACTGTGCCTTTAAACAGCTTGGAAAATTCCAGAAAATGATGTCATGGCTTTAGAAGCTTCTGATAGGCTAATTGACATCATTTGAGTCAATTGGATGTGTACCTGTGGATGTATTTCAAGGCCTACCTTCAAACTCAGTGCCTCTTTGCTTGACATCATGGGAAAATCAAAAGAAATCAGCAAATACCTCAGAAAGAAATTGTAGACCTCCACAAGTCTAGTTCATCCTTGGGAGCAATTTCCAAATGCCTGAAGGTACCACGTTCATCTGTACAAACAATAGTATGTAAGTATAAACACCATGGGACCAGGCAGCCATCATACCGCTCAGGAAGGAGACGCGTTCTGTCTCCTAGAGATGACCGTACTTTGGTGCGAAAAGTGCAAATCAATCCCAGAACAACAGCTTTGCTGCAGGAGGGACTAGTGCACTTCACAACTGCACATGGGGACAAAGATCGTACTTTTTGGAGGAATGTGCTCTGGTCTGATGAAACAAAAATAGAACTGTTTGGCCATAATGACCATTGTTATGTTTGGAGGAAAAAGGGGTCGCTTGCAAGCTGAAGAACACCATCCCAACCGTGAAGCATGGGGGTGGCAACATCATGTTGTGGGGGTGCTTTGCTGCAGGAGGGACTAGTGCACTTCACAAAATAGATGGCATCATGAGGGAGTAAAATTATATGGATATATACATTTAAGTCATATAGCAGACGCTCTTATCCAGAGCGACTTACAGTAGTGAGTGCATACATTTCATACAATTTTTTTTTTCTCCCCGTACTGGTCCCCCGTGGGAATTGAATCCACAACCCTGCCGTTGCAAACACCATGCTCTACCTACTGAGCCACACGGGAAGCAACATCTCAGGTCATCAGTCAGGAAGTTAAAGCTTGGTCACAAATGGGTCTTCCAAATGGACAATGACCCCAAGCATCCTTCCAAAGTTGTGGCAAAATGGCTTAAGGACAACAAAGTCAAGGTATTGGAGTGGCCATCACAAAGCCCTGACCGCAATCCTATAGAAGAACTGAAAAAACTGGGCAGAACTGAAACAGCATGTGCGAGCAAGGAGGCCTACAAACCTGACTCAGTTACACTAGCTTTGTTAGGAGGAATGGGCCAAAATTCACCCAACTTATTGTGGGAAGCTTGTGGAAGGCTACCTGAAGCGTTTGACCCAAGTTAAACAATTTAAAGGCAATGCTACCAAATACTAATTGAGTGTATGTAAACTTCTGACCCACTGGGAATGTGATGAAAGAAATAAAAGCTGAAATAAATCATTCTCTCTACTATTATTCTGACATTTAACATTCATAAAATAAAGTGGTGATCCTAACTGACCTAAGATGGAATTTTTACTAGGATTAAATGTCAGAAATTGTGAAAAACTGAGTTTAAATGTATTTGGCTAAGGTGCATGTAAACTTCCGACTTCAACTGTATGACTGTTTAAACGCCTTACTTAACATTTTAGTGTGTATATTTGTTTTCGATATGGGAAGCACTGGAAGTTATTTTAAATGTGTCATGTGTTTTCTTTTATGCCTCAAATAATTTTTTTTGTGCCTTGGTTATGATCCCTTTTTCCAAGCTTTGTTTTATATGTCTGTAGGTGTGAGGGGAGGAGTCATTGAATGATCATGTATTTTTGTCTCCCTCACTCACAGTTGGGCATTGCCATTGGCTTCCTGGTGCCACCCATCCTCGTGCCAAATGTTGACAATATAGACGAGCTGGCGTACCACATCAGCATCATGTTCTACATCACTGCTGGAGTGGCCACCGTGATCTTCATCCTCGTGGTCTTCAGTAAGTCCTCAGGGGAAATGGCCAGTCTTATGCACAGTACATCCTGTGGCTAACACATAGAGTTGGCCACTAGAGTCAATCCTTCCTGAACTCATCCCAATTATAAAATATAACTCTTTCTGTCGTTATGAGCCTTGAGGTGTTGAAATCATTATAATGCTAATATGAGGGGCCAGTATTACTTCTCCCCTACATTGTCAATGTCACAACAACTCATAGTTAACTCTTGGTAGAGGACAAATGGAGCCTCAGTTCATAACCTTGTGCCGAAGAGATTTGGTTTCCGACTAGCTTCATTGTACGATTATTTAAATGGGGACACATAGCTCTGCTATGGCAGTTTGAATACAACTACATTGCAGCATTGCATCTCTGGGGCTTACCATTGGGTCTGCAGTTCTGTAGTCTTCTGTCCTGGATATCTATTTGTCCCTGTCATGTTCTCCTGGCAGTGTTGGTGGATAGGTCAGCAGTCTCAGGGATTAGTGTGTGTGTGGAGATGTGCTCTGAACAGACCACTTAACGTCTCTTCACTCACTCGCTGTGGCAGGGCTGCAATCGCTGTAATTGACCGAGATCCCTTTAGATGTGATATTAAAACGGAGTAGGGACGTTGAGCGGTATTATATAGAATCATTCCTTTGCCCCCCTAGGCTCTGTTTAATGACTGTGACACTTTCTCAGAGTGATGACATGGTAGGATAGATAGAGAAGGATTCACATGAGTCACACACACCAGGTCATCCTACTTCTGTTTTGGGGCCTCCCATGTTTTGTTGAAAGAGGCACATTGGGCAAGCTTAGACATGGAACCTGGCCTTAGAAGAATAACAGGGATTCACTGCCTGACCTTCCATCTTTTATCTTTTCTTGACTATTGGGAAATCAAACTCTCCTCCGGTGTCAGCAGACAGTATTGAGTAGCGACTTAACGAATTGATCGAACTGAACACTGGATAAGACAAGTCCCTTTCTATCTCTCCAGACTGCTCTGTGGGAAAACATAATCATGTTTATAGCCTGTAGCCCTCCAGTTCTGGATCAGTAAACCAGATAATCTTCCAAGAAAATTCAGAGAGAGAACCTATGCCTCTCTTGGCACGGTTCGCTGGATCCAACCCATGGCAACTTCACCCTGATCACATGATTAACCCGCCCACACCCCCCCCCCCCCCAACATGCCAACATTCAGACTACTGACAATCCCAGTGGAGAATCTTTTGCTGCACTTTCACACTCAACCAAATGTAACTGGAGCCACGGGGGGAGAATGTGAGCAGATGCTATAGAGGCCTGGACAGCGACACTGATGCACTGAGGGGATAGGATGTTGCATGTTTTCTTTCTTTCCTACTACTAGCTATTGGTTTTCTCACTCAGATCACACACAGGTTTGCAGCTAAGTGGTTGATCTCACCTCAAACTGTTACTATATTTATCTTGTGACTCTGTATTCAAGATGTCTTTATTCTGAGAACAAAGCGGATACATAATGTATGTTCAGTCTGTAAGTCTTAAAAAAACAGGAATCTGTTTCTCAAAGGCGCTGAGAGATATTTGATGTCAGTTATCAATTGTGCCTGTATAAAGGTGTGGTTAATCAAACAGGTAAGGTAGGTCACAGTGTGCTGATGTGGCTGTACTGTATGTGGTTAGGACTCACTGTTAGCTGAGTGCTGTAAGATATCTGATACCTATTGAAGCCCTCTGTTAGCTGGGTGCTGTAAGATATCTGATACCTATTGAAGCCCTCTGTTAGCTGGGTGCTGTAAGATATCTGATACCTATTGAAGCCCTCTGTTAGCTGGGTGCTGTAAGATACCTGATACCTATTGAAGCCCTCTGTTAGCCTGGTGCTGTAAGATATCTGATACCTATTGAAGCCCTCTGTTAGCCTGGTGCTGTAAGATATCTGATACCTATTGAAGCCCTCTGTTAGCTTGGTGCTGTAAGATATCTGATACCTATTGAAGCCCTCTGTTAGCCGAGTGCTGTAAGATATCTGATACCTATTGAAGCCCTCTGTTAGCTGGATGCTGTAAGATATCTGATACCTATTGAAGCCCTCTGTTAGCTGGGTGCTGTAAGATATCTGATACCTATTGAAGCCCCCTGTTAGCTGGGTGCTGTAAGATATCTGATACCTATTGAAGCCACCTGTTAGCCGAGTGCTGTAAGATATCTGATACCTATTGAAGCCCTCTGTTAGCTTGGTGCTGTAAGATATCTGATACCTATTGAAGCCCCATGTTAGCTGGGTGCTGTAAGATATCTGATACCTATTGAAGCCCCCTGTTAGCTGGGTGCTGTAAGATATCTGATACCTATTGAAGCCCTCTGTTAGCCGAGTGCTGTAAGATATCTGATACCTATTGAAGCCCTCTGTTAGCTGGGTGCTGTAAGATATCTGATACCTATTGAAGCCCCATGTTAGCTGGGTGCTGTAAGATATCTGATACCTATTGAAGCCACCTGTTAGCCGAGTGCTGTAAGATATCTGATACCTATTGAAGCCCTCTGTTAGCTTGGTGCTGTAAGATATTTGAAGTCCTCTGTTAGCTTGGTGCTGTAAGATATTTGAAGCCTATTGAAGCCCCCTGTTAGCTGGGTGCTGTAAGATATTTGAAGCCCTCTGTTAGCTGAGTGCTGTAAGATATTTGAAGCCCTCTGTTAGCTGAGTGCTGTAAGATATCTGAAGCCCTCTGTTAGCTGAGTGCTGTAAGATATTTGAAGCCCTCTGTTAGCTGAGTGCTGTAAGATATCTGATACCTATTGAAGCCCTCTGTTAGCTGGGTGCTGTAAGATATTTGATACCTATTGAAGCCCTCTGTTAGCTGGGTGCTGTAAGATATCTGATACCTATTGAAGCCCTCTGTTAGCTGGGTGCTGTAAGATACCTGATACCTATTGAAGCCCTCTGTTAGCCTGGTGCTGTAAGATATCTGATACCTATTGAAGCCCTCTGTTAGCCTGGTGCTGTAAGATATCTGATACCTATTGAAGCCCTCTGTTAGCCGGGTGCTGTAAGATATCTGATACCTATTGAAGCCCTCTGTTAGCTGGATGCTGTAAGATATCTGATACCTATTGAAGCCCTCTGTTAGCTGGGTGCTGTAAGATATCTGATACCTATTGAAGCCCCCTGTTAGCTGGGTGCTGTAAGATATCTGATACCTATTGAAGCCACCTGTTAGCCGAGTGCTGTAAGATATCTGATACCTATTGAAGCCCTCTGTTAGCTGGGTGCTGTAAGATATCTGATACCTATTGAAGCCCCATGTTAGCTGGGTGCTGTAAGATATCTGATACCTATTGAAGCCACCTGTTAGCCGAGTGCTGTAAGATATCTGATACCTATTGAAGCCCTCTGTTAGCTTGGTGCTGTAAGATATTTGAAGTCCTCTGTTAGCTTGGTGCTGTAAGATATTTGAAGCCTATTGAAGCCCCCTGTTAGCTGGGTGCTGTAAGATATTTGAAGCCCTCTGTTAGCTGAGTGCTGTAAGATATTTGAAGCCCTCTGTTAGCTGAGTGCTGTAAGATATCTGAAGCCCTCTGTTAGCTGAGTGCTGTAAGATATTTGAAGCCCTCTGTTAGCTGAGTGCTGTAAGATATCTGAAGCCTATTGAAGCCCCCTGTTAGCTGGGTGCTGTAAGATATGTGAAGCCTATTGAAGCCCTCTGTTAGCTGGGTGCTGTAAGATATCTGAAGCCTATTGAAGCCCTCTGTTAGCTGAGTGCTGTAAGATATCTGAAGCCTATTGAAGCCCCCTGTTAGCTGGGTGCTGTAAGATATCTGATACCTATTGAAGCCCTCTGTTAGCTGAGTGCTGTAAGATATCTGAAGCCTATTGAAGCCCTCTGTTAGCTGGGTGCTGTAAGATATTTGAAGCCTATTGAAGCCCCCTGTTAGCTGGATGCTGTAAGATATTTGAAGCCTATTGAAGCCCTCTGTTAGCTGGGTGCTGTAAGATATTTGAAGCCTATTGAAGCCCCCTGTTAGCTGGGTGCTGTAAGATATTTGAAGCCTATTGAAGCCCTATGTTAGCCTGGTGCTGTAAGATATGTGAAGCCTATTGAAGCCCTCTGTTAGCTGTACAGATAGGTGGAGTAGAGGCTAGTTGGTGTGTGGGTCCACTCTATGAACTCCTGCCCCAGTGAGCTGATCTCTCCTCCACTTCTCAGACTGAACGTTGGAGCTGGACTCTCCAGCGTGACTATTGTTGAATCACTGACTGACTGACTCGCTGACGCACCAGGGGCATGGAGGAAGAGAGGGGGCCCTGATAGGGCCAACAGTTACTGGTGCATTTCATCTCTCCGGTCTTCAGGTGAATTCTCAGACACACATCTTTCTCTCTCTTTCTCTCTTGCTCTTTTAGAGATAGGCCTGGTTTGTTGCCTTGGCTGTGCTGTACTGAACTAGCTGGATGTAACTTTGGCCCCTCCTGTCCTATAGTCCCCCAAAGCTATTTGACTGCCCTGACTCCTAGTGAGCTCAGGTGTCTGTGTTGATTGATAGAAGCACAGATGGAGGGATGTTAGAGGTCATGGGATGGCCATTGGCCTTTCACTCATTTGTTGCTATCACCAGCTTATTTGAGTGACTGCTGCTAGTTTTTCTTGGGAGGACAAACGAGGGGGAGGCTTGGCTTGTGGTTGGATCCAATTTTAATATTGTCTTTTAAAGGGCTCTGACAGTTGTGCAACTTCAGAATCTACATCCAACCCTTTTGTAATATATTTTGGGTGTGTCTAGATAATGCATGTTGAGAACACACATTTAGGTGTGTCTATGATTGGTGTTGTGAAATATTTGTATAGGAATGAATGGTGCAGTGTTACGGGAATTGCATACAAACTTCTACAGTATATCAGCATTATCACCTTATTATTATTATTACTGGTTCTGTATCTGTGTTCAACAGTGTTCCAAGAGAAGCCGGAAATCCCTCCCACCCTGGCTCAGGTCCAGGCCAGGAGCATCCCTCCAGAAGAGTACTCCTACATGGCTTCTATCCTGAGACTGCTGCGTAACCTACCCTTCATGCTCCTCGTCATCAGCTATGGTGGGTCGTATTCACTCTCAAACCACACCCGTGTCTACCGGCATGTTTGTACTCCTATTATTTGAGAAAACAAAAGTTACATAAGGCTGGCCAGATCAAAGCTTTTTTTCTTTTTCTTTTGAATTTTTTACCCCTTTTTTCTCCCCAATTTCATGGTATTCAATTGGTAGTAGTTACAGTCTTGTCTCATCGCTGCAACTCCCGTACGGACTCGGGAGAGGCGAAGGTCGAGAGCCATGCGTCCTCCGAAACACAACCCAACCAAGCCGCACTGCTTCTTGACACAACGCACATCCAACCCGGAAGCCAGCCGCACCAATGTGTCGGAGGAAACACTGTATACCTGGCGACCTGGTCAGTGTGCACTGCGCCCGGCCTGCTACAGTAGTTGCTAGTGCGCGATGAGACAAGGCTATCCCTGCCAGCCAAACCCTCCCTAACCCGGACGACGCTGGGCCAATTGTGCGCCCCATGGACCTCCCCGTCGCGGCCGGCTGCGACAGAGCCTGGGCTCAAACCCAGAATCTCTGGTGGCACAGCTAGCACTGCGATGCAGTGCCTTAGACTACTGCACCACCTAGGAGGCCAGATCAAAGCTTGTTGTATTGGTGATACCCCAGACCTCATCTCATAAACACACACACATGGCCTCACAGCAGAATTCCCCCTATTCGAAGTAAACTGTGCATTATCCTGCTGTCTCTACTGTGTGTCCCCTGAATGAGTTCAAGTAAGGTGAACTCACAAACGTAAATATGAACAACGTGGATGCTGTTGCATCATCACAGTGACAGGCGAATGAAAACATGTACACAACATCAGAATATAACCATCTGAAGATAACATCTGTTAGGGTCTTAAAGCCAGAGCAAGGTCATAGGTCATTATCAGTTTGTGCTTAGAGATGTGACTATCTCTCACTATGTTTTTGTATCCAGCACACTGTACATATGTACATCAAACGGTCTTTTTGAGGATTTTAGGTTTGTCAGATTCTTAGGGTTGAAAGGTCACAGTCCTTGTAGTTAATGTTTAACTTATTGAAGATTTGCAATGGTAGCGTTACTAGTCCATAAAAGTATTGCCTCGGGTCAGCTTAGCCTGATTAAATGTTCCCTGAATTATTGGCTGCCTTGGCTGTGCCATCTCAATATAAACAATGACATAAATGCTAGAGTTGAACTATTACATTTGTCATGCCCTTTAGCTGTTTGGAAATATGACGTTTTACTTTTTTAAATGTTATTTGATATTAACATTGTTTACCCTTTGATGTGGCAAATAAGTATTTTCAGGAACAAGACAACAAACCGTAATGGCAAAGCTGTCCAAACCAATTAAATATTGAGTGACACACCACCATTTATGTTAAAGTCAAATATTCTCTCCTTTGTAGTAGTAGACTGGCTAAGGGCCAGGTATGGGCTCCATTAGGACAGGGCCAGTGAAACCCAAATACAGCTTCCCATCTGGATCCCCCTGCTTTCCCTGCAGGCCTCAGACTAAATAAAGACCTGCTCCTCTGCAGACTACAGCTCCTGTAAAATACAGCTCTGTCTCAGAGTGCAGAAACAAAACTAACAGGTTTCCGTATGTTTTCTGCAGGGCTGAATGTCGGTTGTTTCTATGCTGTTTCCACTCTGCTGAACCGGATGATTATTGAGCATTATCCAGTAAGTCTCACCTGAATCTTATCACATCAAAACCAACCTGCATAAGTCCCTCTGTGGTCATGACCTTCAGTTATATCCTCACTTACTGTATTCAAGGTAGATCTTGAGATGTTACCTCCCCAATAAGTAAAACATTTAAATGTGTAGTCTATAATTAAGGGTATTTTCTAGACTAAAGACACAATTCTATAGCCCTGAAAATGATGACTGGAGTTTAAGAGAACTAGTATCAAGTTCTAGTAGCAAGTAGGCTCACCCCAGATAAGATAACTGAAAGGCGTGAGAGGGTCAGGATGTCCAATTTGACTGCAGAAAGACCAATTCAGTCATTTTAACCTCCACAGGGTGAAGAGGTGAATGCTGGGAGAATTGGCCTCACCATTGTCATTGCGGGGATGGTGGGGTCCCTCATATGTGGGATCTGGTTGGACAAGACCAAAACTTACAAGTAAGATACTCTTAGGAACACTTGAGAGTACATAATACTTTACTAAAAATACACATTATTGCATGCAGCATTATGCTCCTAGATACAATAGCTTTTTTGTGTGACTTTGATCACTGAGTGGCAAGTCCGGCCCTAGCCTTTTGGGCCCTATGCAAGATTTGCTTGGGGGGCTCCACCTCGCTGGGAAAACATTTCTGTGCCCCCCCCCCCCCCCAACAAAATCAATGTGGGCCCCCTTGAGGTCAGGGCCCCTGGGCACGTGCCCTGGTATAAGGCCATGATTAATAGATAGCTGGCAAGACAAACTTACCAATCAAATGATTTTCTCTGCTATGGCTATTGAGTGACTGACATAACAAGATAAAAACTGTTGATGCACAACCACATTTCGAAATTGCACTTTGTGTATTCTAGTAACAGTAAGTTGAGGCCCTGACTGAGTTCCTAAACAAACAAAAACGATTTGGTTAGGGACCCTCTAGTGGCCGTGTGGCCCTAAGCGACCACTTATGCCCAGGGCTCAGTGGCCCTTCCTTAGTATTAAGTAACTAAGGTTACATACGCAGTCCCCAACTTAGACACATACACATTGTAATAGTGCGGCTGTAGCTGGTTGCTGACAAGGCTACTGGCTAATCTTTTGTCTGATGACACCAGAAAATTCCCAGTAATTGGCTTTATAATCCTCTCAAGCTTTTTCGTCACGCTCTCTGATCCAGTCAGTCAAGCTCCGTGTTGGAAGAGGTCCAGTAACTGCTGATGAGTGAGTTAATAAGATAAGAGCTGTTAAGGTCTCACTGCTCATCTCTTTGAGAACCTTTGCCCTTTTTAATTAGTGATTAAAATGTGATTTGCCTTGCGTACAGATAACTATTGCGTACAGATAAAGACTAGTGCATACAGTAGCCAGATTCACTGTATCTACTTAATCTTACTCTACATCTAATATCTCAATCATATCCTTCATTTAAAAAACGATCCATAGCATAGGTTGACAAGGTAACAATCAGTAATGTTGTTACACTCTTGAGCTCTGGGCTATGAAAACAGTAAACCAAATATGACCTTGGCTGGGCTCTTGCTTCTCTCATTAGCCACTCTAAAGGAGGCACTTTCTGCATTAATGTCTTTTAAAGCTCTCATTCAAAAGCAGGCGTCTAGGCAGATGAGTTATTTTTGTTGGAAGTGGAAACCATTGAGGTTCTGGAGGAACTAAGCGTTGTATCTGATGCCTCTCCCTGCATATCCAAGCTGACAAGTTTTATCTATGAATCCTCTCAGCTGAAGTACTGGCCTGTTGGAATTGAGGCTCCATAGAGAATGGTGCCTGAGAGTTAGTCTCTATCCTTTTAAAATCATCTATATACAGATGTATGCTCTTAAGGGAAAGGGGGATACGTAGTCAGTTGTACAACTGAATGCATTCAACTGAAATGTGTCTTCCGCATTTAATTGAATCAGAAAGGTGGGGGGGGCTGTCTTAATCGACATCCACGTCATCGGCACCCAGGGAACAGTGGCTGACATTTTAAAGTGGAAATTACAAACTTTAGAAGCCTTTTTAAACCTTGAATACACTACAAGTTTACAATTCCTGCTGTGTAGGAAAATTCTCAGTAACAAAAGAGTGATCAAATTAAGATGCTACATCTGTAGAGGTTATTAATGCAGTCATTCAGACATCTGCACAGACAATGTCCAATTCCGTTTAATCTCCTTTCTATTTGTTTTGTTCAAATAACACAGGCCATTGTTTCTCGCCACAGAGCAGCCATTCATCAAACACCTGAGCTGATCATGAACAAACAATGAATCAACTATGTAGTTCAATTGTAGGTGTTACACAACTCTACACATCAGGGAATGCTATAACAACAGCAGTGGCAGTACCAAGTGTTTACCTGCCAACCTAGCCCCCAAACTCCTGCTTCATCCCCAGCAGACAGTTATCTAATCGTAGGACTAATCGTGGCAAAACATGCTCAACATTTCATGTGGAACAAGATATTGTAGCCTGTAGCTTTTGAGACTCCAGGAGAAGAGGAATAGTGGAGAGGCTTGCGTAATTGTGCATCTGGAAAAGAGAGGCTATATGTAGCTGAAGAAGCTCATTCATATGAACTCATTTGTTGGCTAAATATTAGGCCTAATACTGCAGTACATGAATAATCACCAGCCAATGTGATCAAATCAAAATCAAATCAAATCAAATGTATTTATATAGCCCTTCGTACATCAGCTGAAATCTCAAAGTGCTGTACAGAAACCCAGCCTAAAACCCCAAACAGCAAGCAATGCATGTGAAAGAAGCACGGTGGCTGGGAAAAACTCCCTAGGAAAAACTCCTGAGAAAGGCCAAAAACCTAGGAAGAAACCTAGAGAGGAACCAGGCTATGAGGGGTGGCCAGTCCTCTTCTGGCTGTGCCGGGTGGATATTATAACAGAACATAGTCAAGATGTTAAAATGTTCGTAAATGACCAGCATGGTCAAATAATAATAATCATAGTAATTGTCGAGGGTGCAACAAGCACGTCCGGTGAACAGGTCAGGGTTCCGTAGCCGCAGGCAGAACAGTTGAAACTGGAGCAGCAGCATGGCCAGGTGGACTGGGGACAGCAAGGAGTCATCATGCCAGGTAGTCCTAGGGCTCAGGTCCTCCGAGAGAAAGAAAGAAAGAAAGAAAGAGAGAATTAGAGAGAGCATATTTACATTCACACAGGACACCGGATAAGACAAGAGAATACTCCAGATGTAACAGACTGACCCTAGCCCCCCGACACATAAACTACTGCAGCATAAATACTGGAGGCTGAGACAGGAGGGATCAGAAGACACTGTGGCCCCATCCGATGATACCCCCGGACAGGGCCAAACAGGCAGGATATAACCCCACCCACTTTGCCAAAGCACAGCCCCCCACACCACTAGAGGGATATCTACAACCACCAACTTACCGTCCGAAGACAAGGCCGAGTATAGCCCACAAAGATGTCCGCCACGGCACAACCCAAGGGGGGGGCGCCAACCCAGACAGGAAGACCACGTCAGTGGCTCAACCTACTCAAGTGACGCACCCCTCCCATGGACGGCATGGAAGAACACCAGTAAGTCAGTGACTCAGCCCCTGTAAAAGGGTTAGAGGCAGAGAATCCCAGTGGGAAGAGGGGAACCGACAAGGCAGAGACAGCAAGGGCGGTTCGTTGCTCCAGCCTTTCCGTTCACCTTCACACTCCTGGGCCAGACTATACTTAATCATAGGACCTACTGAAGAGATAAGTCTTCAGTAAAGACTTAAAGGTTGAGACTGAGTCTGCGTCTCTCACATGGGTAGGCAGACCATTCCATAAAAATGGAGCTCTATAGGAGAAAGCCCTACCTCCAGCCGTTTGCTTAGAAATTCTAGGGACAATTAGGAGGCCTGCGTCTTGTGACCGTAGCGTACGTGTAGGTATGTACGGCAGGACCAAATCGGAAAGATAGGTAGGAGCAAGCCCATGTAATGCTTTGTAGGTTAGCAGTAAAACCTTGAAATCAGCCCTTGCCTTAACAGGAAGCCAGTGTAGGGAAGCTAGCACTGGAGTAATATGATCAAATTTTTTGGTTCTAGTCAGGATTCTAGCAGCCGTATTTAGCACTAACTGAAGTTTGTTTAGTGCTTTATCCGGGTAGCCGGAAAGTAGAGCATTGCAGTAGTCGAGCCTAGAAGTAACAAAAGCATGGATTAATTTTTCTGCGTCATTTTTGGACAGAAAGTTTCTGATTTTTGCAATGTTACGTAGATGGAAAAAAGCTGTCCTTGAAGCAGTCTTGATATGTTCTTCAAAAGAGAGATCAGGGTCCAGAGTAACGCCGAGGTCCTTCACAGTTTTATTTGAGACGACTGTACAACCATCCAGATTAATTGTCAGATTCAACAGAAGATCTCTTTGTTTCTTGGGACCTAGGACAAGCATCTCTGTTTTGTCCGAGTTTAAAAGTAGAAAATTTGCAGCCATCCACTTCCTTATGTCTGAAACACAGGCTTCTAGCGAGAGCAATTTTGGGGCTTCACCATGTTTCATTGAAATGTACAGCTGTGTGTCGTCCGCATAGCAGTGAAATTTAACATTATGTTTTCGAATGACATCCCCAAGAGGTAAAATATATAGTGAAAACAATAGTGGTCCTAGAACGGAACCTTGAGGAACACCGAAATTTACAATTGATTTGTCAGAGGACGAACCATTCACAGAGACAAACTGATATCTTTCCGACAGATAAGATCTAAACCAGGCCAGAACTTGTCCATGTAGACCAATTTGGGTTTCCAATCTCTCCAAAAGAATGTGGTGATCGATGGTATCAAAAGCGGCACTAAGATCTAGGAGCATGAGGACAGATGCAGAGCCTCGGTCTGACGTCATTAAAAGGTCATTCACAAGTGCAGTCTCAGTGCTATGATGGGGTCTAAAACCAGACTGAAGCGTTTCGTGATCACACCATTGCAGGCTTTCTCTCCTTTCAAAATCCCCGCCAGTTATTTTGGCTGAAGACAGAAACTACAAATCGCTAGTAGTCTAAGTTAGAAACGTATGCAAATTAACCCATCATTTAGGAGCTAGATATAAGGGCTTTACAAATGTAGCTCTCAAAGTCAAGAAAAAAATATGCAATGGCAGATACAATGTGTTTCCCCATGAATTTCTGTGACAATAGACAAGAACAGCTCAAGGACAGAACTACATACATTTACATGGAGAGAATACATGCATTAAAAGCATTTCTGTGAAGCTTTGATAAGTTTGATGTCTGACAACAATAGAATGTTCATTATTTAATGCGTTCAAAAGCTGCTAAGATAAAAGGCAACGTTTTATACTGGTGTTGGCGAGACTTAAGCATAATACCGCATTCATGACTACCTTGGTTGGTGGAAATAAAAGTACAGGCTTTGTTACCGCAATACCTTTCAAATATAAAGAAAAGGTGATAAAAGTTGACGGCATGGTAAAGTTGGCAACTTTTCATCTTAGTATGAAAGGGATTTATAACACATGTTATGAGGGTGAAAATTGTTTCCCCAAATTATTCTCATGCCATTCGAATAAATCGAGCCAAAGCAGTCAACCCAGATTTCTGTTATTGATGCTCCCTTCCTCATACCTCCATGTGTGAGAGACAAAGGACTAAGTTGTATTAACAATAATAGCTGAGTGGAGCAATGTTTCATGCGTGGTTGTACAGGAAGAGCTTCACCATAGTAAGCCTGTTGGTGTAGGCCAGAATGTGGCAGTTTTATTAAGGGGGTCTTAGATGGTCAGGAATCTTGTTTTTCCTCTCGTAGAGGATGGGATTGGAGGTGTTGACAGTGAAGCCACAGCCAGCCTTACTGAACAGTTCTGCATGCTCGTTCAGAACCAGGACTGGTTACTGGTGCTGTATGTAGGCCTACCACAGATTGTTGAGGACTGGGATTTTTCTGAAGTGCTTTGTGAAACTTATGTAAAAGCAATGTCCAGATAAGATGAATACATTGCAGACTCATTCAAATCCCATATGGGATATGCAGCAATGTTGACGTGTCTGTGAGCAATGCACCAAATCAAACTGCCTATGAAAATATAGTTAGTACATTTCTGTTTACACAAGCATACAGTACATTTCATACAGGCAAAATCCAGGAAAAACAAACATATATTATTTTCCTCTCTCCCCAGACAGACTACCCTGGCTGTATATCTTCTGTCCTTCGTGGGAATGGTGGTCTATGCCTTCACCCTCAGCTTAGGCCACCTATGGGTGGTGTTTGTAACATCGGGGGCTCTAGGGTAAGAGTGAACAAACACTGTGACCATACACAATGATGTTTGTGAATGATTTGCATTTGCTAGCTATTCCACCTTTAGCATGTCAGTTGTAATGTGGGGTGGACTAGGTTTCCTGCCATGGTCACCCTGCAGGAACACTGCATGCTATTTACATTGTAAACTGCCTCCTTGCTCTTTAAACAGCCACTCTGTGGGAAGAGGCAGACAATATCTTAAAATGCTCAGCAGTTAAGTCTGTTTAAGGTCAAGTGTAGTGGGAGACAAGCCCATGATTCTGTGCAACATTAATTATTTTCCTCTGGAGCTGAATAAGTATTTTATTATTTGTTAACTGATGTATAAAGGAGATGAACAAGAGCTGAAGGTTTTAAAGGGTCTGCTAGAGTAATGCCCTCAGAGGAGGTTTGGCTGTGGAGTAGATGTTTTTTATTTCTCTCAGCAGGCATGAAATGTTAAGTGCTGCTCTTTAGTTTGAGTAAAAACAACACTGATAAACCTCATGTCTTCAGGTTCTTCATGACTGGGTACCTGCCGCTTGGCTTTGAGTTTGCTGTGGAGCTGACCTTCCCAGAGTGTGAGGGCACCTCCTCAGGCCTGCTCAACTGTTCAGCTCAGGTAACAGGGATCATACTTTGGGATCATATTCACCATTGAAATAGTACATCTAGGTTTGTTGTATGCATGAAGTCTATGTATGAACGTAATGCATTTTATGCACGCTTTGACAATAACATAGTCCCGGGTGTGAAGGCTGCCACCAACCCAGAAGATTGGGTGGTCTCGCTCTCCAAGGCCGATGTGAGTCCAGTCTGTAATCCACCTCAATGGGGCTGCAGTGGAGCAGATCGAGAACTTAAAGTGTCCAAATCACTAAACTTAAAATGGTCCACACACAGTTGTGAAGAAGGCGCGGCATGGGCCCTCAAATCCTCAAAGTTCTACCGCTGTACCATTGAGAGCATCTCGACTGGCTGTATCACAGCTTGGTATGGCAATAGCACTGCCCTCGATCGCATGGACAACCCAGTACATTACTGGGGCCGAGCTCCCTGCCATCCAGCATCCAGGCCCTCTATATCTGGCCGTGTGAAAGAAAGGCCCGGAAAAAAGTTAGACTCCAACCACCCAAGCCATAGAATGTTCTTACTGCTTCCTCACAGCAAGCGGCACCGGTGCATCAAGTCTGACACCAATAGGCTCCTGAACAACTTCTATCCCCAAGCTATAAGACTGCTAAATAGCTAACTAAATGGCTAACAAAATGGTTACACAATATCTGAGTTGGCCTTCATATTTTATTCTTATTTTTGCACTCTCTATGCACACTCACAGGGTCCTACACACTATGCACACTGATACTCCAACACACACATACATATGCTCTCTCTCCATAATATGCACATACCTTTACATTTCATACCAACTCTACACACACACACACTCCTCATATATGCTGCTACTACTCAGTTTATCATATCCTGATGCCTAGTCACCTCACCTTAACCCTATACATATCTACCTCTATCCATCCAGTATCCCTGCACATTGTAAGTATGGTACTGGAACTGACTCTGTATATAGTATGCTTACTTATGTTATTTTTATGTTCTACCTTGTTATTTTTAGTATTACATTGTTGGGGTTAGAGATTGCACGAAAGGCATTTCACTGTACTTGTGCATGTGACATTAAAACTTGATTGTGTTTAGAGATGATCAACTCTCATGTTCACTCCCCTCATTCTTCCAGATATTTGGGATCATGTTCACCATCGGTCAAGGGAAGATCATAGAGCACTTTGGAACGTTCGCTGGGAACATCTTTCTCTGTGTCTTCCTCCTCATAGGCACTATTATGACAGGTAGTTTGCTTACCCCCTACACACGTTATAGCTCTATTTTGCAATAACAGAACAGCTTTACGGTAGATTGAACATTGGACTCATCTGCCTGCAGTTGTTATAGTGAAGCACGGTGTCCTGTTATGTGATCCACATTATATGCGGCTGTAGGAACGCATGACTCCTCAAATCATTGCAGTCAGTTGCACAGATGTTGCGTAACAGCCTTATCTAGGATTCATCATGGAGTAATGATGCCCTCTAGTGGGTCATAGTGACCATGATTTCTCTTCACAGGGAAAAGTTAACAGATTTTCTACATATAGCACATTTCCCACATTGTTTCAGAGGCTATACATTCCTGACTATTAATACTATATATGACCCATGCATTCCTGAATTTGTTTCTGAGTAGTGCCTTACCTCTCATCTATATGTCACAGCATTCATCAAGTCTGACCTCCGACGGCAAAAGGCCAACCATCTGGCTGAGACACAGGCGGCAAGTGTAAGTATATCTGTTTCTGCTATTTGGTGTCAGCGGTAGGATCTCTGTGTTCCAGTTAAAAGGGATGTGATCTGTTGGATACTGCCACCATTTATTGAACTAGGCAAGTCAGTTAAGAACAAATTCGTATTTTACAATGACGGCCTACCCCGGCCAAACCCTCCCCTAACCCAGACGATGCTGGGCCAATTATGCATCGCCCTATGGGACTGCCGATCACGGCCGGTTGTGATACAGCCCGGGATTGGACCAGGGTCTGTAGTGACACCTCTAGCACTGAGATGCAGTGCCTTAGACCGCTGCGCCACTCAGGAGTATATTCATCATAAGTGTACAATAGGCTATAGTAAAAATACATCACATTTACTTTTTCAATTACTCTCACTTGGCAGCAAAATAAATCATATACCAATGGCTTGCTCATGCAAGATAATGTAATTCTGTATTTTTTTTGCTTTAATCATATAATAGATTCATAATAAACTTCAGGTTCAACTCACCATTGGCCAGTGATATTCAGCTGTTGAAGATCAACTTTAAATCATTAACAAGACTATCATGCCTAACAAATCCACTCTGCTCAGCGACTATTCTTTCTATTATGAGAATATCGCTATCACTTATTTTATCTCAATGCAGGATGGGAGCTTTACTCACTTCATCTATGGAATACTATAATAATCCCAACAATACTTCTCTTAATATTTGAAACGAGTGCAGTAAGTGCCAAGAGAATTCAATAATTTTCTTCATTTGTTTTATTGAATGTTGAAAATTGAATGCTTGTTAGTTACAATAGGTAGCAGTGGATTAGTCAAATATAGCTTAGAACGTTTTTAAAGCGTCTGAAGAGTCAAAAGACCATATTGCACAATTTTACTGTTCAATCCATAATCCTTTACAATTCCATTCCAGCTTTATGTCATATCCTTTCCATCCCCAGAAGAGTCCTCATTAAGAAAAGGCTCTCTCTAGAGGCAGGTGGACTGCTGGAGTTGAAAGAAAGTGTTATGGGAGGGTCTGGAAAGGGCAGAGGGATTATGGTGATAGGGATGGTGGAGGAGTCCTCTTGCCCCTCTTGTGCGTGATTCCCTAGCTGTTGTTCCAGGCTGCAGACTCCCCGTCTCGGGTACAGGACTACGGGGCCACAACACCCAGCAGACCACAGGAGCATCAATCCTGACATTAACCTCACTAAAACCCAAACACACACCTGCCAAGGTAGGGGTATCAAGTCTTTGAGTCTTATATCACACATGCACAGTGCTGTACTGTACAAAATGCAATCATAAAGAGCACTCCTATTGGGGATGTGTTGAGAATTCCAATTGAAAGATAGACATCAAACACTAAATTCACTCAATCTTTACACAAGAAACATTTTCTAAACGCTGTAGCCTGTAACCCACTTCAGCAAGGTGAAAGGTATTAAATAAAGACATGCAACCTGCTCTTTCTGTGAAAAGAGCAGTAACTTGGATTGAGAATGCCGTGTGGGACTTGTCAAAGCAGATGACAGGGATTGGTAAAGCATAAGGAGTCTCCAAGCAGGTTTGGGAGTTAATATCTGGATAGGGTACTGTGCGTCAATTACAATAATCAGTAAGACACATTTTCTGTCAGCTAAGCAGTGAATGAGGAACTGAAGTTCTGTAAAATATTGTTGGAAATTAAGTGATCATGCCGACGCTTTGTTGAAGTATGCTACTTGCAGCTTGAGTGAAATATGAGTGTGCTTTTAACTATTTGTCCTTCGGTTGAGCATCCTTCTCAAAGCAAAGCCCTACTATATGAGCTGGTTGGAAAACAAAAGGGTGATGATTTTATGTGTGGCACAGAGCTTTTAACTTCCTGTTTAAGTGTTAGCCAATAAACCCCTGAGGAAATGTTTTGGTACCTTACAAAAAGGGTCAGGGGAATCAATCCGTTTTTTTCTGTCTTCCAGAGAAAGATAATCATAAGTGTATACATTACCTGTAAAATTTGGATTGATGTGTTTCTTGCATGAAACACATATTGCTTTGATAACATAAATACATTCTAGTGAAACCAAGTTACTTAAGTGCCTGTTTTTCTCATTTACACCATCAGCTTACCACCCTGCATCCCACTGCTGGCTTGTCTCTGAAGCTAAGCAGGGTTGGTCCTGGTTGGTCTCTGGATGGTAGGCCAGATGCTACTGGAAGTGGTGTTGGAAGGCCAGTAGGAGGCACTTTTTCCTCTGGTCTAAAACAAATATATCCCAATCCCCCAGTGCAGTGATTGGGGACATTGCCCTGTGTACGCCGACGCTTTTGGATGGGACATTAAACAGGTGTCCTGACTCTGTGGTCACTGTGGCACTTATCGTAATAGTAGGGGTGTTAATCCCGGTGTCCAGGATACATTCCCAATCTGGCCCTCATACCATCCCCAGCTTCCAATTGGCTCATTCCTCTCCCCTGTAACTGTTCCCCTGGTCGTTGCTGTAAATGAGAATGTGTTCTCAGTCAACTTACCTGGTAAAATAAGGGTTAAATAAAATATGCTTAGTTTATAAATATTGAGACCCAATAAGATGTTCCGTTGTTAGTAAGCTCCACCTCAATAGAAATAACACAATTTATAGTTTTAACATAGTACGTGTAGTAATATATAATATTGGAAAATCTGATTTCTAATAGTAGTGTTTTGATTTGACAGAAACAGGCAGGCATCTCACCGCCAGCTACAGTGAAGGAGGTCAAGGTATAACGAGGAGTTCCAGTTGGACAGATGTGAGAAGACAGCCCAGCACACACTGACATGTTTTAAAACTACCAAAGGATGTACACACACAAAGAGATACACTAAAAAGCATGCTGCTTTCTCTTTACAAATGTTTAGGTGAGCACAAGCACAAGTGATGAATTTGGATGAACATGTAATTAATGTACTTAATTGAAACTATGACATGAAGGATGCCTCTGAGGAAGTCAGAGCCCAGGAATGTGCAGCTGAATGTACTGTAGGCTGGGGTATGGACACCCTGCTCTGGCTTTAGTTTCAGTGACTGCTATTTCTACTGCCCAGCACAACTGGCTCCCCAGCTCTACTCAAACCATGCAGAGGAACTCACTTGGAACCTCACATGTTCTCCCTCTCTAGCAAATTACTCGACAGATAACGAGTTTGATTGTCAAGCACAACCAGAAGTATTTCAAGTTTAATGACCTGTTAATTCATATTTAAGTGTCACTTATTGAGAGTACGCTATGAATGGTTCATCTTTTCATTTAGTTTCTTTACCTTTGGAGACAGTTTAAATCATGTCTGTGCATTCCGATATGAGCAGTATTGTGCTTTTTGTTTCCTGACATTTGACCAATACTGTACCGTAACCAAACTTAACATTGCTAAATGTATTAATGTAACTGTTCTATTTTTGGAATGTGTTAGCTAAAAGTAGACGAGACTCAGTGGTTTCAGTTGAATGGCAGTCTGTTTAGAGGTTCAGTCAAGCCAACTCACCTAGTGGTTTAACAGGATTTTGAGATTGCTATCTACCAAATAGGATTACGCAGAGATACTTGTGAGTACTACTGATAATGGTGAATAGGGTTGATACTGTGCCTGTGTATGTCTCAAAAGGAATCAACCTGCTTTAACCACATTCTTAGAATAAGTCAGAAACTTTGGGACTATTGTATTTTAATGCTCTGCATTGACTTGTTTTAGAGCCTTAAACGCTATGATAACAATGTGAGCACAAAATCATTAGTGTGGCGAGACAGACAATCCAATGGACTGGTCATTTTGCACAAGGTAGGCTAGTGTTGTATTTTGTGTGATTCTTTTGGCCTGTATATTTTTTACTGAGAACTCTTTCATGCCATACTTAATGTTAGTGAGATTTAAGAAGAAATTCCTTAGTGCAGTGTTTCATCAGCTTTTATTTTCTTTTTTTTTAAGGATCATTTTATATACATCAAATGGTGATGTAATTTGTACTATTTATCATACTCAGTAATGAACAACATAATTATAGTTTTGTAAAAATGTTTGTAGATGTTGTTTGGACAAATTGTCAGTGTGAACAATTGTACATGGTAATCTGGTGAACTAAATGTAAAAAAAACTTTTTTTAAATGCTCTGTTATTTTTATCAATGGATGTGTTATACCACACACAAAATCCAGTAACATACAGAAAGCGCACCATCACTGAGCAGTTTAGAAATCAAGACAAAGGCCCAATGTTGAGAGAATCCATTCAAGTACTGTACATGGCACTCACCCCAACTGTTCATTTGCATAAAATAATTCCAAATCCAGCCAACCCTACCACACATTAATCAAACCATTATTCATATACATAAAATCATCACTGTACATTTATGTATCATTACTGTACTGTACATGAAACATTGATCAACAATCCCTGTTCAATTGTCCATGCAAGAGTGAAACAGCTGTAGCCAAACTATAGTATATTCTAGGACAGGTACAAATGACCTGCAAAATGAATTCCAGTTATTGTATACCCCCTCTTAAAAGTTTAAAGCAATTGGACTTGTCTTTGTGTACATACAGTATAGTAAATAGGCCACTCATTATTCAAGAGAAGAAGCAGACTATCCCACAGCTCTCTCTATTGCTGGGCTAAATGGCACAATGTATAACAACAGTTTTCTGCAGCTTGGAATCAGTTCCGCTTCTTATGCCGTGCAGCCACCTCCTCCTGAGGCTCTGGAACACACTGGAACCCAATCAGCATTCCCACGATAGAGAAACCTGGAGAGGTGAGAGGATGGAATGGGGTTTCCTCTGCAATAACAGACACCAGCAGCACAAGCTCTGAGAAAATGATATCAGATGAAAGATGTTGTTGAGCGATGCACATTCTGTACCTGGTAGTTTGATGATTTACTAACACTGTGTTGTTACTGGTTATAACAAAACAAGCTCACTATTTGATCAGATGGAATTATAGAGCTGCAGTACTTACTCGCCACAATGAGAGGTGCCATAATGCCAATGGTCAGAGGTGCCGTTTTGTAGATGAAGGCTTCAGACAGGAAGTGTCCCAGAGCCAGCACAAATGTCCACAGGGTGATGTGATAGAACCTGCAGAAGAGGAGAAAGATAACTCCCATAGAACATGAATGATTGTTCATGCAGTAGTGAGTGCATAAACTGACACAACAGTGCAGGTATGGAGGAAATCTTACGTTTTGTTCTGAATGTCAATGGTGCATGTGCAGCGGATAACTGACAACAACAATGTCCAGATACCAAATGTTCTTGCTTGGAGGCCATTTACTGTAAAAGGAAGCAAAACCTAAATTAAGTTCCCCGAAATTCCTTGCACCATGGAGGAGCGTGGAGCATACTGCTATTGTGAAGTTCCTGTAATATAGACAAATCAATGTGTAACCTAGTCTTGTGGGTGTGGGTGGGAAGCTAGCTAGCTACTGTCGTTCAATAACTACCTGATATGGACATTCAATTTGGCCAATTAGAGAGCTCAAAAGATGGCTGGTCAAATTGCCCCATTAATCTCTGGTAACGTAGTTTTCAGGTTCCGCCTTATTTCGCTCACGCTCCTTCTTCTGAACTACCATGTAAATTAAAAACCAAATAAGTCCTTAACTTCTACCACACCCTCCCTCCTCCCCCAAAATCCTCCCAATGCCAGTTAAACTTTATATCATGCTGAAACACTCAGCATATCAACAACCATTTCAACAGTAACATATGTTACCCCCAATATCTCTTTTGCCGTCTCCATAATAACCTTCACCTGGCATTTCTGCTTTCCACAACCCAAGTCATATTGTTAACCTTACCAATAAAAGCTATAAAGTCAACTTTATTAATTATCAAAGTGTCCTTTGACACCACACATTCATGAGCACAAGATTTCTGAACAGGTCTCGAAACCATGCCAGGACCATCCGAAGTACCAGCCTCGACAGTAGGTCCACTTACTACAGCTTCATCAGCGCTAAACCTTCACATTGCTTCAACATTCACTGTAATTATGTGCTTTAACAATTGGCACATCCTTTCTTTACTTTACACTGAGCAGCTACATGTCCCATTCTTTGGCATTAAAACACTGCAGTGCATATGGGACAAATTCTTTAACATTGAAGCTAAGGAATCCAAGCTGTACTTTTCCTGGCAAGACTTTCTCAAAGTTCAGCGTCACTGATAAGCTTCCACTTCTTTGACCCTCTTTCCTACTGATCAACCTTACATTTTCTTTAGTATTATCTGAGGACATAGATATTGGGACCACAGTGTCACGGATCCCCCGGTATTGCTGCTCATTCCGTTCACCAGCTCCAGAGGTCTACGTCACCGGCCTTCTAGGTGTCACTGAACTGGATTCATTACCACCAACCCCAGACTGTCTTGTCTCATTACGCACACCTGGTTCCCATTCCCCCTGATTAGTATGTATGTTTGTGTGTGTAACCGATGTGAAATGGCTAGTTAGTTAGCGGTGGTGCGCGCTTATAGCGTTTCAATCGGTGACGTCACTCGCTCTGAGACTTGAAGTAGGGTTTCCCCTTGCGTTGCAAGGGCCGTGGCTTTTGTGGCGTGATGGGTAACGATGCTTCGGTGGGTGTCAGTTATTGATGTGTGCAAGGGTCCCTGGTTCGAGCCCGGGTTGGGGCGAAGAGAGGGACGGAACCTACACTGTTACATGTGCCCTCTGTTCCCCATTGTCCTTGTCGGTTATTGTTACCATGTCCGTTGGTCTTGTGAGTACCTGTGCTGGTGTATTGGCTTCCATGCTACGTGTTGTTGTGCATTTGTTTTACGGGTCTCATCCCGTGTATTGTTTAGACCTCGCTCTTTTGTTTGGGTGGAGAAATAAAAATACAATTAGTATTCCTGCGCTTGTCTCCTATCATTATCCAGCGTGACAGAATAACCAACCTCCTAATGGAGACAGCAGGAAAGACCGAGCTGTAGAGACAGTCCAGCATCACGATGACTGTTTCTCCAGACTCGGCAGCACCATGGACAGCGTGCTGGCAACCATCCTGCGTATGGCGGGGAATGTGCAGTCCCTCCAGTCCCCAGCACCCTTTCTGGCACCAGCTCCCACACCACTACCTGCCTCCGTCCCATCTGAGCCGGTCCGCGGAATAACCCAGTCCCTCCCGGAGCGCTTTGATGGCGCTCCAGCGAGATGCAAGGGATTCCTTCTGCAATGTGACCTGTACCTCGCTCACTATGCCGAGGCTGTCTCCGGGAGAGACAGGGTTGCCACCGTCATCTCGGTACTGACCGGACGGGCCCTGAATTGGAGTGCTGTCCCCTGGGAAATGGGCGGACCCGAGGTTGAGTCCTACGAGCGCTTCACCCTCTTCTGCTCGGTGTTTGATCATCCTGTGGAGGGCCGAGAGGGGGGTGAGCGCCTACTCCAACTACGCCAGGAATCTAGGACTGCCTCGGAGTTCCGGATCATCGCGGCCTCCACCAGATGGAATGATTCGGCTCCGGTCACCGTGTTCCGCAGTGGTCTGCGGGAGGAGGTACAGATGGACTTAGCCTTCCGTGATGACAACCTGTCACTCGACCAGCTCATCAGCATGGTGATTCGTTTGGACAACCTCCTGCGGTCCCGATGAAGACCTGCACGGAATCTGGAGCACGTTTGCCCGAGGCAGAGCTTAGGATGAATCTGGGCCTCTGCTCCTATTGTGGAGAAAGGGGTCATTTTTCCCCGACCTGCCCTCTCTCCACTAATAGGTGAGGTGACAAGCTAGGGTATTCCCCTGCTCCAACCCAGGTCGGATGCAAGATCTCCCCTCCTTTTCTGCCAACTCAACCAGTGTGTTTTCCCATTAAATTCCCTGAATACCCTAGCCCCTCACTCCAGTTAGCTCTGATTGATTCTGGAGCTGCCTGGGAATCTTTTAGTTAGCGCACAGGCCACTGCATTATGCATTCCTTTGGTTCCCCTACAGTCACCAATTCCGGTTCGAGCCCTGGATAATCGTCCAATAGGGACAGGGCTCATACATCACATCACTGTTCCCGTTTCTCTGCTGACCCATGACACTCATTTAGAACAGATCACTTTTTTGATTATAGACGCACCCCATTGTTTTAGGTCTCCCCTGGTTGAGTTGGCATAACCCTCTTATTTCCTGGTCTGGGAGGAGACTGCTGGGTTAGTCGCAGGTATGTCAGGGGAGGTGTCTCGTGGTGTCTGTCAACACCATTATGGTGGAAAGTCCGGACCACGCCCCTCAAGTGGAGTTACCGGAGGAATACCAGGATCTGCACCGGGTTTTCTCTAAGACCCAGGCTACACGCCTGCTTCATCATCGCCACTGGGACTGTGCCATTGACCTGCTGTCTGACACAGCCCTCCCGAGAGGACACGTCTATCCCCTCTCCTATGTGGAGACCTACGTACAGGAGAGCCTCCAGCAGGGTTTTATCCGCACCGCTACGTCACCAGCCTCCTCAAGCTTTCTTTTTGTTAAAAAGAAAAATGGGGGACTGCGCCCCTGCATTGATTATCAAACTCTGAATAAAGCCACCGTTAAGTTCAGCTATCCTTTACCCCTCATCCCAACCATCATCGAATAAATGCTCGGGGCGCAGTACTTCATGAAACTGGACTTGAGGAGCGCCTACAATCTGGTGCGCTTTCGTGCAGGCGACGAATGGAAAATGGGATTTTCCACGGCAGTGGGCCATGCCTTTTGGCCTGTCTAATGCTCCTTCAGTCTTCCAGGCCTTTATTAACGAACTATTTCGGGACATGCTGGGATGGGGCGTAGTGGTTTATTCTGCTGACTGCACCCAGCATGTCTCGTTAGTCAGGACTGTGCTGGGAAGATTGTTGGAGCATGATCTATATTTTAAACAAGAGAAGTGTTTGTTTTTCCAGCTGTCTGTGTCCTTTTTGGCCTACCTCATATCCCTTGAGGGAGTGGAGATGAAGGAGCAACGCGTCAGTGCAGTCAGGTCATGGCCCATCCCCCAACTCCGAGAACGCAGTCCAGCGACTCCTGGGGTTTTCCAACTATTTCTGGAGGTTCATCCGGGGCTTCAGCACGGTAGTTGCGCCACTTACCTCCCTGCTGAGAGGAGGTCCCCAGCAGCTTCATTGGACGGCGGAGAGGGCATTTGAGACACTGAAGGCACGCTTCACCACTGCTCCCGTGCTGGCACATCCCGACCCCTCACTTCCCTTCATCGTCGAGGTGGATGCCTCTGAAGTCAGAGTCGGGACAGTGCTGTCCCAGTGCACTGGAACCCCTCCAAAGCTGCAGCCCTGCGCCTTCTACTCCAAACTGCCCAGAGCAACTACGACGTAGGGGACTTGGAACTCTTGGCAGTCAAGAAGGCTCTGAAGGCTTGGAGGCACTGGCTGAGGGGTCCAAACACCCTTTCCAGGTGTGGACAGACCACCGCAACCTGGAGTACATCAGGGCAAGCAAAGAGGCTGAACCCGAGACAGACCAGGTGGGCTCTATTCTTCGCCAGGTTCCAATTCAAGCTTTCTTATAGGACATGCTCGAAGAACGTGAAGGCGGACGCCCGGTCTCGCCTCTATGACACAAAGGAGAGGAGACCCCCATCATCCCTCCGTCCCGTATCATTGTGACAGTGGTGTGGGACGTGGACGCCGTCATATGGCAGGCCCTGCGCACGGAACCTGCACAGTGCCCGGAAAACCAAGCCTATGTGCCCACGGGTGTGCGGGACCGCCTCCTCACCTGGGTGCACACGGCGCCTGTGTCGGGTCATCCTGGGATAAGCCGTACCATCGCCTGCCTGACTGAGAAGTACTGGTGTCCCACCTTGGCTAGGGACACCTGGGTTTACGTCTCTTCCTGCTCCATCTGTGTCCAGTCAGACACCCAGACACCTCCCTTATGGAAAGCTCCTTCCCCTGCTGGTTCCACAACGACCCTGGTGACTTTTTCACTGACCCCCTCCCAGGGGGAACACCACCGTTCTCGTCATTGTGGACCGGTTTTCCAAAGCTTGTCACCTCCTCCCGCTGCCTGGGCTCCTGTTGGCCATGCAAACCGCGGAGGCTCTTTTTACGCACGTCTGCAGACACTACGGGATCCCGAAGGACATTGTCAGACCGTGGCCCTCAGTTCAGTTCACCTCACGCGTATGGAAAGCGTTCATGGAACACCTGGTGGTCACGGTCTGTCTCACCTCCGGGTACCGTCCTCAACCTAATGGGCAGGTGGAGAGGGTCAATCATGAAGTGGGTGGTTCCTGAGGTGTTACTGTCAGGACTGGCCGGGGGAGTGGGCGGATTTTCTACCTATGGCTGAGTACGCACAGAATTCCCTCCACCACTCCTCCACTAACTTCACTCCTTTCCAGTGCGTGTTGGGGTATCAGCTGGCCCTGGCACCTTGGCATCCGAGCCAGACCGAGGCCCCTGCGGTGGACGAGTGGTTTCGGCATGCTGAGGAGACCTGGAATGCACACTCGTCTCCAGTGGGCACAAGGAACAGGCTGACCGCCACTGCAGTGAGAAGCCTGTCTTTTCTCCAGGCAACCGGGTCTGGCTCTCCACCCGGAACCTGCCCCTCTGCCTGCCCTGCGGGAAGCTTTAAAGTCCTGAGGTGGGTTAATGAGGTAACGTACCATTTGCAACACCCTGCTGATTACTGCATTAACCCAACTTTTTATCTGTTTCTCCTCAGGCCAGGGGTGCCTGGTCCTCTCGCTGAGGCTGGACCCAGTGACGCCCCGCCGCCTCCACTGGACATCGAGGGAGGTCCGGTGTACTCAGTCCGTGAATTCCTGGTTTCGAGGCGTCGGGCGGGGCGACTCCAGTACTGGGAGGGGTACTCAGAGGAGCAGTGCTGCTGTTCCTGCCCTGACAACCCGCGCCACGTCCCTGTGGTCGCCCCCGAGGCCGGTGTAGTCCCGCTGCTGGTGCAGCACATCCGTGGGGGGGGGGGGGGAGAGAGTACTGTCACAGATACCCTCGGTACTGCTGCTCATTCCGTTCACCAGCTCCAGAGGTCTACGTCACTGGCCTTCTAGGTGTCACTGAACTGGATTCATTACCACCAACCCCGGACTGTCTTGTCTCGTGTGTGTGTGTGTGCCCTCTGTTCCCCATTGTCCTTGTCGGTTATTGTTACCATGTCCGTTGGTCTTGTGAGTACCTGTGCTGTTGTATCGGCTTCTATGCTACGTGTTATTGTGCACTTGTTTTACGGGTCCTGTCCTGTGTATTGTTTAGAGGTTTACACCTCGCTCTTTTGTTTGGGTGGAGAAATAAAAGACCCAATTACGTATGCGCTTGTCTCCTATCATTATCCAGCGTGACACAGAGTGATGACCCTCCCTCAACCTAGCAAAAACACCAGGTGCATGACTTTTCATCTTCTTCCCATTTACGCTTTTCCATTTCCAGAATCTTCCCTTACTGAGCCTGGCTACCACAAAATATTAGAAATCTACCATTTCCAGTTAACCGGGCTAATTTAACCTATCTCTCTCCCTCTACAGCATTAGTCAGGTACGGTGTAAATGAGGCCCTATGGTCTCATCAATCACAACTTTCCACTCCGACACATTATTGCTCTTGCTTCCTACCTTTACCCTATTTTTGCTTTCTACACTAGACGCTCACCTGCTTTCACTATCATGATCTCTCTTCTTATGTCTTTCCTCTACAGACCATTCAGATCCTTGCCCCTCATCCTCCCACTCCATATCATCAGAACGGTCACCCATAATGATCGCACTCCAGCACAGCTATTGCTTCTCTAACATTTTCACAATTTCTTCTGTTTCTTTCGCTCATTCCACCAATCATTACAACCCAAACCACAATTGCGACTGGGCGTGTTCGATTTAGCTCTCCTGGTGCACCGGGCCCGACTAGATGGAGACTTCGCTTCATTTAGTCCAGTGACTGGCTGGTGATTAAGACGTGTGTGTGTGTGTGTGTGTGTGTGTGTGTGTGTGTGTGTGTGTGTGTGTGTGTGTGTGTGTGTGTGTGTGTGTGTGTATATATATACTATAAAAACACCATACATATGTGGATACTTTATCAATTGTTTTAATACTATGATAGGCCTAATTACATTGTCTATCTATGAATATTTCATAGAATGAATTCTACGTGTGAAATTCTCTGACCATATGTACCAATTCAGTACAGTAACTTGAAAACGTTGGAATGCACATGCAGGTCTGTTTTTGGATTTATAGAAATCCATCACAAATGGGGGCTGAATCCCGAATCCCCCCCTTCCCCTTGGCTCTCCATTTGCACGTTTACAAGCACCTCCGCCATTTGCACAAGTGTCCCAAAGCTGAGGGAGTGAACATTATCGAGGGTGTGGGGGTTAATTAGACCCTCAGATAACCAATTCGACTGAGCTAGCAAGGCTTCAGAGTGAAGTGCTATACCGAGTGTCAGCAATATGTTTTGGCAATTTCATACAAAAGAGGCGTGCCTAATTATATGTCACTTGCATTTGTTTGTCTGATTTCGAGACTTGACACAACAGATGAAATACCTCAAATTAAATGTTTATCTGTTACTGAGGTTTATATACTGTAAAACTACAGGGGGAATTTGTTCACTTGAATTTCATGTTCGTTTTGTTCTTAAAAAGTGGAACATGAATTGCGTCATTCAAGTCAGGAGTGTGTCCAGAAATTGATGGGTTTATTAATCCCTTTACCATTCTCTGGAGGTCAGTCACCCTAGGAGTTTCATCAGCAACGTGACAACAGAGGGCCCTCTGAGCCAGTTGGTAGCCGTTCTTATTATATCAGTGGTTGGTTGGTAGGTGCGAGGGTGTGGTTTGGGATCAGTGTTTGGGATTCACGGTGTAAATTGTGGTGTCAAAAACGTCACGTGCTTGAGGACAGTGTGGATGCTCCCTCCATTGGTTGCCAGTCAGTTGTTGTAGTTACAAATAGGCTACAGGACGACTTTTAATGAAGGCTGGCTAGCTAGCTAGCTACTGTAACTAAATGTGATTATTTGATTACATAAGTTTATCCTATGCTGGGAAGAGTTGGGTATGTTTATATGGTAGTTTTACGGCTGTCATGATTTATAACCTGACTGATAGTTTGCTCTCCCAATGAAAAACGCAGTTACGATTAACCCCGCTGACTCATCAGTAGGAAAGATTTGTTTTTCTTTTAGTCCATTCAATAACAATAGAGCTATGAGCCTTGTTTCAACAGGATGCTGTTTCTATACCTTATGTCATGCCTTACTGGAATGGTTTTATTGATAATGTCTGTTGGAAAAAAGTTTGGATGTTGCCACCCACATACATTATTAACAAAATTAAGGAAGTTTATTTTAAAATTATTCATAAATATTATCCTGCCAACCACTATATGAAGAAGTAAAAAAAAAAAACATAAATTGTACCTTTGGTAATGACCACTCAAACAGTGTTGCATCTTTTTTGGCATTGTATTCATGTAAGGAAACTGTGGCAAGACATCAGTAGATTTATAATTGAACACATTTATGAAGGTTTTACACTATTATGGAGAGATGTGCTGCTTGCATTCTTTATTTATGATAGAAATAAGTTGAAACAATTTTATGTAATTAATTGAATTATTCTTTTGGCCAATTGTGCTCCGTCCCATGAGTCCCCCAGTCGCGGCCGGCTGCCACAGTGCCTGGACTTGAACCCAGAATCTCTAGTGGCACTTAGACCACTGCGCCTCTTGGGAGGCCCGCTCGCCCAAATGTTCTTTGTATATTCTTTACATTTACATTTGACATTTACGTCATTTAGCAGACGCTCATATCCAGAGCGACTTACAAATTGGTGCATTCACCTTATGATATCCAGTGGAACAACCACTTTACAATAGTACATCTATATCTTTTTTTTGGGGGGGGGGTTAGAAGGATTACTATATCCTATCCCAGGTATTCCTTAAAGAGGTGGGGTTTCAGGTGTCTACGGAAGGTGGTGATTGACTCCGCTGTCCTGGCGTCGTGAGGGAGCTTGTTCCACCATTGGGGTGCCAGGGCAGCGAACAGTTTTGACTGGGCTGAGCGGGAACTGTGCTTCCGCAGAGGTAGGGGGGCCAGCAGGCCAGAGGTGGATGAACGCAGTGCCCTTGTTTGGGTGTAGGGCTTGATCAGAGCCTGAAGGTACGGAGGTGCCGTTCCCCTCACAGCTCCGTAGGCAAGCACCATGGTCTTGTAGCAGATGCGAGCTTCAACTGGAAGCCAGTGGAGTGTGCGGAGGAGCGGGGTGACGTGAGAGAACTTGGGAAGGTTGAACACCAGACGGGCTGCGGCGTTCTGGATGAGTTGTAGGGGTTTAATGGCACAGGCAGGGAGCCCAGCCAACAGGGAGTTGCAGTAATCCAGACGGGAGATGACAAGTGCCTAGATTAGGACCTGCGCCGCTTCCTGTGTAAGGCAGGGTCGTACTCTGCGAATGTTGTATAGCATGAACCTACAGGATCGGGTCACCGCCTTGATGTTAGCGGAGAACGACAGGGTGTTGTCCAGGGTCACGCCGAGGCTCTTAGCACTCTGGGAGGAGGACACAATGGAGTTGTCCACCGTGATGGCGAGATCATGGAAAAGGCAGTCCTTCCCCGGGAGGAAGAGCAGCTCCGTCTTGCCGAGGTTCAGCTTGAGGTGGTGATCCACACATCCACACTTTATATATACTTGTTTTCCCCATTAACTTTTTATATTGATTGTTGTTAATAATACATTTTTTTGAAAGTAAAAATTTAATATATCCACTACCGGTCAAAAGTTTTAGAACACCCACTCATTCAAGGGTCTTTCTTTATTTTTACTCTTTTCTACATTGTAGAATAATAGTGAAGACATCAAAACGATGAAATAACAGATATGGAATCATGTAGTAACCAAAAAAGTGTTAAACAAATGAAAATGTATTTTATATTTGAGATTCTTCAAATAGCCATCCTTTGCCTTGATGACAGCTTTGCACACACTTGGCATTCTCTCAAACAGCTTCATCTGGAATGCTTTTCCAACAGTCTTGAAGGAGTTCCGACATATGCTGAGCACTTGTTGGCTGCTTTTCCTTCACTCTGCGGTTTGACTCATACCAAACCATCTCAATTTGGTTGAGGTCGGGTGATTGTGGAGGCCAGGTGTCACGCCCTGACCTTAGAGCCGTTTTATTTCTCTATTTGGTTAGGTCAGGTTGTGATGTGGGGTGGGCATTCTATGTTATCTATTTCTTTGATCAGAGGCAGCTGTCTATCGTTGTCTCTGATTGGGAATCATACTTAGGCAGCTTTTTCCCACCTGTGTTTGTGGGTAGTTGTTTTCTGTTTTGTTATTCTGTACCTGACAGAACTGTGCACTTTCGTTTTTTCCTTACGTTATTTTGTTTGAGTCTTGTTTGATATTAAAAATCATGAACACTTACCACGCTGCGCTTTGGTCCACTCCTTCCGATGAAACCCGTTACACCAGGTCATCTGATGCAGCACTCCATCACTCTCCTTCTTGGTCAAACAGCCCTTACACAGCCTGGAGGTGTGTTGGGTCGTTGTCCTGTTGAAAAACAAGTGATAGTCACACTAATCCCAAACCAGATGGGATGGCGTATCGATGCAGAATGCTGTGGTAGCAATGCTGGTTAAGTGTGCCTTGAATTTAAAAAAAAATCTGTGTCACCAGCAAAGTACCCCCACACCATAACACCTCCTCCTCCATGCTTTACAGTGGGAACCACACATGCAGAGATCATCCGTTCACCCACACCGCGTCTCAGAAAGACACAGTGGTAGGAACCAAAAATCTCCAATTTGGACTCCACACCAAAGGACAAATTTCCACCGGTCTAATGTCCGTTGATCGTGTTTCTTGGTCCAAGCAAGTCTCTTCTTCTTATTGGTGTCCTTTTAGTAGTGGTTTCTTTACAGCAATTTGACCATCAAGGCCTGATTCACACAGTCTCCTCTGAACAGTTGATGTTGAGATCTGTTGATGTCTGTTACTTGAACTCTGTGAAGCATTTATTTGGGCTGCAATTTCTGTGGCTGGTAACTCTAATGAACTTATCCTCTGCAACAGAGGTAACTCTGGGTCTTCCATTCCTGTGGCGGTCCTCATGAGGACATCATAGCGCTTGTTTCATGTTTCATCATAGCGCTTGATGGTTTTTGCGACTGCACTGAAATGTTCCGTATTGACTGACCTTCATGTCTTAAAGTAATGATGGACTGTCATTTGTCAATGCAGATAGCCCGGTTAGCCAATGTGCGGGAGCACTGGTTGGTTGGCCCAATTGAGGTAGTATGTACATGAATGTATAGTTAAAGTGACTATGCATATGTGATAAACAGAGAGTAGCAGCAGCGTAAAAAGAGGGGTTTGGGGGGGGGGCATACAATGCAAATAGTCCAGGTAGCCATTTGATTACCAGTTCAGGAGTCTTATGGCTTGAGGGTAAAAACTGTTGAAGCCTTTTTGTCCTAGACTTGGCACTCCGGCACCGCTTGCCATGCGGTAGTAGAGAGAACAGTTTGTTGCTGGGCAGTGCTGATATGGACAAACTCATAATTTATGCATGAACATTATTTATATAATATGGCTCCTCTCAATTGCAGACAATGTATTATTCAGTATTAATAATATGCTATGTTTTAACTAGACTGATATTTCAACAGTAGACGGTGAGAACTGGAGATGACCACAATCATAACCCCAGATACCTGACTCAAAGCAGATTTAATCAGGAGGTACTTCCCTCTTCACTGTGGTGGAAATGCCAGCAGTGATCTGGGATAAAGAGGATTCAGAGTCCTCCTCAAGAGGACGAGCAAGAGTAAGTGGCTGTTCTGATTGGGTTGCTATTGGGTTGGTTACATGTCCTTCTAGTTGTAGAAAGCAACATTACTGGGATAAGTAATACATATATGTCAATGTTTAAACTCGATCGTAATGGAAACCACAGAGATCCTATTCAATTCTAAGAGTTCTAATTTGTAATTCTATGCAACGGTCATAAACACTGTAACACTGCCTTATTATGCTTAATGAAGAACAGTTTTAGCTACGTGTCGATCTCTGTATGATCTAAATATACTGTGTAAAGCATCAATATGTGGGTAAACTTAGTTCACTGGAGCTAAAAGTGCAATCTAAATTAAGCCTGGTTTATTTGGTGTATTTAAATGTGATGAATTTGGCACTTAAATAGCCTGGCACCTCCAGTAGTCTTTAAATAGGCCATGTACTTCCACAGTAGATTAGGCCAAGAAGTTCACGGTCTAGTCTTAATCTATTCCTGAATTCAAATTTCATTAGAGGACTAAACTCTTCGGCAACAAATTAGAATGCACTTTCAGTGTACCTTAGATCATTTGCATGTAGCTGTAATGGAATCTGTGAAGAAACCAGTCTGAAGACCTGGTGATCAGACTAAAATGTATTATTGATTTCAAGCATCTTTAGTGCCAGACAAATCTCCCTCAAGACATTCAATAGGCCTACATTATTAAGCACTGCATGCTTAATATTGGAATGAGTTTGACCTCTGTGTGAGTCTTGAGCCTATGTTAGGTAGATACTGGGTTATTACTGGTGATGATGCTACCACGGCACTAGCCTAACTATTACAACTATGACACGTGCTTCTACATCTGCATTGCTTGCTGTTTGGGGTTTTAGGCTGGGTTTCATTGGCTGATGTAAAAAGGGCTTTATAAATAAGCTAGATTTATTAAAGCTCACTTCTCTGTAGTGACACATGAGGTCTAGCAGCACAGCTACTGTAAATGTATCATGGCAGTCCAGGGCTCAACATACAGTGCATTCGGAAAGTACTCAGATCCCGTCACTTTCTCCACATTTTGTTACGTTATAGCCTTATTCTTAAATGGATTAAATAAAAATGTTTCCTCATCAATCTACACACAATATCCCTTCATAACAAAGCAAAAACAGGTTTCTAGACATTTTTGCAAATTTGATAAAAAGAAAAAAAAGAAATACCATATTTGCATAAGTATTCAGACCCTTTGCCATGAGACTCGAAATTGAGCTCAGGTGCATCCTGTTTCCATTGATCATCCTTGAGTTGTTTCTACAACTTGATTGGAGTCTACCTGTGGTAAATTAATTTGGACATGATATGGAAAGGCACACACCTGTCTATATAAGGTCCCAAAGTTGACAGTGCATGTCAGAAACCAAACCATGAGGTCGAAGGAATTGTCCGTGGAGCTCCGAGATTGTGTTGAGGCACAATCTGGGGAAGGGTACCAAAAAATGTCTGCAGTATTGAAGGTCCGCAAGAACACAGTGGCCTTCATCATTCTTAAATGGAAGAAGTTTGAAACCACCGAGACTCTTCCTAGAGCTGGCCCCCGGCCAAACTGAACAATTGGAGGAGAAGGGCCTTGGTCAGGAAGGTGACCAAGAACCCGATGGTCACTCTGACAGAGCTCCAGAGTTACTCTGTGGAGATGGGAGAACCTTCAAGAAGGACAACCATCTCTGCAGCACTCTAAGGCCACTCTACCATGGCCTTTATGGTAGAGTGGCCAGACAGAAGCCACTCCTCAGTAAAAGCACATGACAGCCTGCTTGGAATTTTCCAAAAGGCACCTAAAGGACTCTTAGACCATGAGAAACAAGATTCTCTGTTCTGATGTAACCAATATTGAACTCTTTGGCCTGAATGCCAAGCATCACATCTGGAGGAAACCTGGCACCATCCCTACTGTGAAGCATGGTGGTGGCAGCATCATGCTGTGGGGAAGTTTTTCAGAAGGCAGGGACTGGGAGACTAGTCAGGATCGAGGGGAAAGATGAACGGAGCAAAGTACAAAGAGATCCTTGATGAAAATCTGCTCCAGAGCGCTCAGGACCTCGGACTGGGGTGAAGGTTCACCTTCCAACAGGACAACAACCCTAAGCACACAGCCAAGACAATGCAGGAGTGGCTTCGGGACATCAAACATCTCTGGAGAGACCTGAAAATAGCTGTGCAGCGATGCTCCCCATCCAACCTGACAGAGCTTGAGAGGATCTGTAGAGAAGAATGGGATAAACTCCCCAAATACAGGTGTGCCAAGCTTGTAGTGTCAAACCTAAGACTCAAGGCTGGAATCGCTACCAAAGTTTCTTCAACAAAGTACTGAGTAAAGGGTCTGAGTGCTTATGTAAATGTGATATTTCAGTTTTTATTTTTTATACATTTGCAAACATTTCTAAAAACCTGTTTTTGCTTTGTCACTATGGAGTATTGTGTGTAGATTGATGAGGGGAAAATCTATTTAATCCATTTTAGAATAAGGCTAAAGTACAGGGCTGCCCGGGGAGGCCTGCTTCGGCCAGTGAAGAAAAATATTGTAATAATGCTATTTTCAATGGAGGCTATATTATTGATGAAAAAAAACTACAGATTTCCAAAGCTGTTAGTTCGTTATGTGGAAAACTAAATTTGGCAAAAAACGAAATGGTTTTGATTGGGCCCTACAACTGTAGCCTTCTGACTGTTCAGAATCACTAATAATAACACCCTTTTTGAGATTGCATTACTCCTGTTAGAGACTAACACTCCAAAGAGTCAGTGTAAATATTTATGCTTGCTTCGAGGCAAGCGACAGTGAAGCATGCATGAGAGCACTAGCCGTTCTGGACGACTGTGTGATTACGCTCTCCATAGCCGTTGTGAGCAAGACCTTTAAACAAATCAACAGTCACAAAGCCGCGGGCCAGACGGATTACCAGGACGTGTACTCAAAGCATGTGCGGGCCAACTGGCAAGTGTCTACACTGACATTTTCAACCTTTCCCTGACCGTGTCTGTAATACCTACTTGTTTCAAGCAGACCACCATTGTCCCTGTGCCCAAGAAAGCGAAGGTAACCTACCTAAATGATTACCGCCCCATAGTGCTCACGTCAGTAGCCATGAAGTGATTTGAAAGACTGGTCATGGCTCACGTCAGCACCATCATCCCGGAAACACTATACCCACTCCAATTCGCATACCACCCCAACAGATCCACAGATGACGCAAACTCAATCGCACTCCACACTGCCCTTTCCCACCTGGATAAAAGGAACGCCTATGTGAGAATGCTGTTCAATGACTACAGCTCAGCGTTCAACACCATAGTGTCCACGAAGCTCATCACTAAGCTAAGGTCCCTGGGACTAGACTTCCTGATGGGCCGCCCCAAGGTGGTAAGGGTAGGCAACAACACATCTGCCACGCTGATCCTCAACACTGAGACCCCTCAGGGGTGCGTGCTCAGTCCCCTCCTGCGAGGCCAAACATGATTCCAACACCATTAAGTTTGCTGACGACACAACAGTGATAGGCCTGATCACCGACAACGATGAGACAGCCTATAGGAAGGAGGTCAGAGACCTGGCAGTGTGGTGCCAGGACAACAACCTCTCCCTCAATGTGAGCAAGACAAAGGAGCTGATCGTGGACTACAGGAAAAGGCGGGCCAAACAGGCCCCATTAACATCGACAGGGCTGTAGTGGAGCGGGTCGAGAGCTTCAAGTTCCTTAGTGTCCACATCACTAATGAGCTATCATGGTCCAAACACACTGAGACAGTCATGAAGAGGGGACGACACCACCTTTTTCCCCTCAGGAGACTGAAAAGATTTGGCATGTGTCCCCAGATCCGTCATTTGACCCAGGGGCGAAAATCTGATATCAACTTTGGAGGGGACAATTACATGAAATTTTCTCAAGAGCAATTCCTGAGGGGGACACCAAAAGTAGTGCTGTAACACATAGCCTACATTGTAATATGGTAAATGTATATTGAGGAACCAAAGAAATAAGGTGTTTGCCGTACTCCTAACTACCGGTACCCAAAACTACACAACTAATCACAACAGCAATACCATTGCCTTTAACAAATCTTAGTTCAGTCACCAGTTTAAGTTGAGAGTGGGGGTATCCATGGCATTTTCCAATTATGTTCCTATTTTACAAGTCAAAAAAATTGAGAACCTTTCATAATGTTGCCAAACAAAGACTCAACAAACTTACCTGAGACTCCCTGTCTCTGCCAGTCTGTCCCTGCATATCTGTCCCCAACTCTGCTGTCTGTGTGCCATCTGTTGCCTGCTCTGCCTAATGACATCATTGTGAAACATTTCCATTAGTATTTCATTTCTTTCTTATGAATATTTTATCAACTAGTCTTTGAGATATTAGGCTACTAGGGTTCTGTCACGTCCTGGCCAGTATAAGGGTTAATTAGTATTGTAGTTTGGTCAGGACGTGGCAGAGGGTATTTGTTTTATGTGGTTCAGGGTGGTGTGTTTGTTAAAAGGGTGTTTGAATAAGTATTCCGGGGTTTTTGGGCACTGTTTGGTTTTCATGTATTTCTATGTTTAGTCTAGTGTGTGTGGTTCTATGTTGAGTTAATTGGGGTTGGACTTCCAATTGAAGGCAGCTGTTTGGTGTTGCCTTTGATTGGAAGTCCTATATTAGTTGGGTGTGTTTGTCTTGTATTTTGTGGGAGATTGTTCTGTTTAGCCTTGTGCCTTACCAGACTGTTTTTTGTCGATCGTATTTCTGTTTGTTATTTTGGTGTTCATTTTGATAGTTAATAAAAGTCAAGATGAGCCTGCACATACCTGCTGTGTTTTGGTCCTCCTTCACCGACGACAACCGTGACAGAATCTCCCACCACCAAAGGACCAAGCAGCAGAGGAAGGAGCAGAGGGAATTTGGATTGGATACATGGAGGAAATGGAGCAAAGACCGGGAATGCTACCGAGGAACACGACTGGCGATTAAACCCGAGAGGCAACCCCAAGACATTTTTTTGGGGGGGCATATGGGTAGTTTGGTGGGGCAAGTTTGGAGCCCCAGGCCAAATCCCCGGACTGTTTCTCGGAGGCCAGTTAATGGACAGGTCTTATGCTTCGGGGTAATGGGTGTTATGGCGAGGCCAAGTGTTTTTAGGCCAGTACGCGCTATACCAGCGTCCCGCATTTACCAGGGGGTAGTAGGCATTCAGCCAGAAAGGGCGATGCCAGGTTTAAGCTCGAGACCGCCAGTAAGCCTCCATGGTCCTATATATCCTGTTCCCGCTCCACGCACTAGCCTAGAGGTGCGTGTTCCCAAGCTGGCATATCCGGTACCAGCACCACGCACCAGGATTATAGTGCGTCAGCCCGCCAGTCAACAGTCACCAGAGCTGCCCGCCAGTCAACAGTCGTCAGTGCTGCCCGCCAGTCAACAGTCGTCAGAGCTGCCCGCCAGTCAACCATCACCAGAGCTGCCCGCCAGTCAACAGTCGTCAGAGCTGCCCGCCAGTCAACAGTCGTCAGAGCTGCCCGCCAGTCAACAGTCGTCAGAGCTGCCCGCCAGTCAACAGTCGTCAGAGCTGCCCGCCAGTCAACAGTCGTCAGAGCTGCCCGCCAGTCAACAGTCGCCAGAGAGGCCAGACTGCCCTGAACTGCCGGAGTGGCCAGACTGCCCTGAACTGCCGGAGTGGCCAGACTGCCCTGAACTGCCGGAGTGGCCAGACTGCCCTGAACTGCCGGAGTGGCCAGACTGCCCTGAACTGCCGGAGTGGCCAGACTGCGCCGAACTGCCGGAGTGGCCAGACTGCGCCGAACTGCCGGAGTGGCCAGACTGCGCCGAACTGCCGGAGTGGCCAGACTGCGCCGAACTGCCGGAGTGGCCAGACTGCGCCGAACTGCCGGAGTGGCCAGACTGCGCCGGAGTGGCCAGACTGCCCCGAACTGCCGGAGTGGCCAGACTGCCCCGAACTGCCGGAGTGGCCAGACTGCCCCGAGCTGCCCAGACTGCCCAGACTGCCCCGAGCTGCCCAGACTGCCCAGACTGTCCCGAGCTGCCAGACTGCCCAGACTGTCCCGAGCTGCCAGACTGCCCAGACTGTCCCGAGCTGCCAGACTGCCCAGACTGTCCCGAGCTGCCAGACTGCCCCGAGCTGCCAGAGTGGCCCGACTGCCCGGAACGACCAGAACCGGAGCCACCGCCAGATATAGGTGGGTTGGGGAGGGGGGGGTGTAGCACAGTGCCGTTGTTGACGGCAGCCACCCTCCCTTCCCTCCCTTTAGTAGAGGGGAATTTTGTTTTGTTGTTTGGGGTTGTTGTTTTTTTGTTTTTGTTTAAGGTGCTTCCGGGGTTAGCACCTTTAAGGGGGGGGTACTGTCACGTCCTGGCCAGTATAAGGGTTAATTAGTATTGTAGTTTGGTCAGGACGTGGCAGAGGGTATTTGTTTTATGTGGTTCAGGGTGGTGTGTTTGTTAAAAGGGTGTTTGAATAAGTATTCCGGGGTTTTTGGGCACTGTTTGGTTTTCATGTATTTCTATGTTTAGTCTAGTGTGTGTGGTTCTATGTTGAGTTAATTGGGGTTGGACTTCCAATTGAAGGCAGCTGTTTGGTGTTGCCTTTGATTGGAAGTCCTATATTAGTTGGGTGTGTTTGTCTTTTTTTTGTATTTTGTGGGAGATTGTTCTGTGTTTAGCCTTGTGCCTTACCAGACTGTTTTTTGTCGATCGTATTTCTGTTTGTTATTTTGGTGTTCATTTTGATAGTGAATAAAAGTCAAGATGAGCCTGCACATACCTGCTGCGTTTTGGTCCTCATTCACCGACGACAACCGTGACAGGTTCTTACTATGCGTTTTGGTGTATTGAAAAATACTCTGATGTCCGTCTTTAATTTTTCTGCCATTTTTCTACCTGGCTGGCTACACACACAGTGTGTAGGTTATTTACAGTAGGAGATGGGCTTCTATCATCTTCAATCATTCTATTTGGGCTTCGATCTAAAAGGTAGCTAGCAAATGTGAAACGGATTAAAATGACAAGAGTTGACAGCTGTATGAGTTCACTATTTACACAACATATGCTGCAACCTTTTGTAATTTTAATAGTTTGTTTCATATTGGCTGGCTTCCAACAATAGCTGAATTTGCAAAGCTAGCGAGCACCAATTCAGTTTCAGTGGTGTTTGCTATAATCTTTGCTACCCGGGTTAAATAAAGGTGAAATAAAATAAATAAATAAAAGTTCACTTGCGACAATTTAGCTTTTGCAACGAGACCATTAAATATATTTAAGACAATGGTAGAAGAGAGTGTAGTTCTGTTCAGTTTGGATTTCAGTTTATCGCTAACCTTATCACAGGGACTTTGAAGCACTAACTTACATCATCTGCATGCTGATTCCATCTTTGACGACGCCACATAAATGGAATAGGTACTAGCTAGCTTAATAGTTAATATTTGCGCGCTAGCTCTGCATATTCAGCTAGTGTGTGTGCGCGATTGACTGGATTAACCTCACGTCAGTTACGTGCATTGAGTGCCTTTCAGACAGTAGATACGACCTCTCTGTTACCTAGCAAGCTAAGGAACTGGCAGTGGATCAAACCATTGTGAGGCAAAGGGTGGGGGGGTTGCAATCTTTTGAAACTTAAAAACGCGCTATTAAGTGTCTATAATCAGCACAATTGCTTTCATTGCGTATTATTAATATTATTAATATTATTTAAATTACATAGTTATGTTTCAGTGATGTATTGGGGGGGACAAATCATATTTTCCCAGGTCGTGTCCCCCCCGTCCCCCCCGGGATTTCCGCCCCTGATTTGACCGTAAGACGCTACTGAGGGTACTGCGTACGGCCCAGTACATCACTGGGGCCAAGCTTCCTGCCATCCAGGACCTATATACTAGGCGGTGTCAGAGGAAGGCCCCAAAAATGGTCAAACACTCCAGTCACCCAAGTCATAGACTGTTCTCTCCACTACCTTATGGCAAGTGATACCGGAGCTCCATGTCCAGGACCAAAAGGCTCCTTAACAGTTTCTACCCCCAAGACAAGACTGTTGAACAATTAATCATATGGCCACCCGGACTATTTACACTGCTGCTACTCGCTGTTTATTATCTATGCATAGTCACTTTACCCCTGCCTACATGTAAAATTACCATGACTAACCTGTACCCCCTTACATTGACTCGGGACCAGTACCCCCTGTATATAGCCTCGTTATTGTTATTTTTTATTTTATTAAACTTTATTTAGTAAATATTTTCTTAACTCTATTTCTTGAACTGCATTGTTGGTTAAGGGCTAAGGGCTTGTAACTAAGCATTTCACGGTAAGGTCTACACCTGTTCTATTCAGCGCATGTGACAAATAACATTCAATTTGATTTTAAATATGATATTGTCAAGTTAAAGTTAGGCTACTTGCTCAGCTCGCAAATGAAAGATAAAATCACCTGCTATTGAAATTAAGTCATGGAGCTTTGATTTGGCATTGGCCCAGTGTGCCACTGGCAAATTTACATGAATATCAAGCTCTGTAATCCATATGTTTATTACCGATACATTACCATAGCTTGCTAGATCTCTAACAAGCCTAATCCAAGAGCCCAGTATTACTAGACTAGAGCTTGTGTTGAGTGACTTGAAAATACTCTGGAACTTTAGATATCATATTAGATGGGAGCTTTGTTTTGGCTGACATTTTTGGATAACTGAGCCAGGAGCAGGTATTATTTACATACCACACCCATCCTTGGTCACGTCTGATAGAGTTCTTCTCCATCAGCATGCCATCTTATCTCCACCATAGCCACAGACATGCTGGCTGTGTCTGGTACTATCATATATTTTCAGTGCAATGTTACCAGGATGTTTGTTAGTTGACAGTTATGTTATTTCGCGGTACCTATGAGACTGTTTGAGGCCCCGACCTTTCTCTGGTGTGGTAGAGTAAACACCTTGTCAGATTGCATTCCAACACCCTGAGGTAAGCTAAGGGTAGCATCATTTTGGATTTTAAACTCAACATTTTCAGACAGGTTTTACAGCTTTAGGTTAAGGGTACAGATGTAGGATCTTAATTTGAGCCAATTTGCTGCAGCAGGAAAATAATCCTGCAGCAACAGGAAATGTGAATTATTATGTGGATTTGAATGAATATATATTTTTTGTAGGGGTTGATACGTTTCGTTGGGCAAATCAAGTCGGATATTTGAAAGTGGAAATTACAAACTTTAGAACCTTTTTAAACCTTGAATACATGACAAGTTTGTGTTCCTGCTGTGCAGGAAAATTCTCAGCAACAAAAGAGTGATCAAATTAAGATCCTACATCTGTATGCCCTGTCTGAGAGGCTTTCCTCTTATTTTCATGGTGGTTTTATGCCTGTTTTCTCACCCATTTATCTTATTTTGGGGCTTTGGCTCTATGAGATTGAGTGAAAATAGAATAAACTACTAATGTGTTGCTTGACCCTACATGAGCCTCTCAATGTAAGAATAAGAAAAATACTTTATTGATACGTTTCTGTCTCATCCTTGCATTGCCTGGAGTGGCCTCAGCAGGAAGGTCCCAGTCCTGGTGTTCTTTGCTGAAGCCATCGTCTCTAAGGATGAAAACATCTGTTCTGTTGGAGGTACTGGGGTCCATAAGAAACATTCTAAAGATATATGAGAGTATAGAATTCTGTTGTTATTCTGTCCTATTCCTTAATTCCTGTTGAATGATAATGTTATGTTCCTATTTTGTCTTTACAACGGTACAACCCGGCCTTCAAGATTGTGCACACGGAGAGCCGGCTGGTGCGTGGCATGCTATATGCTATATGAAATGTTCAAAGAATGTCTCATTCTGATTCACTAGAACATATTGTGCTGTAAGGGGATGAGAGGGCTGATGTTTGACTGACACTGCCTATCTCAAGGCACGGGAATGCACCCACGGACAAAAAGTTGGCCCACCATAGCATTAATCCTGTTTCACAAGGGAGCCCACTCCCCATTATCGCTCCATCCAAGCACTTACTATTAAGTCAATTTTTATTTCACTTCAATGCCTCTTGACTCCCACTAAACCCATCATCAAAGGCAGGCTAGTGTCTGCCACATCATCCCTAGAGCCAAAGTTTAATAACCCTCTATTGCAAACATCTGGCTTTCTCATAGAAGTGCAGGCCCATGCCAAACCTGACTCTTCACAAAGGAACACAGAAGGGTAGGAATAAAACAAAACAGATATAAAGTAATATGATGGTGATGAATATAGCTGGTGAGCTGGCCTCCCTTTGAGAGGATTTGAAGTTAGAGGCCTATATTTCAGCAGATTAGCGGCTGAGTATCAGATCTGAGCCTCAGATCCATCCTTATCAAGCTGTCAGATGTGATGTGGTGGTTATCCACTGTGTAAACCTCATGTTTGCACCAAGGCTATATTTTTCCTGTTATGATGTCCTTTAACTGGTGTCCATTTTTTAAACATTTTTGTTACGATTTCCCCTGCCATTGCATATAGTGTGATCTTACAGTGAGTAGTGCCTTTCAGTAGTCTGACGTACATACCATTAGATCTGAGCTTGACTGGAAGGTCCTATTTTGAGATCCAATTAAACAGTAATGACTTCAACCTCATGTGGACGTGGTATCACCTCAAGCCTTACCTCCTACGTAGCCTTCAAGACTTCCAGAAGGTCAACCACTTCCCTAGGTACCACAGTGTGTCCAACTGTACATAGAACTATGTCCAATTGGCTTGCTACACTTCCTGATGTAAAGGTTCACACTGCTTAGCATTTTAAGCCCCTTCAAATCGGGCTTGTGTTTATTGGCTTCCACAGTAAAGTACATTTTGTTTGGACCAGTGCCTTTCTAAAACATGAAATGAATCAAACTGTCATGCAGGAGTCTTGTTGCCATTGTGTTTGTACAAGGTCTTATTTCTTTCATCGTCCAAGCTGTGGAGAACTCAAGCATTTCGAGCTGAAAGGTCAATGGCCCTGTTCATTTCCAGGTCATATGAACTGACGCGCAAAGACCGGCTGTATAAAAACATCCAGCGGATGCAGCAGGCTCACGGCTTTAAAAACTTCCACATCGTCCCTTAGACCTTTTGTGCTTCCCTCAGAATACTAGGAGTTCTGCAGTCTTGCTTGTCTGTTAACTTACTTACTGTAAATGTAAACACAATAAGCCACCATGATTCTCCTCTAGTCTTTCTCACAGCACGCCACACATCCCCGTCCTCTCTCTGCCTCACCCTCAGGTTCTTTCATCAAGGACAAGGGCCCTTGGATCATTAAGCCAGTTGCATCTTCTTGAGGACGAGGTATCTACCTGGTCAGCAATGTAAGGGATATGCCATAGGAAGAATACTGTACTGTTGAAGTGTTACTGTGTTATAGATACTCACCTTAAGTCTCGGATAAAGACCTGAGCGAACTTGTTGTAAATGAAACAATATGGCCAGTTACGTGTGTGTGTGTGTGTGTGTGTGTGTGTGTGTGTGTGTGTGTGTGTGTGTGTGTGTGTGTGTGTGTGTGTGTGTGTGTGTGGGGGGGGGGGGGGGGGGGGAGTCTGCTGAAAAAAAGTATAAAACACTATGTGTCATAGACATTAAGCATTGTTGAGTAAATCACACACTTCAAGGCATTGGCTTTGGAAAAGCTCCACAAGGTTCTCTGACTTGGACAAGCAATAAACACTTTTTCTTTTGAGGTATTTTTATGAAACAGTGGAAAGAATGTCAGGGTGATATTTGGAAAGAAGAATGTTCATTTGTTTTTTTCCCTCTGAACTGTAGCCAGCCCTGAGGTTCGCAGCTCTCCACCTCCCCCACCCCCCATCCCTCCTCAGCTTTAACACCTGCAACACATTTTAGCCTCATAAATGACCCCACTCCTACCCACTGATAGGGTTCTGATAGGCTGCTCTACAGGAAGGGTTTTCTCTTTGATTGGCCGATGTCATGTGTCTGACTTGATCATACTGTACCTGGTGCATTGTGTTTTATAACACATATAATGCACCAGGTACATATATTTGACCCTTACCCTACAAAGCCTAACCAGATTCCAATGGAGGAGAACATCTTAGTGTCTCGCTACATCAATAATTCCTTACTGATTGATGGTGGGTTTTTGCCCATCAAGTGTTGTCAAATCAGTTACTCATGTAGATGAAGACAGTAGTCAGAAAAGCAGAAATGCTGATCTATGTTTTAATAAATTGTTTCCAGACTTCAAGTTTGATGTGCGGTTGTATGTGCTGGTGACATCGTATGATCCACTATCTATCTCTATGAGGAGAGCCTGGCCAGGCGAGCTGTGTACCGGATCTTTCCTTTTACAAATAATGGCCAATGGTTCTATATGGGCTATCTAGTCTGTATTTGCCAGGTCATAGAATTGTACAGTGGGTCAAGAGGTCCGTCTTGGATAATGGCTTTGCAATTACTTTCTGTCCTCATGAAAGTTGTGAAGAAAGGTACTGTAGCAACTGTAGTCAGGAACTTACAAGGCAATGACCAGTAGAGGGCTGTCTCAACGTTTCTGTCTGCCACTGATGAGTGGTAAGACTTGGTGGCGCTTTCAAACAAAGCTCTCCATTGTCTCAATGGTCAAACGGTCACCAGGAGATGACAGGTTTATTACACATTGTAATGATATTTTGCTGTAATAATCTTGAGTCTCAGATTTATAAATCTGCAGTGAGTGTGTCACAGCGACAATGCTATTTGCAAGATGTTTAGTTATTTTCTTCTCATATTAGATCGATGGAGGCATTTCACAATATATAATTTAACTGTATCTTTGCCTGGAGCCAGCTGTATTACTATATTCTTAAGGATGACTCATTAAGATAGTCAGGATTCCGGTGGGGTTGGGTGCAGAGATGGGTGGATGATGGATTAACTGGCTCATCTCTGCTTGGCTTGACAGATATACGTGCTGCACAGAGTGACACACACACACACACACACACACTGCTGTTCATCTCACAACGTGCTTGATTATTAACTGAGGGTAATAAATCCAGGCTGAGTTGCAAATACCACTTTTTTCTTTGACTTTCCATTATGTTTGATGGTATTCATGTACTCACTGTATGCCAAGGAATCCTCATTATTCCACATGTGGTGTCCAGTCCTCTTTAATGCAGTACAATAGGGGAAACATATCTCTGTTCTACTAATTGACCCTCTAAGGCTGTCAAAGATCAATCATATGAATTACTGTATTTATTGTAAGTAATCGTCACTCTGTGTAGAGATCTGTTAGTTTTGTTTTTGGAAATTGAATATTACAGCAAAACACTGCCTACACATTTGCCACAGTGAAGTACGACCGTGGCACAAAGAACATCAAGGACCAGTTCCTGCATCTCACTAACTACAGCGTAACCTGGGATCTGCAGTCAACAGCCACTTCTCCATTCTCCTTAAGGAATCTCTAAATTAATATGTAGCTAATTGAGGGAGCATGGAATTGGGAAAACAGAGCAAATCATACAACTTTGTGTCTTGGGCATTTGAATGGTATGTATTTGATTGTAATGGGAATTTTATTGTTTGTGCTTTTCTTATAACTCATTTCTGTGTTCTATTCATGTGCTGTTCTATAAACCAATTTCTGTGTTCATGTAAGTGGCTGACTGAACAAATCCTCACTCTCAGTAGCTGCAATTTGGCCGTGCGCCCAGACCTTGTTTTGAGAACGAACAAAAGATATCTCAGTTTCAAGGTCTCAGCTTAGAGAGGAGAAGCCTCGTGGGGTATTGGTCTGTCACTTGTTATGAACCAGTATTGGTCTGTCACATGAATGAAACAAAACAGTAATGATGAATTAATTATGCTAAATCATGCAAATATAACTTCTCTGTGTATAGCTGTATATAAGACTGCTGGGGCTGCCCTGATTGACATGTATACTATGGTGAATTGAGTTGGTTGGAACCTCTCCAGCGCTCTGACAATAAACAATGAATCATTTAAGATTGACTTTGAGTGTCCCTGTGTAGTATTTTCCACAACAAGATGATAGACAACCACTCCAGTTTCCCAATGACCATATTTTCAACACTGTTGCGTGGACTTCATTCACAAGGCTGTTTTGGAAAAAGCCAGACATTGTTTGTCTTGTTTTTTTTTCAGTTGCAATGACCCTGAAGTGGAGGATTATAGGAACAAATGGAGCAGGAGTGCAATGCTCCGGTATTTATAGCAGGAGGGAAAGGACACCACATGTGAGTAGCCTAAACTCTTCACTCTCTCTTGAACCTTCCCCCACCCTCTCCTGGCTCAGAACGTCCATGCTATTGTCCATGCACAGTCAAAGAAAGGAGTCTGTTTTGTAAAGATGTTGCTGTAGTTCATCCGGATTCAATCTTACACCCAGATCCTCACCCTTCTCTTCTCTGTGGAAATAGTCAGCAGAGCTGAATATAAATGGCAACCTGTAACCACAGATTGTATCCCAGATGTTGTGATACTCTAGGCACTTTGTGTCTTGTGTAAAGTGGACATAGTAACCCATGCCATGTCTCAGACTGAATGTCACCTTGCTGTCTATGTTCCTGTGTGTTCCAGTGTTGATAAGTCAGGTGAAGGACCTTGTGATTATGGCTGGTCTGAGTGCTGAGCTGCAGATAGCCACTGCCTGCAAGATGTTTGTGCCCCATAGGAACAACTGCTTCGTTAAGACTGTCTGCTACATTCTATCGGTCTGTTTCCCTGGTTGCACCTTTCTTGTCCTCACTACGTCTTTGAATTCCATACTGTACATTTTTAGTTATTTCCTCCTTCGTTTCTTCAGTACAGACTACAGACAGTCATTCCCAAACACGTCCAGTTCCTGTGTCAGACGGTTTTGGAGTTCCTTTTGACTGAAGCAGGAATTTACTTCAGTTTTTTCTGTTGCCATTCAGGTCTCTGATTTAGGCTGACTGTTTTCTTGGCTGCTCCTGTGTAGCACCAGGCTCGTGTGAACTCCATTTTGGAGCCATTACTGGTGTTAGTGTTGGAACTAAGTGTCTTCCCTGTCTCTGGCGTTCTCTCAGAGAGTTGGGGTTTGACTGCCGGCACGTCTGCTGAGCCTCCTCGAGTTTCTCGGCCCTCTCTGTCTCCTTTTCTTTCGTTCTTTCTTTCTCACTCTCTTTTTTTCCTCTGTCTCCCCCTCTACTATTCTCTTTTCCTGTTCTTGTCTGTAACTTTCTCGTCTCTCTCTCTGCTCTGTGCTCTCACTGGTTAGAAAAGTAGAGATCCCTGGCTGCACTTTTCACTGTAGGCATAATGGGCCCCTGACCTGTGATTGTTTGGGCTGTAGGGCCAGTGTACCAGGGCAAAATCATGTAATCTGAGAGTCGCCCACATAGAGATATTATCTCTGCCCCAAGCTGCAGGCATCACCTCAGGGCTTAACAGCCAGATGGGCCCAGGGTGGGAAATGTACAGATGGTGTTTGTGGGATGAGGTGGGGCCGTGGGCGGTGTGCCCTAATCCAGCCCTCATGCATGTCTGATGGAAATTAATCAACTCAGGGAAAGATGACAGCAGAGATCCTCCATTCTTAGGAGTGAGAGTGAGAGAATGGGGCAGTAATTGATGTTGACACACAGATGAACTCACACACACCCACATGTACACATGCACTGCAATTAGGCCCATCTATCTTATTCTATACACAAATCCTGTTGACTATAATGAACATGTCCATTACCCTTTATGATATTAGTTTACCGTCTATTGTGGTGTAATTTTGTTGTCTTCAGATCGCCCCGAGCTAGTTCATTATAGCATTCAAAGTGTGTCTGCTGGAGACAGTTTCCAAAGGAAGACAGTGACAGCTCTTTCCTGACAGTTCCAGAGGACCACCCTCGTCCTGCTGCCACTGTTCTTATCCTCCTCTCAAGGTGGGCCTGCTGCTGTTTAAATATGTGACATGAGTGCTGTTAGGCCAGGCCTGCCTCTGCATCAGGGAGTCCAGTATTACTGTGTACTTTATCTTCTCTCTTCAAACCACAGAGGGGCCGTGTTCTCCCAGATCCTGTCGGCCTCCTCCTCCTCTCTCTGTCTTCTTCTCCTCCTCCCCCAACCTCCCAAACTTGAACAAAATGTTAGTTCATGCTCTGAAATGGTCCCGAGCATTGTTGCCATGCATCAATAAAAGGGAAAACATAAAAAGCTGTGATATATCCTGATAAATAATTGTGGGTAAGGAGGGAGGTGTTTGCGTCCCTAAAACAGGGCCTATTGTTCGGAATTAAAATGCAATCTCTGCCACTTCTGGACCACAGGCAATAAGGCCACAAGGCACTAAAGAGAGTTGTAATCTTAATTTGCAGCAAATTATTCCAAGCCATTTTAGTGTCTTAAATACAATGTTAGTTGTTTTCAAATCGGATTTGCTCTTTTTGCACAAATTGCTCTGCCTATCTAAAGGAGCCTAGTGTAACAAAATCCTTTATTGCTCCCTCTCTCTGATGTGGGAAACTTTTTTATATTTTTTATTTTCTTTGGTAAGTTGTGTGTGTGCGTGAGAGAGGGTAGAATGCCACCCATGCTGCTCTCTTTACCACTATGCCTTAAGATTAATGGACAGGCTTTTTACTGAGAGATGCTGATTAGGACATGTTTTGACTGAGATCTAATTAGTCAAGCAAAAGGCCTATTTTATTACACACCAAACATTCCACCAACTGTTCATGTATTCCACTGAACATCTCTCTTATAGCCTACTACATATTGTGGAATCAGCAATAGCTTTTAGACAAATGTAGGACTAATAAAAGTTGTTTAAGTTAAACACTTTCCTGTCCCAAAAATAGGGGGTATTACGATGAGGATGATATGGTTGCTATGAAATTCTTTGCAGACGATCACAGGATGTAGCCTATGTTTGGAGCCTACTCGTTTTTATCATCCAGTTTTTCCTCCTTTGTGTTATCCATGGAGATACAGCAGTGAATATTTTCCATGTTTTTTATTCCCTGCCTTTAGGGTGACTTTGCACATTTGGCATCAAACTTGTTGCTCTTCTCTGTAAATCCAGAGAAACAACCTCCACATTAGTGATTTATTTGAAAATGATGCAATAATCCAATTTGTGATAACTAACAACAAAACCCACTTCAAGTAGATGCTTTATGTTGTTGTTGTTATTGTGGGGCCCATGAACTACATGGCCAGGGTGGGGAGAACATTGTTTTGGCGCTGTCTCTTGTGATGGAGTATCCAACTGAGCCCACCCAATAGTAAAACCCCTCCTCTTGATCCTCCCCTCTTCGCATCACTTCTTTATTTCTTTTCCTCCAACATTTAATGGGTGTTGGGGATGTTCTCTCGTTCTTTTCTCTCGCTGTGTGATTGCTGTTGTGGCTTCTTTGTGGGTGCGTTAACAGCGCTCCCCGGGCAGCGGTCGAGCCACAAAACAGACACGTCTCAGAGCTCCCGGCTCCGCTGGCTCATGGGGCAGCAGAGGCGTCTGCTCCTAATTGGGGGGGAAATGCTCAGCGCACAGAGTCTGCTTGTCGGGGGCTGGAGAGGCTTTTTTTCCTCCTCTTTATCCCGTACGACTGATGAGGAACTCCAGGCTCAAAGCAATTTATTCCAGTGCTCTGTTCCCTGAGACTTATACATTATGTTTTATGGCTCTCTCTCTCTCTCTGTGTGTGTGTGTGTGTGTTTTATTTAAAAAGAGCGAAAGGGGGATAAACCAGTGAACAGAAAAGAAAATCCCTGCGTTCTGCTTAGCAACTACTGTTTGGTTTTCAGTGTCCAATCCCGAAGACAGATTGATAGTGCTACTAATGTTACAGGCTAAGGACTCCATCAACACGTTTGGCTCAATTCCACTTTAACATGGTTTTAGTTATCAAGCCTGTTGACCCTAGCAATGACATAATGAGTGACTTTGCTCAGTGGATGAGTTGGAATTCAGATCTTCCATAATCATCACCTTATTTACAAGAGAAGATGAAACTCTTGAAGAAGTTTGAATTTCAGTGTTTTTTTCTGGATCAAAAAGGGGCTTAGGTGGTGGGCGTGGCAGAGGGCGTGGCAATGAGCGAGGTCGGCCCTTTGGCCCGGATACATTTCAGAGAAAAATTTAGAGATCCCCATCTTGGTGGTCTAGATCATTTTTTTGCAGTTTTAAAGCTAGTTTCCTGCAATTCTACATGTTCTGCCATAAAGCTGGACGAACATTTTGCAGTTTTAAAGCTAGTTTCCTGCAATTGTTCACATTTTGCCATTTACTATTCTCAGAAAACCATGAACCAAAGGATAGGAAGGAGGCACTTGTAGAAAATCACTAAATGAACCATGAATGACTGAATATAGCTTTTTTATATATATAAAACTTCACTTACACTGTAATATCATTCCTTTACCAACCACTGTGTGAAGATATATCATAGCATGGGTTCTCTGTGACATTGACACTGACATTGACCTCTTACACTAGAATAAAGAACTTGCACTACCGTTCAAAAGTTTGGGGTCACTTGGAAATGTCCTTGTTGTCCATGAAAACACACATGAAATGAGTTGAAAATGAATAGGAAATATAGTCAAGATGTTGACAAGGTTATAAATAATGATTTTTAATTGAAATAATAATTGTGTCCTTCAAACTTTGCTTTCGTCAAAGAATCCTCAATTTGCAGGATTACAGCCTTGCAGACCTTTGGCTTTCTAGTTGTCAATTTATTGAGGTAATCTGAAGAGTTTTGACCCCATGCTTCCTGTAGCACCGGATTGGCTTGATGGGCACTTCTTACGGTCAAGCTGCTCCCACAACAGCTCAATAGGGTTGAGATCCGGTGACTGTGCTGGCCACTCCTTTATAGACAGAATACCAGCTGACTGATTCTTCCCTAAATAGTTATTGCATACTTTGGAGCTGTGCTTTGGGTCATTGTCCTGTTGTAGGAGGAAATTGGCTCCAATTAAGCGCCGTCCACATGATATGGCATGGCATTCCAAATTGGAGTGATAGCCTCCCTTCTTCAAGATTCCTTTTACTCTGTACAAATCTCCCACTTTATCACCACCAAAGCACCCCCAGACCATCACATTGCCTCAACCACGCTTCGACAGATGGCGTCAAGCACTCCTCCGGCATCTTTTCATTTTTTCTGCATCTCACGAATGTTATTCTTTGTGATCCGAACACCTCAAACTTAGATTCATCTGTCCATAACTTTTTTCCCCAATTTTCCTCTGTCCACTATCTGTGTTCTTTTGCCAATCTTAATCTTTTATTTTTATTGGCCAGTCTGAGAGATGGCTTTTTCTTTGCAACTCTACCTAGAAGGCCAGCATCCCGGAGTAGCCTCTTCACTGTTGACGTTGAGACAGGTGTTTTGCAGGTACTTTTTAATGAAGTTGCCAGTTGAGAACTTGTGATGCATCTGTTTCTCAAACTAGACACTCTAATATACTTGTCCTCTTGCTCAGTTGTGCACCGGGGCCTCCCACTCCTCTTTCTATTCTGGTTAGGGCCAGTTTGCGCTATTCTGTGACGGGAGTTGTACACAGCGTTTTATGAGATCTTAAGTTTCTTGGTAATTTCTCGCATGGAATAGCCTTCATTTCTCAGAACAAGAATAGACTGACGAGTTTCAGAAGAAAGTTATTGTAACGTTCGTCGCCTGGTGACGAGGAAGCGGACCAAAACGCAGCTGGGAGCGAACACATGTTTATTCAACACACTGGAATTAAACATGTACACAAAAATCAAGAAAAATGCCGATACGTTACGTGCTCAAACAAAGAGACAACACCCCACAAACAGCGTGGGGAAAACAGCAACTTAAATGTGATCCCAATCAGAGACAATTAGCGACAGCTGTCTCTGATTGGGAATCGACAGAACCCAACATAGAATTACCCACCTAGAGCCTACACAAGGCTAAAACGTAAACAAAACACAAACCAAGGAAAAATACCTAACATGACACACCCTGACCCAATATACCCGAGTTCACCTGGTCAGGGCGTGACAGTTATTTGTTTCTGGCCATTTTGAGCCTGTAATCGAACCCACAAATGCTGATGTTCCAGATACTCAACGAGTCTAAAGAAGGACACTTTTATTGGTTCTTTAATCAGGACAACAGTTTTCAGCTGTGCTAACATAATTGTAAAAGGGTTTTCTAATGATAAATTAGCCTTTTAAAATGATAAACTTGGATTAGCTAACACAACATGCCATTGGAATACAGGAGTGATGGTTGCTGATAATGGGGGTCTGTATGTCTATGTAGATATTCCATTCAAAATCAGCCGTTTCCAGCTACAATAGTCATTTACAACATTAACAATGTCTACAGTGTATTTCTGATCAATTTGATGTTATTGTAATGGACAAAAAAATTGGCTTTTCTTTCAAAAACCAGGATATTTCTAAGTGACCCCAAACTTTTGAAAATGCCATCCTCTGGTCTCTTCTCAAAACAGACTATTTTCTTTTTAAGTGCCTTTAAGCTGATTTTTCTTTGGCTTTACGGCCAGAGCTTTGCCCAGTCCCTCTGGTTGTTTTCCCCTGGGAGCTGTGGGCTAAGCTAAGGGACACTCCCCAGGCAGAGCAGTGAGTGTGAGACTGAGGGAGTGGTGGTGAGGAGGGCTTCCACAGAGCTCCTAGCACCGCCATGCCGTGGTGGCATGGCTGTTTTATAACCGTGAAGGAAGCAGAGAGAGAGAGAGAGAATGGAGGAGTTTGTACACAGGGAACTCCCTGACCACTCAGTAAAAGGCCTTTATTGTGTCGTTCTCTGCCAAGCTGTCGATGGAGTGTCTGAGTTGCCAGGTCCCTCGCACTTGGAAAATACTTACATAATTTTCCAAACTCAGCTCAGTTGGAGTTCAGGGTCTATCAACAATTTTCTCTATCTTAATCATGTGCTTCTCTTCAACTTGGTCTAGATCAGTGGTATTTCAACTTTTTCTACAGGAACCCCATTTTTTCCGCCAGAATTTCTGGGGACCCCATTTTTTCCCCAATCATTTTTCAGTTTCTTGCAACCCCACCCCTAACCTAACGTTCCAGGCATAGAAAGAGGCCTGAGCAGAGTTCCCACTTCTATTTTTCAGGGGAAACAGAAGTTAGGTTGGAAATACTGTATACCTGAAAATCGGATGTTAGCATTTTCTAGCGACTACCCCACCCCGAATCTTATAACACAACCTTATAATCGGTAAATTCAGATATTTACATCAACAAATGACCATCAATTCATTGCATTTTCATTACAAAATGAAAACAACAAAACAACAAATAAATGTACTCAATTAATTTTTTTCAAATGTTCTTTCTCAAAAACATTTGCATATTGTACCACATCAAAAAGTTGTATTTCTTATTTGTGTAAAATTTTGGCACCACACTGCAGGTCGCGACCCCGACTTTGAATACCACTGGCCTAGATGGTGACAGTTTGGGACTGAGGTGTGGTTTACACTGAGGTGTCGGCTAATTCTGTGCTACAATATTGACTGAGCAACACCATCCCAATGTGGCAGAAGGATTTTATAGTATATAATGGCATGAAAGTCAAACTTGATGTTCAGAGCTTTTAAATAAAGAATGTAGGCCTATTCAATGCACGAGTATAGAGTTCATAAATATGTTTCTCATCTAAGCTCTGATGTAAGCAGCTCAATGGAGCTGAAATGTTAATATACTTAGCTAATGTAATGCAGCCAGCCAATCCTCAGTAGCAGCAGCCGTTTGATGTATAGTGATTGGATATTTAATATCCATATAATCAGTAGCAGAAAACCAGTCATGTTGTCAACCGCCAGTTTGTGGTAACCAAGATAAGACCGTTGAAGTCTTCTATTTTCTATTGTGACGTATTGTTTTATAAGAAACTGGATCTTTCATCACTAGGACCAGGAGTTTTTCCTCCCCACAGGGCCCAAGTTTTAGGCTAGGGCCTAGTGTTTTTCCTGTTTAGCCTCGGTGACGTGGTCTGGGAAAAACTTCTGGTCCTGTTCATCACAAATGGGGGCAGCGGAACCAGAATAGAGCCAGACTCTGCTGACGTCCCATGTCCTCTAGTAATGCTGTTCTTCGTGTGTGTGTGTTTATCTACAGAACTGTATGGCTTTGATGTGCTTATCCTCTCCAACCTCAAGAGAGGTCAACCTCTCTCCTTCTCTGGCCTGGTGAGGGACCGTGACTGACTGCATATCATCATCTCACGGTTCACAGGAACAAACACATGCTTATTCCAGATCTTTGATCTCGTTACAGCAGTTGGTCTCTGAAAAACATTATTTGAGAGCTTTACTCTGCTCTGAAAAAAATGACGTAAAAGTGTAAATTGCTGGAGGGACTTTAGGGTGACTTAAAAACATATTCATGACCTTCTTTGAAATGAAACACACTTCTGTTCTTCCTCCCATCAACACATACACATCATATGGTGAGCTCTAGGAATATACATGTTAATATAACACATAAGGAAATGTCATGTTTGAAGATGTACACTTCGTTGGTTGATAAATACCAGGAAATAGATTTGAGCAGTTCTTTCCAGGCCTGTAAATTCTGTGGACTGTGATTGAGATGTTTATCTCTTCAATAACTTTGGGAATGCACTTGTATGTGAGAAAGGGCATTATGTGTTATTTTACCATTATGGACTTTGATGACTTTCTAATGAATGTCAATTCAATATTTTGCTTAGTTTTATATGATTTCAATCTTTATTTCCAGTGATGCTCCTCTGGATCTGAAGATAAAGGCCAGCATGATATCAGACATGTTTTCTCTTGTGGGTGAGTCTCTATCTGTGCACACTAATGACGCGTTAATGCACTGATTCTGGGAGGCCAAGGGTTTGGTCTGGCGGCTACGCCTGAACGCTCCAAAATGTTTCTGTTTATTACATACCGACCTGTTTATTGTAAACCACATGCTCTTTATGATGTGAGTAGATCATTACCTCTATACTTTTTGTTTTAAAACATAGATTGGCAGAAAGGTGCAGGTTTTAGGAGCCCATTGACATGCAGGCTATTTCTCCCATTATATCCACTCTTGCTACTGTAAGACTGACTTTAGCAATATGATGAATTGTAACGGCCTTTTCTCAGGCTAACATCAGTCTGATGCCTGTAAATATTTGAACCATCTCAACCTCTTTGCAAAGTAAGTCAGTGAAGAACTGGACAGATTCTCATCATTTATGATATGGGCAGTCTTCTAAATGAGCTGCCCTTTGTTTGATCTGTTGGTTCAGTTGCCTTCACTCCCATCCCCATGTCTCCTCCAGGGCCTCTCTCTACCTGTGAACTGGGCGGGGCCTAGCTGGGGAGTGCCAGTGTAGATGGAAACTTTGTTGGCCCTGACTCCTGCCATCCGCAGGATTCAGCCTGCAGCAGGCTCCACTGCGCTTGTTTTTCAGCCCAGTGTCTCTTGTCTATTAGGGCTCTCTTCAGAAAATCCTCACTGCGAAGAAAGAATGCCAGTAATTGGCCATTCTGCTGCCTGACGCTTGGTTTCAGCCTGTGGAGACAGTTAGGCATTGTTTAAAACTAACTTTTGCCTCACAGTTAGTTAGCGTTTTATATTACAGAATAGTTGGATTGCTCCATAATGGGACCTCAGAATTGTGCAGAAACCACAGGCATTATTCATTAACATTCAATGACTGGCGGGTGAAATTGTCAACAGAGGACTTGTTTTGGAGTAATTAAGCTCTCTTGAGAAATGTGATCTCACATTATTAAGCCAAAGCAATCCTTAGCATGCAGACAAGAAATGGTTAGCCCTAGGAGCAGATCAACACTGTTTATACAACAGACTTTCTTTATGCAGAGAATGACATGTCTTTGTTATGTCGCCTTCCTACACAATTAATGCATTCTCAGGTAGTCAGGTTGTTTCGAGCTGTGGAGAATATTTTAGAGAAATTCAAGTCCACACCTGAAAGGAATATTATTACATTTTTTTACACTTTTTTTCCCAGTACTTCATCCTACACTTTCAGACTTAGCCAATTCCTTCCAAAGCAAGTTGAGCATTGACAATGACACGTGTACTACAAGTATAACTCATTTCATCTTCCTCATATCAGTACTGGTAATGAGTTGAGATCTTCTGTCTTCATCTTGTTTGTACCTTCCTGTCATGATCCAGAGTGTCGTCTGAGCCCGTTAAGGATATCTAAAATGACACTGTGCCCCAGAGCCTGTAGGCCATATCTAATGACACTGTGAGGGGCTGTTGGGGTATCTGTCTGTACTAGGGCCAGTGTGCCGAATCATAAATTACAGTTATCTTTGGACTGATGCATTACTGGGTAAAATGAGCAGTGGCATGTAAAACATACTCCGTCTATTATTCACTATACAAACCCTGATGCTTTTGGCTGATAACATTTGGGCTGCATCCCAGCTCTGTAAATAATGACAGCATGCCATTAGCATTCATTTTCCCCTTGTGTGTAGCTGTCAGTAATGCGTCAGCCGTGTTTGTAATAATTGCCGCATTTAGACAAGAACGTGGCAAGAGCCCAGTTCTTACCTGACGGCTTGGATGAGGCAGTAAAAATAACCTCAGGGCCTGAGCTGTCGATTGATTTGATCCTAAATAAGTTGTACCATCACTCTGTACGGGAAAGTATGACGTTAACTTTAAAGTAGTTTTCCTCTCTTCATCTGGGATCAGTTAGCTCTAAGTGATTTATTTTTAAAGAGAGGAAGAGAGAGTGTAAATGATTGTGAGTTTGAGAACAACTGTGAAGAAAGGCCTACAGCACCGTATTCATGTCACACATGATAGTATCACACTGATATTTATTACAGGATTACATGTGCTTTACTGCTCTAAATAACACATGCTCTCTAGAATCTTAGGCCACTGTCATTTACTCACTGTAGTGAGTCACGTCCCTACAGGCTTTGTTTGTCAGGATCTCCTGCTACAACAATCCCGCTCTGAACGGGTGACTCTGGACCCAGGCCTGACGTACCAAGCCCACAATGCACAGGTATGGGACACCACCTTCTTTATTGTTTCACTAAAAAGTGCTTTAGTTTAGACATCTGAAGGAACTGCCTTTCCATGCAATATAACGCAACTTCATGAAACGTCTTTCTCAACATGGCCTGTCATCATGTCTCTTACTGTATTTGTTTTGCTGTTATAGCTGAGCCCTTTTTGCCCTCATGGAAAATCATTCTCATGAAAAACAACTGCTAATGCAATTACAGGGTTAGGGTGACATCATCAGCACTGCGAGTGCACGCTCTGAAGATTATTATTTGATCATGTTTAATCAGGTGACTAATGCTCTCACTAGGCTCTGTTGCTTAATGATGCCACAGCAGCTAATACACTTGGCTCACTGTAGTGAACTACTGCACCCGGTCTGGGCTAGGATCTGCTGGTGGGACATGATCAAGTCAGACATTTTTCTACTCCACCTTAAATTGCGTAAAGTGCCCAGATAGCCTTACTGTAACAAGGCAGTACGTTTGTTCATATGTGTGTGACGTGGTGAGGTTGGACCCAGGTGCAGAGTAGAGACCAGACGAGGAATCAGTGGTTAAGGCTAAACATAATACTTTACTGAGAAACGGTAGCCGCAGGATCACAGTACACTTGAAAAAACAACAAACGCTAAGTCTCAGACTCCCTCAGGAAACGAACGCACGCGGTAAACAATTCAAGCTTCTGCAAAGGACAACAGAAAACACACCTCTTTTAACAGGGAAATTAGTAAATAGGACACACCTGAGTGTTGTTAATATCTCTAGGACGGTCTCTTCTGCCCTCTGGTGACAGGTGGAACCATGACAATGTGACCTGTATGAATGGCTCGGTTTCTGTGCTTACAGTGGGTTTTTCGATGTGCATGTCTAAGTGCTTCTTTGCATGTGTGTATGTTAAGACTGGTGTAGTCAGCGGCTGATGTTCATCTCCCTGTCTCTCACACGCCATTGCCTCTCTTAGCGTCCTTTCTCTGCTCAGTCAGCCAGTGCACACTCCAGAGTGGTAAGTAGTCCTGCCTTCTCATATTGTCTAACCCAACCACATTAACCCTGCTGCACCTTTTCCCTATGCCTCACCACTGTGACGTCTTTACATTAATCGGTAAGGAAGCCACTTCATTTTTCAACCACTTATCCTTCTCAGCCTATGTTGCTTTTGAGTCTAAACGATTCAGATATTTTCCCTACTTGTGGCTGCCAAAAAGCCCCCTCTATCGATTGTGTATCATGGTCTTGAAGTGGTGCTTTTAATTGAATAGTCCTTATTAGATTGGTCTTGGCAAGTCTATGATTTATAAGCAATGCAATGTAGCTCAGAATCAATCCCTTGATGTCTCAGCCCCTCTGCCGGTTACAGACACAGCAAAACAATCTTGCCACTAAAGCAGTCCTGTCAGAGAGACAGTGAATCCTGTGCTCCTATGAATAATCTGTCCTCTTCCTCTATACTGGGATTAGGAGCAACAGTTTACATTATTTCAGGTGATCAGACCTTGGCAGTCTCTGGATGCCATCATATCTCCCCAACCAGTCTGACAAATGCAATGTAATCCCCCGCTATTTAGATGACAAATTCTCTATGTGATCCTGTGGGGTTATGACCTGCTGTCTGACCCTGGCTCAAACCTGCTTGCCAAAGTCGTCAATCAGTCCTGGTAATGCATGCCGAGGAGGAGGCAGCCAGGAATGCCAGCTAGCGAAGATAGAAAATGTGCCATTTATGTAACCCAGGGAGGGAGGAAAGGGGATGATTTTTGACATTTTCCATAGATTTGGTGCTTTTCTGTATGTAAAGATTGTTACATTTTTTTGAAATATTAGTTTTTATCAGTGTGTGGGATGATTTCTTAGAATTAAACAAAGCCAGCCAACTTGCATTAGCACCCAATTCATTAGACCTATTAAACACCTCATTTATTAAACCAGTATCAGGGTGGATTTATGTGGGAATTAGATAGACGGTATCAGTATAACGATGTGTCCGCTCATCTTTCCTCTCCTGCAGTTGCAGAGACCACTGTCAGCCAACAACACTGACACAGACAGGCCCAATGAGAAGCCAGGAGGTTAACGGACAGCACCCTGGGCCTGACTGCTGAGGAGGTAAATATACATAGCTGAAGTTAGTATGATAGATCTGCATGACAGGGATATTATCTATCGCTCACATAGTATTGAAGCTAAGGGTTCTCTTTCCTCTCCATGGCAGCTGAAAGTCCCGAGGAGAATAAGAGAGGAGCATGAGAGACGAGGGAGGTTCATTCAAATCTTCCCCACCACAGAGACATGGGAACTGTACAGATGAGAGGGGTTCGGACACTTTGGGTAATGTTACACACTAACGTACAGTGCCGTGAAAAAGTATTTGCCCCCTTTCTGATTTTCTAAATGTTTTTATATTTTTTTATACGGAATGTTATCAGATCTTCAACCATAACCTAATATTAGATAAAGGGAACCTGAGTTTACAAATAACACAACATGGGTCTCATTATGCCTGGCGAAGTATGCATTTAAAAAAAATCTAATATTAGGTTTTGGTTGAAGATCTGATAACATTCAGTATCAAAAAACATGCAAAAATAGAGAAAATCAGAAAGGGCCAAATACTTTTTTACGGCACTGTACATGTCTAGATACATTTTTGAATAAGAGAACAGCAATGTCTAATGTTTGACCATACTGCTGCCTACCTACATTTAACGACTGCTATTACTACATCATACAACTATTACTACTTCAGCTAGGAGTTAAGGTGAAAAGCTGATACCCATTAGAGAATTGGCCGGTTACTGTACATTACATCTCCGAGAGTATTTATAGGCTTTACAGCTTGCACTCTTGTGAGACCTGTATTTTTTCCCCAAACATGGCTTGAATCCCATGATGACTTCTAGTTGAAACAGCATTAAACCCCCTATTTATAGGGAAATCCAGTTTTGTGCTTACACTCCATATTCTTCTATGAGGGATTTGCTGCTTGATTAGCTTTATGGGCCTGTTAGTACTGGGGATTTTGTGGCTTTTTTTACACAGTATGTTTCTGAGTGGTCTTGGAAATGACTGGGGCCTATGACATTTGAGTATCACAGTAGCCCTGTTGTAACACATTCAACTCCCCACAAATTAGACAGAAAATGCAGAAACCCAGTGCAGCCTGTGGTGGTAGTGGTGGTGGAAATAGTTGTCATTTTGTCATTATCTGTGTGTCTGTTTCTCAGTGGTTATCTGGAGTATAAGACATCAATGAACTCCATGTTGTCTAACAGACGTTTCCATGGAAGGTAAGCATTTCCATTGTGGTTTGGAATGGGAGCAGTTGAAATTTGTGGAAACAGTTGGCCCCTGACTTTGTGTTTGTTTTGTGTTCAGATGAATAGGTGAGGAGAACAGCTAATAAGATCTGTATGGTAATAGTAGACATTAAAGTTTTCCAGAGCGAGCACAGTGTCTATGTGGCAGTGTGGCTTTGGTAGTCTAGTCCTCAAATGGCAGTTGGGGCTGGGGAGAGTTTATGGAGCAAGGAAGAGCAGGGAAAATGTTATAGAATAAACAGAACATTTGGGAATTGTGCTGCACAACTCAACTTTTATTCTGTTGCATGGGTTCAAACTTCAGAGAAATCTTGTGTTTGCGAGCTTTAGGTTTATGTACGGTATTTCCTTTACTCAGTTTCACTATTGCACAACACTATCTGGGGAGCTGGAGTCTCCTTTGGCCCTTTATGATTGTTCCATGTTGCTTGCTTTGGTCCTCAGATTGGGGAAAGCGGTGGTGACCTCAAGATCACAGTGGGTGTTATTGCCGCCATTTCGCCCCCCTCACTTTGTCTTCCATATTTCAACTTTCCCTCTCTTACCACAATATCTTTGAAAAGAATAATCTGATACATTTTTCTTCTCAGGGCCCGATTCAGTCAAACCTGTCTTAGCAATGACGAGTGTCTATGTTTATGTTAAAGTGCCGAAAATCAATTGAATGTGACATGGGGAGCTAAAGCAATGTTCAGATATTAGAGTGTAAATAATGTAATGCAGGTTAAATTAAAGGGATCTATAGTTGGTTAAAGGGATACTTCAGGATTTTGGCAATGAAGCCCATTATCTACTTTTGCAGAGTCCGATGAACTCATGGACACCATTTTTATGTCTCTGCGTGCATTTTGATGGATGTTGCTAACTAGCATTGGCGCAATTGCTAACTAGCGTGAAAGCAATAACTGGAAGCCAATGGTAACTAGTCAATGGTAACTGTTAGCATGCTAGTAGATACCATAGACTTCGTCATTGCGCTACTGTTAGTTAGCATTGGCTCGCAGAACTTCCTACTGGCTGCAGAGATAGAACAATGGTATCCATGAGTTCATCTGACTCTGGGGATGTAGATAAAGGGCTTCATTGCCGACATCCCGAAGTATCCCTTTAAGGAGTCGTATTAGAGCGGTTTCTCTCGTCCTCCATCAGGAACCTGAATGGTAATGTGTCACGGGATCCAGTACGAGAGGAAGCTGCTGTCACTGGAGGCGCGGAAGCGGAGGCATCGCCTCCTGGCAGAGCACTCCGCCATGGGGAGGAAGAGAGCAGGTAGGCCTCAGGGAGTCTGTCCTCCTCCAGCTGACACAGCATAGCAACACTCACAGTCTAGTCTCAGACCACAGCCTGTCTGGCCAAGCCAAGGGGGAGCCAATCAGACAAGTTCATTCCTTTACTTTCTATGAAGAACTCCCCACTGCCAGAATGAATATGGCCAAATATGACAAGGAGAGTTTATAAAACAACTACCATAACAAGTTATTTGTACAGTGTTGACTTGTGTGTTTGATCCAGTAAAGACACAATGATGTAATTGACATTGTGACATTTAACTTTTTTTCTGTAGTGCTTTATACTTAAGTGAGGAGTGGCAAGGCCTCCCCCACTAGGACCAGTGATGAGGAGGATGTTGAGGAGGGGGAGGAGAGTGTTCAGAAGGAGGAAAAAGGAGGAGCAGAAGAAAGCCCTGGGTCCGTTAGTGGTGCAGACAGATAGTGTGTCCAGGTTCCACAATGAGGTCCTCACCAACCTGCTCCACATCCTCCAGCAGGGCTGAAACCTCAGGTTAGTGCACACCCCAGGCTTCTGCTCCTGTTGGCAGCCCTCTCCTCGTTCTCCTCCCCCCTCTCGTCCATCCCACCACCACCACCATCCCTCTCTCTTTCTCTCAGCAGGAGAAATATGAGGCTTCCCAGAGCACAGGGCCAAAAAAGCTCCAGAGAAAATCTGGGCCTCTTTTCATACCCCTGCATGTTTTGATCACTCTTTGAGCGTGACTCCTTCATGTCTACCTAACTTACCACGTGGAAAGAACCCTGAGGAAGCAGATGGGTTCTGAGCCAGCTAATCATGTGTGTCAACCTTGAATTCCATGTAGAGACACTGCCTGTGATTGGACTGTTAATTGCAGGAGTCAGACTGTCTCTTCTTTGTTTTAATTTTGAATGACCTGGATGGACTTAAAAGGCTCCCCACCATCCATCATTATGCAATACGCTTGCAAAAATATTTGGATCCTTTTTGATTTTACAATAACATCTATGAATATTACATACTTCTGTTTAAATGGCAACAAAGGCTCCAGTCTCCTATTGATTTTTAAAGTGTGTCTGAAATTGTAATTTCAGGGGGAATTACAATAACAAGTCTGCGTTTGTAGAAATTCCTCTGAGCTTGCCAGGACTGTAAAGGGACCTTGGCAATTATAGTACAGCATATCATTGTTTGTGTTTGACAGCTTTTTCTAAAACATTTTCCCACTACATTGTACTGGCAGTACACTTTTCAGGTTCACTCGGGCCATGAAAACAATGCATCACTCTTGGTACTGGCCAAGGGCAAGTCACACTGTACTCTAACACTCTGGCTGAAATTGATACCTACCTGTATTCGTTTTGTCTCTTGCATGATGCCTAAGATAACAAATCTGAATATGCGTCAGTGCTTGTGCTTACTGTTGTAACACATGTATCTGAGATGCCTAAAAGGCAGAAAACCTTTGTTCCCATATAAAAACCTGAAGACCTGTGGAGATTATTAATAATTTACTGTCAGGGAATGACACAGATTGGAGATATGTGTGTGCGTGTGCGTGCATTTGCGTGCCTGCGTGTGCAATTCCTCTAACTACTGTCGATCTCTCCATCCCATTTGTATATTTGAACCATGCTTACCTTTGCAACCTGTGTTTTTTCCTCCTCCTGACTCTGCCATAGTTTTCTCTCTTCCTCCTTAGTTTCCTCTCCTCAGTCTCTCATGTCCTCCTTAATCACATCTTTCTCACTCCCGCCCTCTGATCTGCAGTAAAGTCCAGACTCAGATGGCCTTCTCCTCCTACCTCAACCGGGTGCAGATGAGGCTACTTGCAGAGAGCAGGACTAACGCTAACTCAGCCTGGCCAGAGAAGGACAATGTCCAAACGGTAAGACAAGCGTCTGCAGTATTTCCCAGTGCCCCGGGGAAAGATTTTATGGAAAATAAGACCTGGACCATTGTTTTATTTTTATCTGCATTTGATTTTCCGTTTGATCTGTTGTTACTCATTGGAGCCACGTCGTAACTGTGTAAATGTGCATGAGGCGTTTGTGGCCACGTAGAGAGGAAAATGGTGTGAGTACTACTACGTGGCTGCGTCAAAGTTGGTTTTATCGGAAAGTCTCGTCGGTGCATTGGAATGACAAACATCATAATCTCCCAAGCCTCTGGAAAAAAATTGACTTGAACACGTTTCCATCGTGATGAGTCCATACATTTTTTTTCTTGAGTTCTTTTAGACAAATGAAATACCACAACTGAAAGGTGAGCGTTGTATTGATGATGTAGTGCAGTGACAGCAGGGCCCAGATTCACAGAACACTTCTTACGCAAAAACTTAAGAATCTTCTTATGGGGGAAAAAAAACAAGAAGTTCATAAGATAGTTCGTAAGTGCAATTCCTCAACAATATCTTAAGATTGAATGATTTTCTTTCGAACTTCTCAAATATCCGTTTTAGCTAGCTATCTAGCTAGCAATGGCAATCATGTTAGCATATTTCATACTGAGGTTACTGTTCTAAAACATGTTATTGAGTTTAAAATAATCAATACTGAAACTTTCAGGTTAAGTTTGTGAGTGAATTAAACATGTTCAATTGCATTTGAGATTTCTCTTTCACTGCCCTGAGTTTAAGACAAGGGTTTAGCTCCACATTTTGTTATGTTACAGCCTTATTCTAAAAGAGATTAAATGAATTGTTTTCCTCATCAATCTACATACAATAACCTTATTTACATAAGTATTCAGACCCTTTGCAATGACACTTGAAATTGAGCTCAGATACATCCTGTTTCCATTGATCATCCTTGAGATGTTTCTACAGGTTGATTGGAGTCCCCTGTGGTAAATTCAATTGATTGGACATGATTTGGAAAGGCACACATCTGTCTATATAAGGTCCCACAGTTGACAGTGCATGTCAGAGCAAAAACCAAGCCATGATGTCGGCAGAGTTGTCTGTAGAGCTCCGAGACTGGATTGTGTCGAAGAACAGATCTGGGGAAGGGTACCAGAAAATGTCTGCAGCATTGAAGGTCCGCAAGAACACAGTGGCCTCCGTCATTCTTAAATGGAAGAAGTTTGGAACCACCAAAACTCTTCCCAGAGCTGGCCGCACAGCCAAACGGAGCAATCGGGGGAGAAGGGCCTTGGTCAGGGAGGTGACCAAGAACCCGATGGTCACTCTAACAGAGCTCCAGAGTTCCTCTGTGGAGATGGGATAACCTTCCAGAAGGACAAGCATCTCTGCAGCACTTCACCAATCAGGTCTTTATGGTAGAGTGGCCAGACGGAAGCCACTCCTCAGTAAAGGCACATACAGCCCACTTGGTGTTTGCCAAAAAGCACTTAAAGACTCTCAGACCGTGAGAAACAAGATTCTTTGATCTGATGAAACCAAGATTGAACTATTTGGCATGAATGGCAAGCGTCACATCTGGAGGAAATCTGGCACCATCCCTACTGTGAAGCATGGTGGTGGCAGCATCATACTGTGGCAATGTTTTTCAGCGGCAGGGACTGGGAGACTAGTCAGGATCGAAGGAAAGATGAACGGAGCAAAGTACAGAGTGATCCTTGATGAAAACCTACTCCAGAGCACTCAGGACCTCAGACTGGGGCGAAGGTTCACCTTCCAACAGGAAAACAACCCTAAGCACACAGCCAATACAACACAGGAGTGGCTTCGGGACAAGTCTCTGAATGTCCTTGAAGGGCCCAGCCAGAGCCCGGATTTGAACTCGATCGAATATCTCTGGAGAGACCTCAAAATAGCTGTGCAGCAACGCTCCCCATCCAACCTGACAGAGCTTGAGAGGATCTGTAGAGAAAAATGAGAGCAACTCCCCAAATACAGGTGTGCCAAGCTTGTAACTTCATACCCAAGAATCTGGGCCCAGGTCTTCTCATCTCCAGGAGCTGGTGATCCGCTTCCTGTAGAGGGCAGCCAGTAACCTTCAACAGGACATGAGGATGGTCCTGCCCAGCCACCATGGTCCCCCTCCAGGACCGCCAACGCATCCTGTCCCACCAGCTAGCAGAGTTTATCCACTGCAACAACAAGGTGCCTCACTACCAGCCACACAGAAAAATACTTTTCAGCCTCTAGTGTGCACTGCTGTTCTAGGACAGGTTTATAATAATTATACTAGTCAGGGAGTCTCCATTTATTTGTAATATTACTTAACTTTTTCCTTTGTGTGCTTATCTAATTAGAATTGTTTGTTTCAGTTGAAGGTGTAAATGTTTTGAAGAAGCAACAAATTATTGTTACAACTGACTTTCTCTTGTACTGTAGCATTCAGAACGGCCAGTGTGCTTGGTCTCTGACGGGTTTCTGTCCTCACAGTAGACAGAGCATATGGTCAAGAAACTGAAGAAGACGAAGAAAATTGTATCAACCACAGTGTGTTTCAGGAGTTTATCACAAGGTTAGTGAGCTGGCTCCTACTCTCTCTACTACTGAACGGTACATACTCTATGCTCCTGACTGTTTCAATTACTTCTGCTACTTAACAGTGGTCTTACCCTGGGTATCATGGAGAATGTTCACACTGCTCTCCTCTTTTCCAGTGAAGTGATCTGGAGGAGGTCCTGACATTCTACACAACCAAATGTAGACGCACTTAACCTGACAATAGCAACAGCCAGGGTTCGGGAAGGCCAGCTTCCACAGAGAATCATAAATGTGAATAGAAATTGTCATATGAACAAACAAAAAATTCACCATTTGTACAATCGGGATCTTTGTATTCCAGTGCCCAACAAATTTCACATATTTCTCCAATTATTTTGACATTTCTTTTAATTATTTGTTGAGAAATTGTTTATCATGTATTTGGGAATTTGGACATTTTGATTTTGAAAAACCACATTGTGGAAAAAAGACTTGAGTCATACAAAGTCAAGTACAGGTCAGCTTCTAATAATTATCACTCATTGGTCGAAAATAAATGTGTGTCGGAGCCATGGACTGACTGGCTGGATGATAACAGGGATCTGGCTTATTTTGTGCTCTGAACAGCTCTGCCTTTGGCCAAAGAAGACTCCAGCGCTTTAGCCTCTGAGTCCTAACTGTCTGAAGTCACAATCAGCACAGACCAGCCCACTGCAGACCAACCCACTGTAGAGCGTCTGTAGACCTTAAAAGTATTAAACAACCTGAGGTCCAGGCCTCCCAGCACTCCTGCAGCTTCCCAGCTGTCTTAGACTGTGGCCACATCTACCTGCAGCACTACCCTCACCCCCAGAACCCACCTCTGCCCCTGCACTGCCCCCACTCTCATCTCCACTCCCCTCGCCAGTCCCAGGCCCCTTCACATCCCCAGGCCTTTGTGTTCTCCTCAGCCTCCACCCTGGTCCTCCAGTCCCCTCGGGTCATATGGGCAGCTCCCATCCTGGTCCCACCACAGTCTCAGCCCCACTGGTCTCCCAGGTCCTGAGGCGGGTCCAGTTCTTTACCTCCACCTCTTTCTCCTCCACGGCTGCACCCTTATCCTCCATGCCCGGCGCAATCCACGTCTACAGCCAGAAGCTCTCCAGGCCCACTTCTGCAGGTCAAGGTAAAGAAAACACCCTTGATAGATGTCTGATGTGTTCTCAGCTCCCAGTCTTTCTATGCCCTAAGACATTAATGAATAACATGTTTCACTCTCTGCTTCAGCAATCAGAAGGACCGCCTCCTGCCGGCCCAGATCAGATCCAGCTGGGGTCTTTAAGGACCTGGACTCCCTGTCTGCTCAGACCCAGTCCAACCAGCAGGCCATTGTCTTAGCCCTGCAGAAACTGGCTGAGAAGCAGGCTGCCTACCAGCTCCATGAGTCTACTAACACAATATGAGTCTCCTGTTACCCTACCCAACCCCTCTACCCTCTTACCTGCTCAATAACTAGTTAGTGTCACCTATAGAGTGTTCATATCAGGATACAAAACTACTACAAATCTATCATACACTGTAAAGGGATTTGTGTTATTCTCTAGATGAGTAAAGGGAATCCACACATCCTGCACAGCGGTCTTACTGAGGGTATTAATATTCCCCTGTAAACCTCTCTGTGACCCCATGGTGAGTGACACCTCAGAGCTCAGTGTTGCTCACTCATCCAGCAGGCAGAGAGGGTTCCTGGAGCCTACAGCCTGTGGGCTGGAGCTGGCTGGTCTGAGCAGAGCAGAGTGGTGGTGAGCTGATCTAAGGCTCCGTGTGAGGTCTCATTATCATTTGTGCCAAATGGGAGTGCTTTCTGTTGCTATTTAACAGGTAGTCACTTTTTTTTATGCTTATGAATAAAATAATGTGGAAATTAGCACTGAGTGGGGGTGAGATGGCTCTGCTTCCTCCCCCACCTCTCTTTTTAACGTCTTGCCTGAAGGTTTGTCATTCACAGTGGGTAAGCCCACCAGCCTCCCTCCCTCCATCTTTCTCCCTCCCTGGGAGTTCATGTGATGGCACCAGACCACACAGACGGCAGTTTTATGTCTTCCTCTTCTCTGTACACTATTCTGCTCTCCTGAAAGGTGTTTGCTGTAATTCCCATGGAAAGTTAATCCTGGACATGACATAGGGCTATTTTGCAGAGCAAAATAGTTTAAGGGTTTGAATATACTTTGCCTTTCTTTTGACTCAGATTATAAGTCATTAAATCACTTATTTAACTCAATAGAGTGTTTTGTATGGAGAAGCAACACCCTGTTGCACTGGTTGACCTCTGAAGATTAAGCAATTACTCTTTTTCACATGCCAGGCCTCATCTTTTGGGAATAACCATAACTACCTCTTACAATGTAATTGTTTCCAATGGGGTGAATTTAAGCATTCTTATCATTTGTAATCTAATCAAATCTAATCTTTGGCAGTAAAATATGTGCTTGATTGTGAGTCCTCCCTCTATGTAACTTGCATCTTGAGGTCGTGCCACATGATTACACTTTAATAAGCTTCTTTTTTAGACCGGCCCAACATGATTCAACATGATATAGTATTTAAGTAATTACCGTTTGGTTTGGAGAAGTGTGTTCTTTTGACCCATTGTGTTGAAACGTGATAACGTTCACGTCACTATATCTCTTATGTTTCGTGTATATCAAACAGGGCATTATTTGCACCCAAAACTGTGAATTGCAAATAAAAGTAATTTCCTCCCTCCCTCAGTCCCACCCAGGAGAGCAGCAGCAGGCATGTGTCAAGTGCAATGCTAGGAATGTACATATTAAGGTAGCCTGGAGCTTTCCACTGAGATGAGAAACACCTTAGTCCTGATGAACGACATTGGTGTGCCTTTTGAGCAACTGTAAGTTATTCACGGTTGATTAAGAAGTGTTGGAATTTACAGATGTCATGGATTCAAACTTATATTAAAATGTATTATGGATTTACTGAAAATAAACACCGAATTGGCATCCTAGCACACCATTGACATCGGTTGACAGTATATTATAGATTCCCACCAAATCCTTGAGGTTTGAAAATAAACTGTATCGGGCCCTGAAAAGCACCCCGACTGGCTGTGTTCTGTCAGCTCTTGCATTCATTTAAACACCTGTCATTTAGGAATGTTTGAGATTTCCCTTTCCCTGGCAAGACAACTAGCCAAACAATTAGTTCACCTACCCAGAACTCAGATTAAAACCCAGAGAAAATAAACAGCCCTGTCATTTCTAAAAAAGGTGGGCAAAAGTACTTTTTTTCCCCCACTTTGCAGAATCACAATCACGCATGAGAAAAAATATGTTTTCCTCCAAACCTCACCCTAAACTGAACTGAACAGATTCATAATTTGTCCTCTTTTTCATCAGTCTCTTTTTTTCCCCAAGTCCAGTGCTTTTCATGAGCCCCTCTGGTTCTGCACTCTAGGCTGGAGGGCAGGAGACAGAGGAGGGCCATCGAAATCTGTATAAGTATTCATTTCCACCAAATTCCAGGCCTGTCTTTTAATGGCTCCCAGGGCAGTATAGACAGTACAGTATGTAAGGAGAGTGCAGCAGCCCCATTTAGTCAGATGATGCTGGAGCATGCTATAATGAAATGGGGAGGGATACTGTAGCACTTCACTGCAAATTGTGCTGTTATTGTTGTAAACAGATTTGGCTGGTGAGTAATGACCAGTGTCCCTCTCAGGGGGTGGGGGGTAAGGGATGTGGAGTGGAGACCGGAGACTAGCTCCCTGATGCACTGTGTACATTTTACACAGCTGGGGTGTGAAAAATGAGACCGCTGCTGCTGCACCCCAGAGAGCAGACACTAGTGGGTATGAGTCAAGTAAGAAAAAAGAGAGAGTCCTAGTATCTGCTTGCATACTGAATAAAACCATGTATTGACAGTTCAGGTTTAACCATTTTTCTCTGGAGAGATTCCTGGCAGACATTTTTAACCACAAATGTTCACAATGTAGGAGTTATTGTGCCAATGATGAATACAGTTTCTGATGTATTGTCACTGTGTGTTCTCTTGTCCCTGCAGCTGACCAGTCTGAACCTGGCTAACATGGTGCTGAGCAGAGGGACTATCACCCTGACCCGCGCGGTGCGACATGGTGCTGTGGTCCAGCGGCCTGTCAGGGTGGTCCACTCAGGCACAGGCCCACTCAGGCACAGGCCCACTCAGGCACAGGCCCAATCAGCAGCACTACTGGGTTAGTCAAACACATCCAACCTATTTAACAGACACCTAACCTAAAGAATCACAAGATGCTCAGGTGCAACCCGCAATGCAGTTATACTGAACCACGTGTAGGAAATTCTCAAACATTCAACCTCCAGTTGTGTACCCCCTCTAACACCAGGTTCAGCGCACTCTCAAATATTGTTTTTTGCCATCGTTGTAAGCCTGCCACATAAGTAACATTTATTAAGCAAAATAATGAGTGTGAGTTTTTGTCACAACCCGACTTGTGGGAAGTGACAAAGAGCTCTTATAGGACCAGGGCACAAATAATAATATAATGATAATCAATAATTTTGCTCTTTATTTAGCCATCTTACATATAAAACCTTATTTGTTCATCAAAAATTGTGAATTGTTTTATTTTTTTCATTTCACCTTCATTTAACCAGGTAGGCCAGCTGAGAACAAGTTCTCATTTACAACTGCGACCTGGCCAAGATAAAGCAAAGCAGTGTGACAAAAAAACAACAACACAAAAGTACAGTCAATAACACAATAGAAAAATCTATATACAGTGTGTGCAAATGAAGTAAGGAGGTAAGGCAATAAATAGGCCATAGTAGCGAAGTAATTACAATTTCGTAAATTAACATTGGAGTGATAGATGTGCAGATGATGATGTGCAAGTAGAAATACTGGTAAGCAAAAGAGCAAAGAAAAGTAAATAAAAACAATATGGGGATGAGGTAGGTAGATGGATGGGCTATTTACAGATGGGCTGTGTACAGCTGCAGCGATCGGTAAGTTACTCAGATAGCTGATGCTTAAAGTTAGTGAGGAAGATATAAGTCTCCAACTTCAGCAATTTTTGCAATCCGTTCCAGTCATTGGCAGCAGAGAACTGGAAGGAAAAGCGGCCAAAGGTAGGTGTTGGCTTTGGGGATGACCAGTGAGATATACCTGCTGGAGTGCGTGCTATGGGTGGGTGTTGCGATGGTGAACAGTGAGCTGAGATAAGGTGGAGCTTTCCCTAGCAAAGACTTATAGATGACCTGGAGCCAGTGGGTTTGGCGACGAATATGTAGCGAGGGCCAGCTGACGAGAGCATACAGGTCGCAGTGGTGGGTGGTATATAGGGCTTTGGTGACAAAACGGATGGCATTGTGATAGACTGCATCCAGTTTGCTGAGTGTTGGAGGCTATTTTGTAAATGACATCACCGAAGTCGAGGATCGGTAGGATAGTCAGTTTTACGCAGGTATGTTTGGCAGCGTGAGTGAAGGAGGCTTTGTTGCGAAATAGGAAGCCAATTCTAGATTTAATTTTGGATTGGAGATGCTTAATGTGAGTCTGGAAGGAGAGTTTACAGTCTAACCAGACACCTAGGTATTTGTAGTTGTCCACATATTCTAAGTCAGAACCGTCCAGAGTAGTGATGCTAGTCGGGCAGGCAGGTGCGGGCAGCGATTGGTTGAAGAGCATGCATTTAGTTTTACTAGCATTTTAAGAGTAGTTGGAGGCCACGGAAGGAGTGTTGTATGGCATTGAAGCTCATTTGGAGGTTAGTTAACACAGTGTCCAAAGAAGGGCCAGATGTATACAGAATGGTGTCATCTGCGTAGAGGTGGATCAAGGAATCACCCGCAGCAAGAGCGACATCGTTGATATATACACAGAAAAGAGTCGGCCTGAGAATTGAACCCTGTGGTACCCCCATAGAGACTGCCAGCGGTCCGGACAACAGGCCCTCCGATTTGACACACTGAACTCTTTCTGAGAAGTAGTTGGTGAACCAGGCGAGGCAGTCATTTGAAAAACCAAGGCTGTTGGGTCTGCCGATAAGAATACGGTAATTGACAGAGTCGGAAGCCTTGGCCAGGTTGATGAAGATGGCTGCACAGTACTGTCTTTTATTGATTCACCCGTGACCAGCTCGGAAACTGGATTGCACAGCGGAAAAGGTACGGTGGGATTCGAAATGGTCAGTGATTTGTTTGTTAACTTGGCTTTGGAAGACTTTAGAAAGGCAGGGCAGGATGGATATAGGTCTGTAACAGTTTGGGTCTAGAGTGTCACCCCCTTTAAAGAGGCGGATGACCGCGGCAGCTTTCCAATATTTATGAATCTCGGACAATATGAAAGAGAGATTGAACAGACTAGTAATAGGGGTTGCAACAATGGTGGCGGATAATTTTAGAAAGAGAAGGTCCAGATTGTCTCGTCCAGTTGATTTGTACGGGTCCAGGTTTGCAGCTCTTTCAGAACATCTGCTATCTGGATTTGGGTGAAGGAGAAGCTGGGGAGGCTTGGGCAAGTAGCTGTGGGGGGTGCGGAGCTGTTGGCCGTGGTTGGGGTAGCCAGGAGGAAAGCATGGCCAGCCGTAGAGAAATGCTTTTTGAAATTCTCGATTATCGTGGATTTGTCAGTGGTGACAGTGTTTCCTAGCCTCAGTGCAATAGGCAACTGGGAGGAGGTGCTCTTATTCTCCATGGACTTTACAGTGTCCCAAAACTTTTTGGAGTTAGAGCTACAGGATGCAAATTGCTGCTTGTAAAAGCTAACCTTTGCTTTCATAACTGACTGTGTGTATTGGTTCCTGACTTCCCTGAAAAGTTGCATATCGCGGGGACTATTCGATGCTAGTGCAGTATACCACAGGATGTTTTTGTGCTGGTCGGGGGCAGTCAGGTCTGGAGTGAACCAAAGGCTATATCCATTCTTAGTTCTACATTTTTTGAAAGGGGCATGCTTATTTAACCTCTTGACGACCCCTTCGAGATAAAATCCCGTTAACGGGATTGGTTGGACAACAACCAGTGAGAGTTGACAAAATGTATAACAATTATTTAAAGAATTAGAAATAATCTACTCCTTTATGCAACCACTTTGTCAGATTTCAAAATAACTTTACGGAAAAAGCACATTGTTCAATATTCTGAGTACAGAACTTAGCCTTCAATGCTAAGCTATACAGTTAGCCTACAACCACGGCGTCGACAAATCTCTAAAAATATGTTCAAAATATTTCTTACCTTTGCTGATCTTCGGCGGAATGCACTCGGAAGGGGTCCCAATTCCACAAGAAATGTTCATTTGTTCTGCAAAGTCCATCATTTATGTCCAAATACGTTCGTTTTGTTGACCCATCCAGAACACTTTACAATGCCATGTGGCGTGGACGCAAATCCATAGACGAAATGTTCAAAGTTCCATTACCGTTTGTAGAAACTCGTCAAACGATGTTTACAATCAATCCTTTAGCCTGTTGGGGCTAGGGGGCAGTATTTGCACGGCCGGATAAAAAACATACCCGATTTAATCTGGTTACTACTCCTGCCCAGTAACTTGAATATGCATATAATTGTTTGATTTGGATAGAAAACACCCTAAAGTTTCTAAAACTGTTTGAATGGTGTCTGTGAGTATAACAGAACTCATTTGGCAGGCCAAAACCTGAGAAGATTCCAAACAGGAAGTGCTCTCTCTGACCATTTCATGGCCTTATTGATCATCTCTAACAAAAACAGGGGATCTCTGGCATGACGTGACATTTTCTAACGCTCCCATAGGCTCTCAGAAGGCGCCAGAAAGCTGAATCGTTGCTTTGCAGCCCATGGCTGATAAACAGTAGCGCATTTTGATAGTGGTCGATCTGAGGACAATGGGACGGGGGCGCACGTGCCCGAGTCGACTCCATGTCTACTTTCTCTCTCTTTGAACGAAAAACACCACTCCCGGTCGGAATATTATCGCTTTTTACGAGAAAAATGGCATAAAAATTGATTTTAAACAGCGCGTCGGGTGCGTGACCCTTATTTACCCTTCGGTAAATAAGTGTCTTGAACGCACGAACAAAACGCCGCTATTTGGATATAACTATGGATTATTTGGGACCATTTGGAACCAAAACAACAAGACCTGGGAGTGCATTCTGACGAAGAACACCAAAGGTAATCAAACTTTTCTAATAGTAAATCGGAGTTTGGTGAGTACCACACTTGGTTGGTGTCAAAATAGCTAGCCTGTGATGGCTGGGCTATCTACTTAGAATTTGCAAAATGTGCTTTCACCCAAAAGCTATTTTAAAATCGGACATAGCGAGTGCATAAAGGAGTTCTGTATCTATAATTCTTAAAATAATTTTTATGTTTTTTGTGAATGTTTATCGTGAGTAATTTAGTAAATTCACCGGAAGTGTTCGTGGGAATGCTAGTCACATGCTAGTCACATGCTAATGTAAAAAGCTTTTTGATATAAATATGAACTTGATTGAACAAAACATGCATGTATTGTATAACATAATGTCCTAAGATTGTCATCTGATGAAGATCATCAAAGGTTAGTGCTGCATTTAGCTGTGGTTTGGGTTTATGTGACATTATGTGCTAGCTTGAAAAATGGGTGTCTGATTATTTCTGGCTGGGTACTCTGCTGACATAATCTAATGTTTTGCTTTCGTTGTAAAGCCTTTTTGAAATCGGACAGTGTGGTTAGATTAACGAGAGTCTTGTCTTTAAAATGCTGTAAAATAGTCATATGTTTGAGAAATTGAAGTGATAGCATTTCTAAGGTATTGAATAACGCGCCACGGGATTCCACTGGCTGTTGAGTAGGTGGCGTCCCACCTAGCCCATAGAGGTTAGGGTATTTTTTACGTAAAATTGCGATAATTTTACAACCGGGCAATAGGTATTCATCCCAGAAGAAAAATAACGAACAGCGAAGTCACGTGCATGCGCGTCACGAGACACCTGTCCTCAGACTGGCCACTGATTGACTGAGCCATAATTTTCTGCCCGGTAACAGGTGACCGATGAAACCAGTTCCTAAAGATTGTTGACAGCCAATGGAAGAGTTAGGAGGTGCAACGTAAATCCTATGTCACTGTAGTTTTTCAAGGGATTCAAAAGAAAAACTACATTTCTAATTTCTCCCACTTCCTGATTCAATTTTTCTCAGGTTTTTGCTTGCCATATGAGTTCTGTTATACTCACAGACACCAATCAAACAGTTTTTGAAACTTCAGAGTGTTTTCTATCCAAATCTACTAATAATATGCATATTCTATATTCTGGGCCAGAGTAGTAACCTGTTTAAATTGGGTATGTTTTTCATCCTGCCGTGAAAATACTGCCCCCTAGCCCCAAGAGGTTTTAAGATGGTGAGGAAATTGCTTTTAAAGAACAACCAGGCATCCTCTAATAAATTAAAGACACAAGAGACAATAATACAAGAAACAACACTTCTGTAGCTTGTCAACTATGTGTCTGTCTATCCCTGTTCTCTCCCCTCTGCACAGGCCATACAAACGCTTCACACCGCGTGGCCGCTGCCACTCTAACCTGGTGGTCCCAGCGCGCACGACCCACGTGGAGTTCCAGGTCTCCAGCAGCCTCTGGAACTGCCGGTCTGCGGCCAACAAGGCTGAGTTCATCTCAGCCTATGCTACCCTCCAGTCCCTAGACTTCCTGGCGCTGACGGAAACATGGATTACCACAGATAACACTGCTACTCCTACTGCTCTCTCCTCGTCTGCCCACGTATTCTCGCATACCCCTAGAGCATCGAGCCAGCGGGGTGGTGGCACTGGAATCCTCATCTCTCCCAAGTGGACATTCTCTCTTTCTCCCCTGACCCATCTGTCTATCTCCTCATTTGAATTCTATGCTGTCACAGTTACCAGCCCTTTCAAGCTTAACATCCTTATCATTTATCGCCCTCCAGGTTCCCTTGGAGAGTTCATCAATGAGCTTGACGCCTTGATAAGTTCCTTTCCTGAGGATGGCTCACCTCTCACAGTTCTGGGTGACTTTAACCTCCCCACGTCTACCTTTGACTCATTCCTCTCTGCCTCCTTCTTTCCACTCCTCTCCTCTTTTGACCTCACCCTCTCACCTTCCCCCCCTACTCACAAGGCAGGCAATACGCTTGACCTCATCTTTACTAGATGCTGTTCTTCCACTAATCTCATTGCAACTCCCCTCCAAATCTCCGACCACTACCTTGTATCCTTTTCCCTCTCGCTCTCATCCAACACTTCTCACTCTGCCCCTACTCGGATGGTATTGCGCCGTCCCAACCTTCGCTCTCTCTCTCCCGCTACTCTCTCCTCTTCCATCCTATCATCTCTTCCCTCTGCTCAAACCTTCTCCAACCTATCTCCTGATTCTGCCTCCTCAACCCTCCTCTCCTCCCTTTCTGCATCCTTTGATTTTCTCTGTCCCCTATCCTCCAGGCCGGCTCGGTCCTCCCCTCTTGCTCCGTGGCTCGACGACTCACTGCGAGCTCACAGAACAGGGCTCCGTGCAGCCGAGCGGAAATGGAGGAAAACTCGCCTCCCTGCGGACCTGGCATCCTTTCACTCCCTCCTATCTACATTCTCCTCTTCTGTCTCTGCTGCTAAAGCCACTTTCTACCACTCTAAATTCCAAGCATCTGCCTCTAACCCTAGGAAGCTCTTTGCTACCTTCTCCTCCCTCCTGAATCCTCCTCCCCCTCCCCCCACCCCTCCTCCCTCTCTGCGGATGACTTCGTCAACCATTTTGAAAAGAAGGTTGACGATATCCGATCCTCTTTTGCTAAGTCAAACGACACCGCTGGTCCTGCTCACACTGCCCTACCCTGTGCTTTGACCTCTTTCTCCCCTCTATCTCCAGATGAAATCTCGTGTCTTGTGACGGCCGGCCGCCCAACAACCTGCCCACTTGACCCTATCCCCTCCTCTCTTCTCCAGACCATTTCCGGAGACCTTCTCCCCTACCTCACCTCGCTCATCAACTCATCCTTGACCGCTGGCTACGTCCCTTCCGTCTTCAAGAGAGCGAGAGTTGCACCCCTTCTGAAAAAACCTACACTCGATCCCTCCCATGTCAACAACTACAGACCAGTATCCCTTCTTTCTTTTCTCTCCAAAACTCTTGAACGTGCCGTCCTTGGCCAGCTCTCCTGCTATCTCTCTCAAAATGACCTTCTTGATCCTAATCAGTCAGGTTTCAAGACTGGGCATTCAACTGAGACTGCTCTTCTCTGTGTCACGGAGGCTCTCCGCACTGCTAAAGCTAACTCTCTCTCCTCTGCTCTCATCCTTCTAGACCTATCTGCTGCCTTTGATACTGTGAACCATCAGATCCTCCTCTCCACCCTCTCCGAGTTGGGCATCTCCGGCGCGGCCCACGCTTGGATTGCGTCCTACCTGACAGGTCGCTCCTACCAGGTGGCGTGGCGAGAATCTGTCTCCGCACCACGCGCTCTCACCACTGGTGTCCCCCAGGGCTCTGTTCTAGGCCCTCTCCTATTCTCGCTATACACCAAGTCACTTGGCTCTGTCATATGTTCAACCTTCCCAAGTTCTCTCACGTCACCCCGCTCCTCCGCTCTCTCCACTGGCTTCCAGTTGAAGCTCGCATCCGCTACAAGACCATGGTGCTTGCCTACGGAGCTGTGAGGGGAACGGCACCTCCATACCTTCAGGCTCTGATCAGGCCCTACACCCAAACAAGGGCACTGCGTTCATCCACCTCTGGCCTGCTGGCCCCCCTACCTCTGAGGAAGCACGGTTCCCACTCAGCCCAGTCCAAACTGTTCGCTGCTCTGGCACCCCAATGGTGGAACAAGCTCCCTCACGACGCCAGGACAGCGGAGTCAATCACCACCTTCCGGAGACACCTGAAACCCCACCTCTTTAAGGAATACCTGGGATAGGATAAAGTAATCCTTCTAACCCCCCCCCCCTTAAAAGATTTAGATGCACTATTGTAAAGTGGTTGTTCCACTGGATATCATAAGGTGAATGCACCAATTTGTAAGTCGCTCTGGATAAGAGCGTCTGCTAAATGACTTAAATGTAAATGTAAATGTCTCTACTGATGGGATGAGGTCAAAATCCTTCCAGGATACCCGGGCTAGGTCGATTAGAACAGCCTGCTCGCAGAAGTGTTTTAGGGAGCGTTTGACAGTGATGAGGGGTGGTCGTTTGACCGCGGACCCATAACGGATGCAGGCAATGAGGCAGTGATCACTGAGATCCTGATTGAAAACAGCAGAGGTGTATTTGGAGGGCAAGTTGGTCAGGATAATATCTATGAGGGTGCACATGTTTACGGATTTGGGGTTGTACCTGGTGAGTTCCTTGACAATTTGTGTGAGATTGAGGGCATCTAGCTTAGATTGTAGGATGGCCAGGGTGTTAAGCATATCCCAGTTTAGGTAATCTAACAGAACGAACTCTGAAGATAGATGGGGGGCAATCAATTCACATATGGTGTCCAGGGCACAGCTGGGAGCAGAGGGGGGTCTTTAACAGGTGGCAACAGTGAGAGACTTATTTCTGGAGAGATTATTTTTTTTAAATTAGAAGCTCAAACTGTTTGGGCAAAGACCTGGAACGTATGACAGAACTTTGCAGGCTCACTCTGCACTAGATTGCAACTCCTCCTCCTTTGGCAGTTCTATCTTGATGGAAAATGTTGTAGTTGGGGATGGAAATTTCAGAATTTTTGGTGGTCTTCCTAAGCCAGGATTCACACACCGCAAGGACATCGAGGTTGGCGGAGTGTACTAAAGCAGTGAGTAAAACGAACTTAGGGAGGAGGCTTCTGATGTTAACATGCATGAAACCAAGGCTTTTATGGTTACAGAAGTCAACAAATGAGAGCACCTGGGGACACACAGGGCCTGGGTTAACCTCTACATCACCCGAGGAACAGAGGAGGGGTAGGATGAGGGATCGGCTAAAGGCTATCAGAACTGGTCGTCTAGTGTGTTGGGAACAGAGAATCAAAGGAGCAGATTTATGGGCGTGGTAGGATAGATTCAGGGCACAATGTACAGACGGGTGTGGTAGGGTGCGGGTACAGTGGAGGTAAAATTAGCCATTGAGTGACAATAAGAGAGGTTGCATCTCTGAAGGCACTAGTTATGCCAGGTGAGGTCACCGCATGTGTGGGAGATGGGACAAAAGAGCTATCTGAGGCATGTTGAGTGGGACTAGGGGCTCCGCAGTAAAATAAAACACTGATAACAACAGTATACCAGGCATATTGATATTAGAGAGAGACATAAAGTGAGGCATAAAGCAATCACAAGTGTTGATTGGGAGAGCTAGCTAAGACAACAAACGGGTAAGACAACAACAGTTAATCAGCTAAGACAACAACAACAGGTAAAATTGTGATGAATGGGCAGAGAGGGTCTGTTAACTACACACAGGGCCTGAGTTCAAGGCTGGGGCCGACAGATAAACAAAATAAACAAAATGGAGTACCGTGATTAATGAACAGTCCAGCAGGCATCAGCTATGTAGCCAAGTGATCATTGGGTCCAGTGAACAGCAATAGATGAAACAGGGAAGCCGTTAGGTAGTCGTTACTACGCTAGCCGGGAGATGCGCCTGGCTCGAGGCTAACTGGTGCTAGCTTCGGGACAAGGACATCACCGACATCCAGCAAAGGCCGGTTGAGGGCACATCAGACGCAATTACGTCGGCAGACCAGTCATGATGGATCGGAGGGGCTGGGTGTCAACAAAGGGTCCAGGCCAATTGGCAAAAGAGGTATTGTAGCTGGAGTAATTTTGTTTGCTAGCCTGGAGATGCGCCTGGCTCGAGGCTAACTGGTGCTAGCTTCAGGACAAGGGCGTTAGCCACTCCGGTGCATCCGGTGCAATGGTCCAGGGCTTACGGCAGGAATCCGGTGATGTAGTGGCTTCTAGTCGTGTTAGTGAAGAGTCCGGGAGGCATCAGCTGTGTAGCCGAGTGAGCAGGCCGGGAGATGGGCCTGACTCAAGGCTAGCTTCGGGTTTGGGCCACTCGGTAGCAGCTAGCTAGCTATGATCCGGTGTAATGGTCCAGAGCTTACGGCAGGAATCCGGTGATGTAGTGGGGAAAAGCAGTCCGATATACTCAGGATTGATATCGAGCTGTGCAGACTGGCAGGTATTATCCAGGCTAAAAGCGGCTGGTGTCTGAGCTAAAGGCAAAGGCCGCTAGCAGTGGCTAACAATGACTAAATAGCTAGTAGCTAATTAGCTGGTTAGCTCTGATGGATAGCTTCTGATGGAGGTTCTAGCTAGTCTAAAAATAGCAGATCCGTATCACATTGGGTGAGGCGGGTTGCCGGAGGTATATTTAATTTAAAAATGGATCAAGAGATTGAAATATATACAAAAAAATACGAAAAAAACATAACACAGATCTGCAAAGAGGAGTGGGACAAAATCCCTCCTGAGATGTGTGCAAACCTGGTAGCCAACTACAAGAAACGTCAGACCTCTGTGATTGCCAACAAGGGTTTTGCCACCAAGTACTAAGTCATGTTTTTCAGAGGGGTCAAATACTTATTTCCCTCATTAAAATGCAAATCAATTTATAACATTTTTGACATGTGTTTTTCTGGATTTGTTTGTTGTTATTCTGTCTCTCACTGTTCAAATAAACCTACCATTAAAATTATAGACTGATCATTTCTTTGTCAGTGGGCAAACGTACAAAATCAGCAGGGGATCAAATACTTTTTTCCTTCACTGTATTGTGGGAAGCTTGGGGAAGGCTACCTGAAACGTTTGACCCAAGTTAAACAATTTAAAGGCAATGCTACCAAATACTAATTGAGTGTATGTAAACTTCTGACCCACTGGGAATGTGATGAAAGAAATAAAAGCTGAAATAAATAATTTCACATTCTTAAAATAAAGAGGTGATCCTAACTCACCTAAGACAGGGAATTTTTACTAGGTATAAATGTCAGGAATTGTGAAAAACTGAGTTTAAATGTATTTGGCTAAGGTGTATGTAAACTTCCAACTGTATTACATTTACGTCATTTTAGCAGACGCTCTTATCCAGAGCGACTTACAGTAGTGAATGCATACATTTCATACAATTTCATACATTTTTTTTTCTGTGCTGTATAACACACTGTGGCTGAGGAAAGGCACTACTCCCAATATAAGTGAACCCCAAATCAATGTAGTTCTCATCATATTTCCGCCTCTTCGATGGTCCAACGTCCTTGTCTGTTCGGTGCTTTCCCGGGTAAGGGGGCAGTAGCTCTTTGGCTGCATGAGATTCACAACTCTGTGTCCATGCTAGCTGGGCTAACAACAAATGTAGAATTACTGATGCTAGCATTGGATGTGTTCGTGGAAACAGAACAACTTGTGACGTCGACAGGTGCAGGTGTAGTACTGCTGGTAGTAGCAGTACTACCAGTAGAGCTGGTATGTGTCTCTATTTTTTTTAACCATCAATACATTGTTGAGCTAACAGAATGAGCAGCAGCTATGTTTGGCTACATACGGACCGTTAGTGGAATTCCTGCGATTGAGTAACGGTTAATGTGATTGGATGTTAATTATTTGACAAGGCTACCTATATTTGACACTGTGTTGTTATTTCGCTGAACTCAAGATGGTTTAATTCTTTATTTTTGGCAGTGAAACGAGGCTATTAAGGCGAGGAAAAAAAACTTACCCAAATGTATAGCCTCGTTGGAAAATCTAAATGGACTGTTTGAAAATGTGACAAAAAAAATGTGAATCACATTTTTATTTGGCGTACCCCTGACCGCATTTCACTTATCCCTGGGGAATACCTGCCTTAGACCATCACTTATGTCCACAGATGTGGTAAAAAGATCAATCAAACTCAACCAAAACAATGGAATTGCCATGGATTTCCCCCCAGAAAAATGTGCCTACATTTAGGCTATTGTTTATATGTGTATCACACAGTATGTTGAGGTAAATATCAGAGTATAATGCTTGGATGGATGTCAACCCCAATACATGTTCATGTCATCGTTACCAATAAACTGCATTACAGTTAAAAAAACGACTGACTACCATCATTGATTTCTGTATGCTAGCTTTGCTAACCAGCTTATATGATGGGAATTAGATTTAGCAGTGACTTCTTCTAAACCTGCAAAGGGACAAGTCCTACATAAACTCAGCAAAAAAAGAAACGACCCGTTTTCAGGACTCTGTCTTTCAAAGATAATTCATAAAAATCCAAATAACTTCACAGATCTTCATTGTAAAGGGTTTAAACACTGTTTTCCATGCTTGTTCAATGAACCATAAACAATTAATGAACATGCACCTGTGGGACAGTCATTAAGACACTAACAGCTTACAGACGGTAGGCAATTAAAGTCAGTTATGAAAACGAAGGACACTAAAGAGGCCGTTCTACTGACTCTGAAAAACACCAAAAGAAAGATGCCCAGGGTCCCTGCTCGTCTGCGTGAACGTGCCTTAGGCATGCTGCAAGGAGGCATGAGGACTGCAGATGTGGCCAGGGCAATAAATTGCAACGTCCGTAAATGTGCTATTCACTGATAAGTCGCGGTTTTGTCTCACCAGGGGTGATAGTCTGATTCGCGTTTATCGTCGAAGGAATGAGCGTTACACCGAGGCTTGTACTCTGCAGCGGGATCGATTTGGAGGTGGAGGGTCCGTCATGGTCTGGGGCGGTGTGTCACAGCATCATCGGACTGAGCTTGTTGTCATTGCAGGCAATCTCAACGCTGTGCGTTACAGGGAAGACATTCTCCTCTCATGTGGTACCCTTCCTGCAGGCTCATCCTGACATGACCCTCCAGCATGACAATGCCACCAGCCATACTGCTCATTCTGTGTGTGATTTTCTGCAAGACAGGAATGGCCAGCGAAGAGCCCGGATCTCAATCCCATTGAGCACGTCTGGGACCTGTTGGATTGGAGGGTGAGGGCTAGGGCCATTTCCCCCAGAAATGTCCGGGAACTTGCAGGTGCCTTGGTGGAAGACTGGGGTAACATCTCACAGCAAGAACTGGCAAATCTGGTGCACTGCAGTACTTCATGCAGCTGGTGGCCACACCAGATACTGACTGTTACTTTTGACTGACACATTATTCAATTTCTGTTAGTCACATGTCTGTGGAACTTGTTCAGTTTATGTCTCAGTTGTTGAATCTTATGTTCATACAAATATTTACACATGTTAAGTTTGCAGAAAATAAACACAGTTGACAGTGAGAGGACGTTTATTTTTTTGCTGAGATTATTATGCAGTGAAAATAGCTAAATATATCCAAATCGGACTTAAGTAACCACATTGTGGACCTGTTACAATACATAAATAACGAATTTGACAAATATCCACTTTGTTAGATCAGATTTGTTGAACGTCAGCGTTTCATTGACTCTTTACCGCATCTATAGTCCGAATCGATATTCACATAATAATGAATTCCCCTCGACCACGCCCACAAATTGAGGAAAACAAATATTCTTTGCCATTGATTTAATAAAAACAGCAAGCTTTTCAATGTAGTTTTTATGACGTGCGCACCATAGCCTTCACATGTGTAGCTTGTTGTTTATGTTGGCCAATCAATCAAAGCGGCTCAATGTGTAGCAAGTGGAGTGAGAGTTCACTAATGCAATGCTAGATGGAATAAAATTACGGAATTAAAAGTTTGCGAAATGAGGAGTAGGCTAGAAAGAGCAACCAACAGGTAGGCTGTTGTTTTATCTGAATGGGTTAGGGAGAAAGCACAGTGTGGCCTCAATTAGCCTAGCTAGCTATAGCTGGTTAGCTTAGCTAGTTTATCTAGGCTACTCCAGTCAAGACATGTACTGTTATATGGGATGATAAATAACATTGTGGCTGCTACAAGTTAGCTAGTCTTGGTTGTAGCCGAGTAGCATCTCGCTCTCTGCCGCCATCTGCTCGCTCCCACTCTGCAGCTGCAGCAATAGAGCGCCAGCCTCTCCCTCACACAGCAATGCTCAGGTTAAAAACTATGTCTTTTGGATATCCGACAAAAATTCATGATACTATTTGAATAGTAAAATAATTTCTCCACTCGTCACCAGCATACCAGCCGCTGAGGGGAGGACGGCTCATAAAAATGTCTGGAACGGAGCAAATGGAATTGCATCAAACACATGGAAACCATGTATTGGATACCATTTTACTCCGCTCCAGCCATTACCACAAGCCCATACTCCCCAATTAAGGTGCCACCAACCTCCCGAGTGGCACCACAATGGTCAAAGGCACTGCATCTCAGTGATCGAGGCGTCACTACAGACCCTGGTTCGATTCCAGGCTGTATCACACCCGGCCGCGATTGGGAGTCCCATAGGGCAGCGCACAATTGGCCCAGTGTCGTCCGGGTTAGGGTTTGTCCGAGGTAGACCGTCATTGTAAGTAAGAATTTGTTCTTAACTGACTTGCCTCGTTAAATAAAAAAACTCATATGCAGCCAGTTGTCCATTTGTCATTCACTTCACCTCTGTTCCTGAGACCTTTTGTGTTGCTTTGGGCAGCATTACCATTGTGCTTCACCAGTGGTATTTGCCCTCCCCAAAGGCTGTGGAGATGGAATGGTTCTTCGCAATCTCAACGAGCTCCACTGCCAAGGTAAACAGCCATTCCTCTTCTCAGAGAGACTGGAGTCTGAGATGCTGGGCAGTTGTATACAGTCACACAGAGCAGCAGGTTTAGAGTGGTGCTGAGGCAGTGGGGGCCTCATAAAGAATAGTCAGCTCTGTTTTTACAGACCTGCTCCTGTAGTTTACTCTGTGCTGCATAGCCACGGGAAGTAGGAGTGCTGGTGCTGCAGCACCCCCTGATAAATGTAAATAATTTTGCCAAAATTAGGCTATAAAAAAATATTTTACTCCTGACTGAATAGACAAATAAAATATTTCAAAATACTACACCATAGAGCATAATTTACTTGTATCAATAGCTTCTAAACAATATCTGTGGATACATTTTTACTACACTTACAGTCGGGAAGGCCACAATTTGGGCAGCACACGTGCCAAATATAGAACAGCTTGTTGTATTGTGGCCATAGATATAATCCATACAAGGATTTTGGAACCTCTAACCCTGGCAATTTGACTGTTAAACTCAGTGGTACACTAGCAATGACTGCCAGTCCTGACTTGACTGGGGACTGCCATCTATGTATTATATTTCTATGGTTGGTTGCAGCTGTCAGTTTGCCTTTCACAAATTTCTAAATACAATCACGAGAAAAAACACATGCCTTCCGTTTGGAAAGCAAATGCCTACTGCTGAAAAGAGAAGACTAATCTGTCTGTAGAAGCTTTTGAGTGATCATGAACGAACATCACTGTTTTTCAAAGTAGCTTGTCTTGAGATATTGGCACGAGCGCATCGACCACCACTGGTGACTAGCCTATGCTTCCTCTTCATCATTGGGTGAGTCAGTGTCACTGGAAAGTTTATTTTGTAGCCTACACTATATACAGTGCCTTCGGAAAGTATTCAGACCCCTTGACTTTTTTCAGATTTTGTTAGGTTTTACAGCCTTATTCCTAAATTGATTACATTGTTTTTTTTCCCTCATCAATCTGCACACAATAACCCATAATGACGACGCAAAAACAGGTTTTTAGAAATTTTCTCTGCAGATCCTCTCAAGCTCTGTCAGGTTGGATGGGGAGCGTTGCAGCACATCTATTTTCAGGTCTCTCCAGAGATGTTTGATCGTGTTCAAGTCATAGTTTTGATGTCTTCACTATTGTTCTACAATGTAGACAATAATAAAAAAATAACCAATCTGGGCTTTATGGCAGAGTGGCCAGACGGAAGCCACTCCTGAGAAAAAGGCACATGGCAGAACGTCTGGAGTTTGCAAAAAGGCATGTGAATGACTGAGCGCATAAGACCATCTATTCTGTGGTCTGATGAGACAAAAATGTAACTCTATGGGCTGAATGCAAAGCGCTATGTACTAGCCTGTAAAAATTGTCTGTCCTCGGCTACAATACTCACTACCGAGTTCCAAACTGCCTCTGGAAGCAATGTCAGCACAATAACTGTTCATTGGGAGCTTCATGAAATGGGTTTCCATGGCCAAGCAGCCGCTCACAAGCCTAAGATTACCTTGCGCAATGCCAAGTGTCAGCTGGAGTGGTGAAAAGCTTGCCACTATTGGACTCTGGAGCAGTGGAAACGTATTCATTGGAGTGATGAATCATGCTTCACCTTCTGGCAGTCCGACGGACGAATCTGGGTTTGGCGGATGTCAGGAGAACGCTGTCTGTCCAATGCATAGTCCCAACTGTAAAGTTTGTTGGAGGAGGAATAATGTTCTGGGGCTTTTTTTCATGGTTCGAGCTAGGCCCCTTAGTTCCAGTGAAGGGAAATCTTAACGCTACAGCATTGTAGACAATTTTGTGCTTCCGACTTTGTGGCAACAGTTTGGGGAAGAAATGGTGTGTTGAGATCGGTGTGGAAGAACTTGACTGGCCTGCACAAAGCCCTGACCTTAACCCCATCGAACACCTTCGGGATTAATTGGAACGCCGACTGCGAGCCAGGCCTAATCGCCCAACATCAGTGCCCGACCTCACTAATGCTCTTTTGATTTAATGGAAGCAAGTCCCTGTAACAATGTTCTAACATCTAGTGGAAAGCCTTCCCAGAAGAGTGGAGGCTGTTATAGCAGCTAAGGGGGTATCAACTCCATATTAATGCCCATGATTTTGGGTTGAGATGTTCGACAAGCAAGTGTCCACATACTTTTGGTCATGTAGTTTATATCACGGCAAACACATTACAGTTGGGACTTAATTTGGCCCAAAAAATAGCTCAACAGAATTAAACAAAACACTTGCAAACTGGTTTAAACCTTCACAAAAGTTAACAGGCTATATCAATCAATCAAATGTATTTATAAAGCCCTTCTTACATCAGCTGATGTCCCAAAGTGCAGTGCAGAAACCCAGCCTAAAACCCCAAACAGCAAGCAATGCAGGTGTAGAAGCACGGTGGCTAGAAAAAACTCCCTAGAAAGGCCAGAACCTAGGAAGAAACCTAGAGAGGAACCAGGCTATGAGGGGTGGCCAGTCCTCTTCTGGCTGTGCCGGGTGGAGATTATAAAGGAACATGGCCAAGATGTTCAAATGTTCATAGATGACCAGCAGGGTGAAATAATAATAATAATCACAGTGGTTGTAGAGAGTGAAACAGGTCAGCACCTCAGGAGTAAATGTCAGTTGCCTTTTCATAGCCGATCATTCAGAGTATCTCTACCGCTCCTGCTGTCTCTAGAGAGTTGAAAACAGCAGGTCTGGGACAGGTAGCACGTCCGGTGAACAGGTCAGGGTTCCAGAGCCGCAGGCAGAACAGCTGAAACTGGATCAGCAGCACGACCAGGTGGACTGGGGACAGCAAGGAGTCATCAGGCCAGGTAGTCCTGAGGCATGATCCTAGGGCTCAGGTCCTCTGAGAGAGAGAGAAAGAAAGAAAGAAAGAAAGAGAGAAAGAGAGAAAGAAAGAGTGAAAAAGAGAGAGAGAATTAGAGAGAGCATACTTAAATTCACACAGGACACCGGATAAGACAGGAGAAATACTCCAGATATAACAGACTGACCTTAGCCTCCCGATACATAAATTACTGCAGCATAAATGCTGGAGGCTGAGACAGGAGGAGTCGGGAGACACCGAGGATACCGCCAGACAGGGCCAAACAAGCAGGATATAACCCCACCCACTTTGCCAAAGCACAGCCCCCACGCCACTAGAGGGATATCTTCAACCAAACTTACCATCATGAGACAAGGCCGACTATAGCCCACGAAGATCTCCCCCACGGCACAATCAAAGGGGGGGGGGGGGGGGGGGCAACCCGGACAGGAAGATCACGTCAGTGACTTAACCTTCTCAAGTGACGCACCCCTCCTAGGGATGGAATGGAAAAGCACCAGTAAGCCAGTGACTCAGCCCCTGTAATAGGGTTTGAGGCAGAGGATCCCAGTGGAGAGAGGGAACCGGCCTGGCGGAGACAGCAAGGGCGGTTCGTTGCTCCAGTGCCTTTCCGTTCACCTTCACACTCCTGGGCCATACTACACTCAATCATAGGACCTACTGAAGAGATGAGTCTTCAATAAAGACTTAAAGGTTGAGACTGAGTCTGCGTCTCTCACATGGGTAGGCAGACCATTCCATAAAAATGGAGCTCTATAGGAGAAAGCCCTGCCTCCAGCTGTTTGCTTAGAAATTCTAGGGACAGTAAGGAGGCCTGCGTCTTGTGACCGTAGCATATGTGTAGGTATGTACGGCAGGACCAAATCGGAAAGATAGGTAGGAGCAAACCCATGTAATGCTTTGTAGGTTAGCAGTAAAACCTTGAAATCAGCCCTTGCCTTAACAGGAAGCCAGTGCAGAGAGGCTAGCACTAGAGTAATATGATAAAAAAATGGTTCTAGTCAAGATTCTAGCAGCCGTGTTTAGCACTAACTGAAGTTTATTTAGTGCTTTATCCGGGTAGCCGGAAAGCAGAGCATTGCAGTAGTCTAACCTGGAAGTGACAAAAGAATGGCTAAATTTTTCTGCAGAATTTTTGGACAGAAAGTTTCTGATTTTTGCAATGTTACATAGATGGAAAAAAGCTGTCCTTGAAAGTCTTGATATGTTCGTCAAAAGAGAGATCAGGGTCCAGAGTAACGCCGAGGTCCTTCAGTTTTATTTGAGAGAACTGTACGACCATCAAGATTAATTGTCAGATTCAACAGAAGATCTCTTTGTTTTTTGGGACCTAGAATAAGCATCTTTGTTTTGTCCGAGTTTAAAAGTAAGACATTTGCCGCCATCCACTTCCTTATGTCTGAAACACAGGCTTCCAGGGAGGGCAATTTTGGGGCTTCACCGTGTTTCATCAATGTACAGCTGTGTGTCATTCACATAGCAGTGAAAGTTAACATTATGTTTCCCGAATGACATCACCAAGAGGTAAAATATATAGTGAAAACAATAGTAGTCCTAAAACGGAGCCTTGAGGAACACCGAAATTTACAGTTGATTTGTCAGAGGACAAACCATCCACAGAGACAAACTGATATCTTTCCGACAGATAAGATCTAAACCAGGCCAGAGCTTGTCCGTGTAGACCAATTTGGGTTTCCAATCTCTCCAAAAGAATGTGGTGATCGATGGTATCAAAAGCAACACTAAGGTCTAGGAGCACGAGGACCGATGCAGAGCCTCGGTCTGACGCCATTAAAAGGTAATTTACCACCTTCACAAGTGCAGTCTCAGTGCTATGATGGGGTCTAAAACCAGACTGAAGCGTTTCGTATACGTTGTTTGTCTTCAGGAAGGCAGTGAGTTGCTGTGCAACAGCTTTTTCAAAAAAATTTGAGAGGAATGGTAGATTCGATATAGGCCGATAGTTTTTAATATTTTCTGTGTCAAGGTTTGGCTTTTTCAAGAGAGGCTTTATTACTGGCACTTTTAGTGAGCTTGGTACACATCTGGTGGATAGTGAACCGTTTATTATGTTCAACATAGGAGTGCCAAGCACAGGAAGCAGCTCTTTCAGTAGTTTAGTTGGAATAGGGTCCAGTATGCAGGTTGACGCTTTAGAGGCCATGATTATTTTCATCAATGTGTCAAGAGATATAGTATTAAAAAACTTGAGTGTCTCCCTTGATCCCAGGTCCTGGCAGAGTTGTGCAGACTCAAGACAACTGAGCTTTGGAGGAATACGCAGATTTAAAGAGGAGCCCTTAATTTGCTTTCTCATGATCATATTTTCTTCCTCAAAGAAGTTAATGATTTTTTCACTGCTGAAGGGAACGCCATCCTCTCTTGGGGAATGCTGCTTTTTAGTTAGCTTTGCGACAGTATAAAAAAATGTATTTTGGATTGTTCTTATTTTCTTCAATTAAGTTGGAAAAATATGATGATCGAGCAGCAGTGAGGGCTCTTCGATACTGCACGGTACTGTCTTTCCAAGCTAGTCGGAAGACTTCCAGTTTGGTGTAGCGCCATTTCCGTTCCAATTTTCTGGAAGCTTGCTTCAGAGCGCGGGTGTTTTCTGTATACCAGGGAGCTAGTTTCTTATGACAAATGTTTTTTGTTTTTAGGGGTGCGACTGCATCTAGAGATTTACGCAAGGTTAACTTGAGTTCCTCAGTTAGGTGGTTAACTGATTTTTGTCCTCTGACGTCCTTGGGTAAGTGGAGGGAGTCTGGAAGGGCATCTAGGAATCTTTGGGTTGTCTGAGAATTTATAGCACAGATTTTGATGATCCTTGGTTGGGGTCTGAGCAGATTATTTGTTGCGATCCGATAGTCCAGGATTATGAGGAAAAACATTAAGATCCACAACATTTATTCCACGGGACAAAACTAGGTCCAGAGTATGACTGTGGCAGTGAGTAGGTCCGGAGACATGTTGGACAAAACCCACTGAGTCGAGGATGGCTCAGAAAGCCCTTTGGAGTGGGTCTGTGGACATTTCCATGTGAATATTAAAGTGTGAATATTATCTGCCATGACTACAAAGTGTGAATATTATCTGCCATGACTACAAAGTCCGATAGGAATTCAGGGAACTTCATGAGGGACGCTGTATATGACCCAGGAGGCCTCTAAACAGTAGCTTTAAAAAGTGATTGAGTAGTCTGCATAGATTTCATGACTAGAAGCTCAAAAGACGAAACGTATTTTTTAAAAATGATTTGCTATCGTAAATGTTAGCAACACCTCCGCCTTTGCGGGATGGCGGGGGGTATGGTCACTAGTGTAACCAGGAGGAGAGGCCTCATTTAACACAGTAAATTCATCAGGCTTAAGCCATGTTTCAGTCAGGCCAATCACATCAAGGTTATGATCAGTGATTTGTTCATTGACTATAACTGCCTTGGAAGTGAGGGATCTAACATTAAGTAGCCCTATTTTGAGATGTGAGAAAACACAATCCCTTTCAATAATGACAGGAATGGAGGAGGTCTTTATTCCAGTGAGATTGCTAAGGCGAACACCGCCATGTTTAGTTTTGCCCAATCTAGATCTAGGCACAGACACGGTCTCAATTGGGATAGCTGAGCTGACTACACTGACTGTGCTAGTGGCAGACTTCACTAAGCTGGCAGGCTGGCCTGCACCCTATCTCATTGTGGAGCTAGGGGACTTAGAGCCCTGTCTATGTTCGTAGATAAGATGAGAGCACCCCTTCAGCTAGGATGGAGTCCGTCACTCCTCAACAGGCCAGGCTTGGTCCTGTTTGTGGGTGAGTCCCAGAAAGAGGGCCAATTATCTACAAATTCTATCTTTTGGGTGGGGCAGACAACAGTTTTCAACCAGCGATTGAGTTGTGAGACTCTGCTGTAGAGTTCATCACTCCCCATAACTGGGAGGGGGCCAGAGACAATTACTCGATGCCGACACATCTTTCTAGCTGATTTACACGCTGAAGCTATGTTGCGCTTGGTGACCTCTGACTGTTTCCTTCTAACATTGTTGGTGCCGACGTGGATAACAATATCCCTATAATCTCTACACTCGCCAATTTTAGCTTTAGCCAGCACCCTCTTCAGATTAGCCTTAACGTTGATAGCCCTGCCCCCTGGCAAACAGTGTATGATCGCTGGATGATTTGTTTTAAATCTAATACTGCATGTAATGGAGTCTCCAATGACTAGGGTTTTCAATTGCAGCAATTACAAAGAAGGGCTAGTGCATATTGTACCCAACAAATGACAGTAATGATATTTATTTTTCAAAAGGCCTATTTAATTTACAAAAGGCCTACTTTAGAACCTATCTTCAACTAAATAGGGGCACACAATTAAAAAGACAGATCAAACTTAATTTAGCCAACGAAAATGTCTCTACAAAACACATTTTGCATATTTAAAGAAGTGGTTTAGATGAATAAACAAGCCTACAATAACAATGATATACAAGAATGTTAAAACAAATTATTTTAAAAACAAATGTCTTTTTAAATAAAGTTCCAAAAAGACATCTTACCTGAATAGAGTTGCACGGTAGCCTGCATTTGACCTCCTGTGTGGTATGAAAACAATAATATGCTATTGTTATTGTTGTTATTGTATTCTATCGTGTAAATGACGTAGAATTGCATGAAATGCGTTTATAAAATTCACTTTTTTTACACCCCAGACCCTGCTAAAAAATTTGCCCCATGTGTGGAAATCCTAAAAACGTGTCGGCTCCACTGTATGCCGCTACGAACATGAGATTTAAAGATGCATGCAATGCTTTATAACATTTTTTTTGTTTTCTACTAGACTACATATTTACTCTTTTATGTCGGTCTGATGGTCAAAGGTAACTTATATTCCAAACTGCTGGGGCATTAGAAATATTGTGCTCTCTTTCTCTCGACAGGCTTAAGCCTTTATTGTGATGCATGATTGCAACCCTTCCATTTCTTGGAACATCTCTGATCAGTGACTTGAACACTAATTTTGATTTAATGCATTTAATGCCATCAATAGAATGCACTGTATTGGTCTAAAGGAAATGCCACATTTTTTTTACCCCCATGTGTCATCTGTTTTTACAGAAGCAGCTCGGATCACATCAGTCATTTGGGCTCTCCAAGTGTGTGTCTAGGGTGTGCTTTCTAAGTTCTAGGCTATTCCTAATGCGGGTGCCTTTCTCTTGGTCTCCCTGATAGTGCTTGCCAGTGAGAGGTTCACAAGAGCTGTGCTCAACCCCTTGAGAGGTTTTTAGTGTGACCATTCTGAGAGCGTCATTCACGTAGGTGAAAATTAACAGTTTGAGGATTTTCTGTATAATCGACTTTGGACAATTTTATAGGCGCTTTAGTTTGTGGCAGACTATTTGGTCACAGTCAATAAAACCTTAAGGCGGATGGTCTCTGAAGAACCTTTATATTGAAGACGGATAGTCTTTGGGAAAGTAACTTCCAACACTTCTGGGCTTAGTGGGGTATTTTAATTAGGCATGTGCATGAAAATAAACATTTTGTTAGCCGTTTTAATTTAGCTTTTAAGGGGCTAGCAGAGGAGTTGACAGATAGCTGCCTGGTGTGTGTGAAGCATCCTGGCAGCAAGGGCACTGCGTTCATCCACCTCTGGCCTGCTCGCCTCCCTACCTCTGAGGAAGCACAGTTCCCGCTCAGCCCAGTCAAAACTGTTCGCTGCTCTGGCACCCCAATGGTGGAACAAGCTCCCTCACGACGCCAGGACAGCGGAGTCAATCACCACCTTCCGGAGACACCTGAAACCCCACCTCTTTAAGGAATACCTGGGATAGGATAAAGTAATCCTTCTAACCCCCCCTAAAAGATTTAGATGCACTATTGTAAAGTGGTTGTTCCACTGGATATCATAAGGTGAATGCACCAATTTGTAAGTCGCTCTGGATAAGAGCGTCTGCTAAATGACTTAAATGTAAATGTAATACATTGCATTGAATAAGAGGGGGTCAGAGTCAACAATAAGTCAGCCACAGAGCCCGTCTGCTCCAGCCCTCCTCCGTAACCATGCTCTCCCCTCACATTGGGACAGTGCAGACTGCAGAGAGGGAGACTGAGAAGAGGGAGAGATGGAGAGAAGAAAAGTGAGCACATGGACACGTGAATATGTGTGCCAGACTGTGTCACGTGAGTTCCGGGGCGGTTCAACCTGCTGGATGCTGCTTCTGGAAGAGGAGGCTGAGCAAGGGTTAAGCATACATGGTTGCGCTCTATTTTTACGGTGATATGTGAGTGACAATGTCTCAGACAGTTTGGCCCTGATCTCTGTTTTTCCAGTCCAGCCCGTCCTTATGTATGGAACTGTCAGGGAATTCCTGGAATGTCTGGCCCTTTCCCTTTTTAAAATGTTTTTATTTCCACAAACGAAGGAAGATGGGTTTAATATAATTTATCTCAAAGAGTATTTGTATAGAGAGAGACAACTTTTACACTTTTACATTTCACATTTTAAATGTTGCCTAATTATCAATTCACCTTCATGGATTATCCTTCTTTCTGTTGTCAGTCCTTTTTATCTGATCTACTTTCTCCTTTTGTCTACCTTTTACACATTTTGACTCTATTTTGATCCCAGTTCATGTGAGGACTATTCTGCTTTTTAACTGGAAATCCTCTCATAAAAAAAACATATAAAAGACTGTTCTTGAGTGCACTACAGTAAGTTGCCATTTATGAGCTCTGCCGTCAATATTTCATAAGAGATTTTGATGAGATTCTTCACCTCGTCACTGGACAGCTCGGGTAAAAAAGTTCTCTGATAAGAACATGCTATCACTTTCTCTCTGTAACTTTCCATTTGGTACCCACTGAGCACCAACACAAAACCCTATTTTTCCCCCTTTACCCGCAACAGTAAATTTGGCTCAGGGATCTTAGAATGCGGTATAACATTGTTGATGAGATATTAGGATAAATTACCTTGATTTCAACTTTGAGTGCTGTTTCTTTAATGTAGAATTTCCTGAGCCCCCTACAACTGGGGCCTGTGGTCTGTGCCAAACATACTGAAACCGTTAAGCACGCTGGCTCTTTAAACAGCAACCACAGGGGTGAAGCATGATGGGTTTCAAAGAGTAGCTGGGCCCTTTGTTGTGCCGACACGTTGCCAGGATCTGCCAGGTATGCTGCCTCAGCACTCTGAGAAACATAGAGAGAGACGCTGCTTCCCCACTCTTCTCCACTCCAGTCTGCTGACAGCCTGGGGCAAGGGGCTGCTGGCTATACTCAAATTCATAAACACCTTCATCCCTCTACTATGTATTACCCACCGCACCACTCACAACTCTGCTGTCAGGAGAAACGCTTGACTTCCCAGTTTTTGAATATTCCCGACCACATAGTTGTGTAAAATGATGTTTGATTTCTCCCAGGCATTATATTGATCTGAAAATCTCCAACATCGGGTTGAATGACCAATAGGTGCATGGTGTCTTGTTAGCTCTCTTTTGCTCGTTTACCACCAGCATATGCAGTAAAAGACGGACAGATTGTCTACAGCCTCTGATGTGTTCTGGTAATTTTACCCGATCCTGGATCAGACTCTTGGCTCAGGTAAGAATTCATTTCCAGTAAGTTATTGGGTACTTTTCTGGATTGGTAATAGTTGTGGTTTAAAATTGTGATGGAGCACCGTGATTATTGTGTATTTTGGTTTGGAATACGTCATGGTTGGTGCATTCTACTCCCCTCAGTGAGGAGAACACTAATGTGTGTCTCTCTCTACTTTGGCACCCAACCTCTACACTCTTTGAAAAAAAGGGTTCCAAAAGGGTTCTTCGGCTGTCCTCATAGAATAACCCTTTTTGGTTCCAGGCAGAACCCTTTTGGGTTCCATGAAGAACTCTTTCCACAGAGGGTTCTACATGGAACCCAAAAGGGTTCCTCCTTAAACCAGAAAGGGTTCTACCTAGAACCAAAAAGGTTTCTTCTATGGGGACAGCCGAAGACACATTTTAGGTTCAAGATAGCATCTTTTTTTCTGAGAGTGTACACTCAACTCCATCTCCTCCTTGATATCCAAATAACCACAGGGCCACCATCTCTGGTTCTGCAGTACTCAAGGACATCTAAGACCCTGGTCACCGCAACACACATACTGGTATTTTTGGTTTTGCTCAATATTTTGTCAGACTGTTGTTTTACTTGGTCGAACGTTGTAGGGGCATTTCATTCCAGTACATTGTGTGACTGTCCATTTGCAGAGCCAATTCGGCTCACCAGAAAACTCAAGAGAAACTTAAAAATGAACTGGGTAAAAAAAATGCACAGCAAAAATGGTTTGATGTCTTCCTCATTTTAATAAAAACCTCAATTGGACCCAGATGTAGTGCCGGGAGTGAGGCATCCCCTGAAGTAGGGGAGAGTGAAAATCCACCCTGGCATAAGGCGGCCATGCTAATGAGTCGACATAGACACCCTGCCCCTCTCAGCAGGCAGCATGGACTAAACCCCACTCTCCCTCCATCTAAACCTCAATGTCAGTCACACGCATCAGAGATGGGCTGATGCACACTACCACTCTGAACCCATCCACAAGCTCTGTGCTTCTCAACATTATAGGCTCTAGTACGCCGTGTTTCATAGCTATTATACCCCACTAGGCGAAGGACAGGGAAGAGAAAATAAATAAGTTCTGGAAATACCACTGAGCCTGATGATGTCCATGTTGGCCAGCTAGACCAGACCAGGTCTTAGAGGTATGGTGGGCTGCAGCAGCATGATGTCCATGTTGGCCAGCTAGACCAGACCAGGTCTTAGAGGTATGGTGGGCTGCAGCAGCATGATGTCATTTCAGAACGGCCTCTTTCCCACATTCAGTGCTGAGTTAGATTGATGCTGCACATGTGCTCAGCTCGCATTGCTGTGTTATTGTAAGTCATATCAGCATATTACAGTACGGTGAGCACAGCAGGGATCATACTGACACCCCCATGTTACAGGCAGACCAGGCAGGGCAGGCCCCAGGCTGCTAAAGCATCACACATGTACTATACTGTACTGTACCAGTAATAGGAAACTCAGATGTGGCTGCTTTTTCCCTTCCCTATTTGTTATTTATTGTGTTTGAATTGAATAGCCAGGAACTGAGGTTCCTGATGTGGGACTCTGGGGATGTGTGATTTGGCCTCCCATGTAGCTCAAGTGGAGCGATACTGATAAAGACTAACGGAAGCATACAGCACTTGGAATAGTTTTGGGGGAAAATACTTCAATAATAATGAATGGAGATAAAACCATCCATCAGGATTTTGTTTTTGTCTTGTGGTCATCTACAATCTGTGGTCTTAAAGGGTTTATAGACAGACCTTTTGATAGCAGCAGAGGGGGAAAAAGTTTGAATGGCTCTGGATTGCACCAGTTCTTTTTGCAATATACATGCCATTATGTGAAATGAGAAATGCATGGGCGGATAGCTCGTTCACATGACTTTCAGATCCCTTGTGTCTTTGTTTGGTTACGCCCGAAAGGAATATTTTTAATGTAGCCTTTGTGAGCGACACTGGATTATTTAATCGCAGCTCATGTTGTTATTCAAGATTAATTGAATTCTAATTTTAGACCTTATCTCAGTTCTGTTCTAAAAATGTCTTGTCAAATTGTGATATTTCAAGTCTGATAATATTTTCTTTAACTCTTACTGTATGCAAATGTTATTACATCTTATGGGAGGAATTTCCAGGAACTCTTCACTTTTTTGTGTGAAATGAGACCCTTAGGGCTTCTATTTCTTTATCTCTTCCTCAATCTCTCTCTTTCTTCCTTTACATGTTTTTCTCTTAGCTCCTTGTTCTTTAGGGCATAATTTCTTTGGCTGAAGGGGTGCTTTTCATTGTCACAGACTCTGCCGTGAACTTGGGAGGCGAGCCCTGACTCCCCCATTGCCAAAAATACAAAAGGCTTAGTACTAATGAGAGGTAATCCAGTTAGAAATGCGTGGAGCCGTTCAAAGGTTGGCTTTCCAGGTTGTGGCTTTGTGATGCGTTGAGAGTCCATGTTTGCCACCGGTCTACTCTCGGCTTTGCTTTTGTGATTGGTCAGTTTTGACAGGAAGACATCCGGGTGCAGTGGCTGGGGTGCCACACGCTGTCCTGTCCCCTTTACCTCTCGTTCACCGTCTTACTACTCAATATGTGGAGAGAAATAGGCCAGTTAATGAGCTAATACCACATTTCAGTCTTGGTTGCATGGTCAAGTGACTGGTAATGAGAAGAAGGTAGAAGGCCTAAATACTCACTTGACTAACCCACAGCAGTGGTTTTTCTGTTCCACTGCTGTCTGAGCCTAACTTTTTGCATCAGAAAAAGCACTCTTAATTTGTCAAGCATACAGTACACATGAACTTTGGAACTATCTTTGATCTAATTTCCTCTGCTCCCATAGCCCCAGGCATTTGCGAGATGAGGAGGGTCTTTGGTATGAGGAAACCAAGAGACCCTACAACCTGGTGAGAGGTGTCAGCCCCCAGCAGTATCCCACTCCAGGCAGATACCAGCTCCAGTTCGCCATCCTGCAGCAGCAGAAGTTCCAGTCCCTCCAACTGTTGGGCCAGAGACACACCCTCCACCAGGTCAGTGAGCTGCAGACCACAACATCACGGACTGGATGATAGGGTAACTCAGGTTGTGGAGTTTAGAGAGAACGATTACTGCTATCCGTGGCTTAAGCTATGAGAGACAAAAGTGTAGTTCTGGTTGCCTTGGGACTATTCAGCCCAACAAAATGAGACCTTGTCCTTCTGCAAACCACAGGCTGAGCATGGAAAACCTCATGTTCAGGTAGACCCAGATTATAAACCCTGCTAGACTATATACAGTGTGGTGAGCATGCATTAGAAACTCTCCTTCTCTGACTGGGCTGAAAGCTGCACACAATCCAATCCTTGGAACCTGTGTTCAGCTTTGTGCCAAAACCATTTTAGAGACTTTTTGTGATTTTCTCTGATTGGGGTTCAGAGAAACATTAGAAGTTGCAATTTCTCCCCTTTCCTCCCTTGATGTTTCACTCTTACTCAAATAAAGCATAGATGTAAACACTTAGCTGGGCATTTGATTACTATTGGATTATAAATCAGGAAAACCCTCATCTCTTTTTGTCTGGGCAATATCAACTGCTTGTTTTTGTTAAGCAATGAGGATACTGTCCAAAAGTTCTGTAAAAAGGCCCCCCATCACTCGTGGAGAAAAGCCTTGAAGTTAGCGTTTGCAAAGCTATTCTGGGAATTTCTCCTCCAACCGCCGAACAAAATGGTGTCCAGTGGGAACATCCTCACAGGGAGCTCGTTCCTTGAAAGCAAACATGAATTTTCACACCAAGAGAACTATTTGTTCTGCTGAGTCTACTGCTGGCTGTGCTTATATTGGAAGGTGAGTAATCAAGGCTGGCTGTCCACAAGGGCTCTGGTGGGACCACGCCACTGATTCGACAGCGAATAAGAAGTCTAATACCATCATTCACAGTTCATATCAGATTCTACATTCATTTTGGTTCGCATTACAACCCTATTCGAAACCTTCATAGTTACAAAACCTATTAGTCATGCTTGACTAGTCGTCATGACAGATGTGATTTCTGCAATTTGCTGAAGGAGATTAAACTGAGAGCTTTGGGTTACTTGACAGTTATTTTGACACTGAGAAAACAGATAGGTTCTTGGTTTTTCTGTACGTTTGCTTTGAAAGTGGATCCTTTCAAAGCAAACTGTCACGTCCTGACCAGTAATAGGGGTTATTTTGTTATTGTAGTTTGGTCAGGACGTGGCAGAGGGTATTTGTTTTATGTGGTTTGGGGTGGTTGTGTGTTTAGTGGTGTATTTGATTTATTATTCCGGGTTTTGGGCACAGGTCTATGTTAATGTATTTCTATGTTTAGTCTAGTTCTTTATATTTCTATGTTTAGTTTATTGGGGATTGGACTCTCAATTGGAGGCAGGTGTTTTCTAGTTGCCTCTGATTGAGAGTCCTATATATAGGTATGTGTTTGTTTTAGTGTTTTGTGGGAGATTGTGCTAGGTATAGCTTTGTTGCCTTACCGGCCTGTTATTAGTCGTTGTGTTTTTGTTGTGTACGTGTTTATTTTGGTTTACCTTCTTTGTCCGTTAAATAAAAAGAAGATGAGTGCACATTTCCCCGCTGCGTCTTGGTCCGCTTTAACCTACGACAACCGTGACACAACCAGGAAATGTGTGTTTATTCTTCTTGCAGCATTTGTTGTAGTCGTTGTATGGACGTGGAGGCTGGGAAGAGATGTCAGCTTTCGGGGTGGGATGATTGGATGCGCGCATTAATTTTAAAAATGTTTTTAAAGCAGTTGCTCTCAAATCATTTTGGGGTCCAGGTTGGGTCTAATTAATGCAATTGAGATTATATTTTTCTTGGCCCAGACTGGCTGTGTTACACAAGGCTCTCTGTGAAAGTGATCCCCCCCAGCCCTTGTCCATTCCCTTTCCATCCACTCCAATCAGCAGCTCTCTGATTGAGCACAGTTTACCAGTTCACCAAGCCACACCCACCCACAGCCAGCCACACAGCATCCATCCATCCATCCACCATTACCAGGTAGGGACTGGGGAGGAGCAGGGCCCATCTCTAACCCTGATTGTGATGCTAAATTGCAGGAAATGGTTTGCATCATTAATTGCTGTGTGTAATCATATGCCATGAAGGGCACAGCATTGAGAGATAGAGAGACCCAACCTGTTGTTCTGACCTCGAGTAACCCCTCCCATGAGCCCTTTACTGAGCTCATGGGAGGGGTTACTGTGCGTCTTGAGTCACTCCCAATCAGGTTACCCTCCTTTTAATCTCCTCTCCCTGATCCTCAGTCACTCTTGCCAGCTTGGCCTGAATGGGAGTCTATACTAACAGATGCCCTACAATCCTGTAGCTTTTCCATGTGTTCCATGGCCTTAAAGCTCATTCGTGTCTTGGGCTCAGAGTTGAATTGCCCAGTAAACCCTCCTTCCCAGACGGTGTCCCTCAATTGGTCAGAAAATAAGTCAATGCCTTGACCCTGCTCTGTAATGATGTGAAAAAACATCAAGGGTTTTGGTCTTATTGAAACAAATGCTCTCCACATCCCTGCACTCACCTCCGCTGCCTTGTGGCCTTACGGGATAATTTATTTAAGTATTTGGCTTAACTGAACACAAAAATGTGTGTGTGTCTAGGGGAGCTGTGTGTGTGTGCGTATGTGCTGTTCCGGTGATCTACTCCGTGTTCCAGTTACTGGGTGCAGACTGTGCGGCTCCTCCACAGGCTTGGCCTGGGGCCACCTGGCAGCCAAAGAAAGGTGCCCTCCCTGGCCCTGCTCAACTGCTCCACAACCACAGACCCTCCAACCTGGAAATTCTGCTTCTCATTTATCAACACAGAAATTACATCAAAATATTCCCTGTCAAGCTGCCGGCCCTTTGAAATCCTACGCTGGGAAGCTGGAAAACCATTAGGTTGTTAGATAGATATATAAAGTGGCAGAGAAAATAGCATAGACATGAGATGTGGTGAGGAATGTCCGTGATGCATTCCCCAGCAACACAAGCAAAGATAGCTCTTAAATATTGTCAGGAAGAACATGTTGTTTACCTGGTCTCTAGAAGTCATTAAAGAGAAGTCTTGTCTAAACAACTATGTGTTGCACTGCGTCCAACTTCAAAATATGTAGAGCGTGTTTTGATAAAGGATGACACTTTTTTCAAAGCTAATTGATGTAGTGGTCTTTTAGATCTGTGATATTTTACCTTATGTGACCTGGAAGGCAGAACTTTTTTTGTACTGAAATCAAAGTCTGATCCTTTTATTGTTGTACTGAGAACATTTACAATTTTGATAGGTTTTCCCATCCCTGATTTAGTTAGGTCATGTAGTGTACCTAACCACCTAAAGTATGTTGACACCTGCTTGTCGAACATCTCATTCCAAAATCATGGGCATTAACATAGAGTTGGTCCCCCTTTACTGCTATAACAGCCTCCACTCTTCTGGGAAGGCTTTCCACTAGATGTTGAAACATTACTGCGGGGACTTGCTTCCATTTAGCCACAAGAGCATTAGTGAGGTCAGGCACTGATGTTTGGTAATTAGGCTTAGCTCGTAGTCGGCATTCCAATTCATCCCAAAGGTGTTCAATGAGGTTGAAGTCAGGGCATTGTGCAGGCCAGTCAAGTTCTTCCACACTGATCTTGACAAACCACTTCTGTATGGACCTCGCTTTGTGCACAGGGGCATTGTCATGCTGAAACAGGAAAGGGCCTTCCCCAAACTGTTGCCACAAAGTTGGAAGCACAGAATTGTCTAGAATGTCACTGTATGCTGTAGCGTTAACTAAGGGGCCTAGCCCAAATCATGAAAAACAGCCCCAGACCACTATTCCTCCTCCACCAAATTTTTACAGTTGGCACTATGCATTCGGGCAGGTAGCATTCTCCTGGCATCCGCCAAACCCAGATTCATCCGTCAGACTGGCAAATGGTGAAGTGTGATTAGGGCTGTGGCAGTCGCAAAATTTTGTAAGCCGGGGATTGTCGAGCAAATAACTGTCATTCTCACGGTAATTGACCGTTAATTAACAAACACATTTAGCATCTCCTGGCTTCAAGCCACTGATGCAGACCTTTGGAACATCTACATTTTAAAAAGTCTAATAAATCAATGTAATATAGCCTACACCTTCACAATAAATCCATTATTTATTTTAGACAGGTCTAGAGAAACATGATATGAAGAAAATGTGGTCTATTTCAGAAGAACAGCATACTCTGAGTTGTCCTGATGTTAGGTCCTGAGCTGGCTATGGGCTACACTAGTTCATTTAGCAGACAAGATTTGCTTAGAATTCTGTGGCATTATTTTATATTATGAAGAATACAATTGAACAAAGCTGAATAAAATATTAATATTTTATTCAGCGCACATGTGGCTATTCTGTGTTTAGGTTCTCCTATATGCTTAATTTAGAGTTGTTAATGTCACTTTATTTGTTATACAAACGTTGGGCTATATGTTTAGATGTTTAATATATTGTAAGGCTGCATGATGAGACTCTAATGATGATTTGAAAAAAGTTGCTTGAAAGGCATGAGCTCTGCTTTGTTTTTTTGCGCAGGCTGTACACACTACATTAGTCTCTCATTCACAATTTGACAAGCACTTGATAATGCCTCGAATTTCAAGGCGGCATCCCCTTTGTGGCCGTAATCCATGCCTTTTGCAGTCAGTGGCCGGAGTGCTACGGTGTGCCCTTATGCCTGAGTGCTGCACGCTCCAAAGCAACTCTCACTCACATGGCTGTCCATCACGTGATCGGGTCTTTCTCACAGGCTACAAGTGAAGACAGACACATCGGGGACCCATCTGTGTGCGTCCTTATCCAATTCCGAGGTGCGTATTGAAGATATTGGAAGAACTGTCCACATTCACTTTTTGTCAGCCAACAAGATGAGTAGGCTTAACGAACAGCAAAAGCACTAGCCTATGTCAATCTACTTTCTCCCATAGTACAAAAGTCAACCTATTCTACTCTTTGCGAGAAATAAATATTCCAAACATAGTCTGGGACAGTTGTGGGATGCAATAGATCCCAAATTAATACAACCACTAGCATCCCCAATTTTTTCTGACGCAATGTGGCTGATGCAACAGATCAGAACATTTTGCTTAAAATGTTGCTAAACTATTAGGCTATTTCTTCACATTATAAGCACAGCAATGCACACATGGTAGTAGGCTATAAGCACGAATGCTCCATTAGCAGGAAAACAGGTGCATTTTTGTGGTGAATATTATCTTCCCCAAACTCGAAACTCACACGCTGCTCATGTATGCCAGTTAGGCTCTAAACCCATTGTAAAGCGGATTAATGTGCTTAGTTGTGATACAAACCTTATCAAAACATATAGGCCTATGGGCTAGGCTACATGAAGTGTGCGACTATGATTCGAAAAAGCCGCACAAAATAAAAGGCAGATTCTTATGCTGGGCATCATTCACAAGTGATATATAATTCACAGGTGATAGGCTAATATTTTCACCAATCAGACTATTCTTGATTTAATTTTGTCTTTACATATACTTGTCATACCAGCCTTCACTTTGGCTCTCCCTCCTGTCCAGCTCAGGCGTTCGGCGTCGCTGGCCTTCTAGCTGCTGCCAAACCTGCTGCTGGCAAACGCCCTTCACTCATCAACCCCAGACTTGTCTCGTCATCATTACACACACCTGGTTCCAATCCCCACTCTATCACTGTATATATACTCCCTCTGTCATTTGTCTTTGTCGGTCATTGTAAAGGTTGCTTGTTTTCCTGAGAGGAATCTCTCCTACTATTTCCTGAGTACTTTATTATTTTGCACTTTGGGTTTCGTCCCACTTTTATATATATATATATATACAGTATATAGTGATTTAATAAATGCAGTAGTTCTAAACCTGCGACAGCCTCCTGCCTACTCCTCTCTACACTTGTGACAATACTAAATAATATATGTGTGAAATTTGTTTTGATTTAGAAAGGTGCATGATAATGGTCCAATCTCGAAACAGGAACAGCAGGAAAAAAATACATGTCATCTATGCACTTAAATAGTGAATGGAGGATGCTTTTCCCATGGTTCATTTTCATGCCAACCAGGTAAGCCATACTCCTGTTGTAAAGATAAACAATGGGCTTAATATTAGGAAAGTTGAGAAATAAATATAGTAGGTGTCGTGTCTTTGGCTATGCCGGATTAAGTGATATGACATGCTAATTTATAAAATTATTTCTCTGTAATTAATATTACCTGATTAAGCTAATCATGTAAATGTAATTAACTAGAAAGTCGGGGCACCACAGAAGAACGTTTATAGAGCTGTTATCTTCCGAATAAACTCTTAAATTACTTAGTAATATTTTACATCGATAGCAGTCAATATTAACCCTTATCTTATTTTCAGTCTCATAATGAAAGTTGTCAATTCTTGGTTATCTTCACGAACCCTGGCTAACAAGTTGAATCAGCAATACAAAATTGGGTTTAATTATTTATTTACTAAATACCTAACTAATCACACAGAATTACAAATACACAGAATACAATGATGTCATACAGAAAACGTCCTGGTGGACGGAGCCTGTATCATGGCTGGTTACACAAAGGAAGGGGGGGTTGGGCTTGAATGAAAGGGCGGGAAGACTTAGGAACAAAGAAACAGCAGCTATGCTATCGTAAATACATTATCTTATGCATTCTAAATTACCGCCCATTTGGAAAAGGAAAATGCAATAAATATTTACTCTGAGCTGCGCTTCGGTAGGTTGGTCGTAGATGCTGGCCGGGTTGGCCAACAGATCTTCCTGTAGTGGAAGAATGTCAATGGTGGCAAATTGGATACGTGGTGGTATCTTCGTCTGGTTGTTAGACTGGATCCGTCGTCCGTCCTTTCCTAGCCCACGTTAGCAGCGGCTAACTCAACGGCTAGGAAGTATCACTTCTGTAGTGAATAAGCTCAAAGTTCATACCAGTTCATACCATAGCTCACGCCGAGGTTGGCTTAGTTCTGTCCTTGATATGTGTCTGTCCTTCTAACGTAGAGGCTGCAGACCTCACGTACTGGAACACACTGGTTATCTTTTCGTCAAAGACTTATATAGTGGAGAGGGGGAAAGGAGGTGTTTCATCGTTTATAACCCCATGTCTCTTCACAGGGTTGGCCACTGATCGGGCAGGGCACTTTCCTTATGAAAACCCAATTCTCTCATTTGGAAGCTAAAATTACATTTAATCTCCTAACAAACAATTTCAATATCAAACATTTCAATTGCATAACAATTCCATGTGACTCTGATAACTAGAGGGTGTATACTTTCTCAGGTACAGTTTATGTCGTCCTGTCATCAGTCATAATGTCTCAGATAACAATGAACTGACATACATACTCATTACGTTATCAAGCATATTTCCAACTGGTTTTATTATCAAAAGATGGTTCCTTTTCCCCATTTGTTTGATGTTCCCAGACTCTCTATATTTAACACAGGCTATTCCAGTCCTTCAGTAGGGTCAGAGAGAGAGGGGAAGGGAGAAAGGTATTTATGGGGGGGTCATAAACCTTACCCACAGGCCAACGTCATGACATAGGCCTAACCTATAGAAAGCTGATGGGATCCTCCTCTTTGTAGTAGAGGCCATTTTCTCACGCAATTGCATAGCCTATAGAAATGTTGCGCAACATGAACTCAGTCTCTCATGAATTGTTTAATTAGATTTTTGAACACATTTGCATTTATGTCAGAGTGATTAGAGGGACAATAGAGTGATGAGTACCAGGCAGTTAGCAAGTTTGGTAGCCTACTAATGACCATCAGCAGAATCAGAGCTTGGAGAAGCCTGTGACTTGACTTTCATTAATCTGATGACTGTTAAGTATCGAATCAACTAACTATGTTTAATTGTTACTCGATTCAATTAATCATGTAACAATTAACACATTAGGATTTGGGGCACCACGGAAGAAGTTGTTTAACGAGTTACCATCTCCCGAATTAAACTCTAGATGATATATAAGACATATATTGATAAGTAATTTATTAATCATTACCTCATATCAGTCTCATAATTCTGAACGTTGCATACTTCTTGCATTTGCTCAAACCCCAGCTTTACTGGTCATTCCGTACCACACAAATTGATTTAATTGTTTATTTACTAACTAACTAAAGGATAACACAGGATACACACACACACACGGTATAGGTTATTGATTAGAAATGTAATACGATGGAAACTGGTCCCTAGCAGACTAACAACAACATGACTGCTTGTTTATCAAAAGAGGGAGGAGTAGAGAGGAACAAAGGGAGAAAGAAAGAGATACAAACTTATACACTTGGAACTATGCTCACAGTAATCATAATACTCTGCCCCGAACCGCCGCCCGTTTGGGCTAAAGAACTAATGAATGTATTTACGTGTTTGAATGTCTTCCTTTGTCGTGTATCTCTGTTGGACCCAGGCCTTCGTGAAAAGGGTACCATTGGGCCTTCTCCCAAACCCTAAGTGTAAGGCTCTAATTGTCCAAAAGAGGTCAAAATGTCCTTCTTCTTAGTTGTCCGTGGCTTTAATGCCTTGTCTTGTAGTCTTTAGCAGAATAACAGGATGGTGTTTGCTTTCACCCGTTCTGGAAGAGTGGTCCTCTGAATACAGCTAATCAGCCAGGTCGATGATCCCCAATGGGGTGATGAAAGCAGTATTGTCAACAATGTTTTGAAGAGAGTAACAGGATGGTCTTACTTAAATTGACTTTCTTAGATACAGTAATTAGAACAGCTACTCAACGGTAACCTTGATTGTTAGAGAGGCTACTTTGTCGTCTTCAGCTCGTGTTGATTTTCAGGGTTGTAACCAATGGAGACCTAAGCTGCAGCTTGAGTCCTTCTGGTCTGATATGTTAATTCTCAATTCATCCTTTATACACTCCTGTAAAAAGGGGGTGTTTCCGTCATGCTGACACGCTCTCTGAGCTCCCTTCTGGCATGGCTACTTACTGTGCAAAGTATCATCAAAACGATGATCTCATTAGAAAACTAAAATCACATTCCTGTCTTAACAAAAATATTCTCTTCATCCCTGGTATTTCCTACACAACGTAAAGGATGAAAACCTGACATACAGTGTGAACTCTTCAAGTTACAATATTTTTGTAATATCATTTTTATACCATTTTTAATGACATCACAAAATAGACAAGAGTCCTCTGCTGCATACAATTTACGACCGGCCGTGAGGTGTCATAAAACCCCCACATCAATCCCTCCTCCCCTCTGCAGGTGAGAGGGGTCTGGTGGAAGTCAGATCCATTGTAAACCTGATCTTCGGATCCTCACAGGAGAGTCATGACACCTAATTACCGTGACTAAACTATCACGTGGAATTTGACTGCCTTCATGACTCGTGACCGCCGGTGTGGCGGTAATATGGTTACCGCAACAGCTCTAAACGTGATCCATCACTCCAGAGAACGCGTTTCCACTGCTCCAGAGTCCAAAGGCGACGGACTTTACACCACTCCAGCCGACGCTTGGCATTGTGCATGGTGATCTTAGGCTTGTGTGCGGCTTCTTGGCCAATGGAAACCCATTTCATGAAGTTCCCGACGAACAGTTCTTGTGTTGACGTTGCTTCCAGAGGCAGTTTGGAACTCGGTAGCGAGGGTTGTAACCGAGGACAAATGATTTTTACGTACTACGGGCTTCAGCAGTCGGCGATCCCATTCTGTGAGCAAGTGTGCCATACCACTTCATGGCTGGTCGTTGTTGTTTCTAGACGTTTCCACTTCACAATAACAGCACTTACAGTTGACTGGGGCAGCTCTAGCAGGGCAGAAATGTGACAAACTGACTTGTTGGGAAGGTGGCATCCTATGACGGTGCATGTTGAATGTCACTGAGCTCTGTAGTATGGGCCATTCTACTTCAATGTTTGACTATTGAGATTTCATGGCTGTGTGCTTGATTTTATACACCTGTCAGCAACATTTGTAGATATAGTGTACATAATATGCCCTATTCTGTAAATCCTCCTAACTGTCATGTCCTTATAACTTACTGGACACTGAATCTGAAGCTAAACGTTTTTTTTTTTGCTCCCTAGACCATGTTGGCTGCTCAGGCCATGATGCCACCCTATCATGTGACGGCCCCTCGGCCCCAGCCAACCAGAGCCTCAACAAGTAAGACCTGGAGCTAGAACTGCCTCCACACCACACCACGCTACACCACACAACAGCACAGCACTGGGATGCTGCTGTTCAATACTCTATCACTAAAGAGTTCATTATTACTACATTGACTGGACCATGAATATGCAGTATATGTGATGGCTAGTGGGTCTGGAGGACTATTGCTGTGCTGGAGGGGTGAACCAGGGTCCAGCAGCAGTAGAGAGTTTAAGAGGAGGTGGTGGTGAGGGTAATGAGAGTTAGACTACTTGAAGCGTGAAGCGTACGGTCCCAGTCCCTTGGCTTCAGGCTGTATCTGCCTGTTCAGTAAACAACCTCATCACAGGCCTGATTTGTGCCTGCTCAGTAAACACATTGCGGTTCAACTGCAGGGCCCTATTTATGAGCGCCATTTAAACCCTGTTTTGTTTGGAGATTAACAGAAGAAGAGAGGAGGAAAAATAGAGAAAGAAAGAAAAGTTAGGGAGCGAGAAAACGGAGTGGAGCCTGAAACTGCCATCTGTTTCCCACGCTGCAGTATGACTTTATTACCCAACATCTGGCCAAATTACACAGCGATGGCAGACCTCGGCGATAGGGCTGCTTGTTTAAAGCACATGGCTTTAGTGGAGGGCTCCTCTCTCCCAGTGTGAGGACAGGGCTCCAGCCCCTGTGAGGCGCAGCGGTCCTAACTCTGTCATTCTGCAGAGACCCCCCCCCCGGTCCTGCTGTGTGCTACTCTGGTATTAGCATCAGTGAGATTTATAAGGACCTGTACATTAGATGTTGTTGTCTTTTTTTGCTAAGTATGCATATTTATAGAACTGTATGGTAAAGCCATTGCTCTATGTGTCTGGTCCTACTGGGTGGGTGGGTGGGTGGGCACGTGTGCATGCCACTTGTCTTTCTGTCTGTATCAGAGGATCCGTGTTGATTCCTTTTTATCAGGGTTACAAGGATTTAGGTAATGACACAAAGCCTGAGTGGCCGTCTGAGGCAGCTTTGATGTGGCGGCTGATACCAGCCAGGGAGCAGGAGAGGCCAGAGGGATGTGGCGGCTGAGGCCAGCCAGGGAGCAGGAGAGGTCAGAGGGATGTGGCGGCTGAGGCCAGCCAGGGAGCAGGAGAGGCCAGAGGGATGTGGCGGCTGAGGCCAGCCAGGGAGCAGGAGAGGCCAGAGGTATGTGGCGGCTGAGGCCAGCCAGGGAGCAGGAGAGGCCAGAGGGATGTGGCGGCTGAGGCCAGCCAGGGAGCAGGAGAGGCCAGAGGGATGTGGCTGTGTTATGTGTGAGGAGAGCTCTCCTGGACAAACAGCACGGTCAGAGGGGAGGCCAGTGAAGAGTTAAGGGCAGAGGGATGATAGGTTAGGGCAGGGTAGGTGCACTGTTTGCTCCTCTGTGTGTGTCTTCCTGGAAGTTTCTGTGTTTACCCTCTGCATGCAGAATTCCAGAGCCCCCTCACACTCTCCACTGTCCTGCATTTTTGTGGTCGGCCTGTGTGACAGGGGAGAGTGTGGGAAAAACGAATGCTTCAAGACCAAAAATGCACTGGTGGAAACAACGAAAGAAAGAAGAGTGGGAAAAAAGAATGACAGATAGAAAGCTAACCTCTGTCTGAAAGAGATGAGATGATTGTTCGCAGAAAATGTATAATCATTTGTTTCCTTTCATTTTAAACTAATTTCAGGAGCAACTCAATACCTTGGTTGAAAAACACCTGAAACCTGTTCCACTTTAGCCTTAGCTTGTCCAACTCATAATGAATCTCTAATACTGTAGGTATTAGAAATGTTCAAGGTTATTTCATCTTCACAACACCCTTCCAAAAGCCAACTGCTGAACTCAAAAACACATTACATTAAGATACTTGTCTCAAAACAATGCCCCTGCCTGCTTTCCCCCAAGACGATACATAAATTGATGAACTCAGTTAGTCTTTGTTATTGAATCTAGGATCTGAATGACATGCAGTTTTAGGTTTGTTTGACAACGGTGACTAACAAGGATAAAGATTAGCAGTTGTGTTTGGGAGTCAAATAAAGAGGGGAGTGGATTTATATGTTGGAGCAGCCAAACCGTCTCCTCTCTCTGTCCAAGGGCTGAGATGTGAGAAGAGAACAGCCCATTCACTGGACCCACCACCAAGCTGCCAGGCAATCAGAGCAGAACATCATGAGGAAATGCAAACTCAGTTCAGCCACTGATTGGACAGACTTGTCAGCACTTGTTTCTGTCTCATTAAATGTTAACTGATGAGAGAGAAGATCAAAAGAACGCGAATGGGACCACACACTAGTTTCGCAACAATGACTGCCTCTGTGAGATATCCTAAGAGGACACCAAAGCATCAACGCTTGTCTCTATGGCTATGGACAATGTCAATCAAATTCCAAACTTCACCCATATACTAACCAAATTGCTAGCAGTGACATACAGCAGGGGAGGACCTTCAAGTGTCTATTGGCCTGTCATGGTAACCAACTTACAGGCTGTACAGTATGGTCTCAGACTGGGTATGACTTCAGTTACAAATTTGAAAGGCACGATTTGTGACACAAATAAATGTGTGTTTGGTATTTTGTTTAAGGGTTGACGAGTTTTGCCACTGTAGCTACAGAAACCCAGGCTGTCGAATGGCATTCTTAATAGGGTGACAATCACAGCAGCACCATTAATGTCGGACTGGTTGCTGCTTTCACTGCCTATTAGACTCAGCTGTAGGAAAGACTTGATACTATAAACACATCATGCCGCCAAAACTCTGTTTGTAAATGAACACTAATCCCCCCTCAGTAAAACGTCCAGATAACATAAAGAAACACTCACTTTCTCCATATACAAAGAAACACATCCACAGGCAACCATGTTCCTGTAATTCATTGTCTATCTGGAGAAATCCACTCAAGCCACTCTCAAGGAACAAGCATCTTACAAGGCATTACAGTTATTTACTGAACTTCCAACTGTGGGTGCATACTCCATGATGGGATACATGTTCAGCATTTGAGCCCTTCCGTGCTGTGGCGCTGGCCGATGTACACTTTATGATGGCGAAGTGAGACTGTTGACAAAGAAAGTGATATGTGAAGAAGGTCAAGCTTTCTCCAAATATTAAAGGGGTTCTTCCTGTATAGTTATGCCACACTTTAATGGGCCAGTCTTATTTGTGGTTGCATAATGGTATGAAGGAACAACTGTGCAGCCCCTACAAGGAAGCAGTGTGTGCCCTCATTACCTTGTTAATGCTGCTTTGGCAAGCCAATGTTATGGGGTGAGAGGTTAATACCAGCTAAGGTTATTTATTGTTCCCCCAAAAATGCTTAACAGATTTAATGTATAGAGTTACAGGCTTGTTAGACCCTGCTTTACACCATTCTTCCACCCATATTGATTTAGTCTGAGAAGCTGTACACACATTCTCTCTGTGTAGTCTGCTTCTGTGAGAGCCAGTGTTGTGAGATGCAGTGCCATGTACAGATTGGTAGTACTTGCTGGATAGAAGTTCCATTGGTCCTTGGTTTCATGAAACATACAGTATCAGCCACAATGGGACCTCAAATCAAATTTAATTGTCACATGCGCCAAATACAACAGGTTTCACCTTACAGTGAAATGTGTTTTTACAAGCCCTTAACCAACAATGCAGTTTCAAGAAAAATACCTAAAAAAAGAGAAGTCAGTGTACAGAGTCAGTCTGCGGGGGCACCGGTTAGTCGAGGTAATTGAGGTAATATGTACATGTAGGTAGAGTTATTAAAGTAACTATGCATAGATAATAACAGAGAGTAGCAGCAGTGTAAAAGAAAGGGGGAGCAGAGAAAATATTCTGGGTAGCCATTTCATTAGATGTTCAGAAGTCATATGACTTGGGGGTAGAAGCTGTTTAGAAGCCTCTTGGAACTAGACTTGGCGCTCTGGTACCACTTGCCGTGCAGTAGCAGAGAGAACAGTGTATGACTGGGATGGCTGGGGTCTTTGACCATTTTTAGGGCCTTCCTCTGACACCACCTACTATAGAGGTCTTGGATGGCAGGAAGCTTGTTTCCAGTGATGTACTGGGCCATACGCATTACCCTCTGTAGTGCCTTGCGGTCGGAGGCCGAGCAGTTGCCATACCAGGCAGTGATACAACCCGTCAGGATGCTCTTGATGGTGCAGCTGTAGAACCTTTTGAAGATCTGAGGACCCATGCCAAATCTTTTCAGTCTCCTGAGGGGGAATAGGTTTTGTTGTGCCCTCTTCACAACTGTCTTGGTGTGCTTGGACCATGTTAGTTTGTTGGTGATGTGGACACCAAGGAACTTGAAGCTCTCAACCTACTCCACCACAGCCCCATCGATGAGAATGGGGGTGTGCTCGGTCCTCTTTTTCATGTAGTCCACAATCATCTCCTGTCCTCATGACATTTCTATTTAAAAAACACAGGTAATTACACAAATGGCACAGCTGACACCACAACCGTATTGGCTAAACCTACAACCCTTCTCAAAAAGGAGGACCAAGGCACTCTTCATATAATTCATTAAAATGCCTTTATTTGTATGGTATGTTCAATAGAAACAAAGTTTTAAAAATCCGATGCGTTTCAGCTGCAGCCTCCTTTCTTTTTGATGACCAATTCACCCCTTTTACCAAAGCGCACCTTCTGTCTACCAAAATGTACTATTGTGTACCTTAGTAGCACTTCCCTTCCTCTTCTTTCTACTCGTTAAGCTATGTGTTCTGTTGGAGCGTTCGTGTTGAGGAAAACGTAATTCCTTCATCGAGGACTGAGAAACACAATTTGGATGTTTTTATCCCGTTTGGCCTGACTGCTTCACACCAGATTATGGCTATTGCAAGGCTCTTCCCAGTCTACACAATTCCAGGCCTGACGGGTCTGTTTCAAAAGATTTACAGGCGGCGTCTCTGACCGTCTGTAAATATTGAATTAGGTTTCTACTAGTCTGATGATCTGCTGTTTGATCAGATAGGCTCCATGTATCTCTAACTGTAGAGGTCACATGACTGCTGGCGTAGAAAGGAGCATTAGTGTGATGGCCATCTTTCTTTTGTAATGGTGGGAAATAGAAATAGTTTGGGCATTCCCAGCTGTTGGCCGTGCTTCCCATCCTAATCGCTGCCCAGCCACCTAAATCCTTGGCCAGTTGTGCCCCAGAAATCACACACAAGACTGAGCATGCCTTCCATAGGAAAACACCTTGGAAGGTGCATTGTGGTATTCATTGTTGTACTCATTGTGGTGTCATTGCGGTATTCATTGTGGTATTCATTGCTCAACATTGTCTCCTGTTATTTTATTGCTGCTATATATTCATATTCAAAACTGGGTGGTTCGAGCCCTGAATGCTGATTTGGCTGACAGCCATATCAGACTGTATACCATGGGTATGACAAACAATTACTATTTACTGGTCTAATTAAGTTGGTAGCCAGTTTGTAATAGCAATAAGGAACCTCAAAGGTTTGTGTTATATGGCAAATATACCAAGGCTAAGGCCTGTATCCAGGCACACTTAGCAGCGTGCCTAAGAACAGCCCTTACCCGTGGTATATTGGCCGTATACCACACCTCCTCGGGCCTTATTGCTTAGATACGTAAAATGTATGCACACATGACTAAGTCACTTTGGATAAAAGCGTCTGCTAAATGACATATTATTTTGAAAAGCATTATTAATTTTAAATTGCAGTCAACAGACCCTGCATTTGATTGCCATAATTCCAGTAAGTTGTGTGTGTGTACCGCCTTCTCATTCTGCAGTTGCTCAACTCTTTCCATCCTGGAGCCTGAGAAAGGGACTGGTGCAACTCTTTGAGTTTATTGCAGTAATGGTGATATTAAGCAGTTTTTCCGGATGCACATCTGTTTGTCCGATCAGGGCCTTTTTCCATAATCCTTCTATACGTTAGCATTAGCGTATCACACCATTCATCATGTGAGCGTCACACTTGAGGCGACCCAGAGAAACCCAGATCAGCCTGCATCTGTCCAAACGGAGCTGGAAAAAGACAGCATCGATGCACCAACCCAAAAATGTGTGCCTCTGTAAACCAGAACATTTCTTTCTCTCTTCAAAGTATGAAGGTTGGCATAGGTTAACAAACATCTTAGAAACTCATCGATAACTGTAACTGGATCCGTGGGGAGCAGCTCCTGAATTTCATGAATGCCTTTTTTCCTCATTTACGGCACCGGGGTGGGGGAGATGCTTGGCTCCTCACATACAACGTGAAAGCAGTTAGCTAGGGAGAGAAAGGACAAAAAAACTTCAGTCCCAAACCGCTTAACAAGCCAGCCCTGGACCAGGTTTAGCCATGCATTCAGAATGGAGCAGTCCCGAGGCAAGCGCTGGTATTGCTGGATTTCTGCCCTTTGTTTTTTCGAGTGGACATAGCTTTAGTGGAGCTTAGGAACACTGCCTGCCCAGTGTCCGTTTGTAGTGAGATGACTGGCCTCCTCTGATCCACTCTGACAGGGAGTTAGACTGGGTCCAAACAGACAGCATTCTCTCTGGTCAGCTGTCAGCCAATATTAATCGCACACTCACTCTCACTCTCTTTCTCTCTCTTCTTCACTTTCTCTTCTCTCTCTCTCAACCACCGCTCTCTTGTGCGTCCGCCACAAATGATGACCTATCAAAGCTTATGAAAATATTTTTACTAATTGGCCCCAAATGTGTAAGATCTATCTCTCCTGAAGTGGGTGGTGCGCCACAGAAGGCAGCTGAAGGGAGATTTATTGCATTCTGTTTGAGAAGGAAATGAATGCTGCACTTGTGTCATTTTACTGAGAAACCGATCATGTCAAGAGCAATAGCTTTTTTTTTGCTTAGCTAGCCAGGTTTTTTGTTAGTTTTGCTTTGTTGGCACTTTGCACTTAAAGACAATTCTAAGTGAACCCAGCAGGGTCGGAAATGAACTTGTTGATCCACCAGCCACCATGGCAGGTACAGTACCAGTCAAAAGTTTGGACACACCTACTCATTCCAGGGTTTTTATTTATTTTTACTATTATCTACATTATAGAATAATAGTGAAGACATCAAAACTATGAAATAACAGATATGGAATCATGTAGTAACCAAAAAAGTGTTCATCAAATCAAAATGTATTTTATATTTGAGATTCTTCAAAGTTGCCACCCCTTGCCTTGATGACAGCTTTGCACACTCTTGCCATTCTCTCAACCAGCTTCATGAGATAGTCACCTGGAACAGTCACCTTGTTAAAAGTGAATTTGTGTAATTTCTTTCCTTAATGCGTTTGAGCCAATCAGTTGTGTTGTGACAAGTTAAGGGTGGTATACAGAAGAGAGACCTATTTGGTAAAAGACCAAGTCCATATTATGGCAAGAACAGCTCAAATAAGAGAAACGATAGTCCATCATGAATTTAAGACATGAAGGTCAGTCAATATGAAACATTTCAAGAACTTTTAAAGTTTTTTCAAATGCAGTCTCAAAAACTATTAAGCGCTATGATGAAATTGGCTCTCATGAGGACCACCACAGGAAAGGAAGACCAGAGTTATCTCTGCTGCAGAGGATAAGTTCATTAGAGTTACCAGCCTCAACAATTGCAGCCTAAATAAATGCTTCACAGAGTTCAAGTAACAGACGTCTCAACATCAACTGTTCAGAGGAGACTGTGTGAATCAGGCCTTCATGGTCGAATTGCTGCAAAGAAACCACTACTAAAGGACACCAATAAGAAGAAGAGACTTGCTTGGGCCAAGAAACACGAGCAATGGACATTAGACGAGTGTAAATGTGTCCAAATTTGAGATTTTTGGTTCCAACCGCTGTGTCTTTGTGAGACGCAGAGTATGTGAACGGATGATCTCTGCATGTGTGGTTCCCACCGTGAAGCATGGAGGAGGAGGTGTGATGGTGTGCGGGTGCTTTGCTGGTGACACTGTCTGTGATTTATTTAGAATTCAAGGCACACCTAACCAGCATGGCTACCACAGCATTCTGCAGCGATACTCCATCCCATCTGGTTTGCGCTTTGTGGGACTATTGTTTGTTTTTCAACAAGACAATGACCCAACACACCTCCAGGCTGTGTAAGGGCTATTTGACCAAGAAGGAGAGTGATGGAGTGCTGCATCAGATGACCTGGCCTCCACAATCACCCAACCTCAACCCAACTGAGATGGTTTGGGATGAGTTGGACCGCAGAGTGAAGGAAAAGTAGCAAACAAGTGCTCAGCATATGTGGGAACTCCTTCAAGACTGTTGGAAAAGCATTCTAGGTGAAGCTGGTTGAGAGAATGCCAAGAGTGTGCTAAGCTGTCATCAAGGCAAAGGGTGACTACTTTGAAGAATCTCTAATATAAAATATATTTAACACTTTTTTGGTTACTACCTGATTCCATAGGTGTTATTTCATATTTTGATGTCTTCACTATTATTCTACAATGTAGAAAATAGTAAAAATAAAGAAAAACCCTTGAATGAGTAGGTGTGTCCAAACTTTGACTGGCACTGTATATATACCGTATCTATCTGAACAAAAATATAAACACAAAATGCATCAATTTTAACGATTTTCCTGAGTTATAGTTCATATAAGGAAATCAGTCAATTGAAATAAATGTATTAGGCCATAATCTATGGATTTCATATGACTGGGAAGGGGTTCAGCCTGGGTTGGCATAGTCCCACCCACTTTGGAGCCAGGCCCAGCCAATCAGAATGAATTTTTCCCCACAAAAGGGCTTTATTACAAACATAAATACTCCTCAGTTTTATCAGCTGTCAGGGTGGCTGGTCTCAGACGATCCCGCAGGTGAAGAAGCCGGAAGTGGAGGTTCTGGGCTGGCGTGGTTACATGTGGTCTGCGATTGTGAGGCCGATTGGACGTACTGCAAAATGTTCTAAAATGATGTTGGAGGCGGTTTATGGTGGAGAAATTAACATTAAATTCCATGGCAACAGCTCTGGTGGACATTCCTGCAGTCAGCATGCCAATTGCACACTCCCTCTAAAACTTGAGACATCTGTGGCGTTTTGTTGTGTGACAAAACTGCACATTTTAGAGTGGCCTTTTATTGTCCCCAGCACAATATGCACCTGTGTAATGATCATGCTTTTTAATCAGCTTCTTGATATGCCACACCTGTAAGGTGGATGGATTATTTTGGGAAAGGAGAAATGCTCATTAACAGGGAAGTAAACAAATTTGTACACCAAATTTGAGAAAAAGAAGTTTGTTGTGCGTATGGAAAATGTATGGGATTCGTTTTTCAGCTCATGAAACAAGGGACCAACACTTTACATGTTGCGTTTATATTTTTGTTCAGTATATATACATAAAGCCAAATAATATATGTATTTTTAGATGTAGGCCTATGTAAATGTGTATTATTGTTGCATCACCATCTGTATTGCAAACATAACTTAAAGCTACACATTATTTTGACAATGTGAATGAACTGTCCATTGATCAGCACAGCAATTGATAAAACAGGACCATGATTGAAACACAAGTGGCTTTGAGCTTATGTCAGTATTGCACAGGTAAGCTAACAGTTACAGAAAATAGGAATTCAGACAGGTTCTGTCTATCTGGCCTACTGTGTCCAACACACCACCCCCTGTTGTTATGTTGGTCACCTACTGACCAAAAAAGGATGTTGTTATGAGTACTTGTTTTCAATGACACGTAGGTTTAAGGAAATACAGGCATGCACCGCATTACTACAACACAAAACAGCTCAATCAAGCCTGATGGTCTTGTAAGTATAAAAGCAACGCTAGTTTTCATTTAATAAAAAAAAGCATGAAAGGTAGTGGAATGGGAAAATGTCTTACTGTGGTGTGTGAAGAATCCAATACTTTACCTTGTATGCGTTACAAATCACAATATTGTGGAAGCACCTCCTCTAAGAGTTTGAATCAGGCTGTTTGAGAAGGTTTGAATCTTAGCAACCTGCCTAAACATACACTACCGTTTGGGTTCACTTAGAAATGTCCTTGTTTTTGAAAGATTTTTTTTTTACAGTGTGGTCATTGTTAATGTTGTAAATGACTATTGTAGCTGGAAACGGCAGACTTTATATGGAATATCTACATAGGCGTACAGAGGCCCATTATCAGCAACCATCAATCCTGTGTTCCAATTGCACGTTGTGTTAGCTAATCCAAGTTTATAATTTAAAAGGCTAATTGATCATTAGAAAACCCTTTTACAATTATGTTAGCACGGCTGAAAACTGTTGTGCTGATTAAAGAAGCAATACAACTGGCCTTCTATAAACTAGTTGAGTATCTGGAGCATCAGCATTTGTGGGTTTGATTACAGGCTCAAAATGGCCAGAAACAAAAATCTTTCTTCTGAAACTCGTCTGTCTATTCTTGTTCTGAGAAATGAAGGCTATTCCATGCGAGAAATTGCCAAGAAACTGAAGATCTCGTACAACGCTGTGTACTACTCCCTTCACAGAACAGTGCAAACTGGCTCTAACCAGAATAGAAAAGGGAGTGGGAGGCCCCGGTGCACAACTGAGCAAGAGGACAAGTACATTAGTGTCTAGTTTGAGAAACAGCCGCCTCACACGCCAAACTTCAGACGGGCATGTATATGTGCTTTCTTAAGCAGGGTGAGCTTGCGGGCGCTGCAGGATTTGAGTCCTTCACGGCGTAGTGTGTTACCAATTGTTTTCTTGGTGACTATGGTCCCAGCTGCCTTGAGATCATTGACAAGATCCTCCCATTTAATTCTGGGCTGATTCCACACCGTTCTCATGATCATTGCAACTCCATGAGGTGAGATCTTGCATGGAGCCCCAGGCCGAGGGAGATTGACAGTTCTTTTGTGTTTCTTCCATTTGCGAATAATAACTGTTGTCACCTTCTCACCAAGCTGCTTGGCGATGGTCTTGTAGCCCATTCCAGCCTTGTGTAGGTCTACAATCTTGTCCCTGACATCCTTGGAGAGTTCTTTGGTCTTGGCCATGGTGGAGAGTTTGGAATCTGATTGATTGCTTCTGTGGACAGGTGTCTTTTATACAGATAACAAGCTGAGATTAGGAGCACTCCCTTTAAGAGTGTGCTCCTAATCTCAGCTCGTTACCTGTATAAAAGACACCTGGGAGCCAGAAATCTTTCTGATTGAGAGGGGGTCAAATACTTATTTCCCTCATTAAAATGCAAGTCAATTTATAACATTTCTGACATGCGTTTCTTTTAATTTTTTCAATTTTTTATTCTGTCTCTCACTGTTCAAATAAACCTACTATTAAAATTATAGACTGATCATTTCTTTGTCAGTGGGAAAACGTACAAAATCAGCAGGGGATCAAATACTTTTTTCCCCTCACTGTTGGTGGAATAGTCATTGTGGTACTCATGTGAATTTCCTTTCTTTTTCAGTTTCAGACCAATGCCTATTCTAATTTAAAATGTTTTTTGTTTTTAATATACATTCTTACTCTCCAATAAGAAAATATACCCGCATTTGGTGTGTGGCGGTGTTAATTTCCAACCCTGCAACCAAGTAAAGACACATCACTCAAATTCTTATTTTTCAACTAGTTTCCTCACTTGGCATATTTTTTACCCAGTTGTCATGTTCAATTCAGAAAATTTTCAGGTCCTGGTTTCTCACAGTAATCTAGTATCTGTTTTGTGGCTTTTTGTTTCATTAGGTTTTGTTCTGCATTAGGCTACTGTCAGGGGGAAATGGAAGGGGAATATTGGCTTTTCTCTCTTTCTTTTGCTGAGCTAGAAGAAGACGCTTCCAGTGGTCATGTCATCGGATTGGAAGTTGGGGAGATGTTTTCGCTTTCCAGCTCCGTCAGGCCCCGCAGTGTAGAAGAGCACCAAAATAAACAGTCTGCTGAGAGGGAATGAAAGGGAATACTGTTTGGGAGCACAAACACAGCAGCTCCAACTGTACTTGGAATTCCTTTTATACTGAATGCCTGGCTCTGGGCCAGGTGATATGCAAGAGGGCAAGGGGTGATGGGACAGCAGGACAGGGGCTGATGTCCAGTGGCTGCCTGGGCAGGTCCACTGATACTTGCGTTGGCCATGAAAAGTAACACAGCCCTACCAGGACAGTGTGCCAGCTGATTCCTCTCTTTCTCTCCATTGGTTTTGCACGTTCCTTTGAAACTTTATAATGTTTTGCAAATATTTCTATATCCAATACCTCAGACTATTATATTTCTAATAGTTCTCAGACTCATTCTTCTCCCTATAACAATTTAAACATCTAGCATACTGTTGCAACAATAAAATTCCATATAGAACTTTTCAAGTTTGGCTCAACTCCTCACACTATTTGTCTTTGAAATTGGCTCCAAACGCTCCTTTTTGAAGTGTAAGATACACCAGTCATCACTATGGAGTACATTCTTCCACAGCTTTTGCCCTGACCTGCTCCCACGGTAGTATAGTTTCTAACTACTGCACAATGAAGAGCGGGCCTTGAAATCACAACATTAGATGTTAACCCCAATGTAGTTATTGTGTTCATGTCAGTAATCTTCTTTCCTCTGCAGGTCTTTCTGTGTACAGCCAACTGTTTCAGGGCTACAGGACCAAGCTCAGATGACAGAGAGAGGATGGGAGCGGTGCCACTCCACTTTGCCGACAGAGGTGTATCTGCATATGACCACAGGTGCATGCTGGGTAGGAAACAACAGACAGATACCACCACTGTGACAGCATGACAGTATGTCTGACATCACATCAGGGCCTGTTACTACAGTATGTGAAGGAGCCGCAAACATGAAAGATAGCCTGCCCTGTCAGAAATCCCTGTGCCTGACGCAGGTCGGGATCCGTTGCACAGCCCAATACTTTCCAGTGCCCTTCTGTATCTCCCCACCACCCGGCCTCCACTCCAAAACCCCTATCGCAGCAGTTGTCCTCCCTCATTCTTCCCTTGCTGTCCGTCTGCTGTCTGTCTGTCTTTTTGTCTATGCTATAGAAAGACAAACACCCAGCAACAGCTGGTTCCCACCAGAGCGTAGTCTTTATACTTTATCTCAGAGTATAGTCTTTATACTTTATAGCAGTTACTGTACAGCCAGGGAGAAGTGCTCCACCACTCCCCTCATTCTCCGTTTAAAAACAGGTTTGCTATGTAGGCAAGTTTAGGATGGCAATAGATATCGCCTGCAATTGATCAGTATTTTAGAGATTGTCTCAATGATCTCTTGTATTATTGAGAAATGAGCAAGGAAAGGAACTCCTGTCAGGTAAGGCAGTTTTGAAGTTGTTTGGGAACCAACCACCCCCCATTCACTCATGAATGAATTTATCTGAGAGTATCACAAACAGTTTCCAATCATGTATACTGAAGAGATTCCTCTCTTCACGAAGACTTGTTACATTGGCTAGCAGGACATTTGTTTGAATGAGTTTTATTGTTGCCTTTCCAGTTCTCACTTTTACACTCCATGGTTTATCTGTACTCCACAGCATGGCTCCAACCATGTTCGTTGAGAGATACCGTCCTGGCACACCTGGTTCTAATATTTAACTGGTTGAAAAGTTGTATCAGGTTAGTTCCAACGGGTTGATACTAAAACCTACAGGAGGGTAGCTCTCCAGGAACAGTATATACCAGGCATTTTCCACTATGAACTGTAGTGATGTGCACCTGTTATTTCGCCATTCTTTGTGCGTTAGGGCTTACAGTAGTAATATACACTACCGTTCAAGAGTTTGGGGTCACTTAGAAATGTCCTTATTTTTGAAAGAAAAGCATTTTTTGTCCATTAGAATAACATAAAATTGATCAGAAATACAGTGTAGACTGTTGTAAATGACTATCGTAGCTGGAAACGGCTGATTTGTAATGGGATATCTACAGAGGCCCATTATCAGCAACCATCACTCCCGTGTTCCAATGGCGTAAACTGGCTCTAACCAGAATAGAAAGAGTGGGAGTCCCCGGTGCACAACTGAGCAAGAGAACAAGTACATTAGAGTGTCTAGTTTGAGAAACAGTTGAGGACTTGTGAGGCGTCTGTTTCTCAAACTAGACACTCTAATGTACTTGTCCTCTTGCTCAGTTGTGCACCGGGGCCTCCCAATTCTCTTTCTATTCTGGTTAGAGCCAGTTTGCGCTATACTGTGAAGGGAGTAGTACACAGCGTTGTACGAGATCTTCAGTTTCTTGGCAATTTCTCGCATGGAATAGCCTTCATTTCTCAGAACAAGAATAGACAGACGAGTTTCAGAAGAAAGTTCATTGTTCCTGGCCATTTTGAGCCTGTAATCGAACCCACAAATGCTGATGCTCCAGATACTCAACTAGTTTAAAGAAGGCCAGTTTTATTGCTTCTTTAATCAGTACTACAGTTTTCAGCTGTGCTAACATAATTGCAAAAGGGTTCTCCAATGATCAATTAGCCTTATAAAATGATAAACTTGGATTAGCTAACACAACGTGCCATTGGAACACAGGAGTGATGGTTGCTGATAATGTGCCTATGTACGCCTATGTAGATATTCCATTCAAAATCAGCCGTTTCCAGCTAGAATAGTCATTTACAACATTAACAATGTCTACACTGTATTTCTGATACATTTTATGTTATTTTAATGGACAAAAAATGTTGCTTTTCTTTCAAAATTAAGGACATTTTCTAAGTGAACCCAAATGTTTGAACGGTACTGTAATCCTGCACTGTAATCGGCATTAACTTTATAGTGTATTACTTTGTGATACTGTAGGCTACACATTACCCAGTCGTTTCTGGCTGTAATGCAATGACAATGTTGACCATTTAAAGTGCGTTGGCACCTTTACAACCTGAGAGGTAAAAAGCTATTGAATGTCTGTCTCAGAGCATATTTTTGTAGTGAACGTACTCAGGGTTTGATGTTTGATTTCCTAAACTTGTTGTTTTAGATTACTTTTTGACTGTTTTGCTTTGCTAAAAATACTTGATTATTGTTCATTTTAACATGATGAAGACTGTGTTTCTGCATGCGATTCAGGTGTGACATTTTGGCAGAAGTACTGTCCATTACACAGATGGTTCTCAATATTTAATTTAGATTCAGAAATGTGATTGGTGTTGATTGACAAGTACGGAACCTATGACAGCATGCTGTTATCTAGAGTAGAAACAGTGGGTTGTGCATGTATTGCAAGGTAATACTAAGTTAGTGGATTATTAATAGCTTTTTGCCTGTGTCTCCCCAACTGTTGTACTGTAAGGACCAAACAGTGTGGTGACCAATAGTGACCATTTCAAAGCAAGTCCATTAATATCGGTAGCAATATGTTGATCATGCCAGTGTCTATATGTACTCTAAATGGTTTCAGTGTATATTTTTCATTTTAAAAAAAGGTTGTCAATCAAATCAGTTTATAGCACCTATGAAAGTGAACACTTTTTATCGCTTCAGGACTAGGACCTCAATACGAATAGCTGTATTGTTGAGCTGGGCCTAAATGCTGAATTTACACTGATATCCACAATTATGATTACTTTCAGATAAACATTTAATAACATCTGTTCTTCCAAGACCATTTTTTTATTTGAAAAAAAAGTGTTTAAGAGTAATAGCAATAAAAACATTTACACGTTCACTTAGTGACATTTATCGTCTTGTACAACATAAAAGTCTGCTTCATTTGAGAGAAAAAATCCCTAAAAACATGATTGTGTTGCATATTAGAGGTAAACATAACCATGAAGATACGTTGTTGAATAAAAGTTGTTTTCCAGCATGTTGTATTTTTCCTAAGATACCGGTAATTTGAGTCCATCAGCATCTGTCCTAGATGAACAATGTCAGGGAGCTGTGGCGCACAACGCGCTAGTTTCCAGCATAGACTGTCTGTTCTGTGCGTCAAGGCCTTGTGTTATGCCTCCATTAAAAAGGATGGTTCTCTTTAGGAAGCAAAAGCCTGACAGAGCTTTTGCTTTAGCCCCTTTGATGTATTCATTTGCACTGTAAGTTCAGGTTCTCAGTGGGTCTCTCTTTTTGATTGCAACTACTGTATGTCCTTGAGTAGGCAGTGGTCAAGGCTCGAACAGCTTTGTCTGTTCTTTTCCTCTGTTCAGAGGTTGGCTTTGAATGCCCGTGGTCATATGGCACAAAGGTACAGGCAGTTCAGAAGGCTGAAATATTGACAAAAGAATGAGGAAAACACTTGACGTTGAAAAGAAAAAAGCCATTGTAAAAGGCCAATAAAAAGTTATGTTGACGTTGAGATTGCTGGGTCTGGAGTGGTATTTGAAAGTCATTTGGACACACAGCCTGGGGATTGTGGGTAGAGTGGTGGGCTGCGTCTCTCTCTGCAGGCCCTCTGCGTGTGCTCGGCTGAGGAATGAGGAGGGTGGAGAGTGTTATGAGGGTGGACAGAGGTACTCTTGGTGGTGGGACAGACAGCACGCCACCCTCCACTCCCTCAGTGCCGTGCAGGTCCTGTCAGATCCCAGTGTGCTGGGCTGGGGCCCTTAGCTGCACTTGCAGGACTTGACGATCATGTTGGAGAGCTGCTCCACCTTGGGGGTGCGGCCCACGTAGTAGAGGATGGTGAGGGGCTCCAGGTCCTGAGGCACACAGCAGGGAGAGGCAGACGCCTCAGGGTTCAGGGTGTTGTACAGACTCAGCATCTACGGAGGGATAGAGGGGATGTCAGACCAGGGACAATCACTACAAAAATCGATGTTTTTCATTTCATTTGGATAAAACACAAGTTAGACATGTAAGTTGCACTAAGACTAGGAAATATGATGATGAACTATGGGTTGGTATTTGGTCATATTGGCATGGGAAAGCTCAGGGTATCAGATTGTGAGAGTCGAGGTGAGTGTTGTCTGTTTAGGTGTGCCAACATGCATGCTTGTAAGTGCCTGCATTCCATTGTGTCAATTAGTGTTTGTGTGGTAATAATATTTGTAGCGCAGGGTAATGAGTCATTAGTGGTGTACAAGTCGTGTCTCACCGAGCTGTGTGTGGTGTCTGCGCTCCGTAGGTAAGGGCAGGGCCCGGAGCAGAAGTTGGCATAGTATCCCTTCGGCTCGTGGATCCACCTCCAGCCCAGGTGCTGGCGGAAGTCAATGTAGAGGGGTCGTACACAGCAGTTCTCCTCATAGTTACTACAGCAGGCAGGGGAGAGAGAGTGATAATTATGAAGAAATGACATACATTACCTGAAGGAGAAACACTCTGTTTCCAAGTTGGGTATATTTCACTACATGCATGTAGTCTGAGAAGCCCAGAAATACCACTGGAAGGTGTGTCCTTATTTCACTGTCGTACACTTTAATACAGGGACAGATCTCGACTTGTAATGCCTCTGCCTTTCCAAAGACTATCTGACAGCAAATTAACCAGCTTATTCGTATGCGTAATGCTCCTCTACCAAGTAAATTAGAAATGAGAGAAGACACATTGCCATTTGAGATCCACCTTGACCTACTATATTGCTTACAGGAGTAATTAGGGGCTATTCATCTATTGGACACAAATGTCTCTACTCATCCTGCAGTAAGTTTTCATCTAAATATATGGCATGCACTCTAAAATGGTGATTGAATTACTAGAGTGAGGTGGTTACTTACGAGAAGCAGTAGTTGGTGTCCAGGGCTCTCTTGCGTCTGCGGGATGAGGACTGAGCGTCTAGCCTGTGAGGGGGCAGCATCATGAGGATGAGGTGAGGGAAGAGCTGCTCCTTCTGCTTCTTCAGTCTGCTGCCCAGGTCCCAGCGGCTCTCATCGTAGTCACCCTCCACACCTGCAGGAGGATGATACAGGGATGTCAGACGTTTTCCGAGGGAAGTGTCATCAGTGGATGAAATGGTACATAGACCAAGACCATTCCATTGCAATATTCCATATTCAAATTGTACAAAATTGGATAATTTGGTTAATTCAAGCTGAAGTACAGTCCTAGTCCATTAGAAAACAAAGTTCAGTTCAAATGTAAACCAAAATATATTAACAGAATTGTGCATAAGTGTGTCTGAGTCAGTTATACCAAATTTAAATTCATCACTGCTATTTTAGTCATAGCACTTTCTGTAAAGTTTTAAAAGCATTGTCTTCACTGGTGAGAGGCTGGACTTGAGACATCACCCACTCAGCCCCACTCCTCCTCCTCCTCCTCCACCAGTCAGAGCTGGTCCCTCTGTCTTCCCCCTGGGTTAGTGTCTGCTCATCCAATCTTCCCCTGATAGCAAAAGCAGTAGAGAACTCAGGAGAGACGCTGCCAGTGGATACGGACGCCCCTCTTAATTCGGGGCCAAGCATCTGAGCGCCGTGGAAGCACATTCCTTGTGGCCAAGCCAGTCAGGGCAGCGTTCCCAGGACCAGGGGCCCCCAATGCTAAGTGAGATACCAGACCAATTGTATTCCCATGATATTTTCTTTCTCTTATAAAAAAAAGTGCCGAATAACTATCAACCATTGAGGCCCATGTTCACTGGATAAGACTTCAGAGGGTCTTTTTCTACATCAGAGCTCGTACGGAAAGAAAGGGGGGCTGTGAAGAGCAGTGGAAAAGCCAAAAGGATTTTCATACATAATGAGGCATCTCGTGTCATCTGACCTTTGAACTTGACATCTAGCACCTCGTTGATGTTTTCGATGATGTCACCATTGGGGTTGAAGGTGTGGCAGGGGCAGTGCACACTGATCTCCAGGCCCAGGTTGGTCTCTGAGGGGAAGAAGAGGAGGTGGTATTTAACTTTGAGGCCATTTGTCTTTGTCCAAATGAACTTGAGTTTCCAAATACCCTTTGCTCATGCTTTGATATGCAACATATGGTATGAGACAGGGAACATTGGGGCTTTAGTCCACTCACCTCGGTACATGAGCCATTCCCTGACTGTGTCTGTGACATCGAAGGAGACCCACTCTGGCATTCCTTTGGTCAGGGCGTTCTTGCCCCCAATGTAGCGCTGCTTGGCTATGTGGTCGTCTGGCCGCAGGATCTGCCAGCCAGAGGTAAGAGAGTGACCCAGCTGCATATGCTCACTCTCTCTCCCACACACACACACCAGACGGCAACCCAGCCAGCTCTGTCTGAGCCAGACGCTCCAGGATGCCCTGGGCCAAACGTCTTCTCCTCATGGAAAAAGTGACTCCCTGTGTTGATATCCCCATTTTGCAAGTTAATGCCTGTGTGTAGCCCTACTGCCAATGAGAACCTGGCTGTCCCTCCCATCTGCACTTCAAACAATTGGGCTCTCAACATTTTGGGTTTCCTTACACTGGTCTAGTCTGGATGAGGCACTGCATATGGTGCTAGAGACGCCATTGATTCAGATCTCTGAGCATCTCTGAGTATGTGCTGTATACCAGCATGAAAGTGTACTTTACTCTACGTCTCAAATTGCAGGACTGAGGCATAGGATGTAGAGATCCACACTTTAAACAACACCTAAGGTTTCTGTGAACAGGGAGAGGCCAGTGAAGTTGGGGGCTTGGCGCCACAGCAGCGCCTAGTCCCACAGCAGGCTGGATAACCAGGTTCCTGAACATTGTCAGCATCTAATCTGGCTTCCTGTGGGAACAGGAGACCCAGCGAGAGTGCCAGCCCCTGCCAATCAGCTCCAAGCTATGTGTGGGGGCGCCGCTCCGTTTACTCCCCCAGTCAATCTGAGCTGAGCTCGGCCCTGGCCAGAGCAGAGCTCGCCTCAGGCAGTATGCGGGCTGGAGACGCTTGTCTCCCTGGCAGGAAATGTTGGCACCTGATCATGGCTCCTAGTCTCTCACTGGAGATTAATGAGGAAACTGAGCAAAGACCCATCCCTGCCACCCCACATACACCCCACAATCCCAGGACAAACACACATCATTTAAACACACAAATCCAGGTGCAGATGTCTGAATCCCCTGTTGAAAACATCTAACGGAACTTGAAGAAAGGGTGGTTGGACAAAAGCTTGGAGATTGACAGCTGTGAAAGGAGAGATAGCAAAATGGTAATCTTGAGTTTCTCAGAGTCTGCTGTAGCACACTCTTAAAGTTTTACAAATGGACTTATGTAGAATCCATTTGACTTGAGGCACATGGAATAATGATCATCACTTAAAAAGAGGAGAGAGGAATTAGGGGACCTGTGTAAATAGGTGTAGATCAACACTACATGTAGACCAACACTGTCCCGTGTGCATTGAGCCATATGGGAGAATTGGATCACGACCCCCCCCTGCATGCTTGAGTACAGTGGGAATGAAATAGTACATTCACACACCTGGTAGAGCTCAATCCTCTGCTCGTTCCTCTTGGCGCTAGAGTTGGGGACACGAAGGGCTCGGAACTCGGCTCTGAAGAGGTTGGTGGAGTTCTTCTCCATGGCCGAGACATTGAAGCGGAACACCTTGGAGGTGATGCCCTTGGGGCAGTAGGGAAGGTCATCTGCAGAGCAGAACATACTTGTGTCACAGACAAGGTGAGCCACCTTAAAACACTAATTATGCAATCCTCCCTGCTTACACACAGCAGGACTGTGACTAAAGTCATCACTCTGTACACAGCCTAAAATCTGTTTTGAAATAAAATGATTTGTCAATCTTTTATCTATCTTCTGCATTTCGTAGTGTTTGACACTATAAACAAATGTTCTTCACAACAGAAAAAATACAGTTAACCATTCTTCAACCATAGCCAGTGAATAAAACTAAGCCTTGGGCCATCTGCTTATACTTCGAGCAGTGCGAGTTAGCAACAAGTTGAAGTCCTGAAATGAAAACCAAATGTCCTATGCGTTGGTGGAACTGAATAGGCTGGTCTAAGATGGCAGGGTGCTCAACAGGTGCTCAGAAAGCTAGGACAGAAGCCAAGCATTCTCTGGACCAACCAACCAACCAAGCAGCTCAGCGCACATGTGCAATCACATGCATGTAGATACAGAACACGAGTTCAATCAATGTGTTGTTTGTAAGGGAGATAGACAGTCCTTCGGTGACTGTTTGTCAGGGGGGCTGAGTGTATAACTGAGAGTTGCGCCTTAAGGTTTTCTTAGCCATCAATTGAGTAATGAAGGGGAACAAGTCCTGTCAACCTGTGTGGTGTGGTTGTGTAAGGCAGACAGTGAACTCCGCTTCAGTAGTACAGTAGTTACAGTAACAGCCACAGAACACTTCTCGATGGCCCTCTTCTGAAATACTTCCTGTTGCACTGCCAGTCAAGGAAGCGTTTATTTTTTTCCCAACCCTAATACCATTGAATCGTTTATTATTTTAACAGGCCGAGCGCATGCAGTGTTGAGCAAAACAAGAACACGGCAAGCGTTTTACGAGCAAAGTGGAAACACTAATTTACAGCCAAGCCATCGCTAATTTATTACCCCAAGCCTGAGCTTTAATAGAGACCCTGTGATTCGCTGTGGTGGTTAACAAGGACATTGCACCTTTGGTTGACATCTAGATTTGTTTATAACAATGGAGAAGGATGTTTGTGTATAATGGATTGTGAGCTTATACGTCTACCTAAACTTCCTATGACCTGTAATCCTATTTCACTGCGGCTTTGCCATTATCCGATATTTCCATTGAATGTTTTTCCCCCCCCACTTTTTTCAAGTGACCTTTTCAGTCTTGACTCTTCACCCCTAGCCAAATATCTGTCCTGTGCTTCCTCACAATCTATAAGGGCTCAGTACTCCCTTGGCCTGTCCCACAAACCCTTTTGTCTCTCGTCTCCTGTGTCCCTCTGCCTCCCCCACAGAAGGTGGAAAGCCCCACTTTGAGAGGAGATTTGAAATTCTAATCAAGTCTTTAGTTTCCTTTTGGATGACCTCATTTTTCCCATTGCAATGGTTTTAGGTGGATTTCGCATTAAGGCTTATTTTTGCCAAGGGTCTGAAGGTAATTTGTTCCATGGCTGTGAGTGCAGGGGAGAGCTAGTATAATTAGAGTGAAATACACAGCAGGATAATTGACAGTCTCTCTCCTCTCCATTATCAGATCTGGTTCTAAGGCCAGCAGTGTGAGGATGCTTATATCAGCAGAATCTGGACCTGAACTTTATCTGGAACAACCAAAACATGCCCCAAAGAGCTTCTCTGGGCCCTCAAAATAGATTATTTATCAATGCGACAAACTTTTATTACATTGTAGCCCTCCCCATTTCTCAAGGTTGTGCACTGTTCTTTCGAGAGTCATTGTGAAAATAGTAACTGTTTTGTGTGTGTGTAATGACAAACCCCAAACAGGTATCACAGTTACATACTACAAACAAAGTACTATTTAGAATTGTATATCTACACTGTAATTACACTAATCACCTGCCTATGTAACTACATGGTTTTCATGGCACTTAACATGAAGTGGTACAAACACCTCTCCCACTTTCCCCAAGGGACTGGAACTGAGGTCCTGCTTTTTGTAACCTCTCTCTTTTTTTGGCAGTATGTTGGCAATGACTTCCATGGAGTCTGGACTGTGGAGCTGAGAAAGCTGACTTCTGAGGACCAGTTGGAAACCATCCACTAACACCTTGACAGAAGTGTGATGTAGTCAAAATGTTGAGCAGTTGACCAGATATATTTATGTACTCAACTCTTAACCTACGAAGTCCGGAGCCTGCTGGTTTTCTGTTCTACATTATAATGAATTACACACACCTGGTGTCCCAGGTTTAAATCAGTCCCTGATTAGGGGGGAACAATGAAGAAATGCAGTGGAACTGGCTTAGAGGTCCAGAGTTGTGTTTGAGGGTTCTAGGTCAATAACATGGTCAATAGAAGAGTCTTAGGTAAGGGTTGCAACAGTAGTGAAACCCTCCACATAGGAAGGCCTAGGGACAGACTTCAAATATCTCTGCTCTAAAGCTTCTCATAAAGCTTCCACCCCAGACAGACACTGCTCCCCCTGCGCCCCCCTCCACCCTCAAACCCTCTGCTTCCTGTGTCTGGGATGCCCCACCACACTAGCTCCTCCCTACCCTGGCAGGTGACATCACATAGAAGCTCCCAGCAATCAGCCTGTTCCCAGTGCTATGATGTCAGTCTCTCCAAAGCTATGTGAAGGTAAACAAAGGAAATGGGAAGCATGGAAAGCAGGTGCTGGTCAGCTGCTGAGGAGTCTGGACCTTGTTTATCAGTGAAAAATGGCAACGGCGCTGCAAAAACTGGTATTATAATGCATTTAAATTACCTGTCAAACTAATCTTATAAGACTTATCTGGCTTATCCAGAAGGCCATAAATATTCATGTTTTTCAACTAACGTTTCCATCTTAAAAAAATAAGTAACCAATCATGCTTTCTAATCTGTCAATAAAATAATATAGCTAACTCCAGATGACTAAATGTAATAACCTGAACAGTAAATTCCAAATTCTTGCAACTGAAGTACTGATCCTGCTCATAGAAATATACTGTTATGTCAAAGGTTTGCTCACCTGTGTGTGGTACTATCATTTAACCCTTGTGTTGTCTTAAGGGTCAAAAATGACCCGCCACTATGTTTAACAGCAGAGAAAACCCCCTAAATTATATTTCTTCAACTTGAAATTTGATGACTTTTCCGACCCCAACATTAGAAAAAGTGAAACATCGCCTTTGTACAGCTTTCATGGAAATATGAACACCACCAGGGTACAAAGATTGTCTTAGGGTCATTTTTGACCCGGCAGTTAAAATCATTTACACAACACACACACAAAATGAGAAATTGAGATTGTGTGCTACTGATTGAACTCAGCCAGCAGCTCCTGAAGAGGAAGATCACCATGGTTGGCACAGTTAGAAAGAACAAGCCTGAGCTCCCCCCTGCACTCCTCACAACAAGGGGGAGAGAGGCCTTCTCATCAAAGTTTGCCTTCACCCCCACCGCCACTCTAGTTTCTTACCTCCCAAAGAGGAACAAGAATGTGGTCCTCCTGAGCACACTGCACAAAACGGCTGAGATCAATGATCATGAGGACAGGAAGCCAGCCATCATCCTGGACTACAACCACAACAAAAGGAGGCATGGACAAGGTGATTGAAACTTACAGCTGCAGGAGGATGACTGCCCACTGGCCCCTGGTCATCTTCCATAACATCATTGATGTGTCCTCATACAATGCCTTTGTGATATGGAACAAGATCAACCCTACCTGGATGCCTGATAAGCGGAACAAGAGTGTGTTGTTCCTGGAGCAGCTGGGAAAGGCACTTGTAACCCCACACATTCAAAGGGAGCACCTCCCCCGCACAGCAGCCTCTGCAGCGCTTGTGAAAACTGTTCAAGGGGCTGAATCTTGTCCTGATCCACCCGAGGCTGCAGCTAGGGCAGGCAAGAGGAGGAGATGCCAATTCTTCCCCCAAAGGACAAATACTTTGTGCTGCACATGTGAGAAATACATCTGCAAAATCCATGCACACACACTTGCATACTGTCCTACATGTGCTAATTAGAGTTGACTGATTTATGTTGTTCACGTTTTTGTATCTATTTTATTCTTATTGCTGTTGCTGTTGCTTATACACCTTGTGGGTGGGGCAATGGTTTAAAAAAATGGGAGAAGACTAGTATTTTGTAGTTGAATTCCTCATTGTACAGTATATAATAATATATCACTATGTTGCCAAAAAAGTTCAAGACTTATTGTTCCCCTTCAATAAAATGCATTCAAAACTACTTTATGCACATTTCTGCTACTTTCTTAGGCTATACAAGTGCTATCTCTTGCTAAAAACATTGTTTACACCTATGCAGTACCTTTAGCAATAATAATAAACCTCTACTTTAGTAAAGAAAACAATTATGACAGGTGTGTTGTAATAAAAACGAGTGTTGTCCACTGATTAAATGCAGTCTTTCTGTGTTGTGAAGAGGGAAAACCCAGATATTCACAAAGTTTGATGAATGACAGGTTGTTTCTTCATGCAAAATAGATTTGGGGTTTAAAATTCAATTAAGCTGCTTTATTTTAGGGGTTTAGTGAAGGCGAGTCATTTTTTAGCCTTAGGACAAGGGGAGTATACAGAATATTAAGACTACACAAGGGTTAAACACAATGCTTTAGTGTGGACCAGGCCCTCCTGTCCTGAGTAAGTCTCTACACATGGAGCCTGTAGCTGACTGCGTTAGATGAGATAATGTGATGGAGTTCTCTGCTGAAGTAAGACAGCTTTTTTCCACTTGATCAAGGATGAAGAGGGGAAAATGGCTGGGGGGGGGGGGGGGGGGGGGGGGGGCGGCGTCTTTCGGAATGGACCAGAGAACTCTGTGTCTGTTTGCCTGGGATGACATCACTTTTCTACTATTCCATATATCAGAAACACTGCTGTCCTCAGCTCCGGTCCACATCCTTCTCCTATCCTCCCAACGATGAATCAATGATTGCCATATGCCAGACCGACCACTCATTACAAGCTTTTCTTCTAAAGAAACCTGTCTCTGCCTAATTTTCAGCTATGAGAGCCAACAGGTGGTTTTCTTAGATGGTTCAATGGTTGTCTTTTGACAGTCTTACTATGTTAAGGCAAACATAAAGACAGTGAATGAGTGCTAATATATGTGGAGGAGTCAGTACAACTGGAGTTCAGTACCCAAACCAAACCTAGGACTGGGTGCTGTGGATTATGGAGATGCTTGGCCCTTGTGTCGTTAGTTTGGATCCTCTACCAGTGTTTGCCAAATGGCTCCCATCTGCACTTGTCATATCCACAGCTTTACTGTTTATAAACACTGTTTATATTCAGAGATACCTAACTAGTGGTACAATGAGTATTTTGGCAAATTATTCTAGCTATTAAAGCATATGAGTCTGGGAGGAAAAATCTCTGCTTCATCTTACACAGCCCTGTAACCGAATAATAAAAAGAGTGAAAAAGCACCACTGACAATAATCCAAGACATTCCCACTTTCCAAAGAGAGTGTATGTATAACCCATTAGATTATGGAAATGGATTTCAAATATGCCTTACTGTATTACTGTGGTAGCTCGTTCTAATATTTCTATATTTCTTAATTCCTTTCTTTTTATTTTGGGGATTTCAAATCAAATCAAACTTTTTGTCACATGTGCCGAATACAGTGTAGACTTTACCGTGAAATGCTTACTTACAAGCCCTTAAACAACAGTGCAGTTCAAGAAGAGTTAAGAAAATATTTACCAAGACCAAAATAAAAAGTTTTAATAAAAAGTAACACAGTAACAATAACGAGGCTATATACAGGGGGTACCGGTACTGAGTCAGTGTGCGGGGCTACAGGATAGTTGAGGTAATTTGTACATGTAGGTGGGGGTGAAGTGACTATGCATAGATTTGTGTGTACTGTTTTGTATTGTTAGGTATTACTGCACTGCTGGAGCTAGGGACATAAGCAGTTCGCTACACCCACGATAACGTCTGTAAAATATGTGTACGCGACCAATAACATTAGATTTTGGTGACAGACATTACACTCACTGATACTTCTTATGAAAATGACATAATGGAAAGTGAAGGGAAGAGAAAAGTGGTTATTCGTCCAAACTGCAGGCCTTGTTAATGAGAGGATAAACTCTCTCCCTCCCTTACACTCTCCAGAGTAGACTGTATCTGGATATTAACAAATAAAACGATTAAACAAACAAAAAACAGGGACACAAAAGTGCATTGTAGGCTACATTTACATAAGTGTATGAAAAAGAATTAGTCTAGCTCCATAGCCAATGAGTGACAACTATAGGCCCTGTTTATTTACTTTGATCATGATTGACAGGGTGACGTGACTAGGGCTCCTGACCATGACTGGTGCAGCCCACAGCTCACACATCAGACCTCTGTTTGTTTTGCGGACTCTGACTAAGGCAGTGGCGTAGCCATAAATTAGTTGGTGGGTGGGACTGCAGAAATTTGGGTGGACCCCAAAAAGCAGCCAACTTTGTACACATTTTGCCATGGGGCACATAGAAAAATCTGCAGCTTTATTGCTAATCTCATGCTATTCTCTACACATTTTGCAATGAGGCTGAGAGAAAATGTTGCTTTTTTAAAGCTAATTAAAGACAAAATATAGGTGTGTTGACTGTGATAAAGTCACGGGATTATGAGCTGTCTTGTTTACTAAATGAACAAATGAAATAGGCAGTGGTATGGTGTATATAGCCATAGACGCACTGTGACATATGCCTCAATTAAGTCATATTTGTGGCTTATTGGGGGTGTGGCTTTGTTAGTTTTTTTTGGCAACCCATTCGGTGAGAGTGAATGTCATTCCAGGTCATCTGTTCTGTTATATTTCATCAAATCTGACTAACACAGTGAATTGCTTGCTATGAATTTGATCTGATGGTGTTTGCTTGTTTAGATAAAAAGACCAATAATGTCTTGTTTGGAACACGGACAAGTAAAGAGCACCAGTCCCTACACCCCTAGACCAAGGTGGTTGTAGTAGTTATTATTATGAGAGTCAGATGCACTAATGGGACCCAGGAAACAGATTTGACACAGGGGCCTGAGCTGTTGCCAGAAGAAGCTCTGCTCGGTCTTTGAATAGCATGAAACACCTGCCATGTTGATCTTAAAGTAGTAACATGATGCAATGATCCAGCCCCTGAACAGCGAATAGGCCTGCTTCCAAGTCTTCCACTTAGTAAACAATTCCCTTCCTGAGAAAAGTCACTGCAATAGAGGCAAGCTTCCAATAAACCTCTCACTCTGATTAGACTGGAACAATCAGTTGTGGGTGGTTTATACAGGTAACACCAACTGGGATGAGCAATTTTGCATTTTGCTCTAGTGCACAAGCCAATTTGCAGCTGAATTAGCTGTGTTTTAACGTTTCAATAGAGCCAATATCTTTTTTTTTTGCTGTAGTGTACACAATACATAATCAAACAATTGATCAAAAAAGGTTTTAGATAAATGCATATTTGGACTAGGGAAAGAAAGGGTAATTGGAACAGTGGTTGGAGGAAAGATAAAATCGATGGAGTCCTAGAAAAAAATGGTTCCAATGGCATCTCAGACGGTCGTGTGCGCTATTGGGAGTTCCCATGGCTTTTGAGTGAGATATGAGGGAGGAATGGCGCTTACAGTGTGCGTTTAAATTGTGTTGGCCAATTCATCTCAGGCGGATGGAACACACCCCAAGCGAAGGTGTTCTTGCGTTCTTTAGTATAATTTGTTAATAACATTTCCTCTACGTGTTTGCAGTATTTCGCCTATGCTGCAGATCTACGGGTGCTTTTATAATTTCATTCCGCTGGAATTAACATACGACCAGTTAAAGGGAGACAATGACAAATTCTATAAATAAAACACAGACAAATTGCATTGCACACAGACACATCTCTGTACTCTGGAGGGGAGTCAGAAGAATTATATTTAAAAGCGGAATAAAAAAAAATGGCTAAATTGGCTTCTTCGGGAAATCATAAAAAGTTGTCTTGTTTCTTTATTGGAGAGGTATGCTTCTCGATTATTTTCACAAATTGTCATGGCAAACCACTCTAAACTGATATTACATGCATGCGCTGCTCACCAGCTGTGGCATTCAGGTTAAGAAATGACGCATCATCAGACCTGGACTGCTTAGACTTTCACCATGGAACAATGGGCTATTTACATTTAACAATCAGGCTTTTGATCAGTAGGATACCTAACATAATAGAAGCCACGGTGGCAACACGATCAGCTGTTTGGTAGGATCATGATAGAAAAATGGCCTGCATGGGTAAAACGCGTAAATAGATACATGAACATTACTTACTGTTTTCTGGTGGTCCATTAATCATATTGAACTTGTAAATCTCTTTGGCGTAATATTCAGTCTCCGTGTTATCCTGTCCACAACTTTGCTGTCTGTCTCTCCCCAACTCCTCGATCAGCTCCTTCGTACTGTTATAGAGCGCCAGCACCTGAAACGGTACCTGATTCGGACCCACTGTCTGCGGCGGGCTGGTCAGTCGAAGTTTACTGAGAATCTGTCCTCGGATTGCCTCTACTCTCTTTTTCTTTATGTGGTCTATGTCCACAGTGGTGCAAGTGGATAGTGACAAAGTCATGGTCACACAGTTCAACAGGAGGAAAAACAGAAGTGCTTTGCCCAAATGCATATTTCTATCTGCCCTTGCTTAGCTAATAATATGATGAAATATGTTTTTAAAAGTATGGTAAAGGGGAAACAGAAAAATACACCAAATAAGATGGACTAGATTCCAGGAGAAATGTTACCCTCTATCTTTGCATTAAAGTGGTCAACGAGTTTTCCCCCGAGGAATCCCATCTTGTCAAGATAGGGCTAGTGTCATCTGGGTGCTAACCCGCTATGCATTCCAAGAATAGTCCAGATCATTCTTGAAATTGTATCTTATCTGAGACCCCTTTTCATTCAACCTGTTGTCTTTCTGTTCTTCATATGTTCTGTCACAACCTTGACATCTTCCGTTTTCTCTCTTCATTAGTTCATCATGACAAAATTAACTTTCTCCATTGCTTTTTATTTTTCATCAACTGTTGCTGGTGTTAAGTCAGTGCCGGTCTCCCTCGCGCTCCTGCCCGTTTTGCACAACCAGAGTCTCGTACTCAATGGGCGCGCAGTCCTTTCACTGATACTTTATAGTAAACGGTATTTGTGACGTTTGGGAAGGAGGGACTGCAGATCATAATTGCACAAGTACATTTCGGGGAGAAGCATTTCACACTATGATTATGTCTGCCTATCTGGAGGCCATGTGCCAAGTATTACAGATAAATAAACAACGTATTTTGTTTGCGATTGGACTTTGTAGTATTTATTCAATTTATACAAATACTAGCCTACGCTGGCACTTCAGGTCACGAAATAGTTTCGGGTCACACAAGAGCAGTGTACATTTTCAAGAAGTGAGAGTATGCCCCCTAGTGGATATGTGAAGCTAATGTGGAAAACATGAGGGGGAAAACCAAACCACTGCATATTACTTGATTTTCATATAATTTACTGATAGAATAGGCATACTTCTGTCATACCTTTACAATTAGCCTGTATGCTGACAGTATTTGTTGGTGATTGAAAATCTAATCATGTTTCTCTGTAGGCCTATATAATTTTAACTTTATGTCATTTTATCTCTGTTTGCTGTTTGGATTGTTGTTTGTTATAACACAGGGCACCATTGAAAAATAGATCCTGGTCTCAAATGGGACTCTCTGTATAAATAAAGGGTAAATAAAATAAAAGTTTGAGTTATTGGGTCTGAGACATAATGTCCAACAAGTGCCTATGTCCTTCAACTTTGCTAAAGTTGTTTGTCGAATTATTAATACAATCTAATGTCAGCAATGTCACTTTTGATGTAAAACTATACTCAGCAAGCTTCCCTAGGGACTGCATGATAGGATATTTTACATTGCAGAAATCTCTACCACTAAAATGTATTGAGACGCAGCATGATTTTTTTTAGGTCATGAATGACATGAACATATATAGTGGTATGAAGTCACTGGTGTAGTTGCAGGGAGAGATTCCATATCAGTATCTCTATATATGGAACTCCAAAGGGCTTAAATCCACATTTACTGGAAATAATCTAGTAAATAATACTGAACCTCCAGTTGCTGGCATGCGCCCAACTATCCATTGACTAACAAAAATAAACTGCGGTTCAGATGCCATAAACTCATATAAGCTATACCAAAACTTTTACAGCGATGCCACACTACAGGGCATATATGGCTAAGGATAACAAAGTTAATACAGGCTCTTTTCCTGACTGATAATTGGCTCAAATTATGACGACGAAAAAGACAATGTAAGCCTACATAGCATGTTTCTATATTGTTTCTGGGCTAATTGGCTGACTTTATCTACCTAACGTTACATTTTATTTGGGCGCTAGCTAGCTACATAGCGTTCATTCCGCCATTTTATTGTTGCTAGGTAACCTTAGCTAGTGTTTATAAACCTTTTCAACGGTCGAAACAATAACACGTTCTATAGGCACGCGCAACCAGGTTCCCCAGTCTACATCATGTGCTGCAGCGCCATCATTTCTAACTAGCTAGTTAGTTGGTTAGCTAGAACACATTTATAAATTCGTATTTCTTGATCCAACCAAAACAATTCACACATTAACTATATACACACATTGACTTATTGCTATCAGATCCACTAAACAAAATAATCAGACAACGTTTATTTCCCGTTTGCTCTGGTGATGTTACATTTGGCTAGCACACCAAATAACCAGTCGAGCTAGTGTAATGTGAGGTAGAGAAAGATTAGTTTACCTTTGCCAACTAGTTTACTTTTGCCAACAATATAACTAAACTAACCGTAGCTAGCATTCGAGTCCAATGTTTGACGGCCGCATTGTTTACATCAAAGTTGGCTAGCAGCACTAAGTACCCCACTATCAACCTCTCTCCCCTTCACTAATCTGTCTCTCCTAGCTCTTCGTCTGCTTCCTCCAAAATGCAACTATATTTTACCCAGGTATATTGGCCACTTAGCTAGTTTAAATTAAGAAATATACTGTCGTTTCAATGAACCGCTAGGCATGTCTTATTGACCTCACGTTACGAGACCAAGCTAGCGGTTTGTAGTAAAACAAATGCTAGCGCTGACACCTTGTGGTGATAATGTTGAACTGTATATGAATTACACCAGGATGATACATTACGTGAAGCAAACAAATATACACTTTATTTCAAGCAACATGCATTTTGAAATTAAATAAAATGAACCCTAAAATATTCCTTTCTGCACACCCTCTTGATAGTGATATATGCTGATAATGTCTCTCTGCTGAGCATTCCATCCTAAGGATCCGCCCCTTTTTTCCCAAACGTTTGCCTAAAATGACATACCCAAATCTAACTGCCTGTAGCTCAGGACCTGAAGCAAGGAAATGCATATTCTTGATACCATTTGAAATGTTAAATTAATGTAGGAGAATATAACACATTAGATCTGGTAAAACACTATTCAAAGAAAAAAAACATGTTTTTTCCCCCTTTGAAATCATCTTTGAAATGCAAGAGAAAGGCCATAATGTATTATTCCAGCCCAGGCACATTTTATATTTTGGCCACTAGATGGCAGCAGTGTATGCGCAAAGTTTTAGATTGATCCAATGAACCATTGCATTTCTGTTCAACATTTTGTATCAAGACTGCCCAAATGTGCCTAATTGGTTTATTAATACATTTTCAAGTTCATAACTGTACACTCTCCTCAAACAATAGCATGGTATTCTTTCACTGTAATAGATACTGTAAATTGGACAGCACAGTTAGATTAACAAGAATTGAAGCTTTCTGCCAATATCAGATATGTCTATGTCCTGGGAAATGTTCTTGTTACTTACAACCTCATGCTAATCACATTAGCCTACGTTAGCACAACCGTGCAGAGGGGGACCCACTGATCCTGTAGAGGTTTTAAGGCCTACCTTCATTACAAGGGTTGGGCTTGCACAAATACATTTTCTGACGGCATGTGGGAAATGGGATACCTAGTCCATTCTCCAACTAAATGTATTCAACTGAAATGTGTCTTCCACATTTAACCCAACCCCTCTGAATCAGAGAGGTGCACAGAAGCTATAGAAGTCATATCTGGTATCCTTCAACATGGTTAGCCTTGTTAATTGTCTAAGAAAAAAAGAAAAAAGAAAAACCCACACTGATCTTGCCAGTATCAAACCAGACTTGTATTTTCTTTATTAGCAAATGATTAACACACAAGTTCTCTTGTGTGTTAATCCACAGTATCATTTTCATTTATTTCTACAGTATCATTTTAAATGGAGAAAACATATCAGCAAAATGTAAATAATGTGTGAGGACTTGCAAATCCTGTTTCCATATAGAAATGACAAACCACATGTACAAGTACATTGGACATGCCCACAAGGACAATAATAATCCCATCATGTCTGCATTGTGCATGCATGCCATAAATAATCTCACATCCACTGTAACCAATAGTGGAGGCAAGAGAAAATACCCTGGAGAGTGACCACAGTGAAGGTTAACTTTTACATGGGCGGCAAAGTAGCTATGTAATGTATGAATTCCATCCTTGTATGGCTGACTGGGCCAGAAACCCTAATCAGATTACACTTGTAGCTAGCATACCAACCACTGGAGAAGGAGGACAATAAGTGTAGCAAAATGAAGCAAATCAGTGCAAAATTAGAGGACATCCTCCAGCAGCCGAGATGCTTACAGCATTAAAATATAGATCAATTCATGATAGACTGGAGGAGACACTACTTCAAGTCTCAGGGGGGGATGACATTACATCACAGTGGCTACCAGAAATTATCTGCAGCTCATCTCTGCTACAGTCACACCCCTTTCACCTCCTCCTACGCCACCAACTCTGATCTGAGTCAATGTAGCAGAATTAAATTAGATTGACTCAGTTCACAAAGTCTGCTCTGCTGGCTGCTGAGATTGATGAGGAGAAATAGGTCAGTGAGTGTAGCAGAGGGGTGAGTGAGCTGAGGTTAATGAGGAGGTCAGTGAGTGTAGCAGAGGGGTGAGTGTGCTGAGGTTGATGAGAAGGAGGTCAGTGAGTGTAACAGAGGGGTGAGTGTGCTGAGGTTAATGAGGAGGTCAGTGAGTGTAGCAGAGGGGTGAGTGCTGAGGTTAATGAGGAGGTCAGTGAGTGTAGCAGAGGGGTGAGTGTGCTGAGGTTAATGAGAAGGAGGTCAATGAGTGTAGCAGAGGGGTGAGTGTGCTGAGGTTAATGAGGAGGTCAGTGAGTGTAGCAGAGGGGTGAGTGCTGAGGTTAATGAGGAGGTCAGTGAGTGTAGCAGAGGGGTGAGTGTGCTGAGGTTAATGAGAAGGAGGTCAGTGAGTGTAGCAGAGGGGTGAGTGTGTTGAGGTTAATGAGGAGGTCAGTGAGTGTAGCAGAGGGGTGAGTGTGCTGAGGTTAATGAGGAGGTCAGTGAGTGTAGCAGAGGGGTGAGTGTGCTGAGGTTAATGAGAAGGAGGTCAGTGAGTGTAGCAGAGGGGTGAGTGTGCTGAGGTTAATGAGAAGGAGGTCAGTGAGTGTAACAGAGGGGTGAGTGTGCTGAGGTTAATGAGGAGGTCAGTGAGTGTAGCAGAGGGCTGAGTGTGCTGAGGTTAATGAGAAGGAGGTCAGTGAGTGTAGCAGAGGGGTGAGTGTGCTGAGGTTAATGAGAAGGAGGTCAGTGAGTGTAGCAGAGGGGTGAGTGTGCTGAGGTTAATGAGTAGGAGGTCAGTGAGTGTAGCAGAGGGGTGAGTGTGCTGAGGTTAATGAGAAGGAGGTCAGTGAGTGTAGCAGAGGGGTGAGTGTGCTGAGGTTAATGAGAAGGAGGTCAGTGAGTGTAGCAGAGGGGTGAGTGTGTTGAGGTTGATGTATAGAAAGAGGTCAGTGAGTGTAGCAGAGGGCTGAGTGTGCTGTGGTTAATGAGAAGGAGGTCAGTGAGTGTAGCAGAGGGGTGAGTGTGCTGAGGTTAATGAGAAGGAGGTCAGTGAGTGTAACAGAGGGGTGAGTGTGCTGAGGTTAATGAGAAGGAGGTCAGTGAGTGTAGCAGAGGGGTGAGTGTGCTGAGGTTAATGAGAAGGAGGTCAGTGAGTGTAGCAGAGGGGTGAGTGTGCTGAGGTTAATGAGAAGGAGGTCAATGAGTGTAACAGAGGGGTGAGTGTGTAGCACACGTGAACTAGTTGACAGGGGAGTGCTAGTCACTTTCTCAATTCATCCTTCCTCGATTCCTCTCCTCGTCTCCTTCTAAAAACCCATTGAAGAAGAAGGTCAGAGGGGAGGGATTTTGTATCTTCTCCTCCAATACAATACAGGTGAGGAGATAGGATGCGAGTAATCAAGGAAAGACAAAGTGAGAATGGCCTAGTAGCCATCGTGTGGTGAGGTCACCCACCCTGAGACCTAAAGTATTGTTACCCTAGCCCAACCAAGATCCTGGTTTTGGAATGATGCGGTTATGGACAGGGGTTGCATCCTAGGTCAGCCATACAGGGATTGTTACACCCACACCAATGATCAAGGACATCAGCTGCTGCTCAAATCTGTGCAGTACCATCAGACAAATGAAAGTGAGTGACAACCAAATAAAACAGACAAACGGAATGTTCAATGACCAAAAAAATACACTTTACATAATTAAAAGAATCAAGACTTTATTTTATATCATACAAAGAATGCCTATGTAAATGGTTAGTGGGTTTAGACATTCATCTTACTCCAAAACAAGAGATGATTGAATAGTTAAATGAATAGTGTTTAATACAAATAATAAGCAGAATGTCAGGGATGGGCTGGAACAGAAACCTGCACACCCATTAGCTAGATCTCTAGAAGCAAGGTTCACCATGCATATATAACACACGGCTATATACCCTTCAGTCTCTCCAGGACTTGGGGCTTTCTTTGGGACCTTCATCCACACAAGGTTAATAATTAAGCAGTTTTCACAGGTCTCTGTATCTGAGTTTAGAAGCATAGACATTAGACCAGGATTTGCTTCATTATTCTCAAGTGATATAACATTTGATATTTCGTTGTAATTGAGTTTTTGTATTGTCATAGTTCTCTCTTTGGGACTGGAAATCAGTTCATTAGCTACAGTTGAAGTCTGAAGTTTACATACACCTTAGCCAAATAGATTTAAACTCAATTTTTCACAATTACTGACATTTAATCCTAGTAAAATTCCCTGTCTTAGGTCAGTTAGGATCACCACTTTACTTTAAGAATGTGAAATGTCAGAATAACAGTAGAGAGAAGGATTTATTTCAGCTTTTCTTTCATCACATTCCCAGTGGGTCAGAAGTTTACATACACTCAATTAGTATTTGGTAGCATTGCCTTTAAATTGCTTAACTTAGGTCAAACATTTCGGGTAAGTTGGGTGAATTCTGGTCCATTCCTCCTGACAGAGCTTGTGTAACTGAGTCAGGTTTGTAGGCCTCCTTGCTCACTTTTTCAGTTCTGCCCACACATTTTATATAGGCTTGAGGTCAGGGCTTTGTGATGGTCACTCCAATACCTTGACTTTGTTGTCCTTAAGCCATTTTGTCACAACTTTGGAAGTATGCTTGGAGTCATTGTCCATTTGGAAGACCCATTTGTGACCAAGCTTAAACTTCCTGACTGATGTCTTGAGATGTTGCTTCAATATATCCACGTAATTTTCCTCCTCGTGATGCCATCTATTTTGTGAAGTGCACCAGTCCCTCCTGCAGCAAATCACCCCCACAACATGATGCTGCCACTCCCGTGCTTCACGGTTGGGATGGTGTTCTTCGGCTTGCAAGCCTCCCCCTTTTTCCTCCAAACATAATGATGGTCATTATTGCCAAACAGTTCTATTTTTGTTTCATCAGACCAGAGGACATTTCTCCAAAAAGTACGATTTTTGTCATCATGTGCAGTTGCAAACCGTAGTCTGGCTTTTTTATGGTGGTTTTGGAGCAGTGGCTTCTTCCTTGCTGAGCGGCCTTTCAGGTTATGTCGATATGGACTTGTTTTACTGTTGATAAAGATACTTTTGTACGTGTTTCCTCCAGCATCTTCACAAGGTCCTTTGCTGTTGTTCTGGGATTGATTTGCACTTCTCGCACCAAAGTACGTTCATCTCTAGGAGACAGAACGCGTCTCCTTCCTGAGCGGTATGATGGCTGCGTGGTCCCATGGTGTTTATACTTGCGTACTATTGTTTGTACAGATGAACATGGTACCTTCAGGCTTTTGGAAATTGCTCCCAAGGATGACCCAGACTTGTGGAGGTCTACAATTTCTTTCTGAGGTCTTGGATTATTTCTTTTGATTTCCCCATGATGTCAAGCAAAGAGACACAGAGTTTGAATGTCGGCCTTGAAATACATCCACAGGTACACCTCCAATTGACTCAAATAATGTCAACTAGCCTATCAGAAGCTTCTAAAGCCATGAAAACATTTTCTGGAATTTTCCAAGCTGTTTAAAGGCACAGTCAACTTAGTGTATGTAAACTTCTGACCCACTGGAATTGTGATACAGTGAATTATAAGTGAAATTATCGGTCGGTAAACAATTGTTGGAAAAATTACTTGTGTCATGCACAAAGTAGATGTCCTAATCAACTTGCCAAAACTATAGTTTTGCGACCTGTACACTCTCGTTGTTTGGCCCTCGCTTCATACTCGTCGCCAAACCCACTGGCTACAGGTTATCTACAAGTCTCTGCTAGGTAAAGCCCCACCTTATCTCAGCTCACTGGTCACCATAGCAGCACCCACTCGTAGCACGCGCTCCAGCAGGTATATCTCACTGGTCACCCCCCAAAGCCAATTCCTCCTTTGGTCGCCTTTCCTTCCAGTTCTCTGCTGCCAATGACTGGAACGAACTGCAAAAATCACTGAAGCTGGAGACTCATATCTCCCTCACTAGCTTTAAGCACCAGCTGTCAGAGCAGCTCACAGATCACTGCACCTGTACATAGCCTATCTGTAAATAGCCCATCCAACTACCTCATCCCCATACTGTATTTATTTATTTATCTTGCTCCTTTGCACCCCAGTATCTCTACTTACACATTCATCTTCTGCACATCTACCATTCCAGTGTTTAATTGCTATATTGTAATTACTTCGCCACCATGGCCTATTTATTGCCTTACCTCCCTTATCCTACCTAATTTGCACACACTGTATGTAGACTTTTTCTACTGTATTATTGACTGTATGTTTTGTTTATTCCATGTGTAACTCTGTGTTGTTGTTTGCGTCAAATTGCTATGCTTTATCTTGGCCAGGTCGCAGTTGCAAATGAGAACTTATTCTCAACTAGCCTACCTGGTTAAATAAAGGTGAAATAAATAGTTTGTTAACAAGAAATTTGTGGAGTGGTTGAAAAAACAGTTTTAATGACTCCAACCTAAGTGTATGTAAACTTCCAACTTCAACTGTATATTTAATTGAATTACTCATTCATTTATTTGTGTATCATATAGTGAATATGACTTATATTGTTGGAAAAGGAGACCGTGTTTCCAGTGATGAGCTTGAACTGGGTCATTGGAGAGGGAGGTTTTTCAGGGAGTTGCCTCAGACCCCAGCTAGAACTATATATGTTGTAGATTCACAACATTTATGCTCTACTCGGGTGCCTAACGCCACACCTTCAGCTCCTGTAATTATGCCTAGTGACACCCCCTCAGATAGTTCAGAGGTGGCCAATCCTGACTTGGGAAATCTTATCACACAACTCGCTCATCAGATAGGACAGTCTATATCAGCTCAAATTAGGAAGGAAGGTGAGAGGAAGGAGGATAGCGGCGCACATGCTCAGAGCTCCAGTGCAGGCAAGACATTGACTGACACACCCTCCGTTCATTTATCTGGTATGAAGTTGGTCATGCAGTCTGACGTGAGAGAACCTCCATGTTTCAGAGGGGAGGGTTCTGACAAGTACTCAGTACATGAATGGGAGGAGCTCATCGACGCTTACCTGAAGGAAATGGGCGTGCCGGTCATAGAACAGTCACAGGAGGTCATTGTAAAGATAACACTCCGCAGCAATACATCTCTGAAACCTCACGAGAACTCTAAAGGGATAATAGATATACTGAAACAGCATTTCAGTGAGTCAACATATTCATCTATGCCTCTTGACGATTTTTATAACACTTTGCCCATAATAGGAGAAAATGCCATGGAGTACTGGATCCTTCTGAGCAAGGCAGTAGATGTGGCTGATGAGTGTTTGAGGAGGCAGGGTCGGAACATTGAAGACTCCAGCCGAGAGGTAACGATGATGTTTGTGAAATACTGCCCAGATCCTTCTCTTTCTGCAGTTTTAAAAGTTCAAAACAGCTGATAGGTGGACGGCAGCTGAGATACAAGAACATCTAGAGGAGTATCAGTCTGAAATGAAAGCCTGAATGCTGACCAGGTCAAAGCGCCAGGCTGCTGTGAGACAGGTGGCCACACATATCCAAACAGCTGTACTTGAAGATGAAATGACAACTTGTCCAGTGTCTCCTAGCCAGAGTGAGGTACTTGTCATCTTTCACTCCAGTGTTTAATTGCTATATTGTAATTATTTTGCCACTATGGCCTATTTATTGCCTTACCTCCCTTATCCAACCTCATTTGCACACACTGTATATAGACTTTTTCTATTGAATTATTGACTGTATGTTTGTTTATTCCATGTGTAACTCTGTGTTGTTGTTTGTGTCGCACTGCTTTGCGTTTATCTTGGCCAGGCCGCAGTTGTAAATGAGAAAGGTGAAATACAAAGGTGAAATACAAAACAATACAAAAAATAAAAACTTGTCACACCCTCTAATCAAACAGAGGGAAACTGCATGCAAACTTTGTTAAGCCTACTTGATCGTGTGCTAACGCAGAACACTCAGACAACAGTAAGACCGCAGCACCCACCTAACCAAGGGTACTTTTACAGGAAATACTGCAAGGTGTGTAACGGTACAAACCACTCTACGCTTGCACACTGTAGAAGGGAGGGTCTGTGTTTGTCATGCTCTGAGTCAGGTCACTGGAAGAAAAACTGTCCGAAGCCTGGGTCCAGATACAGTGAGGAGCCCACACAGCAACCCATGGAGCGGAGCCGTTAAACTAGCAGGCCCACATTTGGAGGGGGGATATGTGGGTCAAGAGAAACAAACCCTCGAGTATGATGAAGATTTAGAACGACGATATGTGAACACGTAGTGCAGCACCAGGAGGGGTTCGGGTCATAGCGCAGAATATACAAAGAGTAACGCAACATGACAAACTGTTTTATGCCCCAGTCACTGTAAATAACCAGTTCCAAATGAATGGGATGCTTGACACCGGCTCCATGGCCTGTACTTTAAGCGAGGCAGCAGAGCAAAGAATGCTTGCAGAAAATATTAGTCTAGAGAAGAAGCCACTGTCGGAGCCAGTCAATCTCATTGGTGTAGGGGGGGAAACGGCACAACCAAAATGCATGTATGAATTTGACCTTAACGTGTATGGGATTAGTTGTTTAGTTCCTGTGCTCATAGTCCCAGGTCAGCATGATGATCTCATTCTCGGTACCGTCATCATGAAGTGCTTTGAGAGACTAGTCAAGAACCATATCACCTCCACCCTACCTGACACCCTAGACCCACTCCAATTTGCTTACCGCCCCAATAGGTCCACAGACGACGCAATCGCAATCACACTGCACACTGCCCTAACCCATCTGGACAAGAGGAATACCTATGTAAGAATGCTGTTCATCGATTACAGCTCAGCATTTAACACCATAGTACCCTCCAAACTCGTAATTAAGCTCGAGACCCTGGGTCTCGACCCCGCCCTGTGCAACTGGGTCCTGGACTTCCTGACGGGCTGCCCCCAGGTGGTGAGGGTTGGTAACAACATCTCCACCCCACTGATCCTCAACACCAGGGCCCCACAAGGCTGCGTTCTCAGCCCTCTCCTGTACTCCCTGTTCACCCACGACTGCGTGGCCATGCACGCCTCCAACTCAATCATCAAGTTTGCAGACGACACTACAGTGGTAGGCTTGATTACCAACAACGACGAGACGGCCTACAGGGAGGAGGTGAGGGCCCTTGGAGTGTGGTGTCAGGAAAATAACCTCACTCTCAATGTCAACAAAACAAAGGAGATGATCGTGGACTTCAGGAAACAGCAGAGGGAGCAGCCCCCTATCCACATTGACGGGACAGTAGTGGAGAGGGTGGAAAGTTTTAAGTTCCTCGGCGTACACATCACGGACAAACTGAAATGGTCCATCCACACAGACAGCGTGGTGAAGAAGGCGCAGTAGCGCCTCTTCAACCTCAGGAGGCTGAAGAAATTCGGCTTGTCACCAAAAACACTCACAAACACTCACAGATGCACAATCGAGAGCATCCTGTCGGGCTGTATCGCCGCCTGGTACGGCAACTGCTCCGCCCATAACCGTAAGGCTCTCCAGAGGGTAGTGAGGTCTGCACAACGCATCACAGGGGGCAAACTACCTGCCCTCCAGGACACCTGCACCAACCGATGTCACAGGAAGGCCAAAAAGATCATCAAAGACAACAACCACCCGAGCCTCTGCCTGTTCACCCCACTATCATCCAGAAGGCGAGGTCAGTACAGGTGTATCAAAGCAAGGACCGAGAGACTGAAAAACAGCTTCTATCTCAAGGCCATCAGACTGTTAAACAGCCATCACTAACATTGAGTGGCTGCTGGCAACATACTGACTCAACTCTAGCCACTTTAATAATGGAAAAATGGATGTAATAAATGTATCACTAGCCACTTTAAACAATGCCACTAATGTTTACATACCCTACATTACTCATCTCATATGTATATACTGTACTCTATCCCATCTACTGCATCTTGCCTATGCCGTATATTCTTATTCATATTCTTCATATTCTATATTCTTATTCATTCCTTTACACTTGTGTGTATACGGTAGTTTTTGTGAAATTGTTAGGTTAGGTTATTGTTAGATATTACTGCATGGTCGGAACTAGAAGCACAAGCATTTCGCTACACTCGCATTCACATCTGCTAACCATGTGTATGTGACAAATAAAATTTGATTTGATTTGAGATAGCACCCGGGTTTAGATTTAGGCTAAACTGAAAATGTCAATTGGCGTCGTTGGAGCTCAAAAAAACATTATGCTAACATGCGTGCACGTTGATTTTGTCCACCCACACCAGACATGATCAGGACACGCAGGTTGAAATATCAAAATGAACACTGAACTAACTATATTAATTTGGGGACAGGTCGAAAAGTATTTAACATTTATGGCAATTTAGTAAGATAGCTTGCTGTTGCTAACTAATTTGTCCTGGGATATAAACATTGGGTTGTTATTTTACCTTAAAATGCACAAGGTCCTCTACTTTGACAATTAATCCACAGATAAAAGGGTAAACCGAGTTCGTTTCTCCTCCTTCAGGCTGCTTCTTCTTCTTTGGACTTTATATGGTGGTTGGCAACCAACTTTAAGGTGCATTACCACCACCAACTGGATTGGAATGTGGACTTCAGTTCATCTTTCAATCCCCCACGTGGGTATATGCTCCTAAAAACGAATGAGGAGATGCTCAAGTTCTATTTTAGCCCCTGGCTATGCAGACGCTCGTTGACCCGCGCGAGCAGTGGGTGCAATGATTGAATAACATGTATGTGTACATTTATTTTGCAACGCTCGCTAACATAATGCGAACAGTGTGGTCAGCATGTAACCCCACACAGTTACTCATGGTTTCGTAGAAACTCCTTGAAAGCAACAGTTCCAAGGCCGTTGCCTATTTATAATCAAATTGGCAGAAAGTGCCCTGCATGCATGTGAAAAACGATGTTGAGTGTCAACAAAGCCCTCACATTCCCTCAGACCAAACTGTCCTCGCCAGCTCCCAATCCGATGAACCCAAGCTACATTAGCTCCTGAAGCCACTGGAACCTTTGTCAATCCAGCCATGCAGCAAGCGAATTAAGACTACCCGATCGCTAAAATACTAAACTATAAATCTTATTTTGTTAAGGTAAGTAAAGTAGGGTGCAGTTAAAACCAATTCGGGAAAAAACTATTTTTAGTACACAAAATGTTTTCCCACCTCACAAGAGCATCTCTCCCCCTTTTTTCTCTCCCCAGCAACAACAGAAAAAAACCCACGAAGCCCACTGCCCACCACTCATAGTCCAACTTGATTGGTTTAAACAGGTACACATCCTTCACATGAACAGAAACTGTCCCAACATATCTAAAGTAACAGTACATAATAATTTAACCAACATAGACCCAACAGCGAAGGCTGTAGTAAAACATAGAGCTTATGAAAATTAAACAAATCTGGTTATATGTACAGCTCTAAATACACGTTTTAACAGGGTATTAAATACAGAAAGTATTACCCCTTTTCATAGCAACTATTTCCTTTTATCTTTGATGTTACATACAAACTATATCCAACAATAGTAGCCTGCTTCTGACTTTATCAGATACTTGCCCATACTGGTATATAAATGAATCAATATAATACCAATCAAACTCTTTTGACCTTGGGGGGTTTATTTATTTAATGCGTTATACTGCAATTGTACTATGGTAATGCACACTTAATAAAGATGGTTCCGTATGATAATTTTTTGTACAATTTATCATAATTGTGCATTACCATGGTAGAATGTATAATGCAGGTTAAAACCATGGTTTTTCCATGATCCACATCTACACCATTGTATAAATGAAGCAATAACTGAGTATTATTTAGGTGCATTGCAGTACCATCATACTACCTAAATAAAACAATGGTCCATTTCCATGATTCAGATCTATATCATGGTATAAATGATGCCATACCATGGTAATATTTAGGTACAATGGCAGTACCATGGTAGTACCATCATAGTTCAAGGCTAAAACCATGGTACACTTCCATGATTCAGACTATGCCATGGTATAAGTGAAAGTATCATAGTAGTACCATGCTATGAATGAAAATACCATAGTAGTACCATGGTACATTTTTGGAAGGGTGTAAAGTTAGCTAACTACAGTAGTGAACATTATGTTGGCAGCTCATTTGAGTTAGCCTGCACAGTGCACACTAAGTTTCTGTAGCTAGGTAGCTAATAATACATCATTTAAAAAATATATTTTCAAAATATATTTACTTACTTGGATAGGTTCTCCCACTGCCTCAGTTTTCTTGGACCTTAGAAAAAAAAGAAAAAAAGAAAGGGCAATCTTCCTGAAGTTTCCAGTGGTAGCAGAAAGCAGCCAGCGATGTGGACGATTGGAGACATACAACCTACTGACTCTGGTCTTCCAACATGGGGCCTAGCAGTGATGTAAAGTACTTAAGTAATAATACTTTAAAGTACTACTTAAGTAGTTTTTTGGGGTATCTGTACCTAAGTATTTCTATTTTTGACAACTTTTACTTCACTACATTCCTAAATAAAATAATGTACTTTTTACTCCATACATTTTCCCTGACACCCAAAAGTACTAGTTACATTTTGAATGGCTAGCAGGACAGGAAAATGGTTCAATTCTGTAACGTACACGCAGGGAGTCAGGAAGCAGGTGCAGAAGGTGAGTTTAATAATAAGAACATGAAGAATATCAAAACCAATACTGCCTGAAGGCTACTGAGGCCTAAATAAAGGGAGAGAAATCAGGATGATAATTGAAGTCCAGGTGTGCGTAATGTGGGTTGCCAGGACCGGTGGTTAGTAGACCGGCAACGTCGAGTGTCAAAGCGGGAAAGCAGGAGTAGGTGTGACAGTACCCCCCGCCTGATGCACGGTTCTACCCGCAGGACGACGCTGGCCAGGGGGACGGCCACGAGGGTGAGGAGTGGGCCAGTCCGGACGGAGGAGGTGGAAATCCCAGATGATGTTGGGATCCAACAACTCTCCTCCGGACCAAACCTCTCCCAGTCCACCAGGTTCTGGAGCCAACCCTCACAACGTCGGGAGTCCAGGAGGGACCTGACGGCATAGGCAGGGCTCCCATTGATAGTCCAGGGGAGGTGGAGGGGTGTTGTAGGGGACGGCACCAGCCAGGGGACCGGAAGGCCATAATGCCAGAAGACCTGCTGGAACAGTGCCTCAGCGACCTGGAGAGCAGTAGGGAGACCAGAGGAAGGGATAAAACATCAGGATTTAGAGAATCTGTCCACAACAACCATGATAGTAGTGAAACCATCAGAAGAGGGTAGATCAGTGATGAAATCAATGGACAGATGAGACCCAAGCCACTAAGGCACGGGAAGGGGAAGGAGTTTCCCTGCTGGAGCGTGCCGGGAAGATTTAGTTTGGGCACATACGGAGCAGGAATTGACATACCGAGCCACGTGCGGGTGATACCTGGGTGTCCAGCGACGAGAGATGTTTGCGCCCAGGTCAACAGCCAATCCCTTATCCCCATAGCCTAGTGAATGTCCACATCTATGTCCCAAAGCACGGGGCAACCACTCGGGAGGGCGGTATGATTGGTGCACTCAGGACAGGAACTTCTCCCGAATTGTAGAGACTGGACAGGGCATCGGCTTTAATGTTCTTTGAACATGGGCGATATGACAAGGTGAAGTCGAATCTAGTGAAGAAATGGGCCCACCTTGCTTGGCGCGGGTTCTGCCGCCTCGCTGTCCGTATGTACTCCATGTTCCGATGGTCGTGAGGATGAGAAATGGGTCCTTGGTGCCTTCCAGCCAGTGTCTCCACCCCTCTAATGCCAACTTCACCACCAAGAGCTCCCGATCGATGACGTCATAGTTCCTCTCTGCAGGAGACCGTTTTTTTTAGTAGTAGTATGCACATGGATACAATTTCTGTGGGTTCCCTTGACATAGGGACAGGACGGCCCCCATGCCCAATTCTGAAGTGGCCACCTCCACCACAAAGGGCAGCGTAGGATCTGGGTTTTTCAGCAACTTTAACTTTCACTGTTACTTGAGTAATTTTCTATTAAGGTGTCTTTACTTTTACTCATGTATGACAATTAGGTACTTTTTTCCACCACTGGCGCCTAGTGCAGTTGCTAGGGGATTTGTGACACAACTGCAAAACTGGGATTGTGATGCAGAACAATGGGCTGGAAATAGAACTTTCAGAATAAGAGTTGGTGCCACGGTGCTCAATAAAACTAATAGGTGTGAAAAAGGCCCTAAAAACTTTGGCAAGTAGCAGGGACATAAGGTAATATTATGAAACTGGCCTCTATGGCAGACGCAATTAACTAGTTTTATATACTAGATGTAGGCTACAGAAAATGTCCTCAAAAGTAAAATAAAAAGTTATTCTATAGGTAACCTGAAGTTACACAGGAGTAGAAATACCCCCCATCACTGTTATGCTAATGAGGCGTCTGTAGGTAGGTTTATAATGACAATCTTTGTCTGATGTGTCTCTGTCTATTGGCCACTTTTACCCAGTAATGGGTAGCCTCTGTATCTACCAGACCAGAGTTTTTGAAAGGTTTGGATGTAGCTCATCATGTAATTTTGGCTTGCCTCTAACGTCACGTTCCCTGCCACTCGAGCATTGACTACTTACGCCACTCCCCCTTATTGGTGTCACCATGGAGATGGTTGCGGTGTGACGCTCCTAGTCCCCAGGAAGTAGTTCCATCTGTAAACGCAAGGGAAAATGGACGATAATCTTCAACTCGGAGACAGTGGACTTGTAAAGAATGTAAGTGATTTACGATTTCAACTTGTACACAGAGTCTTTACATAATAAGTAACGTTAGCAATGTTTAGAATGTCATTGCAAACCTTGAACTTGAATTATGGTTTCTCTCTTGTCGAGGCAGCCTTTTCCAGGCAGCTACTTAGCTAGCTAACGCGTTAGCATTGCCATCCAGCTAACTAAACACCGCTTTACAGCAATTGTGTGATAAAGTTAATATTTAACTAATGCTTCAGAGTTACGACCGTGTTCATGTCATTTTAAGATAACTTTTAGTGACTCGAATTATGATATTCACTCAGGTTGCAAAGTTAGGTCGACGGGCTCGCCTGGCTGCAGAGCAAACATCATCACTGGAGGAGTCTCGACACGTCAGAAAATCCTCTTCTTCTATGTCGATGGGAGAGGTAGCTATGATTTATGATTGACTATCAGTTTTGCTTGTAATGTCTTTTATTTACCTAAAACCAAATATCATATATTACTTGTCATGGCCATTAACGTCACTGCATACACTCCACCTAAATACATGTGAATCATTTCTTATGCATGAACCAAGGAAGAGGAAGAGGTATTGTATGAGGGCACTTAAGTAATGATATGGTTTGGCAGTATTCATTTTCTAACCCTACAGAGTAACTTTATACCACAAGAACATATACTGTACCCTCATAGATTGAATCCATACACCAATCCATATACATTACATGTGATTTGAATGTAGGCATTCTACATACTAACTCAGCTGTCACTGAGTACCTCACACTGTGGTATTAAGTTACTTCATTGAGTACCTCACACTGTGGTATTAAGTTACTTCATGTTGTGTTCAAGGGATGTACTGCTCTATTCTGCTTTATAGATGTAGGCATATTAGAGTACAGTTGTTCCTTTGGATACTGCTACTTTTATGTAAAATTAGTTTGAAGTGGATCCTGCGCAGTAGTATAGTGCTATTATTTTTTAGAAAAGGGAGCGCAAAAAAAAGTAAGTCATAATTTCCTTAAAGTTTGTACCAACAGATGTAGCCAATTGAACAGCCTATCATTATAGAATATGCATAAACTGTATCCTCCAATTGCAACATCTGCACATACAGTATTGTCTAAAAAAAATAAAAATGTTAATACCCTCAAACACAAAGTTAGGCATATGCTACCTCATTTCAAAATAGGCCATCATCACTGTCAATCATGAACGACAATTCTTCATTCTTCATATTCCCAGTTTCATGGGAATATGCATTTAGGTCTTCTTGAATTACGGTTTTGTGAGCGAATTAGAGCAGATGGTGTTAACAAACGATTAGCCTTTGTTGTATTTCATTTCAATCAAAGCATATATCCTGCATAGTGGCACGCTCTGTTGAGTTTTGGTGCATTATCTTTTTTTGGGACCATTCAGCTTCAGCTAACAATGTTTTTAGTGTGACAGTAACGTTGTAGGCCTACTATGCTATGGTTTTATATTCAGTTCTGTTTTGTAAAACGCAAATTAATCATTATGTAATCTTGCAAAACATTGAATCAGCTTTGGTCTACTAAACAAGCACCATTGTGAGAAGTGATCATTAAGCAATAAGGCATGAGGAAGTGTGGTATATGGCTAATATACCACGGCTAAGGGTTGTTCTTAGGCACGATGCACCCTGGAGACACAGCCCTTAGCCGTGGTATATTGGCCATATACCACAAACCCAAGAGGTGCCTTATTGCTATTATAAACTGGTTACCAACATAATTAGAGCAGTAAAAATAAATGTTTTGTCATACCCTTGGTATACGGTCTGATACAGTGGCTTGCGAAAGTATTCTTTTGGGGGGTTTGTATCTTTTGATTTACACAACCTGACTACCACTTTGAAGGTGCAAAATATTTTTTATTGTGAAACAAACAAGAAATAAGACCAAAAAAACTGAACTTGAGCGTGCGTAACTATTCACCCCCCAAAGTCAATACTTTGTAGATCCACCTTTTGCAGCAAATACAGCTTCAAGTCTCTTGGGGTTATGTCTCTATAAGCTTGGCACATCTAGCAGCTGGGATTTTTGCCCATTCTTCAAGGCAAAACTGCTCCAGCTCCTTCAAGTTGGATGGGTTCCGCTGGTGTACAGCAATCTTTAAGTCATACCACAGATTCTCAATTAGATTGAGATCTGGGCTTTGACTAGGCCATTCCAAGACATTTAAATGTTCCCCTTAAACCACTCGAGTGTTGCTTTAGCAGTATGCTTAGGATCATTGTCCTGCTGGAAGTTGAACCTCCGTCCAAGTCTCAAATCTCTGGAAGACTGAAGCAGGTTTCCCTCAAGAATTTCCCTGTATTTAGCACCATCCATCATTCCTTCAATTCTGACCAGTTTCCCAGTCCCTGCCGATGAAAAACATTTTTTTATTATTTTTTTTATTTCTCCTTTATTTAACCAGGTAGGCTAGTTGAGAACAAGTTCTCATTTACAACTGCAACCTGGCCAAGATAAAGCAAAGCAGTTCGACACATACAACAACAACACAGACATACAGTCAATAATACAATAGAAAAAGTCTACATAGAGTGTGAAATTAGGTAGGATAAGGGAGGTAAGGCAATAAATAGGCCATGGTGGCGAAGTAATTACAATATAGCAATTAAACACTGGAATGGTAGATGTGCAGAAGATGAATGTGTAAGTAGAGATGCTGGGGTGCAAAGGAGCAAGATAAATAAATAAATAAATACAGTATGGGGATGAGGTAGTTGGATGGGCTATTTACAGATGGGCTATGTACAGGTGCAGTGATCTGTGAGCCGCTCTGACAGCTGGTGCTTAAAGCTAGTGAGGGAGATATGAGTCTCCAGCTTCAGTGATTTTTGCAGTTCGTTCCAGTTATTGGCAGCAGAGAACTGGAAGGAAAGGCGGCCAAAGGAGGAATTGGCTTTTGGGAGGGACCAGTGAGATATACCTGCTGGAGCGTGTGCTACGGGTGGGTGCTGCTATGGTGACCAGTGAGCTGAGATAAGGTGGGGCTTTACCTAGCAGAGACTTGTAGATGACCTGGAGCCAGTGGGTTTGGCGACGAGTATGAAGCGAGGGCCAGCCAACGAGAGCGTACAGGTCGCAGTGGTGGGTAGTATATGGGGCTTTGGGGACAAAAAGGATGGCACTGTGACAGACTGCATCCAATTTGTTGAGTATAGTGTTGGACGCTAGTTTGTAAATGACATCGCCGAAGTTGAGGATTGGTAGGATAGTCAGTTGTACAAGGGTATGTTTGGCAGCATGAGTGAAGGATGCTTTGTTGCGAAATAGGAAGCCGATTCTAGATTTAATTTTGGATTGGAGATGCTTAATGTGAGTCTGGAAGGAGAGTTTACAGTCTAACCAGACACCTAGGTATTTGTAGTTGTCCACATATTCTAAGTCAGAACCGTCCAGAGTAGTGATGCTGGACAGGCGGGCAGGTGCGGACAGCGATCGGTTGAAGAGAATGCATTTAGTTTTACTTGCATTTAAGAGCAGTTGGAGACCACGGAAGGAGAGTTGTATGGCATTGAAGCTCATCTGGAGGTTAGTTAACACAGTGTCCAAAGAAGGGCCAGAAGTATACAGAATGGTGTCGTCTGCGTAGAGGTTTCTCAGAGAATCACCAGCAGCAAGAGTGACATCATTGATGGATACAGAGAAGAGAGTTGACCCGAGAATTGAACCCTGTGGCACACCCATACAGACTGCCAGAGGTCCGGACAACAGGCCCTCCGATTTGACACACTGAACTCTATCAGAGAAGTAGTTGGTGAACCAGGCAAGGCAATCATTTGAGAAACCAAGGCTGTTGAGTCTGCCAATAAGAATGTGGTGATTGACAGAGTCGAAAGCCTTGGCCAGGTCGATGAATACGGCTGCACAGTAATGTCTCTTATCGATGGCGGTTATGATATCATTTAGGACCTTGAGCGCGGCTGAGGTGCACCCATGATCATGCTCTGAAACCAGATTGCATAGCGGAGAAGGTACGGTGGGATTTGAAATGGTCGGTAATCTGTTTGATAACTTGGCTTTATAAGACCTTAGAAAGGCAGGGTAGGATGGATATAGGTCTGTAGCAGTTTGGGTCTAGAGTGTCTGCCCCTTTGAAGAGGGGGATGACCGCGGCAGCTTTCCAATCTTTGGGAATCTCAGACGACACGAAAGAGAGGTTGAACAGGCAAGTAATAGGGGTTGCAACAATTACGGCAGATCATTTTAGAAAGAGAGGGTCCAGATGGTCTAGCCTGGCTGATTTGTAGGGTTCCAGATTTTGCAGCTCTTTCAGAACATCATCTATCTGGATTTGGGGGAAGGAGAAATGGGGGAGGCTTGGGCGAGTTGTTGTGCGGGGGGGTGCAGGGCTGTTGACCGGGGTAGGGGTAGCCAGGTGGAAAGCATGGCCAGCCGTAGAAAAGTGCTAATTAAAATTCTCAATTACAGTAGATTTATCGGTGGTGACAGTGTTTCCTAGCCTCAGTGCAGTGGGCAGCTGGGAGGTGGTGCGCTTATTCTCCATGGACTTTACAGTGTCCCAGAACGTTTTTGAGTTTGTGCTACAGGATGCAAATTTCTGCTTGAAAAAGCTAGCCTTAGCTTTCTTAACTGCCTGTGTATATTGGTTCCTAACTTCCCTGAAAAGTTGCATATCACGGGGGCTATTCGATGCTAATGCAGAACGCCACAGGATGTTTTTGTGCTGGTCAAGGGCAGTCAGCTCTGGAGAGAACCAAGGGCTATATCTGTTCCTGGTTCTAAATTTGTTGAAAGGGGCATGCTTATTTAAGATGGTGAGGAAGGCACTTTTAAAGAATAACCAGGCATCCTCTACTGACGGGATGAGGTCAATATCCTTCCAGGATACCCGGGCCAGGTTGATTAGAAAGGCCTGCTCGCTGAAATGTTTTAGGGAGCATTTGACAGTGATGAGGGGTGGTCGTTTGACCGCAGACCCATTACGGATGCAGGCAATGAGGCAGTGATCGCTGAGATCTTGGTTGAAAACAGCAGAGGTGCATTTGGAGGGCAAGTTGGTTAGGATGATATCTATGAGGGTGCCCGTGTTTACGGATTTGGGGTTGTACCTGGTGGGTTCATTGATCATTTGTGTGAGATTTGAGGGCATCAAGCTTAGATTGTAGGATGGCCGGGATGTTAAGCATGTCCCAGTTTAGGTCACCTAGCAGCACGAGCTCTGAAGATAGATGGGGGGCAATCAATTCACATGTCCAGGGCACAGCTGGGGGCAAAGGGTGGTCTATAGCAAGCGGCAATGGTGAGAGACTTGTTTCTGGAAGAGGTGGATTTTTGAAAGTAGAAGCTTTAATTGTTTGGGTACAGACCTGGATAGTAAGACAGAACTCTGCAGGTTATCTCTGCAGTAGATTGCAACACCACCCCCTTTGGCAGTTCTATCTTGTCAGAAAATGTTATAGTTAGGGATGGAAATGTCAGGGTTTTTGGTGGTCTTCCTAAGCCAGAATTCAGACATGGCTAGGACATCCGGGTTGGCAGAGTGTGCAAAAGCTAGAGGTCGACCGATTAATCGGAATGGCCGATTAATTAGGGCCGATTTCAAATTAGGGCCGATTTCATAACAATCGGTAATCGGTATTTTTTTATATATCTTTTTTTACACCTTTATTTAATTAGGCAAGTCAGATTAAGAACACATTCTTATTTACAATGACGGCCTAGAAACGGGGGTTAACTGCCTTGTTCAGGGGGGATTCGTTTTTGCAACCTTCGGTTACCAGTCCAACGCTCTAACCACCTGCCTTACATTGCACTCCACAAGGATTAACAGGCTGACTACTTGTTACGCGAGGGCAGCAAGAAGCAAAGGTAAGTTGCTAGCTAGCATTAGACTTATAAAAAACGATCAATCTTAACATAATCACTAGTTAACTACACATGGTTGATGATATTACTAGTTTATCTAACGTGTCCTGCGTTGCATATAATCAATGCGGTGCCTGTTAATTTTAATTGAATCACAGCCTACTTCAACAAACGGGTGTTGATTTAACAAGCGCATTTGCGAAAAAAGTACTGTCGTTGCACCAATGTACCTAACCATAAACATCAATGCCTAACAGGAATATTTAGACCACCCGTTAGATAAAATACGGAACGGTTCCGTATGTCACTGAAAGAAAAAAACTTTTGTTTTCAAGATGATAGTTTCCGGATTCTACCATATTAATGACCTAAGGCTCGTATTTCTGTGTGTTTATTATATTATAATTAAGTCTATGATTTGATAGAGCAGTCTGACTGAGCGGTGGTAGGCAGCAGCAGGCTCGTAAGCATTCATTCACACAGCCCTTCACTGTGCTTCAAGCGTTGCGTTGTTTATGACTTCAACCTGGGTGGGTATAATTTGTGGAAACGTTCCAACAGGAATCTATTCGAAAAACTTCGTAAATAACAAGGTTTCCAAAAAACAACGCATACAAAGTTGTATAGCGACAGAATAAGATACCGGGTAGGGAGTGGTCTATTTCATTGCGTTTTTCACTCATCACGTTTATTCCAAAAAATGTCTCTCCTCACATGTCTGTTTGCCTATGGACAAACATTAAGAATAAGCTACGTGGTGAGTTGATGCCTATTCGGCAGCTAGTTAGCTAGGTTTGTATGCGTTTCTACTTTGTATGCGTTGTTGGTTGGCAACCTTTTACTTTACGTTTTTTGGAACAGATTCCTGTTGGAACGTTCCACAAATTATACCCACCCCTTCAAGCCTGTCAACTCCCAAGATTAGGCTGGTGTAACCGATGTGAAATGGCTAGCTAGTTAGCCGGGTGCACGCTAATAGCGTATCAAACATCACTCGCTCTGAGACTTGGAGTAGTTGTTTCCCTTCCTCTGCATGGGTAACTCTGCTTCGAGGGTGGCTGTTGTCGATATGGTAGGAGCGAGGAGAGGGACGGAAGCTATACTGTTACACTGGCAATACTAAAGTGCCTATAAGAACATCCAATAGTCAAAGGTATATGAAATACAAATCGTATAGAGAGAAATAGTCCTATAATAACTACAACCTAAAACTTCTTACCTGGGAATATTGAAGACTCATGTTAAAAGGAACCACCAGCTTTCATATGTTCCCATGTTCTGAGCAAGGCACTTAAACATTAGCTTTCTTACATGGCACATCTTTCACTTTCTTCGCCAACACTTTGTTTTGCATTATTTAAACCAAATTGAACATGTTTCATTATTTATTTGAGGCTAAATTGATTTTATTGATGTATTATATTAAGTTAAAATAAGTGTTCATTCAGTATTGTTGTAATTGTCATTATTACAAAAAAACAATCAGCCGATTAATCGGTAGCGGCTTTTTTTGGCCCCTCCAATAATCGGTATCGGTTTCGGCGTTGAAAAAAATCATAATCGGTCGACTTCTAGCTAAAGCAGTGACTAAAACAAACTTAGAGGTCAAGAAATGAGAGCACCTGGGGAGTAGGAGTGGAGCTAGGCACTGCAGGGCCTGGATTAACCTCTACATCACCAGAGGAACAGAGGAGGAATAGGATAAGGGTACACCTAAAGGCTATCAGAACTGGTCGTTTATTACGTTCGGAACAGAGAGCAAATGGAGCAGGTTTCTGGCCGCGATAGAAACATCTCCACAGCTTGATGCTGCCACCACTATGCTTCACTGTGGGGATAGTGTTCTCGGGGTGATGAGAGGTGTTGGGCTTGCACCAGACATAGCATTTTCCTTGATGGCCAAAAACCTCAATTTTAGTCTCATCTGACCAGAGTACCTTCTTCCATATGTTTGGGGGGTTTCCCACACGCCTTTTGGCGAACACCAAACTTGTTTGCTTATTTTTTTCTTTAAGCAATGGCTTTTTTCTGACCACTCTTCCCTAAAACCCAGCTCTGTAGAGTATGCGGCTTAAAGTGGTCCTATGGACAGATACTCCAATCTCCGCTGTGGAGCTTTGCAGCTTCTTCAGGGTTATCTTTGGTCTCTTTGTTGCCTCTCTGATTAATGCCCCCCTTGCCTGGTCCGTGAGTGTTGGTGGGCGGCCCTCTCTTGGCAGGTTTGTTGTGGTGCCATATTCTTTCCATTTTTTAATAATGGATTTAATGGTGCTTCATGGGATGTTCAAAGTTTCTGATATTTTTTTATAACCCAACCTAGATCTGTAGTTCTCCACAACTTTGTCCCTGACCTGGTTGGAGAGCTCCTTGGTCTTCATGGTGCCGCTTGCTTGGTGGTGCCCCTTGCTTAGTGGTGTGGCAGACTCTGGGGCCTTTCAGAACAGGTGTATATACTGAGATCATGTGACAGATCATGTGACACTTAGATTGCGCACAGTTGGACTTCATTTAACTAATTATGTGACTTTTGAAGGTAATTGGTTGCACCAGATCTTATTTAGGGGCTTCATAGCAAAGGGGGTGAATACATATGTACACACCACGTTTCAGTTTTACATTTTTTAAATCTTTTGAAATAAGTAAAAAAAAATCAATTTCACTTCACCAATTTGGACTATTTTGTGTATGTCCATTACATGAAATCCAAATAAAAATCCATTTAAATTACAGCTTATATTGAAACAAAATAGGAAAAAGGCCAAGGGGGTTGAATACTTTTGCAAGGCACTGTATACCACAACTGTCAGCCAATCAGCATTCAGGGCTTGAACCACCCAGTTTATAATATTATATTTGTATAAATAATAAGTGATGAGTATGACTATTAGGCGTAGGCAACAGATCTTGATGAGATGTAATTTTAAGCGATTGGAGCATCCTTTGTGGTGTTGAAAGGACAGCGCCAGGATCGTGCAATGATGTTAAAGAAGTTGAACCAACTTGTGGTGCTGAAGGATAGCTCTGCCATTTGGCCAGTTCAGAAACAAACAACAATCATTTGAAGTAGGTCTAAAGCCTAATAGGCCTACGACTACGTGGTATACCTATTTGTAGTCTATAGCTTAATCTAAATACAAATGCATATAGCTTAATATCATTGCACTGTTTGCGAGGAGAGCTTTATTGCGAGTAGACATTTCATTGTATTGTGTATCATAAGTAAACTTTGATTAGCTTGAACACATGGTTACAGTATACCCTATTACAGAATTGAAGAAAACAGAGGTGAACTATCAATTCCGAGAAGTAGTGAGCATAAATGATCACTATGTAGAATAGTAGGACATTTGTTTTAAAACAGGCCATGAAATCAAGCTTTTGGTGTGGTATATTCATGCATCTCAATAAACAATAACCTAAATGCATTATTACCTCCAACTTGGCCCAATTCACATTTCTAATTTATCACCCTGACATACCAAGCTAGAACGGGCCCTGCATCTCAACCAATAGCCAATGTAGGTTAAATATCCCAAGCAGCGCTACAGCAACTTACAGAGAGGGTCAGGCTCTTTGGGTTTGCAGTGGCCACTCTGGTTTGGGTGTCCTCGGCATAATGTAGTTGCCTTAACCAAGTGGGCACATATCGTTCTGGATTCCAATGCACAACGGGTCCTTGGAGTTTGCCCTTTTTAATATTTGTTTTTAACATTCTGATTGGCGAAAGTGGTCAAGCCTCCGACGGGCCTCCACCATGCACGTAACCTATACTTCTTCATCATTCTCACCACCACCAGAGAGAAGACGGCAATACATATTTATTTGGTTTGTCAATCTATCGTTTTTCATGGAAGTTTTGTAGTAATTAAATATAATGTAGAATTTATCCGCATGAATTTTCCAGAAATAGTTACCAGCTCTGTGTATTCTCAAATAGATAAATTGGGAGTGCCACTCCTCCGTGCACCAGCAGCACTACACCCCTGATCCTGCAGTTTCTTTGACTTAAGTTGTTCTACGTACCTGACGGTCTTGAGTTGCTTGTTTTTTATGCAAAGCCCAGCTACCCAGTTCCATCAGATATGAAATTGTAGGAATAGGGACTAGTGGTACTTTTCAATTGAGACTTACCCCCACACCAGGGGATCATCAAGTAGATTCAGCCAAAACATAATTACAAATTATTTGTAGATTGAAAATTGACTGCAAGAAGCCCAGACAGATATCATAATTATTTTACTAAAACATAACCATTTCAAACTTTGCTTACATTTGTATACGGTCACATATATCTCTATTATGTGTGGTCTGTGGGAATACTTTGGAACAGATTTCCAAAATATAAATCACTTGGAGCTGATTTGCTGCTCTAGTGTAATTGTGTTTCCATCAGGAGTGTGACAGTAAAGACTTGGAGCGTACAGAATCAACAACCTCTGCATCATTCGACAGTTGCTTTGTGAGAAGGTGTTAAAGTTCACAGTTAGCCTTTGTTATGTAAACGCTAGCTGAAAAGTACCCAGAAGCCTAGGTTAGGCCTCAAGTCAGGGCAGGTCCGCCGAAGCCATGGCCCAGTGAGACACGGTGGCCGGTTCGCATAGATACAAACAGAGTCTTTTTGGTAAAACACCAGGGTAAATCCTCAGTGGAAACTCACCATAGATGTTATTTTTGAATTGGCCAAGGCTATTTGCTTTGGTACATTGTTGCCTGTTCTATATCTTCGGCTGTTATGAAGAGAGAGGATAGATTTGAGTTAGTCTGAAGTTTGTTCAGTGCCGTGTACTAATTCATACCTGCACTTGCTCCTGGACCCTCATCTCCCACAGTCACACAGAAAATGATTACACATATAAGTGCTTTCAAATGTATTTTTTTGTTGTTGCTGAGTTTAGTTATTTTTCATGTTCAAATAACTCATCATAAGCTAAAGATAGGTCTTCATCTTCAAAGATCAACTGCTTTTGTATCGTCTTTGTCATCAGTATTTATCCTCATTAATTCCTAATTACATAGAGCGCTCTGAGTGTTCTTTTTGGTAGCAGACTGTAAAAGCAGGATTTACCCAGAGGAATGTAATACTGTTAATAAGTTGCCACATTTGTCATTCATTTATCCTCCCTTGTTCTTGTTGAAATATTTTTCTTTACTTTTTGCATGAAATTACTTGTTCAGCCTCAACCTCCCAGCTTAATACCATCCCCCAGCCTCCCCTTCTTCTGTAGACGCTGACATTCACATTTATAAATGGGTTTGCTGAAGGAACCAGCCAGGAAAGATGTTTTCCTCTTTCATGTCGAAAGTAAGAAATTCCTCCTGACCAATATGTCCTTTGCAGACCCAATTTGGTAATGAGAATGTTGTGCTTTTTTTCCAAATTCATTTGTCTGCTGCCTACCCTTGTGCTCTGAGGAATTCATTCATTCAAGTGCTGGTCCCCAACTCCCCGGGCCCCGGTCTCAGGACCACAATCCAAATTCAATTCACTATTTTCAGTACTATTTTCAGAATCAAAGAATGACAGGGAGAGGGTCATTTTTTTCATGAGAAGCTATTTTAGGTCAGACTCGCAGTCCACCCGGGTTGTCCTCTGTGTGGCAGTTCCCACACTCTGCTCCATATGTTCAGGCTCTATGATTGGACAGGAGTTAAAACCATAATAAGCATCGCAATGGTTCGCATATAGACGGCAAGATGTTGTGCATGCCATTCCTAAGTATTTTGTATGTGGGCTTAGTGAGAAGGCATGTACTCTTTGCCAGAAACATGCATCTATCTGTAGCATGGTATAGTGCATAAAACAAATTACAGAACACTGATCAAATATAGAATTAGAATACTAGAATGGCAATGAACCTTCTTATGATGGTATAAAGGTCAGCCATTTTGGTCAGGGAGTTGGTAAACCATGGTTTGCCAGTGCTGTGATAAGATATTGTGTAAAATAATGACTTTGAAGAATGTTTGTTAGCTACCTAGCCAGTCCGTTTTAGTGGAATGGTTCCATTAAGTTTTAATATGTACTGCCTCTATGCCAACATTCCATTAAAACAATGCAGTCAATCACTGGCTGAAATCAGTTGATGATGCAACAAGTACTGCTATTGTATCATATAATAGCACTCACAGCTTTCCAAGAAAACAAAAATGAAGACATTTATGGCCTGTTCAGAGATATTTTAGAGGCTATTTTATACATAACATGTATAAAACCTATATAACCTATTTAGAATTGTATGACAATATTTTAGGTTGACTAATTCTATTACACAATTTCTTACTTTTATTTTCCTGTATAGAATCAGGATTACCCCTCTACTGCCTTTTATTCCAATTGACCCTTCTCTAAGCCCCACCCCCCTTGGTTACTGTTGCAACCTTGGACAACATTTGTCCGGGAAGCCCAATTCCCCCTTCTAACCACTGGCGAAATCCGCTCACAATGATCTCAAACTGTGTTTTTAATACACAATTAAATTAATACCAGACTACTCCTGGCTAATCATGAACATCTTGGGTATGTTGTGGTGGACTGTCATTACAATTGATTCACGTGAACCAGGTGAAATTATGTTTGTAGTGTGGCTAGCCTCTTAATAATGGCTCTGAATTCACTGTGCATGCAGTCAAAGCTACAAACCACTTTTGGAGCCAATCGTTTGCTGATGTTGACAGCAGATGAGAGTTATATTCCTAATATAGCCGATTAAGCTTAGCTAACATACAGTATCTGTCAAAAGTTTGGACACACCTACTCATTCAGGTTTTTAATTTTTTTTTAAATATTTTCTACGTTCTACAGAATAATAGTGAAGACATAACACACATGGAATCATGTAGTAACCAAAAAAGTGTTAAACAAATCAAAATATATTTCATATTTTTCAAAGTAGCCACCCTTTGCGTTGATGACAGCTTTGCACACTCTTGGCATTCACTCAACCAGTTTAACCTGGAATGCTTTTCCAACAGTCTTGGAGGTCCCACATATGCTGAGCACTTGTTGGCTGCTTTTCCTTCACTCTCCAGTCCAACTCATCCAAAACCATCTCAATTGGGTTGGCGTCGGGTGATTGTGGAGGCCAGGTCATCTGAACTCTGTGAAGCATTTGGGCTGCAATCTGAGCTGCAGTTAACTCTAATGAACTTATCCTCTGCAGCAGAGGTAACTCTGGGTCTTCCTTTCCTGTAGCGGTCCTCATGAGAGCCAGTTTCATCATAGCACTGGATGGTTTTTGCAACAGCACTTGAAGAAACTTTCAAAGTTCTTGAAATGTTCTGTATTGACTGAGCTTCATGTCTTAAAGTAATGATGGACTGTCATTTCTCTTTGCTTATTTGAGCTGTTCTTGCCATAATATGGACTTGGTCTTTTACCAAATAGGGCTATCTTCTGTATACCACCCCTACCTTGTCACAACACAACTGATTGACTCAAACGAATTAAGAAGGAAACAAATTGCCCAAATTCACTTTTAACAAGGCACACTTTTTAATTGAAATGCATTCCAGGTGACTACCTCATGAAGCTGGTTGAGTGAATGCCAAGAGTGTGCAAAGCTGTCATCAGGGCAAAGGGTGGCTACTTTGAAGAATCTGAAATATAAAATATATTTAGATTTGTTTAACACTTTTTTTGGTTACTATTTGATTCCATGTGTTATTTCATAATTTTGATGTCTTCACTATTATTCTACGGTATAGAAAAAATAAAGAAAAACCCTTGAATGAGTAGGTGTGTCCAAACATTTGACTGGTACTGCACATTTCGAGAGAACTTTATATTAAGGGGCTAGCTAGCGTTAGCAACATTTGGTGGTCAATGAATGAGACTGAGAGCTAGCTAGTTATTCGAAAAATACTCCAACTGGGTCTGCATTTCAGGAATCGCAGTGGTAAGTACCCTTGGTGCACAATTATTTAGCCATTTAAACAATACATTTTTTTAAGAAAACTTGGTTTTTCCCACTGCCCTCACTGGCTTTCATGCGTTTCAAACATGAATTTGTCCGAGTTGTCGGACTTGAAAACAGTTGCTGCGATTGGTTGTCCAAAATCCTGGGGCGGGGTTTAGCAAAAAGTAAATTAGAGTGGTGTGAATTTTGCGCTGAACAATAATACTGCCATTTCCACCCCATTCTGGAACTTTTAGGGTTTATGACATAGTTCCTCTAGTAATTTAAAAAGATCTCTTAGATAAAATAGTCTCTCCCCATCTATATGGGATACCAAGGGTTACTTGGTCTGTTGAACTAGCCTACAACTCCAGAATACAGTTCCAGGGGCAGTTTATGTTTAAAAAAAATAAATATATATATATATTTTTTATATATATACTTTGTTTTTATTGTAGGAACACAAAGAAAGTACAAATAAAGTAAAATAAAAGAACAACAAAAAAGATCTGGCGGTTATAGTGCACGTCATACCTTCATCATGTTAGTTACATTTACATCTTTGAATTAGACCTTTTCCAAGTACGAAACCTATTTTTCCCAGTATTCCTGACCGCTCTCCTCTTGTGTTCTTAAAGCAAAGGTCATACGCTCCATGTGGTGTATTTCTTTTACAATGTCTATCCATTGTGTCATGGTGGGAGGGTCTTTTTGTTGCCATTTCCTAGTGATAGCCTTTTTACTGGCTGCCAGTAGGACCTTCAAGAGGTACTTTTCTCTATTGTGTAAATTATCAGGTATTTCACCCAAGTACAAAGAAATGAATGTCTGTTCTATGTCAAATCCCATTATTTTTCCAATGTTAGATCTTATTTCTCCCCAGTAGGTTTCGATTGCGGGGCAAGTCCAAAAGATATGAGAGTGATCTACCCTCGATAGGCCGCATTCTCTCCAGCAAGGATGTAGGGAGCCAGTCTGTTTTGATTTCAGTTTAGGTGTTATGAAGAAACGTACAGCATTCTTCCAACAGAATTCTCTCCATGACCTTGAGTTGGTGGCGCTTTGTTGAGTTTCTAATATGTTCAACCATGTTTCATCAGTTATTTCAATGTTAAGTTCCTCCTCCCATTTCTTTTTAATATAGTTTGTAGAATGTTTCTTTGAGGATTGAATACCCAAGTAGAGATTTGAGAGTTTTTTTGTTTCTCCCCAAGTTGTATGCGTTAGTGAATACTTGGATTAATTTTGGAGGTGCTCGAGGGTCAGTCACTTTTATCTCCCTTAAGAAATAGTGTCGAACTTGTAGGTACCTGTAAAAATCTTGTTTATCCAAGCCATGTTTTTTACTTAGGTCCTGAAAGTTATCTAGGTCCCCATTCCTTATAATTGTACTGAATGATGTGATGCCTTTCTGCGTCCATTGTTTAAATCTGCTATCCTGAAATGCAGGGATGAAGCTGGGGTCGTATGCGGGCCAACTCAGCAGTTTGATCTCTCTGTCTAATTTATTTTGCTTAACTACCCTATACCATGTCTTCAGAGAGAAATGAATCCACTGATTTTGTCTACTGTATATTTCTATTACCATGTCCTTATTTCCCAAAACTGATTGTATGGGTGTCTCTGTCAAAGTAGTCTCAATGTCTTTCCATTTGGATTCGTATTCTGAATTGCACCAACACACCAGAGGTCTCAATTGGGCTGACACATAATAATCTTTTAGGTTTGGTAAGGCCACACCCCCACAGTTGTTTGGTAATTGTAATGTTGTATATCTAGTTCTTGGTCTCTTACTGTTCCAGATAAACCTTGATATCCGTTTATCCCATTCTCTAAACTGTTTAGGTGGGATTTCTATGGGCAGTGATTGGAACAAATACAGTAACCTCGGCAGGATGTTCATTTTGATTGTTTCAATTCTACTACTAAGATCTAAGGGAAGTGAATTCCACCTGTCTAGGTCTTCACATATTTTCTTGTTGATGTGATCGTAATTCATGCAATAAAGTTTGGGTGTATCTTTTGGTAGAAATACTCCAAGATATTTAATGGATGAAGAGGTCCAGTGGAAGTTATACCTACTCTTCAGCTCTTCCTGTGGGGTATAATTATATATTAGGGCTTGGGTCTTGTGTACGTTAAGCACATACCTGAATATGTTCCAAATGTTTGTAAAACATCCATCAATCTAGGTCCACTTGAGCCTGGGTCTTTAAGGAATAACAGAACGTCATCAGCATACATGCATATCTTATGTTCACTGTCTTTTATTGTTATTCCCTCTAAGGTTGGGTCCTGTCTTATTGTTATTCCCTCTAAGGTTGGGTCCAGTCTTATTGCCTGTGCTAATGGTTCGAGGTACAAGGAGAAGAGCGTGGGTGAAAGATTACAGCCTTGTCTTGCACCCCGCACTAATTTTATCGTTCGTGAGAAATGTCCATTTATCTTTATTCTAGAGGTCGGACACGAATACAGTGTTTTGATGCACTGTATCACTTCTTTGTTGAAACCAAATCTTTCCATAACTTGGAGTAGGTAATCCCATCCCACTGAATCAAATGCTTTTTCTGCATCTAGACTGATTTAATATTGCACTTGTCTTATTCTGAGTAATGTGGTCCATGACATGTAGTGTTCTCCTTATATTGTCCTGTGTCTGCCTATTTTGTATGAAACCAGTTTGATCTCTGTCAATCAATTCTGGAATTATGTTCTCCATTGTTTTGGCTATTACTGATGCATATAGTTTATAATCTGTGTTAAGAATTGCGATAGGTCTATATGAACTGCATTCCTTCTTATCTTTACCCTCTTTTGGGATTACAGATATGATGGCCTCTCTCCATGACGGTGGGAGACCCCCCCCCCCCCCCCCCCGCAGAGTCCAGTTAAAACAGGCCTTAAGTAGAGGTGTTAGTTGTTCTCTGAAGGTCTTGAACCATTCTGACGGGAAGCCATCAGTGCCTGGAGACTTGTTTACTTTTAGTTGAGATATTGCTTTATTCATTTCTTCGGTGGATATTTCTAAAGTTATTCTATCATTTTGCTCTGTCCCAGTTGAGGGGAGATCAAGTGAGTTCAAAAAATGCTCTATTGTCTGTGCATCTGCCTTCTCTGGTTGCTTGTACAGATTTGTGTAATATGATTCAAATGCATTCTGTATTTCATGTAATTTGCATGTGATCTTCTTTGTTTTGGGATCTTTTAACTTTGAAAATGGTATTCTGTGCTTGTTTCCTGAGTCTCCATGCTAGTAATTTGGTTGCCTTTGAGCCTGCTTCATAATATCGTTGTTTCAGGAACCTGAGCTTTTTCTCTACTTCTTCTCTATAAATCTGGTCAATTTCCTGTTTTTCCTTTTGAATCTCTCGTAATATAAGAGGGTCTTTGTATTGACTATGAGCTCGTTCTAAGTTTCTTAGTGTTTCCTGTAATTTCAGCAGTTTCTGTGCTTTAATCTTTTTCTTGAGAGATGATGTGGCTATGATCTTTTCTCTAATAACCGCCTTAGCTGCATCTTGTGTTCAGGTGTGGATAAGTGAGTTTCCTGCCAGATTAGCATGTCAACTCTCTCCCGTTTCATCTTTGCTATTACCTTACTTCTCTTGATGGCACTCCCCAGTCCGTTTACATTGAGACTTATGACCTTAAATTCCCGATGATGCATCGATATAAAAAAAAAACTGCACCATATCTGCCTGCTTATCATGAGCCTAAAAATGAACGAGAAATCAAGAACGATAATAAAGTAAACCAAAGTGGGAAAATACTTTGGTATTTGGACTCCTATGTCAGAGGACTGTCTCTTGCCTCTGGGGTTTGAGAGGATGAGCCTGTCCGCAGGAGGGGCCCCTCGCTCAGATATGAAAATGTGTGACGTTGTCACAAACAAGACCTGTTGGAAACAAAAATAATAAGGGCGCCTATTTCGTAGCTTATACACATCGGTTAATTACAAATGAAAACTACACTGCTCAAAAAAAATAAAGGGAACACTTAAACAACACAATGTAACTCCAGGGCAACAACCCAGCAGCAGGACCGCTACCTCCGCCTTTGTGCAAGGAGGAACAGGAGAAGCACTGCCAGAGCCCTGCAAAATTACCTCCAGCAGGCCACAAATGTGCATGTGTCTGCTCAAACGGTCAGAAACAGACTCCATGAGGGTGGTATGAGGGCCCGACGTCCACAGGTGGGGGTTGTGCTTACAGCCCAACACCGTGCAGGACGTTTGGCATTTGCCAGAGAACACCAAGATTGGCAAATTCTCCACTGGCGCCCTGTGCTCTTCACAGATGAAAGCAGGTTCACACTGAGCACGTGACAGACGTGACAGAGTCTGGAGATGCCGTGGAGAACGTTCTGCTGCCTGCAACATCCTCCAGCATGACCGGTTTGGCGGTGGGTCAGTCATGGTGTGGGGTGGCATTTCTTTGGGGGGCCGCACAGCCCTCCATGTGCTCGCCAGAGGTAGCCTGACTGACATTAGGTACCGAGATGAGATCCTCAGACCCCTTGTGAGACCATATGCTGGTGCGGTTGGCCCTGGGTTCCTCCTAATGCAAGACAATGCTAGACCTCATGTGGCTGGAGTGTGTCAGCAGTTCCTGCAAGAGGAAGGCATTGATGCTATGGACTGGCCCGCCCGTTCCCCAGACCTGAATCCAATTGAGCACATCTGGGACATCATGTCTCGCTCCATCCACCAACGCCACGTTGCACCACAGACTGTCCAGGAGTTGGCGGATGCTTTAGTCCAGGTCTGGGAGGAGATCCCTCAGGAGACCATCCGCCACCTCATCAGGAGCATGCCCAGGCGTTGTAGGGAGGTCATACAGGCACGTGGAGGCCACACACACTACTGAGCCTCATTTTGACTTGTTTTAAGGACATTACATCAAAGTTGGATCAGCCTGTAGTGTGGTTTTCCACTTTAGTTTTGAGTGTGACTCCAAATCCAGACCTCCATGGGTTGATAAATTGGATTTACATTGATTATTTTTGTGTGATTTTGTTGTCAGCACATTCAACTATGTAAAGAAAAAAGTATTTAATAAGATTATTTCTTTCATTCAGATCTAGGATGTGTTGTTTAAGTGTCCCCTTTATTTTTTTGAGCAGTATATATCGGTCATGCATGCATATCATGAATCATCCTCTTGATGTGTTTTTCTGTCACCCCGTTGTCAATGTGTCATTAATACTTAGTTAATATATATGTTAACGTGATGCTACTTAGTGTGTTTTATAAAGAACACATACTTTTGGCTACTCACCCTTGTTCAGCATTGGGGGAAAATAGGAGCGATATTTTACCTATTGCAATGTCAACCGTAACAACCCAACGTCTTAACAGCTCGCGGTAACTATTCATTCTGTTAAATCCGATTCAGTTCCATCTTCCCGTTGGAAATGCCTGAGTCTCTCTCGGATGTGAACGTCCTCTCGCCGAGGTTTCCCTCTTTCTCCAAGGCTCTGCTTGTCGATAACGATCCATGGGAGAGCCTGCTCGAGTCTTTCCACCGGTGATGTCGCCTTTCTCCTAGCAGTATACTCCACTGGGGTGCCCCTTGACTTCAGATCCTCAGCCGCCTCGTCTGCATGCTCGTATGTAACCGGCCATTTTCCAGAAATACCCGCATTTTTGCCGGGAATGGTGTTTGGAAGCGTATACCCTTCTCTTTAAGTGCTTTCTTAATGGGGGTGTATTCTTTCCTTCTTTTCAGTATCTCTTGCGCGTAGTCATGATCAAAGAACACTCGTTGGCCTTGGAAGCTAACAGGCTTTTTCCAGGTTGCATGTAAGACTTTCTCTTTCACTGAGAATTTTAGGAACCGTACTACTATTGATCTTGGTGGGGCGCCGCTGGGGGGTTTTGGGGCCAGAGCTCGGTGTGCTCTCTCGATTCCCAGGTCAGTGTAGTCTTCAAGTATGTCTTTGAATAGACCCTCCATGAATTTGGGCATAGTCTTTTTCTGCGCCCTCTACTACGTTATAAAGTCTAATGTTGTTTCGACGTGAGAAACCTTCGAGTTCTGTCACTTTTGCCTGTAGTGCGTGTTGGTTTTTCAGTGACTGTTCAAGTATTTCCTTGACTGCGGAGTTCCATGTGTCCGTTTCCCCAATGCGCTGTTCTGCGTCCCCCATTCTTGTAGATATGCTGTGAAGTTCTAATTAGTTTTCTTCAAGTTTTTGGTTGTCTTTCTTGAACTAATTTAGTTCCTTTCTTACATCTTCTCGAAGTTCCTCTCGTAAGCCTGTGAGCGCCCCGCGCAATTCCTCCTTTATCATCTCACGAAATGAGGTTTCTTTTGCTGCTGCTATCTTATTTGCGCTAGCATTAGCAATCTCGGGTTCATCGACGATTATATCTTCTGCTGTCTTGTTACGGGCTGTTGTAGCTCCGCGACCTTTTCCTATTTTCCCCTTTTCCATTTTGCTTAAATTATTACAATACTCTGAGTAAATACTTCAGTTTAGGGGGGGAAATACCCAACCGATGTGCAGTACGAAAAACTAGGCAGCCATTTTTTAAGTTGCGTCACAGGAAGCCCCGCAGTTTATGTTTTTAAAGATAAGAGGGCCCTCTGTTGAATTGTCTCAAAATGTATTAGGGTCTGCTCAGTTTTGGAACTAAGCTTTTACTTTATTTTTCTGATTTAAGCTTGACAGAAAGCATCATTTTCACATGGAGTTAGAGACCATTACATGCCACAACATCCTTTTGCTGTTTTGGACTCAAATTCCCCTTTTCCTCCTTCTGTATGTTTTCAGCCGACGTGTAGAATTTAGCCTACCGTAATTTCCGGACTATAAGCCGCAACTTTTTCCCCACGCTTTGAACCTCGTGGCTTAAACAATGACGCGGCTAATATATGGATTTTTCCCGCTATCACATTTTTTTTTCCAAAAAAAAACATTCTGTGACGTGCTCAGTTTTTTGGCGGCATGAAGCTTTCATTAGACCAATGAAATTGCCGAACGGGTTAAGGTCAAACAACTTTTTTGTTTACTGTTTAGATTAAATCGAGCGCGCTCAAACTTCCCATCATTCTGATTACGGTAGTCATTTTGTCACCCTGATTCCTGGCGGCACAACAAAGTATTTGCAGCCACTCGACATCAGTGTAAATCGTGCATTTAAGGTGGCGCTCCGTGTTCAGTGGGAGGCTTGGATGACAAGTGGGGAGAAATCCTTCACTAAAACGGGCCGCATGCGAAGAGCAACTTATGGGCCAGTGGGTCCTGACAGCGTGGAGCATTGTCAAAAAATCCACTATCATCAACGGGTTTCGAAAGGCTGGACTGCTGCGTGTTGAAGAGGGCTCAGCGGGGGATTTGCCTCTGGATGAAAGTGAAGAGAGCGACAATGAAAACCATCCAATATCGGATGAAGCAATTCTGAGGCTATTCAACTCCGAGTGGTTTCAGTGGTTCAGTGGTTTCAGTGCACCGGAGGAGGAAGATAGTGACCAATGACTTTCTTGGTAGGCTACTGTTTACTGCAAATGTTTTATTTTTTGTTACAAGTCGTGTTTCGATAAAGCCTATTTATTTTTGTTACAAGCCGTGTTTCGTTAAATCCTGTGTAAAGTTCATTTGTTTCAATGTACCGGTAGGCACCTGCGGCTTATAGACATGTGCGGCTTATTTATGTTCAAAATAATATATATTTTTTTAATTCAGTGGGTGCGGCTTATATTCAGGTGCGCTTAATAGTCCGGAAATTACGGTAATAGTTTAAAGAAGTTGTCTGTTATGCCTGTCATTAAGGATCTCTCTAACCTCAGGTACCCCCTCCTAAACCAGCCCGCAGGCAGGGCGGCTGGGCTGAGGAGACTTCTGGATCAGCCAAGTGAGTATCTCCTTCGCTCTACTCACCTCCAGACTGTAGACTAGGTAACTCCACCTCACAGTCTCCAGAATGTGTCTCTGGCATGCGTTTGAGATTGGGAGCAAGGTTCTTTTGTTACCAATGATCTCTCATGCTGAAACAGAGAATAGGTTATGTATCAATGCATATTTTTTATACTTTGCGCTCTGAATCAACAACATTCCAGGGAGCCTATCTGAGTAGTGAACCCCACACATCCTCTTCAGCTGAGCGCGAGGTGGCAATTGACATGGTTCATGTGTCAGCCACAGGAGGGCACTGTTAGTCAGTTATCCACTTCATCACAGGGTTAGGCCACTTCATCACCTCTTACGATGGCTGTCTAACCAATGCATGCTTGCTTTTAAAGGCACATGTATGAATATTTCCTACCACAGACACATGGAATGTGTTGAACAAAATAATTAATCCCTAAAACAACACATTTAGGCTCCATCCCAATCCCTCCCCTTAGCCCTCCCCCTCATTTTCAAGTGTTCCTCAGTGGGAGAGTGGCACTCAAACGGAGCAGCTAGTGGTAGGGAGAGCTAAATTAGCCCTAGGGAATGGGACAACAGTACATCACTCGCGCACATCAGAAACTGCCAACGGATACCACGCAATTCATTGGCGACGAGCCTTGTGTTTTTCACAATGCCCATACTGGCGGCAGTAACGGCTTTCCTTATATTTCTGATGCAACAAATGCGTACTTACTACTTACCATATGAGCAACATCTGAGAGCAGCAGAGCAATCAATGTGCTCGGAATGTACCCATCTTCTGGCTGTGGTTCAATGTGGAGTAGTACTGAAGCAGGACTTCCATTCCATAATAGTTTGACATGTAACAGTTGCATTTCCTTCACTTAGTCATTACTAGTGGAAGCATTCTAGAACAATTAAGACCACTGTTCTGAGCTAATATTTATACCAAACGTTTTCGGGTCCATACACAGATAGCTACACATCCATATCATACAGGTCTTTTTATCCTCCACTACACAATAAGCAAGAAAAGAGTTAGCTACTGCTATGTACCTGCTATGGCAAATATCTTCAATCGCTAACACTAACGTTACGTTACTTTCTACAGTAAAGAACATTGACAAGGGATTGACAGCAAGGCAACCTGACAATATTGTACATTCAATTTGCAGTAAATGCTTTCTAGGTAGATTGTGTACATCCGCTGGTTTTCACAGCTCAGAAGTCCCTAAAACATTCAACAACTACAAATTACAATTCATGCAAATGTCAAACGCCCATACAGCAAGCTAAATGTATAGCTAGTTGGCTAATGTTAGCTAGTCAGCTAGCTTGTTAAATAGCGATTTTTCGTAAATTAACTTTATGACCAAAAATATGCATAATTATTTGTCTCTACATTAAGTAACATATTCCTCTTAACTGTCCATTTTTGAATGATTTGAAAAGGGGAGCCAACTATAGGACCTCGCTCGTTACTGTACGTCTCCGTATGTGCTGTCAGTGTGACTGTAGTCAGACTGGAACTGGCTCTGCACTGTTCCAGATGGCTCCATCCACCACTCTACTCCAGTCTCTGTGGGGAGGAGAGCCGGGGAGATGCATCAATCTATACATTGAAGTGAACAAGCAGGTTCAATTGGGTTTATTTGCGTAGTTATTATTTATTTGCAGAGCCAGTAAAGACAACAGCAAACTAAATATATCTTTCTCACTCTGGGAAGGTCAGAGTGTCTCGTCCTTGCATTAGCGTAACTCGTCTTGATTCCTGCGTTCAGAGAGATTGAAATACCGGAGGTGTTAAGGGTTTCTCACGTGCATTGATCCTCTCTGAAACAAAGTAAGTAATGGGCCCCCCTGGAACCGGCAAGGACTTTTCCCTTCAATGTCAACCCTTGTGCTCAATCACCTCCTCCCACTAATCCCAGCCCAGAAATCCCAGGATTTGTCGATCTATCACTCCTAATTGACACTAAATGATCTGTCAGTTTATTGATGAACCTTTTGAAGCTGGGTTGTCACAATATATTTTATCCCTAACAACTTTTTCCAGACAGTTTTACCATGTCTATCGCTTCAGCCTACATGAGTCTTAATCAAGGGGCCTGTAATGTGTCTTAAGCGTCAGCAGCCCAGGACACAGTCCAAGGGCAGCAAGGTGGGCTCCCTCTCTGATCTCTCTCTGACCATCAGACTCCAGAGCTGATCACAATGCTTCTGTTGCTATTGTTGTCGCTTTGAATAGCATACAAATATAGGATAAAAGGATAGGCAGGATGGGTTAAGGTGGGTCGGACTGAAGTATTTTTTATTTTATTTGTCTCAACAAAAAGATCAATAAAGACTGTATAAATAAAGGCTAAAAGTATAAATAAATGTGTAGCCTTTATAAATGAAGGCTAAATAAACAAATACATAATACAGCAGAGATCAGGTCCCACAGCAGTGAAGTGTCCCTGGCGTAGCTGGTTGTTGTGTGGACTAGAGGGTGGATGAGGACCATGTGTGAGGCTCTGCTGAGTCTGTTTCCGCTCCCCTCCAGACGAGGCCCTAAGGCCAGGGGGTTGGCTCGGGGGCATGTCCGCTTTGTCTCTGTCTCCCCTGAGCTCTGTCTGGACCCTGGCCAGTGTCTGCCATCTACACCACTGGTCTCCTGCTCCTCGACGGAGGAGCCCTTAACACTCCTATGGCCCTGTGGTGGCTTCAACCCCAGAGAATATGCTGATCTATTGTAGAGAGGGGAGCCTCCAGAGATTAGTGAATGGATTATTCATGAAGTACAATTTATAAACATATATAATGTAATTTCATTTTTTAAATTTAGGTTATTGATACACACTAGTAAGGAATAATAAGAAATATATTTGTAGGGCAACATTCTCTTGCCTTTAAAAAGCTGTTTTCAGTCCTGAGAAAATTACAGTATCTGTTTTCTTCAAAACCAGTAGGGGGCACTCCTCTACCAGTAGAACCTGCCGGTACTATGTATCTCCTCCAAAACATTATCCAGCAACACTCGTGTGTAAGAGTAACTTTGTAAAAAGTTGTCTTCATAGCCATTAATTCACAGACTGTCTTGGTCTAAAATGTTAAGATTTCAAGACTTGATTTGCCTTTCTAATGCTGCTTGTGGTGAGGATACCTTTATTTGACAGTAGCCCTGTTTTGTGTAATATTATCTCCCCTAACCCTGGTGTGAAACAGTGTTATGCCAGGAATAGTGTGTTGAGGTGAGAATGTGTGAAAAGACAGGGATTCTGTCAGTGTGTGTAGGGCGTGGCATGCAGTCAAGCTGGGCTGTGTAAATGGAGAGGTGTCTGAAAATAGCCCCGTGGTCCAGCAGGGGAGGAACAACAGAGAAGAGGAACAACAGAAAATACAACCTAGGACAGGGATGGGCAACTTTGATGGGGGTTTGGGACAAAAAAATCTGAATTCATCATGAGGAGACGCAGTGGCTCGCGGGGTTGTGTACCCACATCCATACTTATACATGCAGTCAGAGCTCTAGCCTTTTAGGAGCCCTAAGTGAAATTTGATTTGCATTCCTGGTAATACACTCATGTCCCCCGTGGACCGGCTCATACATATAAAGCATCCTCCATTCAGGCTGCGAAGGCATAATTGTCTTAAAATCCGAAAATGGTTTTATTAAGACGGTACACATATTTTCCTCGTTTCTTTTCCGACGTGTTGCCATTAAAATGAGTTAAGGAGGAATGTTGTGCCTTTGGAGCCTGAATCTGCCTAGGCTAAGACTCTGACTCTGTTTTTATTTTCATTTGGGGGAAATTGATCCACGGGCCTACAAAAGGGGGGCTGCCAGTTGCCCATCCCTCACCTAGGCCTTAGGAGGCTCACATCTGACAGAGCAACTAGCCTACATCAGAACCATTAGTGCTTTTAAGATGAAGCTTTCAAATATAAATAGAACAACTGTTCAATAAGCTAATTGGTCATTGATTTGTCTGTTAAAATTGAATAGATTTTAGTCATTTTATTTATGTGGCACAAAAGTATTTTGTCTGTGTTCCTTTGTTGTATAATCTATCAATTATGTTCACTGTTTGTTCCTCAGGTCTGGAAGAAGGCCTGCCGTGGTGGAGGACGTGGAAGAGTAAGTTCACTTAGTCTCGTCTTTTCATTCTGAAATATTTCCCTCAGTTGTTGATTAAATTAAATAACTATTTGGTATAAAAAAAATACAGGAATCGAAATTGGACCAATTTAAATGTTTGTGCCCAATGCTCTGATTTGGAAATTGCTGTACTTGGTTGCAACTAATCCTCGCCTTCCAAGAACAATCACTTAACATGATTAAAAGCCAGCGTGACTGAGTTGTCATCACTTTTATTGTTGTTGGGAGCCAAGTTAGCCTGTTATTTTAGTTCTTCCATGTTGCCAACTTGCATATTAGGCCTTGAATAGACAGTAGTGAGATGGAAGGAGACTAGAGGACATGGTGTGTTTTACTCATCACGGCTGGAGGCCCACGCTTGAATAGCAGTGTTGAGACACAGGCTTTGAAAGAAACACAGGCAGTGCTACAAAATAGTCCTTTGATCTATGTTCTTTTCACCACCAGCCCATCTCAGTTCCATTTATTTGCTGCCTCCGTTGTGTTTTTGATTCATTCTTAGAGGGATACTGTTGAGTTCAGTGAAGCCCTGGGCTGCTCACAGAGACAATCAGCCAGGCAGTCCCACTGATGCTGCTGTGTCTGTGGAGCCTTTAGGCGTTGTCTGCTGCTGTATTGTAGAAACAGTCCCAGTCAGTCTGCAGCAGACAGACAGGCTGAACAAGCCTCCTATCAGGCTGATCTAGAGCCTCACTCAGCCCACAGAAACCGGCTCATCATCAAAGCACAACAGCCCAGTCTAAGTCTGCCTCCCTGTGATGACCTCACCACTGAAAGCCTTCAATAATTCATACTCTCCCACTTCCTGTTTCTGCAGCCGACGCCTTCGACCACAAACCCCCCAGGGCTCGGATGATGAAGGAGGTGAGAGCACCCTTGTATCCCAGTCCCGCGTCTCTTCTGGCGGGCAGAGCTGAGTCCTCCAGTCCCTCCACAGCACATTCATCCAAAATAGAGCAGATAAGCTGCCTCTCGGCTCATCGCTTTCTTTAACACTCCCAACATATTTGTTCTCAGTGCTAGTGAGGAATCCTCTGTAGCAACTCTGCTTCTGACCACCTACTGTGAGACACCCAAAACTTACCAGAGAACACAATCGTTTAGATGAAAGTGACAGGTGAATATGTTCATTTGATAAGTTTAGAGAACTGTAGCTGATCACTGGTTATCCCCTCATTCAATCACATCACACACAGTCCATAACAGACCTCAAATACAGTATTCACTAAATGAATTATCCTATTCAGTGGCTGAAGCAGGATTTAAGTGTCTCTTCTCTTTGAGCGTTACACACACACACACCCACACATCTTCTCTCTCTCTCTCACACACACACAAACACACACACACACACACACACACACACACACACACACACACACACACACACACACACACACACACACACACACATACATACACACACACACACACACACACGTTTTCTCTCTCTCACACACACACATGTCTTCTCCTCTCTCTCTCACACACACACACACATTCACACACACACACACACACACACACACACACACACACACACACACACACACACACACACACACACACACACGTCTTCTCTCTCACACACACACACACACATCTACATGTTGGGGCAGGTGCTTCAGAGCGTTGAACCAGCGGGAACGCTCAACGCTAGCCTCTAACTCGGTCACCTCAGGGCCTGGTTCTCCGCATCACAAACAATGTCAGAGTAGACATTTCAACAAAGCACGGCCTGGGATAATTGTTCCATTTTTTGGGGCAAAGCACCAGGGGAAATAAGGGTGAAATTGCCTTAGCAAAGATAGGAGTGGTGAGCCCCTGATTATTTAAGAAGTTATATTATATACATGCCAAGGCTGGGCTGGATGGCGTTGTATAAGGAGGTTTTCTTTGAGGTATTAAACTGACATATTGATGAGGAACAGAAGCACTGTGTCTGCGGCTGTAGTTACTACTCTCATACTTAATGAAACACCTACCCACCATTATAGCCCTCTTCTGTGGATTTACAGTGCATTCGGATAGTATTCAGACCCCTTGACTTCTTCCACATTTTGTTACATTACAGCCTTTTATTCTAAAATTGATTATATATTTTTTTCCTCATCAATCTACACACAATACCCCATAATGACAAAGCAAAAGCAGGTTTGTAGAAATGTTTGCAGATGTATAAAAAAAAACATCACATTTACATAAGTATTCAGGCCCTTTACTCAGTACTTTGTTGAAGCAACTTTGGCAGCAATTACAGCCTCGAGTCTTCTTGGGTATGATGCTACAAGCTTGGCACACCTGTATTTGGGGAGTTTCTCCCATTCTTCTCTGCAAATCCTCTCAAGCTCTGTCAGGTTAGATGGGGAGCATAGCTGCACAGCTATTTTCAGGTCTCTCCAGAGATGTTCAATAGGGTTCAAGTCTGGGCTCTGGCTGGGCCACTCAAGGACATTCAGAGACTTGTTCCGAAGCCACTCCTGCATTGTCTTGGCTGTGTGTTTTAGGGTTGTTGTCCTGTTAGACTGGTGCAAAGGTTCACCTTCCGAGGTCTTCAGGGCTCTGGAGCAGGGCTTCATCAAGGATCTCTCTGTACTTTGCTATGTTCATCTTTCCCTTGATCCTGACTAGTCTCCAAGTCCCTGCTGCTGAAAAACATCCCCACAGTATGATGCTGCCACCACCATGCTTCACCTTAGGGATGGTGCCAGGTTTCCTCCAGACGTGATGCTTGGCATTCAGGCCAAATAGTTCAATCTTGGTTTCATCAGACCAGAGAATCTTGTTTTTCATGGTCTGAGAGTCTTTAAGTGCCTTTTGGCAAACTCAAAGGGGGCTGTCATGCCTTTTACTGAGGAGTAGCTTCTGTCTGGCCACTCTGCCATAAAGGCCTGATTGGTGGAGTGCTGCAGAGATGGTTGTCCTTCTGGAAGGTTCTCCCATCTCCACAGACGAACTCTGGAGCTCTGTCAGAGTGACCGTCGTGTTCTTGGTCACCTCCCTGACCAAGGCCCTTCTCCCCCGATTGCTCAGTTTGGTCGGGCGGCCAGCTTGAGCTCAATTTCCAGTCTCATAGCAAAGGGTCTGAATACTTCTGTAAATAAGGTATTTTTGTTTTTATTTGTAATACATTTGCAAACATTTCTAAAAACTTGTTTTTGCTTTGACATTATGTGGGATTATGTGTAGATGATGAGGAAAAATGTGAATTTAATCCATTTTAGATTAAGGCTGTAACGTAACAAAATGTGGGTAAAGTCAAGGGGTCTGAATACTTTCCGAATGCACTGTATGTGCTTAGAATCCTAATAAAGTGTATTTGCACATTTCATCTTCTAGATGTTGTAGGTTTAGATGTTATGAACTTCATTACTGGAATTAGATTTACAAAATAATGTGAACATTTGACATCTTTTAGTTTTATGGCCACTTTGTTTTTACAAAGCCTTTTTCATTTTTCATTGTTGTTTTGTTTTTACGATTATAACAAATGGTAATAAACGTTTTTGACAATGCTTTTAAGTTGCTCACAAGATAACACACACACACAGTCATAATCACATTCACACACACACACACATGCTTACACACACCCTAGCTGAAAGGGTCAGTTGTGTGGAGACCCCAGTGGTACCGTTCTTACCCAGCAAATGCAGCTGGAAAGATAATTCCTCAGTGGAGGGCCACCTCTTAATACAGTGCCGGCGGCTGGGGCAGTGGAAATTGCAGTGCTGAGGGTTAGTGAGATAGCCCCTCCGATCTTGATTATGTCCCTTACCCTATCCCTTATGTCCAGTGGCTAGAAGCATAGAGAGAGAGAGGGCTAGCCCTTTCCCCCTCTCCCCCTTGGCTGGCTTTCAGTCCCCTGCCAGTCTCATTGCAAAGAACTGCCATTACAAACACACTAATCTGTTCTCAATCTGTTTCTGTCTCTGTCTCTCAGTCAGTGATCTGCTGAATATTGTCCCATAAGCTTTTCAAATGTAGTCCGTGCCTAGGTAATCATCCCATAGCCTCCCTGCTTAGATTATAGCAGCCCTGCCTGGTGATGTGTGGAGGTGTCCCCAAAGTCGCTGACTGCGGCGTGCCTGCTGGGAGTATGTCTACATTCACAGCAAATTATCCCCTTTTGATATTTACATGCTTCAGCGAGGAAACTCGCCATGACCGTGTAATAAGGATAGGCTTTGCCCAGTCGCCGCCAGACAAAGCAACCTTGATAGATGTCCAGGCTGCAATGGGGAACGGAGGAAATGTATCAGGAAATGTGTGCCAGCAGTGCTGGGAACAGACATCTCTTTCTGATGGCGTTGCCCTTTCCTTCAGAAAGAAAAACGGCAGCTTGTTTGCAGCTCCTATTAATACTCTCTTGGCGTCCAGTAATAGGTTGAATTTGAAGCTCATTTTAAAATGTTGTAAATTTTTTTGCACTTAACAATAGAGTTTCGGTAACACTTTTCTTGACACCCAGCATCATAACACGTTATGACACGATCATAACCATGTCATAATATGTCATAACGGCTCACAATTTGTCCACCTATAATATGGACATAACACTGTCTTGACACATATTTAGACCTGTTTTGGCATATATTGCTTTATTTTATGGCTGGATTTATGACACTTACACAAGAGTGTCAAAACCCACACAAGTTACCACTGTAGTTATTTTATGGCTGGTTATGACACATATATAGGAATGTCGAAACCCACAAAACCTACCATACAAGGGAAAACATTCCTTTACACCATAGCCAACAGTATGTTTATCTTATATATATATATTTTAATTACCATGTTCGATTATCATTGTAATTGCGCACAGATTGTCAGACATGCGCCTACCCCAGTGCCCTGTTGCTGAAGACTGGGATGAATGCAGGAGCAGATTTCAGGAGCAGGACAAGACACCCTCTTTTTGACTGATGACTGATATAAGAGCATGTACGTGATAGGCCTATCTGGCGTATATGATTATGATGGTCATAAATGCTTCTTGACAGTGTCTTAAAGTGTATTTTCTTAGTCCAAGTAAAGTGACACAGGATGGTCATAATGCTTCTTGACAGTGTCATAAAATCTATTTTCTGCAAGTTATTTGAAATATGAAGAAAAAAACATGACAAGTAATGAAATACAACAAAGGAAAGGAAGGAAACTTCTTGGCAGGGAAAAACTAATTTGAAAATATGTGTTTTTTGACACTCTTATGTAGGTGTCGTTACCAGCCATAAAATAATGCAATATATGTAACAACAGGTATAAATACAGTACTAGTCAGAAGTTTGGACACACCTACTCATTCAAGGGTTTTTCTTTATTTTGACTATTTTCTACATTGTGGCATAATAGTGAAGACATCAAAACTATGAAATAACACATATGGAATCATGTAGTAAGCAACAAAATGTTAAACAAATCAAAATATATTTTAGATTCTTCAAAGTAGCCTCCCTTTGCCTTGATGACAGCTTTGCACACTCTTGGCATTCTCTCAACCAGCTTCACCTGGAATGCTTTTCCAACAGTCTTGAACAAGTTCCCACATACAGTTGAAGTCGGAAGTTTACATACACTTAGATTAGAGTCATTAAAACTAGTTTTTCAACCACTCCACAAATGTATTGTCAACAAACTATGGTTTTGGCAAGTCAGTTAGGACATCTACTTTGTGCATGACACACAAGTCATTTTTCCAACAATTGTTTACAGACAGATTATTTCACTTGTAATTCACTGTATCACAATTCCAGTGGTCAGAAGTTTAAATACACTAAGTTGACTGTCTTTGGAAAATTCCAGAAAATGATGTCATGGCTTTAGAGGCTTCTGATAGGCTAATTAACATCATTTGAGTCAATTGGAGGTGTACCTGTGGATGTATTTCAAGGCCTACCTTAAAACTCAGTGCCTCTTTACTTGACATCATGGGAAAATCAAAAGAAATTAGCCAAGACCTCAGAAAGAAAATTGTAGACCTCCACGAGTCTGGTTCGTCCTTGGGAGCAATTTCCAAATGCTTGATAGTACCATGTTCATCTGTACAAACAATAGTACGCAAGTATAAACATCATGGGACCACGCGGCCGTCATACCGCTCAGGAAGGAGATGCGTTCTGTCTCCTAGAGATGAACGTACTTTGGTGTGAAAAGTGCAAATCAATCCCAGAACAACATCAAAGGACCTTGTGAAGATGCTGGAGGAAACAGGTACAAAAGTATCTATATCAACAGTAAAATGAGTCCTATATCGACATAACCTGAAAGGCCGGTCAGCAAGGAAGAAGCCACTGCTGCAAAACCTCCATAAAAAAAACAGACAACGGTTTGCAACTGCACATGGGGACAAAGATTGTACTTTTTGGAGAAATGTCCTCTGGTCTGATGAAACAAAAATTGAACTGTTTGGCCATAATGACCATCGTTATGTTTGGAGGAAAAAGGGGGAGGCTTGCAAGCCGAAGAACACCATCCCAACCGTGAAGCACGGGGGTGGCAGCATCATGTTGTGGGGGGTGCTTTGCTGCAGGAGGGACTGATGCACTTCACAAAATAGATGGCAGCACGAGGAGGAAAATTATGTGGATATATTAAAGCAACATCTCAAGACATCAGTCAGGAAGTTAAAGCTTGGTCGCAAATGGGTCTTCAAAATGGACAATGACCCCAAGCATACTTCCAAAGTTGTGGCAAATGGCTTAAGGACAACAAAGTCAAGGTATTGGAGTGGCCATCGCAAAGCCCTGACCTCAATCCCATAGAAAATTTGTGGGCAGAACTGAAAAAGCATGTGTGAGCAAAGAGACCTGCAAACCTGACTCAGTTACACCAGCTCTGTCAGGAGGAATGGGCCAAAATTCACCCAACTTATTGTAGGAAGCTTGTGGAAGGCTACCCGAAACATTTGACCCAAGTTAAACAATTTAAAGGCAATGCTACCAAATACTAATTGAGTGTGTGTAAACTTCTGACCCACTGGGAATTTGATGAAAGAAATAAAAGCTGAAATAAATCATTCTCTCTACTATTATTCTGACATTTCACATTCTTAAAATAAAAAGTGGTGATCCTAACTGACCTAAGACAGATTTTTTACTAGGTGTATGTAAACTTCCGACTTCAACTGTATGCTGTGCACTTGTTGGCTGCTTTTCCTTCACATTGCGGTCCAACTCATCCCAAACCATCTCAATTGGGTTGATGTTGGGTGATTGTGGAGGCCAGGTCATCTGATGCAACACTTCATCACTCTCCTTCTTGGTCAAATAGCCCTTACACAACCTGGAGGTGTGTTTTGGGTCCTTGTCCTGTTGAAAAGCAAATGATAGTCCTACTAAGCGCAAACCAGATGGGATGGTGTATTGTTGCAGAATGTTGTGGTAGCCATGCTGGTTAAGTGTGCCTTGTATTCTACATAAATCCCCAACAGTGTCACCAGCAATTCACCATCACACCTCCTCCTCCATGCTTCATGGTGGGAACCACACATCCGTTCACCTACTCTGTGTCTCACAAAGACACGGCGGTTGGAACCCAAACTCTGACATTTGGACTCATCAGACCAACGGACAGATTTCCACCGGTCTAATGTCCATTGCTCGTGTCTCTTGGCTCAAGCAAGTCTCTTCTTATTGGTGTCCTCCAGTAGTGGTTTCTTTGCAGCAATTCGACCATGAAGGCCAGATTCACACAATCTCCTCTGAACAGTTGATGTTGAGATGTGTCTGTTACTTGAACTCTGTGAAGCATTTATTTGGGCTGCAATTTCTGAGGTGCAGTTAACTCTAATGAACTTATCCTCTGCAGCAGAGGTAACTCTGGGTCTTCATTTCCCGTGGCGGTCCTCATGAGAGCCAGTTTGATGGTTTTTGCGACTGCACTTGTCTGACCTTCATGTCTTAAAGTAATGATGGACTGTCGTTTCTCTTTGCTTATTTGAGCTGTTCTTGCCATAATATGGACTTGGTCTTTTACCAAGTAGGGCTATCTTCTTTATACCACCCCTACCTTGTCACAACACAACTGATTGGCTCAAACTCATTAACTCAAATTCGAACAAATTAACTTTTGACAAGGCACACGTGTTAATTGAAATGCATTCCAGGTGCCTACCTCATGAAGCTGGTTGAGAGAATGCCAAGAGTGTGCAAAGCTGTCATCAAGGCAAAGGGTGGCTACTTTGAATAATCTGAAATATAAAATATATTTTGGTTTAACACTTTTTTTTTTGGTTACTAGATGATTCCATATGTGATATTTCATTCATTTAGTTGTCGTCACTATTATTCTACAATATAGTAAAAGTAAAGAAAAGCCCTGGAATGAGTAGGTATGTCCAAACTTTTGACTGGTACTGTATATGGGTCATGACTGTGTTATGACAATATTATGACAAGCTATGTCAGCTGTTATGACATTATAACGTGTTAAGACACTGGGTGTCAAGTAAAGTGTTTCCAGAGTTTGCATATAGAGAACCTAACCCTTACTGCTTCACGTTGAACTCTCGTAGAATACTGTTAATAGGGCATTATTGGCTGAGAGAGTGGGGGGGAAACAACCCAGGAAGCTATTTGCAAAGAGCTGGACAGCGAGGCTTTTTGATGTCATTGCGCTAAGACCATTAAATTTGATTGGGGGTCCGGAGGGGATGGATTCTGCTGAACACTGTGCTTTGTAAATGAGAGGACAAAGTGTCACCGGGGCCTCATGAATATGAAATACCCACGCTTGCGTTTATTTGGATATCAGAAACACAGATGAATCTTGTCAGCGGCTAAACGAGTGTGGCATTTTAAATTTTATTTAATTAAACAAAGAGAACGGAATTAGTTATCAACTGATGATGATGTTTGTTATCTGTGCAAAATTGCTGGGATTAGATTTTTCTGTTTCCTTCAACTGAAGAATCCTTCATAACCTTAATCGTTTTGCTCATTCTAGGAACATAAATAACTTCCTTTTTAACTTTTTATTTTGTCATTGCTGAAATATTTGCTTAACTGTTATATGAGAACAGTAGACTAACCCTCCGAGAAAATATGTATTTTGCAACCACCAGTGTATTTTCTAAGAAGTATTTTGAAGGTATAGTGACAGATCTACAGATATTTCCTCCCATCAGATCGTGCCTCCCATCTCCTGGCCTCTATCTAGCTCCACTATTGACTTTCCCCTCAGGGTGCAGCGCTGTGTTCAGAGATTACTGACATTCCTGCTCCCTCTCCCTCCCGCTCCCCTGCTCTCTCCCAGCCTCTCCACTGACACCTAGCACACTGTCTGTCTGGAGGAAGTCAGAAGGAAATGTAGCTGCACTTTTCAATTGCCTTCAACCAGAACCAGTATTGAAAAAAGAGACAAAACAACAGAGAATTAGACCTCTCCTCTGAGTGCACATGAGTTGTTTCTGTCTGTTTTTTTTGCTCATTTAGAGTTGTTACATGGCAACAAGGATTAGATAGATTTCTGTGTCTTTGATGTTGACAGGCAACTCTAATAGCAAAGTTTGCACAAGTATGAATTTATCGTTTTCAGTTGTGGAAGTAGGGTAGACCACTTTCCCTCAAATATGATGTAATATACTTGTAGTTCATCTATTTCATATTTTGTAATGTTTGTTTCTAACATGGTATAATGCATGTATTAATTTCATATGAATTATACAGGTGCATTTAAGTGTCTTCAACATTTCAATATTCATTCTATTTCCTCACAGTCTGTCTGTCTGCCCCCCCCCCCCCCCCCCCCCACACCTTCGCCCACTCTAACAAAAGTCCATCTGAAATGTGCTGTGAAAGTTTGCCCTGTCCTTCTTGGGAGCGGAGCCATCCTCTGTCCTGTTGCGTTTTGCCAATTAAAGCGAGTTCCCACTGTTTGAGCAGCGGGCTGGCGGCTCCTGGCACCGCAGCCCCTGCCAGGCCGCACCGTGACTTCCGACCCCACACAGATGGGCCCGCCAGCAAATACTCTTGCACATGGCTGGATGCCGCCCCGGTCCGAGTGGCAGAGTGGTCACGGAGGTCGGCCTGCCGGCCACCGCGGGTCCTGGGGGTGGGCGGCGCTGACAGGGCCCAAATGCTGGGGTAGCGGGGGGTGCTTTCCGGGGAGCCCCTGGCCAGCGCCCCTCTCGCAGCAGGAAGAGCTGCTGCCTGGCCTCCTGAATATTCATGGCCGCCTGGCTATTGTGACAGGGCAGCTCTACGGAGAATGTAGGGAGAGAGAGGGAGAGGGAGGGGATGAATCAGGTGCCAATTTACTCTGAGACACTCACACTCACACGTACACAAACAAACACGTACACACACAAACACACACACTGTCATACCAAACACAAAGCAGACTGTCATACCAAACACAAAGCAGACTGTGTCTTTGAAATGAGTGTTTCTGTAATCCTTGTCCAGTTTTTATGTGATTGACCACTATTGCGTCTCAGTTAACCCTTTAGATGTACAGATTGAATGACTAAATAATGGAGAGGGTGACATTGATGAGATATTGATATGTTCTGTATGTATGTTGTGTTTTAGATATACCAGTGATCCCAGACCTTGATGAAGTACAAGAGGAAGACCTTACCATGCAAGTTGCTGCTCCTCCAAGGTACTGTAAACAACACCACCCTCCCCTTTAGTTGACTCCAGTTACTCAAACTCCTAGATTGCATCCCACCACTCTGTTTTCAGAGTTGATGACGTGTATCCATTTGGTCAGTCTTGTGAATACAGACATGGCTCCTCACCCTCACTGGCTGCATAACTGTTCATGTCTCTGAAGTGACCTAATAGGACCTGACAGCTGAGTTCAGATACCTCTGGAGGGTTACAGACCCAGCCCATCCTCAGAGCCATGTACAGTACCTGGCCTACATGTTAACATCCAGGAGAGATAAAGATAATAATACACTGGTCTTAGATGGTGTCTTGACTGTTACCTTGCCTCCTCTCATCATGGTAATGAAGGTGTCTTGGCATATTGGGCCGTTATGCAGAAATAACAGTTAAGGTGTGATTTATGCACGGCTGTTAGCGGGGCCCTTACTAGTGGGGCCCTTTGATTTACAGGGCAGTGAGAGACACGCCGACATGTGTCCACTATGTAGCGCGGCTATGACAGCGGCGGGGGTTATTAGGCTGAGACCCGCTCTCTGTACGAGATAATATCCACATTGAACTCATTGCGGGGGCAATGTAGCGTGTAATGTGCAGTAAGTAGGACTGGCATGCACTGCTAGGCCCTCGCCACTTTCAGAGCCCTCCTCTTAATTCCAACTACAGATAAGCAGCTGGGTTTCAATTTGAGGCGGTTACCACTTGGCGCCCATCTCCTGATCTCTCTGTCCTTTATGAACTCTCCGTGCCCTGTAAGCACTACCCTAAACTTCTGAGAAGCTATCTGTCTCACAGTGATACTTGCAAGTTGTACTGTACTATGATACAGTTTGTCAATTGGTCTGGTGATAGCTTACTGATGCAGGTAGTGGCTACTGTATTTGAATAGACAGCCTCTAATGAGGAAAAGCATGCCAACATTTAGTATAGCACGTCTACTATGGGATTTTTGTTTACTTCGTGTTTGTTCTTCTCCTCAGCATCCAGGTGAACCGGGTAATGACATACAGAGATCTGGACAACGACCTCATGAAGTACTCTGCCTTCCAGACCCTGGTAAGACAACTCATATGGGCCCCACACACACAGCCAGGTTTCAACTGTTAATTTATTTTTCTTTGTAATACATTACCCAGCCTGCCTTTTAAGGAGGTATCCAATATCAACCCCTCTCTCTGAGGAGTATGTCTCTGCACGCTCAGGGTGTTCTCATAAGGTCTCTGCCTCTCCCTAGGATGGGGAGATTGACTTGAAGCTCCTCACCAAGGTTTTGGCTCCAGAGCAGGAGGTGCGGGAGGTGAGTGAGTTTTTTTTGTAAATATAGCTGCTGTGTTCCCTGTGAGGGGGGTGTGCAGCTGTTTCTGAAGCACCAGGGGAGGTTGCCTTCCAGTCTCCCAGGTAATCAAGATTTATGATGTGTGCATTAACACGCTCTACTATCCTTCTCCCACCTTCCCTGCGATGTTCGCTCTGTCTTGCTCTGCTTCTCCCCCTCTTATTTTCCTCGCTTTCTTCTTTCTCCCTCTTTTTCTTCATCTGCTCTTCCCTCCCTCTTTTCCTCTCTCTCTCCCTCTATCAGGAGGACGTGGGTTGGGACTGGGATCGTCTGTTTACGGAGGTGTCCTCAGAGCTGCTGACGGAATGGGATCAAGGAGAGAAGGAGGAGCAGGTTCCGCTGCCTGTGTTATGATGACGAGCCTCCCCAGGATGGGATAGGGGGGACCAGGACTCCTCTGGGACCTGGGTGGGTGCATGTCAATGCTCTGTCCAAACATAGGGACCATCAAATATATGTAGCTTGTTGTTCATATTTCAAATTCAGTGCAAAATGTATTTATTTTTTCTAATAAATTTAAACACACCGCATTTGTAGGTGTATTTATTTTGAAATTAATGACTGTAATTTCTATAGTAGGTTGCAAATGAATGATCTTCTCTAAGACACAGAAGTTTAACGACACGTGTGCGGTATTTCACTGCAATGCTGTCTGTTTGAATCTACCAAAACTGCTAGAAGACAACTCACTTTTGTTTTAAAATGCTGAATGCCTAAATGGTCTGATACAGACCAAAATGCCCTCTCGTCTCCCGCCTGCGTTATCTACCCCCCTACAACCTCAGTCAGATACAAGTCCAAGGTTGACAATCACCTAAGCTGAAATCCACTTGATCGTGGTCAAATTAGCGTTCTTCATTAAAGCCCACAACTTTATTGTTATTGACTGTGCCATTGACTTTATCTTCCAGCTCTTCGACAAGAGCTGCCCCCTCTTCACTATTATCTCAAATGCATTGAACACACTTCCTATTGACAAATGGGGATTAGCATACATTATATAAGGAAGGAAGGAAGGAAGATAAGAAGACATCTTCCACCTTTGGAGATGGCTGGAGGTGTCCAGATGCATGCTCTCTCCAAACTTACATAACAACCATGCATCAAACCCAAACCACAGGGCCTTAGGAGAGGCTGTAATACTATATATGCCTATGGGCCTGAACATGAGTCCAATTCAACATAATACAGATTATTAGTAGCGAAGAAGCCCTCAGTGGAGTATGTCCTCTGCTCTTTACCTTTTTATATGTAAGGATGGAATCATTTATACCGAAGATCCTCTCACTGTCATAGTTTGCACACAAATGTTTAGTATGTATCAGTGTGTGTTTATGCCTTGTCTCCACTTAGATTAGTCTTTGGATCATGTGTGTGAATAAAGACGCAGGCCTCCAAAGCTACTCGGAGACTATTGGGAAAACAGGTTTAACATTTACAGACTGTGATTAGGTTTATTTCTCCCTGAAGCAGAGAGAGGTCTCGTGACAGTTGGGGATACGCCAACGGCCTGGAGGACACAATCTACGCAGCTCACAGCTCAATTATCTCCAGTCACACATAGATAACCATTCAGCCAGTCATTTCGTAGGCCTCAAATCAGTCTTCATGGGTATTACAGATGGAGGGGATGTTCAGAATTACTGTAACGAGTGGTCAGCCTTTCTCCCTCTTCCATCTCTCTCTTTCCCTCACTCTCTCTCTCTCTCTCCAGCACTTACACACACTTACAGTCTCTCCACAATTGGCTTATTTAGCCAGCCTTAATGAATTCTGCCCATATGCCCCGAGCAGCTGCCGCGTTGCCCCTTCCTCCCACCCCCGCGGAGCTGCGAAGTGCCCAGCCATGTAGAGACAACCTCTAGCTGTCTCTCTGGAGATGGCCGCGCCTGCCAGTCCTCTGCTGGCTCCGGGCCGCTGGCGTTTGAGGTGGACGGCTTACGGGCGGAGGACCCAGATTAGGGCCCAGTGATCACGGGTTGTGGCCTGTCTCAGACGATTGGCTGGAACACCAGTGGATCATAGTGGGGATTAGAGAGGGAGAGGAGACGCTGTTTGGCATGTGCCTGCATCCAGCTCCTCAAAGTGACCTCTCTCTGTCCCTCATACTCTCCTCTTTCTCGCTCACGTGCTCCCCCTCCCTCTCTTTCTCTCCATCTCTCTTCCTCTCTCTTATATCCTGATGCAGCAAGGCTTAGAATGACCTCTCGGTAGCTGGGTGCACTGAATTGAATCACGTCAAACCAACTGTAACACATACGTTATTTCTACGAAGAGAGACGGCCCTTGCTCCTAGAGCTCCTCGCAGTGTAGATGTATTTAGCTCCAGAAGAACACCGTGTCACGGAGAGGTGAGCAGAGACTTCTTTGTGTGCCTCTGATAAAACGTAGGGAGCTATTTTAGGAGGATTAGGTCTCATTTGGGTTGAGGTCATCTTTGGGAATGGGGAATGATTTTGTAGTGGGATCTTCTGACCTCATTTGTACAGGAAAAAAAATACACAGTATTTAATGTGGAATATGATATCCTTATTCAGCTGATTGGAATAAATAACTGTTCGTTTGAACTCTTTGTCAGGGTCCCATATCAAATGTAAATATACATCAGTTATGTAAAAGTTAAGTTCTCATCCGGCATTTATTTATTCTCGTGTGAATTATTACTGGTTATTTTTTATGGATGTTTTCTCATACTTGTAGTCCAACTGTAGAACCTTGAGAGTCCATTCTGAGCCAGTGGACTAGGACCAGTTCTCAGGCCGTCGAGTTTACTGGGTCCTTTATCTGAGTTTTTATTGAATCCCTGTGTAGAAATGACTTTTCATTTTGTGGCAAAGAAACAAACAGGGGAAGTAATACAATTTTAATAAAACCGGGCCAAGGCCTCCTAAAAAATGTATTTTCCTGCTCGGGGTTGATGGGCTTGTCTTAATGTATTTTGATACAGGGCGCTAATTGGAAGAAGGAATAGAGGTACTATGCTTCCAATTCCCCCTAATATGCTGTGGTGTTGACAGAAGTTTATACATCTTATCTGGTCTCAATATCTGCCTTCCATATGGCCCAAAAGCAATATGTTGATGTGTAATTAAAGTGTTAAGAAAATGGGGAGATGTGAAGATAGCCGGGGCCTTCAGCCAGGGACCGTCACACACAGAGTGACGGGTGAGGACAGACACGCCAAAGCTCACGGGATATTAAGACCTGACCTGCTCGTTCCACCAGGGGCCAGGCGCCTGGCCTGTCACAGGTCTTCAGTCAGTCACTGGCCTGATCAGGGCTTTACAAGCTGAGTCAGGTGCCATGAACCAAGCCTGGATGTCCAGCATCTCAGATGTTGGTTTGATTATTCCAGAGATGCAGTAAATACATCATCAGACCCTGAGTCTGTTCATTATTAAGCTTTGGAGGCTTCTCTATGTAGGATGAAACATTAGCAGTGTTTTAACTCTAGGGCAAATGTCCACCACACTACATACGTTCTGTTTACATGGGCAAGCTGAATTTGTATTTTATATGGTTGCAATAAATGCAAATGCAACCATATTCAAATGGTTTCAGTGCACTTTGAAAATTACTTGAAAAAGGAGAGCTGTTTAGCCCCTGTATTAATTTGCCACAAAGACTGGATGATATTTCAAGTTTGAAAGAGAAATCCCTGTCATAGACAGAGGCAGGCAGATCAATATCATTCTTTGATCAAAAGGGGATTTGCGTTTGAAAGTAATAGATTAAACAGATGTTTTATTTTCCATGAGATATGCTACACCTTTATCCTGTGGAGCCACAGGGGCCTGTGGGGGAGGGGCTCTGCTGACCACATTAGAGACAAAGGCTTTATATTTAAGAGTCCAAAGTTGTGTGAGTTGGTGTTTTCAGTTTCGACAGTGCTTTTTTTTCCCCCCTCTTTTGTTAATATTCTATCGCTCTTGGTCCTTTTTTGTTTACCCCAGGTGGGCTTGGACATGAAATGACTGGGACGGTGGCAGCTTGGAATGCCCCTGGGCATTTTACAGGTGTCATGTTGTCAAGGGCTTGGGAGTCGGGAGGGGGAATGAGAGGGGCGGGTGGCGTTTTATGGGAGTTTTTTTCAAGTACAAACCAAACGAGAAAAAAGCCGCTGTTCTTTTTGTAGCGCAGTGATTGGCTGAATTAATGATGCTCATTTCCTCATTCTCCTACAATTTTGGGGAATTGGTTTGGGTTGGAGGGGAGGTGTGAACATGAATTACAGTCAGGGTCCACATTTGCCATGGATTTTATTATTTCCTCTCTTCTCCTCTCAGTCCAGGACATGAGGCCCTTCATTTTTCACATGAGTGGTTTTCTTATCATTGTGGGCCCTCTCTACTGGCCTACGAGTGACTTAAAGGCAATAAAACACAAAACATTCTGTAAAACACGGGCGACACTCTCATTGTGGAGGCCCCGCAATGCCTCTCTGGGAAATTATGATAATAACTCAGTGGCGGTCAGAGAGGCTGGGGGACCGGGGGGGGGGGGGGGGGGGGGGGGGGGCAGGGGACAGCGTTCACTGAGGCCTTGTAGACAGGGACAGGTCAAGGTGGGGGGCTCAGCCGCGTGGTGCAGCGGCACCCCCATGTAAACCCTCTCCATCACCGAGAACACTGGCTGCAGCAGTGTGTGACCTGCAGCAGAACCTGTTTGTCTTGTAGCTGCTGGCGATAAAGAAGGAGCTGATGGAAGGGAGAGTGGTAGTGTGGGCTGGGCCCCATGGTGGTGGCGAGGTCAGAAGGAGAGCTTATCATCACCAGCAGTGGAAAACACTTGAGTAAACAGGCAGACAGTTTGCCCTCAAAGGGGCAAAAACATCTACTTTGGTTATTGTACTTTGATCTTGGTACTTCATATTATTTGCCATACCTCATGCTTCATGTGTTATATCCAATTCAGTCCACAGCCAGAGTCAGTCAGTCATCTGTCAGTAACCTCTCATCTTTCATCGTCGGGGCGGACTGGCCATCTGACATATCTGGCAAATGCCAGAAGGGGTGGTCCATTTTTTGCCAAGTGAACCTGTTTAACTTTTTTTGGGGGGGGGCGAAAGTGATAATGATAAAATTATTTTTTGGCAAAAACATTTGACCGTTGTGGGGGCCTCGGGGAAGAAATTTGCCAGGATGTTAGAAATGCCAGAGCCGATTTCTGGTCCCAGTTCGCCCCCGTTCATCGTGTTAGTGAATGATAAAGCCTGGTTTGTCAGAATATCTGGATCTAAAGAGATGTGAAATGTACTGTAGTGGACATGTCTTTGGTTAGTGAGGGGGAGGATGTGGTCCTGTTACCTCAGCACAGACGGTGTCTAAGTGAGGAGGAGCGAGGGCAGGAAGAGAGTGCAGAGTGTGGGCTCCACCACTGAGGTGCTGACAGGGGGGAGAGAGAGGGGCTGAGATCACACCTGCTGCAGCCCAGCATCTCCCCAGCAGGGCTCCACTGGAGGCCCAGGCTTCTTCTGGCATCTGTGACGGAGGTTAGTTAGGCCAGTCCTAGCCCAAATCTCCTTGTCTTCCTGTGGAAGAGAGGAGAGAGAGGAGAGCAGGAGGCTCCATCTGCTGAGCGCCTGTGGTGGTCACAGCGGCCCGTCGGTGGGCGGGGGGCACCAGGCCTCAGTGGTTCTGCCGTGGGAGTCTCACAGTGGCAGACCCCCCACGCTGCACCCCACACCACGCCAGCTGGCCAGGACGTTTCCTTTTACCTTTTATACAGAGACTAATGACCACCACACACAAATACACAGCCTCAGTCCACACACACTACTAGGTAAAGTGTGAGAGAGAGGGAGAGTTAAGGGGAAATTAGTTGGTTCAGAGTTAAGGGAGACACACATGCCAAAGGGTCAAGTGGTTAAAGTAAAGACTATGATGAGGACTGTGTTCTGCTGTGCGATATGGACACAGTAGAGAGCATGAGGCTTGTGACAGTAAAGGCCGCTCACACAATCATGATGTTAAGGTATGCGAGGGACATCTGAAGATGCACAGCCCCCCAGCTACACCCTGTTGGGGACTACTGTACTGTCTGTCTCTGAGCAGGTACGTACAATCCAGAGGTTACTTCACAAACCCCTCTGAGAGCCCACTAAGCATGCTGAAATCCTCCGTACTGGCAGAAGCCATTTGAGCCCAATAGCCAGGCTCAGAATCACAGTAGGAGACCGCTGACCACTCTGTAAAATGGGGTTCTGAGTCCACTACATCAGAATCCGACGGTTCCCTCTAAATCTGTCACTTCATAGGCCTCCTGCCTGCTCCTCAAGCCCTTGGAGCTCAACCCAGTACACCCCACAGAGCCTGTGAAGCTCAGCGACGTACAGAACACAACTATCTATGAACATAGCACATGATCACTGTGTGGAAACACTGAAAACCTTATTTGAATCCTTGGCACAGGAGGTATTTTTACTATGACGAAGCTACTTCATCTCAGTCCACTTCATTAATTAGGCTGTTATACCCTTGTGCTGAGATCTGGGGCTAACATACTGTATATAAATGTCTGCTGGGAGTCTCTGGAATGTTATATGAATGGACAGTGTCAAGGGGCCACACCCCCTCCCAACCAACCTGTCTCCTTGTTCCTGAACATTAACATGTATCTTATTTGTTCAATTACAGATACTGGACGAAAGCAGTGTCTTTGAGTTTGGTGTCTCCACATTCAATGACAATATCAAGGAAACTTTGTCCTCTTTGATCCCATCCGTCCCCTTCATTCTATATCTCGATGTCTATGCCAGCCGCCAGTGCTGTCTTTCTACCAAGCTTACATTTCTCACGATCTTCTCTTTCGATCAAATTACAAATATTTTTAGCATCCAGCACTAGATAATTTCATTTGCCTTACTATCTCATTTGATGTCTACCCCCTAACGTCCGCAGCAACACATGCATTTATATATATATATATATATATATATATATATATATATATATATATATATATATATATATATATATATATATATATATATATAGAAAAGCAGGAAAGGCGTAATGTGACATTGAGTGTTATTCCCTTGTCCCATGCAAAAAGAGCTAACAGGTCATGCAGAGCCACTGGCAGCCCAGCCCCCGCTGGTCCACTGGAGTGACTTAGCTTCATCTACAAACTCGCAATAAATATCTGGCCGTCATTTATTTTAATTCACTCCTTTCTTGCTCAGACGGAATGGATTCTTAACCTTGTAGGACAAGGACACCCGCATGCTGGCTGCCTTGCCTTCGCTGCTAAATGATTATTTATTCTTCTGGGGGAATAAAAAAGGATTCCAGCAGAGTAGCTCAAACTGTCAGCTCCAATGAAAAGCTTGCTTGAAAACGTTCACTGTACCCCTGGACAAGGTAAAGAGGGGGGGGGGGGGGGCAGTGAAAGACATAGTGGGAGAGGTGGGGGAATGAGAGAGAGAACGAGCGAGAGAGAGAGAGAGAGAAGCCCCCAGAGTGATTTATTTGCCAAATCAGGACACAATGAGTCGATTATGAGTCCTCTAATAAGAGAGAGTGTTTGGGGACCCACTAATTGGGCATGATTGAGTTGCAGTCTGGGAGCCAGGCGAAAAGGGAACCTGGTCGGCGGCTGTCATGCAATCATCAGCTAATCAGAGCTTTGAAATTAAAACTGTGTGTTTGGGGTAGAGGAGGGGATAATGGCAGGGTGAAGCAGTAGTTGTGGGTCTGACTGAGTGTTCAAGTGTGTGTGTGTGTGTGTGTGTGTGTGTGTGTGTGTGTGTGTGTGTGTGTGTGTGTCAGAGGAGGCTGGTGGGAGGAGCTATAGGAGGACGGGTTCATTGTAATGGCTGGATGGAATAAATTGAGTTAAATGTGTGGTTTCCATATGTTTGATACCATTCCATTGATTCCATTCTAGCCTTTACAATGAGCCTGTCCTCCTGTAGCTCTTCCCACCAGCCTCCTCTGGTGTGTGTGTGTTTTATTGTTTGTTTGTACATGTGCGTCCGTACATCTGCGTGTGTGTATGTGTCAGTATCCTCTTTCCTGTGCATCTTGGGTGTGTGTTTGCGGTGGGTGGGGGAGATAGCGTGTAACCAGGGAGAAGAGACAGGCTCTGTGGTGTGGCCTCTTCGCTCTGGCTGGGGTCTGTGCTGCTCCTGATGGGGAGGGTAAAGGACCTATCAGGTAATTAGGCTATAGGACCATTATGGCCACTGCCCTCCCTGGAACGTGTATATAGTATATCTGTGTTTATGTTGTTGTCCTCTTTTCTAGTCTAACATGATTTTTATTTAAATATATAGAATATATAAATGTTTTGGAATAAAATTAACTGTAAATACAAGTATACCTGATATTAAACCTCTCATTGCTGACAATAGGCTTATACCTCATCTTATCTTTTACATTATATACCTCCATGTTTGTGGGACAGGTAATAGTAATATGTCAGTATATAAGCCCCATCAAATAATGTTTTACTCTTTTGGACAGGCAGAAATGTATGTTGTTGTCATATCATTGTTACAAACAACAATGAGATTTATAGTGAAAATCATACTGGGTATATAGGCTCGATTTATGTTTTTTTCTTACTGAATGCTTTCAAAGCTGCTGTGTATGGAAATATATTAATGTGTGCAATTATGTTTGAATAAAATAATGTGCAATTTTCTGTATTTTTTTTTAAGGTATTTTTGAATCGTCTTGTATTTGTATTGATCAGCAGGGGGCAGTGTTTATCTGCAATTCCGAGAGGGTTGGAAGACGCTCCAGTGTGGTTCACTTCATATAACGCAGTGGCATGTCAAAATCCGTAGCCTATTTGTGGCTTCAGTTTAATCGTTTTGTTGTAACAGTATATTGGGTTTTGACGTAAATTGGCTGATTAGGATTTAATACATTCTGATCACATAATTACAGGTTAGATTGGGGTTTTCTTTGTTAAATGACAGGTAAATCCTGCAACTTTATTTCAAAATTGCAGCAGTCTCAATAAGCCTAACATTGCTCTTATGTTTCATTCATATTTAAATGATTAGGCCCTACTGTAATAGTCATATTATTGTAATTGTATAATTTGCATGGCCAAATGTATTCAAAAATAATGGCGAAACAGCATACATTTACTTACGTTCGGTAGCCTTTATTCAAAATGTAATATTTTGTCCGATTTTCACAGCTGGCCTAAATACAATTAGGTATATTATTTCAACAAATGGAACAATTGTGACCGTTTAGGCTCTACTTTTTTTGACAGTGTTTCATTTGAACGCAAGAAAGTCCATACATTGATATTTCCTATATACAGCGCGCGCTGTTTCGTAGTGACAGCCAGGTAAAACTGATGCGTTATGTTAGAAAAACGTTTGCAAACTACAGGCCCATCAAGACTGAGGAACTTTTTTTAGAATGACTGTTTTATTTTCACCAAAACAACAATGTTATTCTTAGAATGACAGAAGTTTGAACAAATATATATATGAAAACTTTATATAAAAATACAGTCATAGGCCTATGGGCTAAACAAATCAAATGCCTAGGCCAAACAAATCAAATCTATGTCTATATTTTTTCTTTTTTATTTCATTCAAAACAGTGTTCTATTTCAGACGCTAAAATGAAGCACGGTGTCGAGCCCGTGCTTGTTGATGTGTTGCGCGGTCATTTGATTACTTTGGCATGCCTTCACATCACAGTGCCTCTACTGTAGACTAGATCTAATTAATTTAATCCATTGAATGAAAAATATTCCATAAATACCGACAACAATTCTCACACCTTTTCTGATCAAGGAAGAAGATTATTGGAGTTTAAGGTAGGCCTAGATATAAAAACAAAAACAACATTTTTATAATTGTAGAGGGCAATATTTTGCTCTGACAGAACTGAGGTGTGTGTGTGGGAAATGACAGTGACAAAATATTTGAGATGACTATCCTTTGAAAAAACATTTTCAACATGTTTTATTTAATTTGGTGTAGGCCTAGATTTGGAGAAGACAAAACATACATTTCTAACTGTTCAAACAGGTGCAGATACAGTCCAAAATGAAGGTTGCCTACAGCAGGGTTTCCCAAACTCCCCTTTGATTATTTGAATCAGCTATGTAGTGCTACTGCAAAAACCAAAATGTGCACCAAGGGAGGACCCCAGGACTGGAAACCCTGGTCTGTTGGACACCTGGTGAGAATCTTTCATTCAGATTGTTTGAGTGTGAAATCAGTATGTTGAATGTCTTTATTTGTTCAGTGTTTATCCATCTGTTGGATTACTTCCAGACACTGCTATATCTCTCACGCCGGCCCTACTGACCAAGAAACGGCCATACTGTGTGCTCCAATCCTCTCAGTGCCTTGTCTAATTGTAAATGCGCCTTACATCTTAAGAGTACCTCACTATAACATTTTGAAGTGGGTTTAGGCATAAATAGGATTAATTCCCAAACAATGTCCTTTGCTCTTCCTCCCATAATTTCATTTGCAGGGTCCACAGGATGAATAGCCAAGCAGGCAGTGATGTGGAACCTGGAGGACGGGCCATACCAGGCGGCCCTGCGCCACAGCACCGCAGCCTTCAGGTTATGTTACATTGATAATGTCACAGCTTCAGGAGCGCCACCGCCCACAGTACAGGACAAAGCTCGGAATCCAATTATCCTCCCTATAATTTGTGGGAATTTTACGCTTCCCTTTTTTATGCTCTGTCTGGCTCCAACATTCCTCTGTACCTGTGCAAGCTACAAGGCAGGTTGGAGGGACTATTTTTCTAGCAGAGATTTTGTAGTACAGGAGCAGTGTCCATAGAACTCCAAAATGTGTGAATTGAGATTGGGAAACTGGATTGTTTCAGCTGCCATCAATTATTCCATGACTATTATATTGTATTGTGATGTAGACTACATCATTCCAGATTAAAGAAAGTCTAGATTTTCATTATCCTACCAACATCGTATTACTTATTTTGGCTGATTGGGAAAGACCAAGAAAGGTCATTTTTGTGTTAAATCTTTACATGGTGGCATAGGCACACGATGTCAACTGTCTATGTTTTCAATACATTTTCATGGAATCAGTGGGTAAACTACATTATGCTGGATGTCCTGTCTGCCTCAAAGACACTGCCATGCAAAACACACTTAGAGAAGAGTGAAGTACACACTAGCTAATGGATTACCAAACCTAAACCAGAGTTTTACCAGCACTCAGGTTTGGCGTGAAGTCAGGCAGGTCTTTTTGACGTATGTACGGGCGCAGGCCACCCACCTGCCCAGCCCCCGACTGGGTTTGATTTAATTAAAAGGAAGAGGGTGCATCAATTTCAGCAGCGTCGCGGGGAGATGACAGTACACAAATTGAAAGTAAGCAGATCGGCAGGGCCGGGAGGGGGCCAGTTCATTAACATGGAACACAATTCTGTGTGCAATGTAACAAGATTAGAAACATTATTATCATTCCACCCCCAGACATAAAGTCCCTGTCACAGCCTGAGAGAGAAGAGAGGGGGGATCCCATGTAGCCACTCAGCTTGTGACAACACTGAGATGGTGTGGAATAAACGCATAGGATTTGACGTGAATACAAGTATTCTGATATGTTTTTGAATAGGATATGGGGGAAATCTACAGAAGAGCTTTTTCATGCTATTTGAATGGAGCATATTCAAAGAGACAGTTGGATGTGTGACAGTGTCTAGATCAAGCGTCTCAGTTGGAGAGAGATATAGAGAGAAAGTGAGCATGATTTCCTGTCAAAAGCATTAATTCCCTGTCATCCGGATCTGGATTCAGGGATTGATGTAATGTATGATGGAACTAGCTGGTGTGTGTGTGTGTGTGTGTGTGTGTGTGTGTGTGTGTGTGTGTGTGTGCGTGCGTGTGTGTGCGCGTGTGTGTGCGCGTGCGTAGCCTGTGTGTGATTATCAGGACAGGTCTGTTTACCCACAGCGTCCTATCATAGCATGGTCAATAGCTGTGCTGCCAGTGATGCTAGGCCAGGATTAGGTCCTCAGCCCTGTGACTGCCATGATTACATCGCTTCACACACTTTTACTCACGACAGCCGCAACTGATGTACTTATCACTTCCAGACACTCTGACATACCCCTCCGCTGCTGCTCCTGCTGCTTATCACACGGAGGGATTAGATTTGTTTGAGTGAAGATCTTCCTATACTGGTCTGAAGGAACATGTACTGTAACAGTCCAGAAACGAGTTTCAGTTTTACCGAAAAACATATCCCTTTAGTGAACTGAATGTCGTTTTTAGCTTTATGTAGAATCTCTGATGCTGTGTATCCATCCCTTCTATTGACTCTTCAGATTAGATCAGGGGTTATATGCTAGTGTTCCCTTTCAGGAAATCCAGAGGAGGAATGTGAATGTGTTTAGTCCAAGAGGAGGTCTGTTAATGAACAGTAAAGACAGATGAGTCTCTCTGATGCCAAGCAGGTCGCATGAATTGGATTAGTGTGACCTGAGATTGGGATGGATAGCTGTCTATGTGCCAAGTGGTCATTAGCTTGGCAGCACCACCACATGCTAATAATCCTGTACTCAAAACTGGTTCCCCTCAATACAAATCCTAGCATTGGACCTCCAAAGGAAAGAGAGCAGCTAATCAGGAAGAATAGTTTAGATGTCTGCATTTCATTTAGAGTGGAGCATGGACACAGGGATATTATTATTATTATTTTACCTTTATTTAACTGGGCAAGTCAGTTAAGAACAAATTCTTATTTACAATGACGGCCTAGGAACAGTGGGTTAAATGCCTTGTTCAGGGGCAGAACGACAGATTTTTACCTTGTCAGCTCAGGGATTCGATCTTGCAACCTTTCAGTTACTAGTCCAATGCTCTAACCACTAGGCTACCTGCCACCCCTTTGGATTTTAAAGTGGGCATGTCATGGTGTCTGTGTTCTAAGATGATTACCTTATACTAAACATAAAAAAGGCAAATCATATCAGCATCTGGTGAATACGATTTATCAACGGCTGTCAAAGCATACTTTATGAATGAAAACCTTGTTGAGTTTCTCTCCAGAACGCTCCAGGGGTTCAGCATGCTGCTGCTGTGGATTTAACAGGCTAATGTCATGTTCTCCAGTGGGGCTGTGGTAGGCACCAGTACAGGAGGAAGTGGTCTCTGCCTCACCCCATTCTCCAAATGGGCACCAGTATGAATCAGTCCCTGCCTGGATGTTGTTATCAATCACGCTGGGTCCCAGGGGGGGCTGGTGAGGGGAGGGGAGCCTCCCTGATCCTGGTCCATATAAAAGGCTGTGATGTATTAGAGCAGATGAGCATCGGACTGTTCTGGCACATGACTGACAGCTCATTTGACAGCCCCGGGAAAGTGTGCAGTGGAACTTTCAATCTCATTTAATATTGGGTAAGAATGGAATTGTGGTGGTGGGGAGATTTAAAAAAATATATTGTTTCACCCCCTTTAAGTCAATGCGAGGCTCATGGGGTGACTATGTGGTGAACCCCTGGTCCAGAAAAGCTACAAGCCAACAAGACTCTGAGCTAACTCTCAATCAGGAACCAACTGATCCCTGGCCTGAGTCCCTCAGGTAAGAATCACCCTCCTCAGGTTTAGTTAGTCAAGTTACAGCAGAAAAACAACAGAGTCCACAAAGCCAGGAAAGAAAACAAAAACATGCATAAATCAAGTGGCGCGTGGTCAGACTGGTGCTTTCCAAACAGGTCATCTCTGTCATTCAATCGCTCCACGGCGAGGTCATGAAATAGGATAGCCACAAAAACAGCTACAGAGCTCTGAGAGAGAGAGAGCTCTGAGAGAGAGAGAGAGAGCTCTGAGAGAGAGAGAGAGAGAGAGAGAGAGAGAGACCAGCTACCACTGAAGTCCCTTTCTATCTGAGAGGCCTATTCCTTTCTGATGTATCTGTGTTTTTACATGACTTATTTCACAGTCATTTAAGGTCAGCGAAGTCGTATAACATCTCTTAATTACATGGGAAATGTTGAATTATTTCAGTAGAAAAACTCAGGGGTCTCAAATGTCCCAATGTGCCTCTCCAATGATCAATCATAGTGGGGCAATTAGCCATTTTACAGCTATTAAAAAGACATGCAGCTCTTTTCATTATGTCCAATCTATTTTTATATCACCATTGTTCATTATTACATTTCTCTTTATTTCAACCTTTGACAGTTATTTGAAACTTTGTGCGAGTGCTTTGAGGTTTGGAACGTAACAGCCAAAGCCAGCGTTCCCTGTCCACCATATACAGTACCCCACCTCCTCTCCACCCTTCCTCCAAAAGCCCATGTTCTAAATGAGGTCACCAGCAGCGCCTCAGGAGTAGAGTGTCAGCTGCTGTTTTTCCATTGCTGCTGGATGGGACAGGTCGCACCACACCACAGCAACAGCAGCTCTGGTTCCTGAACCAGTGTCTACCTCTCTGACAGGCCTGAACTGACGCCACACCAGCCCTGTCACTCCCCAACCAGGCCGAGCAGTGACCACAGACAGAAAGAAACCTATCCCACAGACGCAAGAAAATGTATCTGGCCCATATCAGCTGGCCTAGCTGTCCCTATAGTCCTGTTTATACCTGGTTCTCACATGCAGCCTTTGTCCTAATCTTGTCCACATTGTGATTGTGCTCACCTTTTTAGACAAGTGTGAACGATTAAAAGATGAAATGTGCTCTGATTGTGAAACAGATAAGATCAGGTCAAGATCAGGACAACATCAGGACAAAGGATTCATGTTAACGGCAGGTATAAACAGGGCTTCTGTCACATCTCCCCTGTTTGTCTCCTACTCCCCACATCTCCTCTCATCTCTCCTCCTGTCTCTAGTCTGACTTTGATGGCATCCATATTTTCCTGTTAATGTGCTGGAAGCTGCGTGAATGTCCGTATCATCTAAGTGATCATTAAAATGTATTGCAAGCTGACTTCATCCAGGTTGCTAGGTTGTGCTGGCGTAAGTCATAATCATGTGGTGACAGTGTAAGAGAGAGTGGCTGCATTGGCCAATCATCCAGGCCAGTTAAATTATATAATTAGCCCAGTAAGAGGTGAACGCTCCAGATTGCATAAATTATTAAATGTTTGGATGAACCTGAGCTCCATTTCCCTAACTATCTTTCTTTCTTTCTCACTCTCTCTCTCTCTCTCGCGCTATTAGCCCATTAGCAGTTATGTAATACTGTATACTGACGTGGCAGTGGACAGGGAAAGTGGTTAAATTAAGCCAGACCAGTGGTCGTCTTATAGCAGCTCCTGGCTGTCTGTCACAGAAGGACAGAGGAAGACTGAAGAGACTGAGAGCATGCAACTATGGGAATTTACAGTAATGTGAGCTTAGCTATTTCTGTAAAGTTTAAACCAAAGATGACTGGCATGCCCTTGGTATAGAGCTGAGACACTGCACTTTTGTATTGATGACACCCTTCCATCCAGTAGAAGTTATTTCATTTTTTACACTAGTCTATAATTGCACTACAGCATTGTAAGACAACAAAGTGAGTCAAACGATATACAGTAACACGTCAAATCGCTCAATTTGTCCCTGGTTAAGCTGTAATGGAGGGGTCGGAGTGGGGCTGACAGCCTGCCTGCCGCTGTGCTGCTCTGCACCAGGCCCCCCAGCCCCCTGTGACACTCACATGTGTGTGTGCACGCCGCCAGATAGGGTCTCGCAGAGCGTGACTGTGTGTTATTCACACTGACGAGTTCCGCTGTTCACTGTCACCTCTCATTGTGAGAGGAAATAAGCCAGTGGAGGAGAGCCGTGGCCAGGGGAAGGTGGAGGAGAGGAGAGCCTACGGAGGGGGCCCAGGGGAGGGGAGGGTGGAGGAGAGCCTACGGAGGGGGCCCAGGGGAGGGGAGGGTGGAGGAAAGCCTACAGAGGGGGCCCAGGGGAGGGGAGAGTGGAGGAGAGCCTACGGAGGGGGCCAGGGCAGGGGAGGGTGGAGGAGAGCCTACGGAGGGGGTCAGGGCAGGGGAGGGTGGAGGAGAGCCTACAGAGGGGGCCAGGGCAGGGGAGGGTGGAGGAGAGCCTACGGAGGGGGCCAGGGCAGGGGAGGGTGGAGGAGAGCCTACGGAGGGGGCCAGGGCAGGGGAGGGTGGAGGAGAGGAGAGCCTTCAGAGGGGGGCAAGGGAGGGTGGAGGAGAGCTTACGGAGGGGACCAGGGGAGGCTAGGGTGGAGAGCCTACGAAGGGGGCCAGGGGAGGGGAGGGTGGAGGAGAGCCTACGGAGGGGCCAGGGGCTGGGGAAGGTGAAGGAGAGAAGGGCCTACAGACAGGGCCAGGGACAGGGGAGGGTAGAGGAGAGGAGAGCCTACGGGGGGAGCCAGGGACAGGGGAGGGTAGAGGAGAGGAGAGCCTACGGGGGGAGCCAGGGGCAGGGGAGGGTAGAGGAGAGGAGAGCCTACGGGGGGAGCCAGGGGCAGGGGAGGGTAGAGGAGAGGAGAGCCTACGGGGGGAGCCAGGGGCAGGGGAGGGTAGAGGAGAGGAGAGCCTACGGGGGGAGCCAGGGGCAGGGGAGGGTGGAGGAGAGCCTGTGGAGGGGGCCAGGGTAGGGTGGAAGAGAGGAGAGCCTACGGAGGGTGGAGGAGAGGGGAGCCTGTGGGAGGAGCACCCTCAGGTCCAGGGCCCAAAGATCAGTTACCCTCCCAGGGAGAAAAGGGCTCCCAGCTGTAAGCAGTTGAATGGTTGTTTCATTCAGATATTCAGTGAGCAGTGCTGTGCTGCTCAATTCATTCTGGATGAGCACCAGAGTTTGTTAGCACATTCTTCCAGACAGCGGAGGGCCCCCAGCTGTGTTCAGGGAGGCGGTGTTATGGTGTTTGATTTGTTGTGAAGACTCAAACAACAGGACACAGCAGACTCCAGGTTGACCCAGCAGGCCTGCGGAGAGTGACACTTCCTCTCAGTGTCTGGTCCTGCAGCGCGCCGTGCCAGCAGAGCCCCAGTGCTGTGCCGCCACTCCGTTTATCATCACCACAACCACCCACTGTGGGCGGCCAGTGGGACGAGACTCAGACGCCTCTCTCTCTATCTCTCACCCCTTCTTCTCCTCTTCTCCTCCCCTCCCTATGGTCCCTCTCCAGAGAGACTGAAAAAGCCTGATTCTCTGTCTGATTGTTTTGTTACAGTGTGCAGGCAAATAGACTGTGGCTTCTTCCAGAAGAAAATGCTGGATCTCATCTGATCTTATGGCCCTAAAGAGTGGCCTGGCCTGAAAGGTAGTGATTGGAAAATTACAGGGCTTCTCCTCAAGCATTGTCACAAGTCAGACTCTTGTCTGCTCAAGTGAACGAACATCAGCTGAATGGTCGCAATTCATTCAATTTCGATCTTTGTCGCCATCCATCTGGCAATTCTAGGACGCTTAGTGTATGTCTGTAAACTCTGTAGGAGAATGTTACGAAACATCAGGGCAAGTCTGAAGGTTTCAGCACCTCTGTAAGTGAACAGCTAATTTTATAGGGAACACATGTCAATCTGTAATACTGTGCCAACATTCACACAAGATTCAAAATGTGTGTGGCAAACTTTACATAACGTGATTGTGTTAAACTACCGTAATGTGGTTGTCAAACAGAGTAGTTTGAGATGGCAGTCTTACAAACTTCTGATGTCTGTGGGTAGAATTACCTTTTGTATTGCCAGTGTGACGATGATAATAGTTACCCTCCCCACCCCCTCCACTGAAGTGGCGTAGTTTAAATGATTCAAATTGGGAAGGAGTAAAACAAGGGCCTTTTCAGAACAGACTCTCTATCAGGTTTGAAGTCAATTACAGCTTGTGTGTGTGTGTGTGTGTGTGTGTGTGTGTGTGTGTGTGTGTGTGTGTGTGTGTGTGTGTGTGTTTGTTTAAACTGGAGTTACCACAGCCATCATCATGCCTGTGATCAGAACTGATCAGAATAGTGGTGTGATCAAAAGAGCCCAGCCCCCCACCAACACCCCCTCTCTCTTTCCAACTATTTACACCCAACTATCTCCTTTATCCTCCCAACCCCGTTCTATTGTTTTTTCTTTGTCCCCCCCTCTCTCTTTCATCCCGCTACGCCTCTCTCCTCCTCACCCCCTCCCTCTCTCCCTTTCTCTTCCACCCCTCTGCCTTGGCCCTCTGCCTGCTCTTCCGTTCACCCCCATGTTCGCAAATCACTTCTTCCTGTGTCAGCAGGTAAATTGTTTTGTCCTCCCATTCCCTGCTTTCATTACCTTGTGTAAATTAAGCGATATGTCGTCCACTGGTGCGCGCCAGAGCACCCACCGTGGCAACGCCAAAATCATGAGATTTGGCATAATAAATGAAGACAAACTGGCAGTAGCACTGCTCCTTCTCCAGGCGGGCTCGCCTTCATTATTCGCTTAACTTGCCGTAGAAAATGACTTAACCCTGACCTTTGTATTACGTCCCATATTCACTCCAGATAAAAGCCTTTTTACAGCGAACAACAATTTATATTCCAGCAAAGAGGCTGCTTTTCTCTGTCAGTTTTCCAATCTCAGCTCCTGAACACACATCATTTAACTTGTCTTGCCTTCCTGTATTTGTCCATCAGTCCTTCTTTTTTACATAAAATCTGGCAGCATTATTCTGTGATTTGATGGCACCCACTCATTTTTTCCCCTTGGAATGTTTGATTGGAAGAAATATAGCCGGCTGGGGCTATCTCCTCTCTTCTGTGGAATCATGCGCTTGATGAAATAGTGTTCCCCCAGCAAGAATAATAAAAACAGACTTGTGCATTACGGGAGGCTCTCAATCTGCCAGCTCGGCTGGAGCAGAGCGAAAAAACCTCCCCCTGCCTCCTGACAGATTTCTATAGTTATCCCACCAGATAAATGGAAGCGGGTGACCAGGCTGGGGAAGGCCATAATGGAGCCAGGCATGGGGTGCAGAGCTGAGTTGGCCAACATGACTGCCTGCTGTGAATACTCACAGGTCAACCAGGGGCTGCTAATGGAGAAATTAGTTATTTTACCCCCAGCCCTTCCATTACCAATTCACTCTTTGGAGACATGTAAGGGCCACACATAATATATAGAGAACCCATTGCTTTTCAGTGAAGAATGTCACAAGGTGTATTGATTTTTGAATAAATGGACTTGAACTTTGTGTATTTCTATTTATTATGTCATTTCTATTGGAGGATGGCAACAAAGAGTACACATTGACTCACTCCAGCTACTCTGAAGATAGAGGGGAGCTTTTCCATCAAGTGCTCATGTCATTGTTGTATCTGTGGAGAAGCCCTACTCATCCCCTGGTCTGCCTGAAGAATCAGTCATGTTCATCAGCCTCTCTCTGGCAGACTGTTGTTGTTTGTACTGACACAAGACTGAGATATCAAAATGGGAGATAAGGGATCAAATGACTGCGGTGAACCCTGGCCCGCCCCTCTGCCAAATTGACATGTCAACCCTGCCTTCATTGGGACAAGCTGACATCACTAACTGTAGGAAACAACACAACTGGAACAATGTGCTACAATAAGGTCTCCAGGTACAGAGACACAACAAACACACTCACCACTGTTTCATTTCCTTGACAACAAAAACAATGCTCCTGAGGTCTGTGTTGTTAATAATGTGGCCATCTGGGGCCAGAAAACCAGAATCCTTTGAATCCTAATGAGAGATATGTATTGGCTTTTGTCATGTTGTTTATGTTGGTGTTTCTTGTCTTACAGTGGTTGTTGTAGCTAGCAGTGACTTGATCAACAATAACGGTCAACAATGTTTCCTTTATTTTGAAGGAATGGGAAACATCAGGATGTATTTCTTTGATGAAAATGGTTCTGACCTTGTCAATGAAATCAGGAACCTTCAAGCCCTGAATGTGACCAAAACAAACAGTGATATGATTGTGGGAAACATTGGTATCAAGGGCCCCATTTTATATCAAATCAGTGAGTTGTGTTGAACGGCCACAGGATGCTCCAATACCAAGCTGCTTTCAGTCTGACTAGTGCAGAGAAAATAATGAAAAAATGTAGCATGCAACTCATTTGTTACTGTGTAAAAGTTTCACAAGGTCGTTTTGAGAGCCATGTTAACCCAACACCTGAATACAGATTTGTTTCCTTGTTCTACAAGTCACGGAGCCCCAGGTCCTTAAGCGATCATTATTACCATACAAATAGACAGATCTATTTAACAACCCTCTTTTTATCACATAACACTTATTCTTTAGTGTTGCTCCTTGAAAGGCATTGAAATGAGGCTCCCCTTTTTGCAGCGGAGCGTCTATGGGTTGATAAAGGCTCAGAGCAATAGACGAAGCAAGGCTGACATCTTCTTAAGAGATGATAGGGAAGCCAAATCAAATAGGATGGAGCAGTCACTCTTTTCACAGATAGGTAGCTCATTTCTGCTGGCTGGGAGTTTGCTTCCCTAGTGACGCTCTGCCTGGGAAAGATAGCTCACTCGGACTCCATTCATTATTTCATTCCCTGTCCCTCTTTTTACAATTCAAGCTATTTCTTTTTGGCTTTAATGAGTTATGTATTTTTCCATTTTTGATGAGGATCTTGGAATTTAGATTTTTTTTGGGGGGGGGGGACAAAATTCTTAATCACATTCCTTTTTCATTTATGTGAAAGAGGCAAAAATCAATTATTTTTATTAGACAAAGCAGAATGCAAATGAATGGAATGGGTTGCATTAAGAAACAAAGGATCCGGAGAGGCCCTGATAAGTGTTATTCTTGCCCCCTGAGGTAAAGCGTGTGGCTTGGGTTATTAAACACTTTGCAAACATTTTCCCTCTCATCCAGGCAGCAAAATAAGTATTATAGCACCACCAAACGATGGTCAAAAAAGTAATGGTAATCGTTTCAGCTATACTGTTTATAAATCATTTTCAAAGGGATTTGTCAAGAATGTGTGGGATATGATAGCAAGTGCTTTTCGAGAAGCGCCAAGCCGGACATCCTGGGGAGTTGTGCATGCCGGATGCAACAGCAAGTGCTACAGCATAAGGATGCCTAGGCCGTGCTAGAATAACTGTCTGAAGATGGCCTTTTTTACAATCTCCATCGGTCATCACAGTCATATTTAACATGTGATGCAAGTTTCTTGCATGTCTGTTCAGGCTCTTGTTGGCCTGACATTCAAAGACCCATATGCCCTTTCCTGTGGAGGGGAGAGTCTCCTCTGTGGCAGAGTTGCCCCAAGTTTTCTTACAGACTATTTACTTCTCAACTTAATCAAGCATGCACAACTCTGCAGGATTTCCGGCTTGGCGCTTCTTGAAAAGCACTTTGCTATCATATCCCACACATTCTTGACAAATCCCTTTGAAAATTATCTAGAAAAATGTACTTCTCTTGCAGAAGGCTCATTGAAAAGAAGAATTACATGACAGATAAAAAAAATAAAAAATATCACCAGTGAAAGGCTAGACAATGTACGTTGAGAAATTGGGAAGATGGGAGAAACAATGAATATTAAGTGCCTTAGAATCTAAAGCTGTCCTACCCGACTAAATTGAAACTGTATATCCTGAGGGGGCAAGGTTTCCAAATTGCTAATTACCGCCTCTGAAAGGGGGCTGTTTCTGATATGTTTGCTTGTGAAAGGCTGGCATTTAATGAAGCAGTGGCTGAGTTTTTTTTATTCCCCCTCTCCGGCTTTCAGGCCTCTCCCCGGACTGCCTCCCAGGCCAGAACAATGGTGGGCCCTGGAGCCCAGCTCTCCCACAGGCCCGGTGAGAGGAGGCCGGGGGCTGGGTACTGAGGGAGCCGCTCAGCATGCTGACATATGGAGAGGACCGATAAGGTGGCAGCGGCACAGAGGCCCTTTCCCATGGGCCCAAGGGGAAATGTGCAGTTATTAAGAGTAAGATGAGAGAGATTAAATGGCTTTTGTGCTAATTTTCTCAGAGAATTAAATGTTTTATTTTACTTAGCCTGGCTTCATTTGAGTGTTGAAAGGAGTGGTAAATGACTTTTCATTCAGCCACACATTCGCTTTGAGGAAAACTTCCATTATTGGCACTTGTCAGACATTGTCTAAAAACACTTATTTCTATTGTTTTTTTTTAAAAGTATGAACTTATCTAATACATTTAGAATTGGTCTTTCTCAACACACAAGGAACAATGTCACTTTGAGGGAACTATTCTGCAAACCACTAGGAATACTTTTTTCATACTAGCTGTATTATGGGCACATCTATTGCTTGCCTGGTCAAGAAAACAGTTGACCTGACATGATATTGCCCTCTGGGAAGTTTCCTTTAAAAAAAACACACAAAATAAAGATATTCATTCTATTCCCTTGTTGTATGATGTCTATAACTAGACTCTGGTAGCCTATGTGCTTGAAGCCCCCATACAGTCTTTGTAATATTTTTTTTTTTAAATCATCACGGTATGTCTAATAAATCTCTCTGTGTGTGTATTTAAAGAAACTAACTCCAAAATATATTTGTTATCATTTATTTCCCTGAGCCTCCATTGGCCCTTGAAATGCTCAGTCTGATTGTGTGGGTGTTAGCTAGGAAGCAAATTTGAAGATATTTACATATCTTCTGAATGGCTGATAGGATGGTCAAGAGCCCACCCCCTTACCCAGATGAACAGTCATTGGTCTATTATAATCAGATCACATTGTGACACCATGATGTGGCTAAAAGTTCCATCCCACCTGAACAGGCTGAAATTCCAGGCATTTTTTTCCAAACACAAAAAGGGCATTATCATCATTTTCATTTTCAGTGTTATTTAGACCTCTTAATGTGAAAGATCACGTTAACTGCACTGCCCCTTTAAGCATAGTGCAGAGAGCTCAACTAAGGTAGCTTTTTTTATGGATGGGATAAATATCCTATCTGGGTTGTGGGATCCTTGGGACCTTATCGTTTAAAATCTAAACTTCAATGGGATAGAGACGTCCCAAGGATCCCAGATAGCACTAGCCGTGGTACACTCAAATCCGTTATATCGAGGCAGAGTTTAGTATTGATAACTAGTCGCGCGATTTGCTAGCAACATGAGTCGATACTTGTAAAATGTAAATTAAAAAAATTCATAACTGCCCTGTACAACTGCGGTCCTCCCGCGATTTGCTTAAGTTCATACTTTTAAGGAACACAGCCACCGATGTTTTCCTCATTTGTGTTGCTCAACTGGAGACATACTGGCCTCTGAGATTCAATTGACAGAAGCGAGTTGAGCAACACAAATGAGGAAAACATCGGTGGCTGTTTTCGATAAGTGTTTTTTAAAAGTATTCATTTCATCACCCCGGGGCAGCACCGCAGTTGTACAGGACACATTTAGCGCGACCAGTTATCAATAGTCAACCGCCTTGATATAGAGCGCACAGACCGAAAAAAGACAGCAGGGCGGAAATTACTTCATTCGTTTGGCAGCGGGGCGGAAGTACGTCTCATGTTTACAGCTGTGAAAACAAAACAAGCAGGAACTGCGACTGGTGAGTGGAAACAACAGCATCGTTACATAACATAAGGATATAATTTCATTCAGAAACGGAGCGTGTAATCTCAGACAGCGTTCTCATTTTAAGTGCAGTAACAACAATTGTGTCACGATACCGTTGTAAGAGATATCAAGCTTTCGCAACGATAATGTTTTGGTTTGTGGTTTTCTTAGCACATTTCGCTCCCCAGGCTAGGCCTATTGTTATCTAATTATCATGGTCAGTTTTAGAACGATAGAAGAAACAATCAAAATTGAAGAACGATATGATCTTTCTAGTTATTTGGAGTCTGCCGAAGTGCTGAAGGCTACACACAATATATATTACATAATAGTTTTCTTTCCCTGTCCAATTGGTCATATTCAGTCCTGATTATAGCCTAATGGTCAAATTCTCTTTCACTCGTCTTCATGTTCTATTCAAAAGTGTTTCAGTAGTAGCTGTGTTGTAATAAGGAATGAGTTGTGAGTAGATTCATTCTGTAGGTTATGTAGTCACTGCTGTTACTATGCTTGGGTAGTGGATCGAGGGAGGCGGTATGTTGCCTGACAGAAAACAAACTGTACTAGAAGAGAAAAGGATAGTTATTACTTTTTTTTTCAACTGAAAAAAAAATCATAGGTTCCACTTTAAAACGATCAGTAAGCATTTTATAGAAAACCTAAGCAAATGTCTTTGTGATACTTGTGGCAAAGTGCCAGATGCCAGACCTGCAAGTTTGTTTTATACAGTATGCTATAAATAAGTTGTGAAGCATCTACCTTGGCCCTATGAAGGGTTTATGAAGGCTGTATTAAGACTAACACAATTGTTGTTAATTGAAAATGGGTCCAAATCATTGTTCAATTAGTTGAACAAAACATCTTCATAGTCATGTGCATTATGCTTTAACAGTAGCTTCTCAGAGGATTCTGAGTGTTGAAGTTGACACCAGCAGCAGCATACACTGTCCTCTTATCCTAGACGCGCCATAAGCTAGTGTCAACTTACACCATACTCATTCTATTCATGTGCCAATCACATCTACTGTATACTGGAGCTGTACTGCTCCAGCTTACCAGTATTCCTCTCCCCCTGTACCCCAGCAGCATGATGGATGAGCTGGTGCACGACCTGGTGTCAGCCCTGGAGCAGACCTCAGAGCAGACCAAGCTAGAGGAGCTCTGGGAGGAGATGGTTCTGAGTCCTCTGCAACAGCGCAGGCAGATCCGACGGCGCCGGGGACGTAAGCGCCGCTGTGACTCCTCCCTCCACCCCTTGGAGCACAGCCGTTGCCTCAGTGAGGCCTCCGAGTCCAGCCTGGACGAAGCAGCCAAGGACTGCCGGGAGAATGCTGCTCCGGCCCCCTCCGCCGCCAACTACAGCGACTCAGACGACATGGTAATGGCCAAGCGCTGGCCCTCCTGCTCCAGCAACAGCTACGCCATCAAGACCAAGCAGCACTCCTGGCCTGAGTCAGACTCCTTCACAGAGAACACCCCGGGACGGCCACTCAGGAGGAGGCGGAAGGTCAAACGCATGACCTCTGACGTGACGGTCAGCCTGCAGCAGAAGTTGACGGTGTCAGGGGTGGATGGCGAGCGGGGCGGAAACCACAGGTCGTCCAAAAAGCAGCGTCTGTCCAGGCTGAAGAAGGGCGCTGGAGGCTGGGTGGGAGTGGACAGGGAGGCTGATGGAGTGGGCCTCAGGGCAGAGGAGTGCTGGAAGGATAAGATCCCATTGGTCCTGGAGGCCAAGGAGCAACGAGAGGCTTCTGATGAGAATATGTCTGAAGGGTAATGTTCTAATTATCAATTTTATTTGTTGTGTGAGAAAATATCAAGTTGGGCAGGACAATAATATAACATCTAAAAGGATATAATATTTTAGGATAATGATTTTTTTTTACGTTGTGTTTTCATTTGGCATTTCCTAAATATTACATAATATTTGCAACCTTTGCAATATTTACAATATAGCCTACAATTGTAAAATATGTTATTGCTGGCCTTTGTTGACACAGACCTAGTCAAAGTACAAATCACCCCTAAATATCACATTCCATTTACCCTTTGGGCGGTGAAGTTACTGAGGCAGTTTGGCCCGTAATATAAAAGTCATGGGCATAACTACTATCTGACAGAGGCAATTAAACACAGCGACATTTAAAATGATCTATACTGCCTGTCTTCATCTAGTTGTCAATATTCAATGTGGCCCCGTCTAAAACAAAAAGTGCATCACATTGATGCTTCTGCACCTTCAAGTATTGAATTGACATAAATGAATGATATTCCCTTCATCTGCTCTCTCTCTCTGAGGTGATAAGTGGGGAGGGATCTCTGATACTGTGGCCGCAAGGCATCACTCAGCTCATTACTTTGCTGGGAGAAATTGTCTCAAGTAAATAAGTCGCTTGGTGAGGTATTGATTCGTTTCAAAATAAATGTCTATCTTATTCTTAATATTTGAAGCTATGTCTGTCCTGAGTTCAACTGTGTGCATAAAAAAAAAATCTAAATTAGATATACTACTGTGACTGCCTATAAGTGACATTGGAACCAATCAATTACCATGCTGTCATATTAATTACAATAATGGGTTTACTAAATAGGCCTATTCAGTCCTGCCTGGACACTTTAGGGCTGAGCCAGTTTGACATAAAAATTCACAGTGAATAATCTAACCTAACCTCTGCTATCCTCAACGGAGTGGAAATCATTAGTGTCTGTATACTACACTAGTAAAAAAAAATAGAAACTTGGACCATGGAGGAATAGGCTAGTTCCATAGACATCGCAAAGAAGTGCATAGTGCTGCCTGTGAGTAAAGCTGGTTGGTCTCTTCTCCCCAATGTCCCTCCCACTGCTAGACACCTGCCTCCACTGGGTATTCCCCTTGATGATCTCATTATCTGTTGGCCCATATAAAAAACATGGAGAAGAAGTCTGTGGTAACCAATAATAGGGAGACAGAGGGCTTTACATCTTCTGGTTTAATTTGTCCTGACCTCCCTGGCCCCTCAACGGTACTTGTTTTCTTACTTTATGGAAAAATCAATAGCCGTTCTGACAGAAAACAGCTCGGGAGAAGAAATAAATGGGAACACCGTGGCACGCTGTCAATCATTTCTCACGTACACAACAGAAGGCTACTGATTGCTGCTCAGTAGACTGCCGCTCTGTACTGAGGACTAAACAATCTCTGGGTTAAGTCCTGCTGGAGGCCAAGGAAATGGGAAAATGGTAGCAAGTGATGGGGGGTTGACAGTGGTACAACAGCCATATTTAGACACCAGGAAAAGCTATGCTCCATCCATCTGATGTTTTAGACTTCAGTTACTTCTTAAAATGTATTTGAACCCTTTTAGGTTTCAGTAGTCTCTCTCTGTTCGTTCCATTAACCTCTTCATATTCTGTGTTTGATCTCTTAAACGTCCTTTGCCTTAAGGTCACAGCTCATGCAGTATATGCACAGACCAGAGCCTGCCTTTAGCCGCCCAAGTGCATTGGGAGCAGATGTTGGCAACTCCAGCTGGGCTCCACATCCTTGATTAGAGCAGCGATGGCCTGCTGGCAGGATGGCCACCTGGTGCCCAGTCTGGCCCAGAGAGCAGGCCTCACCTGTGGGTGGAGGCAAACAGGGACACGGCCTCTGTCTACAGCTGTGGTGTTGGTACTGTTGGTGGTGTGTTCAACATGGACAACCTTTCCACCAGAAAGCACAAACCATTGTGTGTGCATTTGTCACACTCCACACATTCACTTTCTAATTTGGATTTTTTGAAAACTCTACGAAGAGTTTTGGTTTAGAGCTGTATTCCATTTGCTGAAGTTCATTTTCATAAATCTCTGAGACTAATCCAATTACAGGAGCTCAGGGAGGGTGGGATAACCTTATATTCAAGACGCCCATGGAAGAGGGCATGGATTTGGGCTGGGCGGCTTGTTTGAAGAGCCAACAGAGCCATTGTTATCTGCGCTTTGCCCCCCTCTGTCTCTGTCCCCCCTCTGCTGAATTAGCCCAGGCTCAATAAATGGCGGCCGACCCGTAATCTCTGCGCAAACTGGTTTGCCTCTCCCAGGAGCCAGGGATTATATCCTAATGATTAGTCCTAATCTGGATACTGTGTTTTTGCTTCACCTCAATGGCTTGTCTGCAGACAATGGGGCCGTGTGGGGAACTGATTAGTTCAACCAGAATTGACAGAGGTTTGTCAGAAGGGAGCTTTTATTCCACACTGGAATGCAGTTGTTGTGTCTTAGAACACGTAACTGTCCTTGTCTTAATTGAGTGCCACCATGGTTGAAGGGAACGTCAGTGTGAAGACTTATTTAGTGATATGGTGCCTGATGCAAAGTACGTGATAGTATTTCTCTGGGAAGAAGAAATGGGAGGCGTGTGTTTTGATTGCTTGGCTACCCAAACTCCTTGATCTAAGCAAACGCTATACCACACCCACAGACGTTAGTTTCTCCTCCGCAATGAGTCTAGATTTGAGTACCTATCCAACGATTTCTAGAACGCAAACACATTCTAACCATTCTGATTGGTCCCATAAACTGATGGGTTGGGCCAGAGCCAGAACACACGTGGGTAAAGCTGCATTTAGAAATTGGCTTTAATCCTCTGATTGGTTAGAGATGATCCAATCGCTGATGACTTTGTTTTGTACAACACCCTTTATTTTGACGTCACCACAAACGACTTCAATGATGGCAATCTCAGACTGAGCAGTGGAAGAAATCAAGTTTGAGTCGTCAGGCAAGTGTTTTGATGAGCTTTACCTGTAATTGATACTAACACAGGAATGATCCTTGTTCTCGCAAGTGCATTTGAAACAGCTAAGTTTGACTAAAAGGTCTGTCAACTTTTCTTGACAAAGGTCATGGGAGGAGATGAAAGAGAGGTGTTTCTACTGGTCCCAAGAAAAATGGCAGCCTCAATTATTCATGGAATTAATTAGGCAGTACTTAATGGAAACGGTTTCACATTGGCTCAGGGCTGCTCCCAGCGACATCACATTACACCTTTAATACGGATAAATAGTTAATGTGTGGCTCTAATTAATTGTTTATACCTGTGATCTTTTTCAAACTTTGCTCCAAATCCCCCTATAGGAAGCAAACACATTTTTTAACTCAGAAATGGAAGAAACTGTTGTACCGCTGCCATCTGTGAGCCATAACTTATTTTTGATAAGGGTGCATATTTCTAAATCTTCCTCTATTATAGAGAAAGATAATTATTGTACATGTGTAACCTGTACTCAAAATATTCTCCTAAAGACCATTTGGGAAGTATTCAGACCCCTTGACTTTTTCCACATTTTGTTTCGGTACAGCCTTATTCTAAAATTGATTAAATCGTTTTTTCCCCCTCAAAGAAAAAAAGTTGTCATTTTTGCAAATTTATATAAAATGTAAAAACTGAAATATCACATTTACAGTGGGGGAAAAAAGTATTTGATCCCCTGCTGATTTTGTACATTTGCCCACTTACAAAGAAGTTATCAGTCTATAATTTTAATAGTAGGTTTATTTGAACAGTGAGAGACAGAATAACAACAAAAAAATCCAGAAAAACGCATGTCAAAAATGTTATAAAAGGATTTGCATTATAATGAGGGAAATAAGTATTTGACCCCTCTGCAAAACATGACTTAGTACTTGGTGGCAAAACCCTTGTTGGCAATCACAGAGGTCAGACGTTTCTTGTAGTTGGCCACCAGGTTTGCACACATCTCAGGAGGGATTTTGTCCCACTCCTCTTTGCAGATCTTCTCCAAGTCATTAAGGTTTCAAGGCTTTCGTTTGGCAACTCGAACCTTCAGCTCCCTCCACAGATCTTCTATGGGATTAAGGTCTGGAGACTGGCTAGGCCACTCCAGGACCTTAATGTCCTTCTTCTTGAGCCACTCCTTTGTTGCCTTGGCCGTGTGTTTTGGGTCATTGTCATGCTGGAATACCCATCCACGACCCATTTTCAATGCCCTGGCTGAGGGAATGAGGTTTTCACCCAAGATTTGACAGTACATGGCCCCGTCCATCGTCCCTTTGATGCGGTGAAGTTGTCCTGTCCCCTTAGCAGAAAAACACCCCCAAAGCATAATGTTTCCACCTCCATGTTTGACGGTGGAGATGGTGTTCTTGGGGTCATAGGCAGCATTCCTCCTCCTCCAAACACGGCGAGTTGAGTTGATGTCAAAGAGCTACATATTGATCTCATCTGACCACAACACTTTCACCAGTTGTCCTCTGAATCATTCAGATGTTCATTGGCAGACTTCAGACGGGCATGTATATGTATTCTTGAGCAGGGGGACCTTGCGGGCACTGCAGGATTTGAGTCCTTCACGGCGTAGTGTGTTACCAATTGTTTTCTTGGTGACTATGGTCCCAGCTGCCTTGAGATCATTGACAAGATCCTCCCATGTAGTTCTGGGCTGATTCCTTACCGTTCTCATGATCATTGCAACTCCACGAGGTGAGATCTTGCATGGAGCCCCAGGCCGAGGGATATTGACAGTTCTTTTGTGTTTCTTCCATTTGCGAATAATCGCACCAAATGTTGTCACCTTCTCACCAAGCTGCTTGGCGATGGTCTTGTAGCCAATTCCAGCCTTGTGTAGGTCTACAATCTTGTCCCTGACATCCTTGGAGAGCTCTTTGGTCTTGGCCATGGTGGAGAGTTTGCAATAAAATGCAAATTAATTACTTTAAAAAATCATACGTGATTTTCTGGATTTTTGTTTTAGATTCCGTCTCTCACAGTTGAAGTGTACCTATGATAAAAATTACAGACCTCTACATGCTTCGTAAGTAGGAAACACTGCCGATTTTGCAGGTTATCAAATACTTGTTCTCCCCACTGTGTGTGTGTGTGTGTGTGTGTGTGTGTGTGTGTGTGTGTGTGTGTGTGTGTGTGTGTGTGTGTGTATATATATATATATATATATATATTACTGCTGCTCTTTAATACTTCTCTTATTCTTATCCATATTTTTTGGAAACTGCACTGTTGGTTAGGGGCTCGTAAGTAAGCATTTCACTGTAAGGTCTACCTGCTGTATTCGGTGCATGTGATTAATAAAATGTGATTTGGTTTCAGACCAGAGAATGTTGTTTCTCATGGTTTGAGAGTCTTTAGGTGCCTTTTGCTAAACTCCAAGCGGGCTGTCATGTGCCTTTTACTGAGGAGTGGCTTCCGTCTGGCCACTCTACCATAAAGGCCTGATTGGTGGAGGGCTGCAGAGATGGTTGTCCTTCTGGAAGGTTCTCCAATCTCCACAGAGGAACTCTGGAGCTGTGTCAGAGTTACCATCGGGTTGTTCACCTTCCTGATCATGGCCCCTCTTCCCCGATTGCTCAGTTTAGTCGGGTGGCCAGCCCTAGGAAGAGTCTTGGTGGTTCCAAACTTCTTCCATTAAAGAATGATGGAGGTCACTGTGTTCTTGGGGACCTTTAATGCTGCAGAAACCTTTTGGTACCCTTCCTCAGATCTGTGCCTCGACACAATCCTGTCTCGGAGCTCTATGGACAATTCCTTCGATCTCATGGCTTGGTTTTTGCTCTGACATGCACTGTCCATGGTTGTAAAAACATCTCAAGGATGATCAATGGAAACAATTCTGTGCTCAATTTTGAGTCTCATAGCAAAGGATCTGAATACTTATGTAAATAAGGTATCTGTTTTTTATTTTTAATAAATTAGCCTGTTTTCGCTTTGTCATTGTGTGTAGATTGAGGGGAATACATATTTTTTTTAAACATTTTAGAATAAGGCTGTAACTTAACAAAATGTGGAAAAAGGGAAGGGGTCTGAATATTTTCCGAATGCACTGTATATAATAGCGAGACAGAGACAGATAACTGAAAGGGCTATAGGATGAGTAACAATCGTCCTGAAAGGGCTATTAGTGTTTATTATAGGGGCTGCTGCCTATAGCCAGGAGGATGCATGGTGAGGAGATATGCCCTCTACTGCTGTCGAACAGAGAGCCCTGCTCCAGATGCTCAGCCGTGTGTCCAGAGGTGGAGGACAGCTGAGTAGAGGCCTGGGGAACCAGGGTCTGGGGAAGGGGGTGGGGAGGGAGGGATGATCCTGGAGTTCTTGGCTAGGCCAGACGTCTTCCACATTCCCTGGAGAGGCCTGGTCCCTCTCACATCTGCTTCTTGGGTGTGTGAAGGGAGATGGTGCTGGACCATCTGGCAGCAGCCTAGTCTGAGACTGCCGTCACCGCCACTCCTGTGCAATATGGCAAAGAACCATATCAGCGTGTATCTGACCCCGCCAGTCTCTCTCCCTCGTCACCAAGGTCAATGCTGATCACCACAAAGCAAAATGCAACGCAAACAAGACCCTCAGACTTCCTCTGACCCAATGGACAAATGGCCTCAAAGGACTGAGCTCGGATGTTTGTGTTACAGTTGCTACTTGGCATGCTGTGAGAGAATTTAAGACAAAATCAGTGACCATCCATGGCAGTTTGAATGTAATAATCTAAAAAAGTGATACAACAAAAAACAAAATATGTACAGACATATTCATTCTTAAAATTCACAGAACACAGTTCTAAAATGAACTCCATTAATGTCCACTTCATTAAACCAATATTTTGTTTTAATATTTTTTTGTGTTAAACAAATAGTCCATGGAGGCCATAGTCCTGACTCCTGTGTGACCTTGGCGGGTCTATTTAGCTCCCAGCCCAAGGTGGCAGAGGTGTGACAGAGGCAGAGAGGCCCAGGGTGGGGTATGGGCCGGGGCAGAGGGGGGTGGAGGGGTGACACGGGGACGCCTGGGGGCATGGAGAGGGCCAGCCATGGAGCAGCCTGGCCTGGACCAGCCTTCAGAGCAGATGCTGGCCAGTTGTTGTGTGGAGGCACGTCCGCGGGTCCTGCTCACAGACTGAGAAGGCAGGGGAATCTGCCGCACTCCTGTCATCCTCCAGAACGCAGCACAGATTAGATTGGAGCTGACAGCGGAGGATATTCAATTAGATTGTGCATGTCACTCAGTGGCTTCGACCAGAGTCCTTCCCCATGCCTTTGTGTTGGGGATGGGGACCAGTGGGGAGAGCGCCCCTCTTTTTGTGTCATTTTATATTTATGTTGACCTCTAGCTCGGGACTGATTCATTATTTTGTTATTGAATGTCGCATGTTAACATTTTTGGAGTGGGCTTGCACGTTTTTGCTTCACATTGTTCTATTTTCAAATGCACAACCTTCTTTGACCCTAAAATGCACCCATTTTAAAATGATCCATCACAACGTATTTCTTTTTCTTGTTACACATCCGTATTATCACTACAAAAAGACTGCTTTCTAAGTTCAACATGAAATGCATACTGACAATTATATTATTCTTCCTCTGTTTGCAGTGAAACTAGCAGCGTATGCAGCAGTGATCCTGGCCTCTTCACTAACGATGAGGGAAGACAAGGTATTAATGTTCAGCATAATATTTATTTCTCACTAGCTAGGTTTCCATCCAGTTGGCAACAGATTTTTATGCAGATATTGTAGAATTTGCATAAATAAAATGTGTGCATTCTCTCACCAGTGGTGTGTTTCCAATGAATTGACTTATTGCAGATAAAAATGAGTGTGTAATGACGTAGTGCACACACAATCTAATTTTCATTTACTGAATAAAAATGTAAAGTTCAATATGTTTCCATCGCATTTTAAACTCTACCAATAGTTTTATCACAAACTGTTGCCTTAAATAGCAAATGTGCCTACTCTGGTCTCTAGCCAACAGCTCACAGATGTGGTGGAGGTAGGCTAGTCTACATGATGAGATTATTATGGATAAGAGCTAGAATATTTTTATTTGTCAAATGGCAGTCAAGCATCGATCCTCATGTCACCAGAATAAGACTGTCAATATTTATTGGAAAGGAGCATCAAGATCCCCTGTGAAGTTCATCATAAGTTATTTAATCTGTAGCCTAATAAACTGTATGGTTTTCCAAATCGTAGTGGGAGAACCACACCATATCATTGTGTGACTCCAAGTTTAGTTTGATATGTTGATTATTATACTGAACAAAAATATAAACGCAACATGTAAAAGTGTTGGTTTCATGAGCTGAAACAAAAAAATCCCAGAAATGTTCCATATGCACAAAAAGCGTATTTCTCTCCAATTTTGTGCACAAATTTGTTTACATCCTTGTTAGTGAGCATGTGTCCTTTGCCAAGATAATTCATCCACTTGACAGGTGTGGCATATCAAGAAGCTGATTAAACTGCATTGTCATTACACAGGTGCACCTTCTGCTGGGGACAATAAAGGCCACTCTAAAATGTGCAGTTTTGTCACAACACAATACCACAGATGTCTCGAGCTTTGAGGGAGCGTGCAATTGGCATGCTGACTGCAGGAATGTCCACCAGAGCTGTTGCCAGAGAATTGAATATTAATTTATCTACCGTAAGCCTACGTCGTTTTAAATATTTTTGGCAGTACGCCCAACCGTCCTCACAACCGCAGACTAAGTGTAACCACTCCAGCCCAGGACCTCCACATCTGGCTTCTTCACCTGCAGGATTGTCTGAGACCAGCCACCCGGACAGCTGATGAAACTGTGGGTTTGCACAACTGGAGAATTTCTGCACAAACTGTCAGAAACCATCCCAGGGAAGCTCATCTGCGTGTTCGTCCTCCTCACCGGGGTCTTGACCTGACTGCAGTTTGGCGTCGTAACCGACCAGTGGGCCAACACTCACCTTCGATGGCCACTGGCATGGTGGAGAAGTGTGCTCTCTGCGGATTAATCCCGGTTTCAACTGTACCGGGCAGATGTGTCGTGTGGGTGAGCATTTTGCTGATGTCAACATTGTGAACAGAGTGCCCGTAGTGGTGGTGGGGTTATTGTATGGGCAGGCATAAGCTACGGCCAACGAACACAATTGTGTTTTATCTATGTCAATTTGGATGCACAGAGATACCGTGATGAGATCCTGAGGCCCATTGTCGTGCCATTCATCCGCCGCCATCACCTCATGTTTCAGCAAGGATCTGTACACTATTCCTGGAAGCTGAAAATGTCCCAGTTCTTCCATGGCCTGCATACTCACCAGACATGTCACCCATTGAGCATTTTTGGCATACTCTGGATTGACATGTACGACAGCTTGTTCCAGTTCCCGCCAATATCTAGCAACTTCGCACAGCCATTGAAGAGGAGTGGGACAACATTCCACAGGCCACAATTAACAGCCTGATCAACTCTATGAGAAGGAGATGTGTCGCACTGCATGAGACAAATGGTACACACACTAGATACTGACTGGTTCTTTTTAAAAGGTATCTGTATTCCCAGTCATGTGAAATCAATAGATTAGGGCCTAATGAATTTATTTCAATTGTATGTTTTCCTTATATAACTCAGTAAAATCTTCGAAATTGTTGCATGTTGCATTCATATTTTTGTTCAGAGTATTTGCGCACAAATGTGTTTCCACCGCCATTTCCCGCATAATACATTTTACAGACACAAAAATATCCCACCATGTCAAAGGAACAAATTCTGTCAGCATTTATAAAATTACACCAAAACTTCCTGTTTCCATCACAGCTATCGTGATTTTGTTGTATACGGTATGACTTTCCTCGCATACAAACTGTGGATGAAAATGTGGTTTGTGTCATTTACATATGTATATGCAAATTAAATAAGATGGCAAAGATAATAATAATGGTTCAAAATGAAAACAAAAAGCATGTAATAAGCCTTTTAATTCTAGCATTACCTGAATGTTCAAAGGATGGAGCTATGCCTGTGCTCTTTGTAAGTGTAACAGAATGCTAAGACTAGACAGAAAGAGGTTCTGATACAATAGGCTGGTTGCCGGGCACCCAGGCGGCTCTAATAAGGCGTTGTCATGTCGTGTTAATGAGCGCTGAAGCCTCTGCTAATCTCATTAGCCGTGGTGGGGCGAGGCGGCCCCTGATTTAACAGTTGTCACTACACCTTGACTGTGAGAGGCATGCGCCCCGCTGACTGACAGGTCTGTGGAGAGAGCAGTGTCTGGGGACCAGGGTGGTCTGCTGTGGTGGTGGAGAGGCTGTCAACAAATAGAGAGAGGATTGATGCAGGCCAAGTAGGAAAGATGCCCTCATGCAGTCAGTACTTCATTCCATGGTTAATTGTACAGCACTAAATTATAAATTGGTGCAGCCCATCCGTGAAAATACTTTTGTATCATTGTTTAAATGTCATGCAGAATCATATTGAGCAGTTATGGAATTGCCCAATGTATACATTGTGACTAACAGTGTTGAATTTCCTGCCTGTGCTGTAGGTGATGATGAGCAGAGTGATTGGTTCTTTGAGGGGGAGTGTGGAGCAGGGGGGATGGGCATTCCCAGCCTGCTGCCCAGCTGGGATCCAGATACTCCTCCTGTCCTCGAAGTACCAGACCCAGCTCCACCCACCTTCCTACAGCCTGCACGGCCCACTCAGAGAGGTGATCAAAATACTATACATAAAAATAAATATTTTATCTTTCTTATCTAGGCAAGTCAGTTAAGAACACATTTTTAATTACAATGACGGCCTACCCCAGCCAAACCCGGACGACGCTGGGCCAATTGGCGCCACCCTATGGGACTGTAGTGACGTTTCTTGCGCTGAGATGCAGTGCCTTAGACCGCTATGCCACTCGGGAGCCCATTTACATTGTGAAATAACAGAAAACAACAGAAATGTCACTCCAGTTCTGATTGGGTAACAGTGTGGTTTCGTGTTGCAGGTTACCATGCCCGTCTGAACCGGTTGCCTGGCGTGGCTGCCCGCTGCATCAGGAAAGGCCGGAGGAGGCTTCCCAGCAAGGTTAGGGCAGAGTGGCACACTAGAAACACATTCCTTGACAAACATTAATGGATACCAGGCTTTTAATGCATGTATTTAACAAGTTATGTGATATGTTCTAAAATACCACATTTGATGTGTTGCAGGACAACAATATGTCAGTGTCTATGGAGAGAATGAAGCATTTCTCTCAGGACCCCTATCAATGGCTGCCTTCCATTGGAAAAAGAGACCGGAGCCAGGTATATGTGTTGAATTATTGAATAAGACATTTCAGCTTTCTAGCCCTATTTTTGATGCGTCTGGGTGAACTCGTAACATCTTCGAAATGTGTTCCAGTTCAACCCTCTGTGTCCATTACCTGTTTATCCCATTGACATGGTGCCAGACAGCTCCCATCGGAGATGCTCCTCTTCCATCTGCAAAACCAGGTAGGGGATGCACACAGCACTCATTATTGTTGGCATGGTTAAACTCCGCCTCTCCTGGGCCTATTGGAGCCATGCAGCCCATTCCATTCTGAAGCTCAATATATTGACAGCCATGGTTAACTCTTAAATGAACCAGTCGCTAAACACAAGTCGTGATTTAACCAATGCATGCTACATCAAAGTTTGTACCTCAGAGACACATGTTCAATATGTGCGAGGGTGAGAACATTGAGCTCCTGTCTCTGAGGAGTTGGTCAAAGTGTGACATTGTGACCTCCAGACTCGGGTGGGCATACAGATGACATCACATCAAGCAGCTGGGCTAACATGTTAAAGTTGTGCTTTGGTGCTATTGGCGTGGGCTTTCATGGTCTTTAGAGTGAATGAGAGGAGTGGTGTCATAGAAGGTCATGTTAGGATGAGGACATGGGTAAGGCTGTAGAAAGACTTGTGTGATATTAGCCACGTCCCCATCACAGCCTCCTGTGAGATTAGCTAGCACAGTCAGGTACTGTATTATGGGGTAAGCTTGACCTCTGGTCTATATAACAGACAACTCCTCACTGGGATATAAGACTCCGCTGAATAATAACTGATGTATTTTTCCAAGGTTGTCTTTCTCGAACATAGAATATATTCATGTAGAATCTTTGGTTTCCAGTGTTTCTGAAAACGCCCAAAAAATATAAATAATTGCAGAAGTTTAAAAGAGTTTTGCTCAAAGCCTCTAGCTCCAAGCCAGCCCCTATACTGCTGGATCTGCATGGCATGGGGATTGTTGAGCTGAACAGCCCTCAGTCTGAGACTCTTCCTTGCATTGTTTCCAGTTCCACAGTACCTATTTACAGAGCATTTTTTATTCTGTTTCAAGCCCTCTCTCCTGGGCTAGTTCAGAAAGCCCTCCACCATTTCTTGATGGGCAAAAACACGAATGCAATGAAAAGGCTAAACTTCTAAGATTTATTTTCTTAACTGGCTCTTTCTTCTCCACCTGAAAGGTTCCTTCAGATTCCAGTTTGAGGCATTGTGAATACTAATTTCTATCTATTAAAAAGCCCTCATATCCCTACCATGCTCTCATTTGAATGCCGTCTCAGGGGAAGCCTCTTAATTCCTTTATAGAGGGATTCAAGACCCTTCACTTCAAAAAGTATAAATCATACTCCCAAATGAACGAGGGAGATTGACGAGTGGTGCTTCAGATGTGTCCCGTCGGACGGCACAAGCCTGAATCCATCTCCCCAAGCAGCTCAAATCCATCCTCTAGTGACTGTCCAGACTTACCCTGGACAGTCACTGGAGGTCACCCCCCTCCACAGTCACACCCCTAAACAAGTCACCCAACACATACAGTGCCTTCAAATCAAATTTTATTGGTCACATCCACATATTTAGTTTCATGTTAATGTTATTGCAAGGGTATTGAAATGCTTGGGTTCCTAGCTCCAACAGTGCAGTAGTATCTAACAATACACAAATCTAAAAGTAAAAGAATGGAATTAAGAAATATATAAATATTAGGATGAGCAATGTCGGGTGGCATTGACTAAATACAGTATATATACACACACACACACACACACACACACACACACACACACACACACACACAGTTGAAGTCGGAAGTTTACATACACTTAGGTTGGAGTCATTAAAACTCGTTTTTCAAACCACTCCACCAATTTCTTGTTAACAAACTATAGTTTTGGCAAGTCGGTTAGGACATCTACTTTGTGCATGACAAGTAATTTTCCAACAATTGTTTACAGACAGATTATTTCACTGTATCACAATTCCAGAGGGTCAGAAGTTTACATACACTAAGTTGACTGTGCCTTTAAACAGCTTGGAAAATTCCAGAAAATGATGTCATGGCTTTAGAAGCTTCTGATAGGCTAATTGACATAATTTGAGTCTTGGAGGTGTACCTGTGGATGTATTTCAAGGCCGACCTTCAAACTCAGTGCTTCTTTGCTTGACATGATGGGAAAATCAAAAGAAATCAGCCAAGACCTCAGAAAAAAAATTGTAGACCTCCACAAGTCCGGTTCATCCTTGGGAACAATTTCCAAACGCCTGAAGGTACCACGTTCATCTGTACAAACAATAGAACGCAAGTATAAACACCATGGGACCAGGCAGCCGTCATACCGCTCAGGAAGGAGACGCGTTCTGTCTCCTAGAGATGAACGTACTTTGGTGCGAAAAGTGCAAATCAATCCCAGAACAGTAGCAAAGGACCTTGTGAAGATGCTGGAGGAAACCGTTACAAAAGTATCTATATCCACAGTAAAATGAGTCCTATATCGACATAACCTGAAAGGCCGGTCAGCAAGGAAGAAGCCACTGCTCCAAAACCGCCATAAAAAAGCCAGACTGCGGTTTGCAACTGCACATGGGGACAAAGATCATACTTTTTGAAGAAATGTCCTCTGGTCTGATGAAACAAAAACAGAACCGTTTGGCCATAATGACCATCGTTATGTTTGGAGGAAAAAGGGGGAGGCTTGCAAGCTGAAGAACACCATCCCAACTGTGAAGCACGGGGGTGGCAGCATCATGTTGTGGGGGTGCTTTGCTGCAGGGGGGGACTGGTACACTTCACATAGATGGCATCATGAGGAGAAAAATTATGTGGATATATTGAAGCAACATCTTAAGACATCAGTCAGGGAGTTAAAGCTTGGTCGCAAATGGGTCTTCCAAATGGACAATGACTCCAAGCATGCTTCCAAAGTTGTGGCAAAATGGCTTAAGGACAACAAAGTCAAGGTATTGGAGTGGCCATCACAAAACCCTGACCTCAATCCTATAGAACATTTGTGGGCAAAACTGAAAAAGCGTGTGCGAGCAAGCAGGCCTACAAACCTGACTCAGTTACACCAGCTCTGTCAGGAGGAATGGGCCAAAATTCACACAACTTATTGTGGGAAGCTTGTGGAAGGCTACCCAAAACGTTTGACTCAGGTTAAACAATTTAAAGGCAATGCTTCCAAATACTAATTGAGTGTATGTAAACTTCTGACCCACTGGGAATGTGATGAAAGAAATAAAAGCTGAAATAAATCATTCTCTCTACTATTATTCAGACATTTCACATTCTTAAAATAAAAAGTGGTGATCCTAAGACAGGGAATTGTTACTAGGATTAAATGTCAGGAATTGTGAAAAACTGAGTTTAAATGTATTTGGCTAAGGTGTATGTTAATTTCCGACTTCAACTGTATGAGATAAGTAAAGCAGTATGTAAACATTATTAAAGTGACTGACTAGTGTTCCATTTATTTAAAGTGGCCAGTGATTCCATGTCTATAAGGCAGCAGCCTCTAAGCTGCAGGGTTGAGTAGCCGGGTTGTACCCGGCTAGTGATGGCTATTTAACTGTCTGGTAACCTTGAGATTGAAAAACAGCTTCTATCTCTCAGCCCCAGTTTTGATGCACCTGTACTGACCTCTCCTTCTGGATGATAGCGGGGTGAACAGGCCCTGGCGGTTGATGTCCTTGATGATCTTTTTGGCCTTCCTGTGACATCGGGTGCTTTAGGTGTCCTGGAGGACAGGCAGTGTGCCCCCAGTAATGCATTGGGCAGACCGTACCACCGTCTGGAGAGCCCTGCGGTGGCGGGCGGTGCAGTTGCCGTACCAGTCGGTGATACAGCCTGACAGAATGCTCTCAATTGTGCATCTGTAAAAGTTTCAGAGGGCCTTAGGGGCCAAGCCAAATTTCTTCAGCCTCCTGAGGTTGTAGAGGCACTGTTGCACCTTCTTCACCATACTGTCTGTGTGGGTTGACCATTTCAGATTGTCAGTGATGTGTATGCTGAGGAACTTGAAGCTTTCCACCTTCTCCACGGTGGTCCCATCTATGTGGATAGGGGCGTGCTCCCTCTGCTGTTTCCCGAAGTCCACAATCAGCTCCTTCGTTTTGTTGACGTAGAGAGAGAGGTTATTTCCCTGGCCCCTCTCCGCCAGGGCCCTCACCTCCCCTGTAGGCTGTCTTGTCATTGTTGCCAATCAGGCCTACTACTGTTGTCGTCTGCAAACTTGATGATTGAGTTGGAGGCGTGCGTGGCCACACAGTCATGGGTGAACAGGGAGTACAGGAGGGGGCTGAGCACGCACCCTTGTGGGGCCCCTGTGTTGAGGATCAGCGAAGTGGAGGTGTTGTTTCCTACCACTACCTTGGGTTGGCCCGTCAGGAAGTCCAGGACCCAGTTGCACAGGGTGGGGTTCAGACCCAGGGGCCCGAGCTTAATGATGAGCTTTGAGGGTACTATGGTGTTGAAGGCTGAGCTATAGTCAATGAACAGGATTCTGACGTAGGCATTCCTCTTGTCCAGATGTTGCAATGGCGATTGCATCATCTGTGGATCTATTGGGGCAGTAAGCAAATTGAAGTGGCTCTAGGGTGTCAGGTAAGGTAGAGGTGATATGATCCTTAACTAGCCTCTCAAAGCACTTCATGACAGAAGTGAGTGCCATGGGGCATTTGTCATTTAGTTCAGTTACCTTTGCATTCGTGGGTACAGGAATAATTGTGGACATCTTGAAGCAAGTGGGGACAGCCGACTGGGATAGGGAAAGATTGAATATGTTCGTAAACACTCCAGCCAGCTTCAGAAAGTATTCACACCCCTTTACTTTTTCCATATTTGGTCAACGATCAACACAAAATACTCTGTTTAAGTGGATTTTTTTTTAAAACATTTATTACAAATGATAAGTGTTCACCTCTGAGACAAAATATAATAAGAATCACCTTTGGCAGCGATTACAGCTGTGAGTCTTTTTGGGTAAATCTAAGAGATTTGCACACCTGGGTTGTACAATATTTGCCAATTATTCTTTGAAAATTCTTGAAAGCTCATTGTTGATCATTGCTAGAAATCTATTTTCAAGTCTTGCCATAGGTGTTCAAGACGATTTTTATGTCAAAACGGTAACTTAACTAGGCCACTCAGGAACATTCACCGTCGTCTTGGCAAGCAACTCCAGTGTATATTTGGCCTTGTGTTTTAGGTCATTGTCCTGCTGAAAGGTGAATTCGTTGCCCACTGTCTGTTGGAAAGAAGACTGAACCCGGTTTTCCTCTTGGATTTTGCACGTGCTTAGCTGTATTCTGTTTCATTTTATTAAAAAAATTAAATATTCTCCCTAGTCCTTGCCGATGAGAAGCATACCCATAACATGATGCTGCACGACCATGCTTGAAAATACGAGTGGTACCCAGTGATGTATTATGTTGGATTTGCCCCAAACATAACACTTTGTATTCAGGAAAAAAAGTTTCTCAGACAATTTTTTTATATTATGAAGTAACTACAATGTTTTTGATTCATCCTCAGTTCTCATATCACAACCATTAAACTAACCGTTTTAAAATCACTATTCGCCTCATGGTGAAATCCCTGAGTGGTTTCCTTTCTCTCTGGCAACTGAGTTAGGAAGGACACCTGTATTTTTGTAGTGACTGGGTGTATTGATACACCATCCAAAGCCTAATTAATAACTTCATCATGCTCAAAGGGATATTCAATGTCTGCTTTTTTCCAAATCGGTGCCCTTCTTTCCAAGGCATTGAAAAACATCCCTCATCTTTTTGGTTGAATCTTTGCTTGAAATTCACTTCTCAATTGAGGGACCTCACAATTATCTGTATGTTGTAACGGTTTTGACTTGCAGTTATTGTTTGTAGGGGTGCCAGGTAGGTTGTGCCTACCAGAGAAAATATTGATTTCTCCTTTTTGTTTGGGAGGGAATGAGTCCTGTCTGGTCCGTCTGGTCCGTCAAGTCTACACCAATACAAAGGACTCATGTAAAAGTCAGTATGGACATACACTTTTCATAAACCCTTAAAACATTGGAAATAACAACAAAAAAAACGTATTTTGCATGGGTTGTATTACCAACATAAATGATCACACACATAATAATATAACAAACAATGAGCTCTGGTTCCTCAAGAAAAGTCCCGTACCTCGGGCCTCAAAGAGTCCAGCCCGGTAAAGGAGTTCAGTGAACTCAAGTGACTTTAGTCACGCAATGTTTGTCCGTTCATAAAAGTGTAGCGTAAACCCAGTCTCAATCATACAATCAAAATATCAAACTCTTTTGCCACACATCCATAAACAGTATCAAATCTCAGTAGTCTTCAACTACAACTGACCATAAATCACACTCAAACAAGTGAAATACCTTATGCAAAAAAAGTTGTCAGACAAACCAATCCGCAAACAGATCTCCAGCGGAGAAAGGCCACGACGAAACAGCGGAGACCAAATGAGATGTGTAGTCCAAACGAAGAAATGAGTGGATCTGATCCTGGTTAAACTTGAGACAAGGCTACAAAGCACACTTTTTAAATACAACAAAACAAACGGCGTAAAGAAGCTTCGGAACTGAGGGTTGAACACATCCTCATTCACACCACCATCCCAACCCCCTTTTGCACAGCTGATGCTAGCTATTTAATTGGGAATTACAGGGGAAGTGTCCTATTGGAAGGAGAAGTAGAGACGGTTCAGACAAATTCAGGGCCGTCACAATGTGTGGGGTACAGAGATGAGGTAGTTATTCAAAAATCATGGTAACCACTATTATTGAACTCAGAATGAGTCCATGCATCTTATTATGTGATTTGTTAAGCATATTTTTACTCCTGAACTTATTTAGGCATGCCATAATGAAGTGTTTGAATGCTTATTGACTGAAAACATTTAAGCTTTAAAATGTTTTAAATAGATGTATTTAAATATCATCAAACAATATTCCACTTTGACATTATGGGGCATTGTGTGTAGATCATTGACACAAAATCTAAATGTAATCCATTTTCAATTCAGGTTGTAAAACATCAAAATGTGGAAAAAGTAAAGGGGTGTAAATACTTTCTGAAGGCACTGTACATGACACACGCTTACTAGTGTATGTGCTAACGCACGCACTCACACATGCACTCACTTACATACATTTCATCAATATTCTTATATAGGGCATCAGCATGGTACTGACAGGGTGGGGATAATAGTGCTGTGTCTCTCTAACACAGAGCATCGATACTCAGATTCAGAAACTGTATTAAATAACACCTTGCTCATCGCAAAGTTTACACTTCGCATAATTGGCTTCACTATATTTTCATTTATTTTTGAGGAACTTATTCAAATGATCAATTCTTATCACTGAGCTCTCATGTATCTATGCCTTTTATTTATTTCAAAATACCCTTGTTTTGGTCTGTAAGGAAAGTATAAACATTCATCTTGTATCTTGCAGAGGTTGAAATAATACTGTGTAAATAAAACCTGTCATCTCCTTTTTTGGTAGAGTTGATGGCAATCATCAGGGATTTGATAGGAAGTGCTAAAGGCTGTATAGGACTCCATGTTATTTGTCCTAGTATGGCCATGTGAACGGGCACATTGAACAGTAGGATCTGGCTCTAACGTTCTGGGATGGTGGCCATGTGAACGGGCACAGTGAACAGTAGGATCTGGCTCTAACGTTCTGGGATGGTGGCCATGTGAACGGGCACAGTGAACAGTAGGATCTGGCTCTAACGTTCTGGGATGGTGGCCATGTGAATGGGCACAGTGAACAGGAGGATCTGGCTCTAACGTTCTGGGATGGTGGCCATGTGAACGGGCACAGTGAACAGTAGGATCTGGCTCTAACGTTCTGGGATGGTGGCCATGTGAACGGGCACAGTGAACAGGAGGATCTGGCTCTAACGTTCTGGGATGGTGGCCATGTGAACGGGCACAGTGAACAGTAGGATCTGGCTCTAACGTTCTGGGATGGTGGCCATGTGAACGGGCACAGTGAACAGTAGGATCTGGCTCTAACGTTCTGGGATGGTGGCCATGTGAACGGGCACAGTGAACAGTAGGATCTGGCTCTAACGTTCTGGGATGGTGGCCATGTGAACGGGCACAGTGAACAGTAGGATCTGGCTCTAACGTTCTGGGATGGTGGCCATGTGAACGGGCACAGTGAACAGTAGGATCTGGCTCTAACGTTCTGGGATGGTGGCCATGTGAACGGGCACAGTGAACAGGAGGATCTGGCTCTAACGTTCTGGGATGGTGGCCATGTGAACGGGCACAGTGAACAGTAGGATCTGGCTCTAACGTTCTGGGATGGTGGCCATGTGAACGGGCACAGTGAACAGTAGGATCTGGCTCTAACGTTCTGGGATGGTGGCCATTTGAACGGGCACAGTGAACAGGAGGATCTGGCTCTAACGTTCTGGGATGGTGGCCATGTGAACGGGCACAGTGAACAGTAGGATCTGGCTCTAACGTTCTGGGATGGTGGCCATGTGAACGGGCACAGTGAACAGTAGGATCTGGCTCTAACGTTCTGGGATGGTGGCCATGTGAACTGGCACAGTGAACAGTAGGATCTGGCTCTAACGTTCTGGGATGGTGGCCATGTTAAAATGCATAACTGCCTCCCACCTGAGCCGGCCGCACTTCGGTTATATCTATTGACTTTTTTAAATTTCTAAATGACATTTACGGCGCAAGGTAAATCATAGTCTTACGCCACTTCTCTCCCAGTTTTCATTTTAATTGTGAGATCTCGATGTCAGCAGTAAGTATATTGGTGTGAGTGGCCTATTGATTATTGATTTGGGGCTATTGATCGGCTTCCCAGGAGACTTTAATCCTTTCTGATTCATAAGAATACCTCTATTCATCTTGAGATCCTGTTCACACACTTGTTACCGCTGCTCCTCTTCTTTTGAGGTGTTCGTTTTAATTGATACATCTGCTTTTGGTTGTGGTTCCCTGAATTACAATTGACCTTGTGTCACTTTTGTTTTATTCTTTACCTAAGGGACCACGCTGCTTTTAAGAGTGTCTTTTTCGTTGTATGACCCATGTAAAATGTATCGCTCAGACATTTTCTTGAATGTCCTCGATGTGTCTTTGCGAGAATTTAGTTCTTGTTCGTCTTCTTTATTGGATATTGGGTTATTTTTCCATGGCTCGATACAGCTCTGCTATTCTTAGTTGGTGATCCCTAATTCAATGACTTTCCCTTCTTTCCATGGGACTCTTCTAGTTTACCGTTACATTACATTGAAATGTTAAACGTTCCCATGTACAAGGAAACATAACATTTCACCTGACTTTTTAGCTGCTCATTTTGTAATGTTGCCATATAAATCTCGCAGGAAGATCACTCACATGTATTGTGTGTTTTATCTGTCAAACTGCTTCTCTTAAACACATCTTAAACCCACTCTATTGCAAACCAATTTCCAAAATAGCTTTTTATTACACCTTTGAGTAAAATTGTAGCTGTGTTATCCCGCAGCGAGCTACTCAAACAGTTACAAACGATGCATAACAAGCCTGTTACCAGAGGCCTTTTGGTTCCATTTTTTTAAACGAGTTGTCCCGTTTAGCCTTCCCTAATGAGCCAGCTAATGGTATTCTAATATTTTATTAGCATGTGGCTGAGTGTCTCTGTGGGCTCCATGTGGCCCCTGAGTGGTCCCTGCTCCTCAGCCTGTAGTCTGGGCCTTGGAGGGGAGGGGCCAGACAGCCTTCCCTCCACAGGATCTCTCCCGCCAGGCTGCAGCCTGGGCCCCAGAGCACCTGCCCGATCAGGACTCTGTGTAATGAGGGGAGCGATGGAAGGATGGACTTCCATGCATAAAGACCAAATGCATCAGGGTATTACTTTTAATACCGCGGGCGTGCCTCGTGAAATAATGCGACGTTTAAGCACGGATCGATTTTGGAATTAAAAAGTTAGTTTGCAAAGATTTACTGTGGGGAGTTCAATGTCTGAGCTCTTTATCAGGGGCACAAATGGCTGGTTATGTGCTGTCCGACAGAGGTACGATTGAGGGATCGATAGGCGCGTGATTTACTAACTGGAGTACAGGTAATCAATAAGTATAAAAGTAAATGAAATATGCATTACTGGGATTTTATTAGAGTGGGGTAGCAGGGAGGGAATAACAGTCAAGCCATTTATTTTTATACCTATTGATTATACAACATAGAGACTTGGCTCAAAGCGTTCCACACACAGCTTTCTGCACCCTCTCCTGCACTGCCGCCATGTGATTAATGGGTGTTGAGGTCATGGATGGAACATGCAGGCTGTTAAAAGGCTGCCATGACAGGACCCTATCCTATCTCAGCACATGTTTGACCAGGGAGGTTTATGTAGCTGACTGCTCAGGATGAGACACCACGGTTAACAGGGGTCTGCTGTATTAAGGTCTTCCTTTGTTGTTTTGCACTGCAGAGATTTCTTCTTTTTACAGATGCGTCTTTACAGGTGCTTTCAACCAATAAACACTGTTGTCAAAGTGGATATAGTGTTGTGAAACGTGTGAGATGATACACCATTTCGTGGGCGATATCATGCACTGGCACTATATGAGCACACACACACACACACACACACACACACACACACACACACACACACACACACACACACACACTGAGTCAACTCATCACATTGCCTGCTCTTGGTAACGTCAGTCCCTCCCCCCCAGCCATGGCGGGGACCTTGACCTTAACTTTACATCCCAGTAATCAGGGCTAGGAGGGGCTGTGGGGGGCCCTCCCCGTTTGGAGGCTACTGACATATGACACAGGAGGTCCACAGCAGGGGTAATTTGTTTAACTGGACCCGGCAGCGACAGACGCACAACCCCATCACCACCTCCTTCCTCCGCTGATATTTTTTGTTAACGTTTCAACAAAACTCTGAACAAAATGGAACAAAATTCTGGTGATTCCCTCCAGTAAAGAAAAACAGTTTGTAGTATTTTTAACTCCTTTTGGGTCCAGGGTTGGATATTCCCTTGCAGCAGTATTCTAGAAACTTCTAACTGCTCATGGAAAAGCCATAGCAGAAAGGTTCAACACTCGTATTTTTCTTTTAGACTCAAACAGAAAAGATAAATGAATAATCATTTGAAACAACCAAAGTATTTTTATTTTATTTTGTCCTCACATTTCAGGATACAGATCCATAGAAATTGGAAAAGGATGGTGTTTGAATAATTTTGTCTGAGATTAATGTTACAGCTCTGTGTCTCTGACCTAGGCAGACTAACGTCCATCTGGGACTGCTGTGCACAGGGGACATCAAGAGGAGGAGGAAGACCACTGCTGTCTCTGTCACCACAACATCAGGTACCTGTCGCCATGACTACTGCACCTTTGACCTGTTTAACATTCACCTAACCTCTCATCGGGGCGCTTACTTTATTACACATCCTGCTGACAATACAATAACTAATCCCCAAGACCACTTTCAAGTTAATAACAGAGTATATGTCCTTTTTACAACAACAGACCAAAACATTGTGCTACTTGTACTACCCAACAAAAATGTACAATGCTTGTCACATTTATATTCATATAAATGTTTAGAATATATATTTTTTTACTTTTACTTTAGATTATCCTTTATAACCACCAATATAGGATGCATGTGAATCACATCCGTTAATATAGGAATATAGGATGCATGTGAATCACATCCGTTAATATAGGAATATAGGATGCATGTGAATCACATCCATTAATATAGGAATATAGGATGCATGTGAATCACATCCATTAATATTGGAATATAGGATGCATGTGAATCACATCCATTAATATAGGAATATAGGATGCATGTGAATCACATCCATTAATATAGGAATTTAGGATGCATGTGAATCACATCCATTAATATAGGAATATAGGATGCATGTGAATCACATCCATTAATATAGGAATATAGGATACATGTGAATTCTTGAGTTTCTTACAAATAGTGTCTCCAGTATTTGTGAGATAGCAACATACTTACTGTTTATTAGCTGAGGGAAGAGTTCAGTCTTGACTAGTGTGTGCTGTTTTGTTGGTAGAACAGGGCTCTGTGGGCCTCCTGTCTGTCCTCCCAGGTGGAAGTGGTCTGACTGAGTCTGAGGGAAGCGTGATGGGAAGCAGACCGTATTGGAGGTGGCACCCTGCAGCAGCCCCCTCGTCCGTTTGGGCTCGTAGAGCTGCCTTTTTTCATTAGACTGATGGCTCCGGGCCTGGCGTCTTTACCGGATTGAAATTTGAATTGGTTTGTCCACCTCTTCTCCAAAGTCCCCTCTTCCTGCTCCGCTCCTGCAGCCGCTGTTTGTCATTTAAATAACAAATGCCGGTGGTTTCCTGATTTAGTGAGGGGCGCTGGCCTTTGATGTATATTGATATTGCCGCACAGTGCACTGTACCGGGGTCCATCATTCATTTGGATAAAAGAGGTGGAATTTAAAACCAGCCAATGCTTTACTGGGATACAGATTGCATCCATTTATTGCACTGAGTGATGGAATGGCCAGCGACTCCGTCCTTCACCTCTCCAGCGCTCAGCCACTTCCCATAAAACTAAAAAAAGATTCAAAAAGATTCACCCCTGGCCCTTAAAGACCCCTCATATTCTCCATGTTATTCACCATGTAGAGGCAGGCATGGGGATCCCTCAACATCCCCCCAGGAGAGATATTCAGTTAACATCACATCCAGCTGCTGGAACTGAAACATGGGGTTTATGTTCAACAGAAGAAAATATTGTAAACATAAAAGCCAAATAAAACCACCAAAGGATACATTTCCCACTCAATATAAAGAAGTAGACTAGGTGCAAACAGGCAACTCGATCCGGAATGAAAAACGGATTGCTCATTTTCAATAAATATTAACACATTTTTTTAAACTCTTAATAGGCCTAATGAAAGTTATTAACATATTCACAACCTTTTTGAAGTTTAATGGTTAAATGTACAGTATTTTCCTCCTCTCCCCATGTCCCTGTACCAAGTTGTTTTTCCTGGTCCTGGAGTCTGATGTCCCCTTACCAGAGTGATTTATCATGCAGGGAATGGTCATCCAATGGCAGTTTCTGCCGCTCCTACCGCTCTGTATAAATCTTTACTTTGGAGCCCTGCTACAGTATTCCATGCCTCTACTTGGTCATATCACAGAAGCCAGGAGATACACATCGGCTCCAGCATGCATTTGCACTTTATTTGTTGAAATAGTAATAAGTATTCTCATTATAGCTGGAATGAACTATTCTTCATACACATTTATTTTCTTTCATAGTTTATCATTCAAATGCGGTTTTTTCCTTGAATTTGCAAGAATTCCTTTAGACATACATGTGTAGTTTGTCGGTCTTTTTTCCCCCAGTGTAGACGAGTTTGGGAAGTGAGTTTCTTGTATTGTGGTTGATTTTAAACTCTGTAATAAGTAGTGAACATGGCCTGTAGCTGGAGGTGTCTCCCAGGGTTCCTGAGGGTATTGCTGCGATGGTACCCAGCTGTTGCTGTGTCCTCCATCTTTACGCGTTTAGCATTTACCAGCTCAAGTGTTGAAGCTGTCTGTGAAAGAACTTATCAACCCAGGTATCTGTTTGTATAGGACGACCACTCCACTTGTCAGGCTCAAATTGGCCTCAATGTAGACTCTGTCCCTTTAAGCTGCATACTATGTTCAGATCTCAACCTCAATTCTAGATTTAAGAAAGCAGATCATTGCGGGGGAGATTTATTGACGTTTTACTACATACATTTTGAAAAGAACATTTAGAAAAGGTTTCAATGTACACTGTTCCAAGAAAGATACCTATGTTGGGCACGTTTCATTTGGTTAATCTACATTCAGAGTAAAAGAGAATTCATTGTATTCATTGGCAGGGATAAATCAGTAAGTATAAAGGTCCTGGTGGATTTTAATACCCTCTGCTTGTTTCACATGCCGACTAATTAATTTTAAAAATGTCCCCCTCCCCCACTGTATTGCACAGTGCCCTTCATTTGAAATGAGGGACGAGGGCTGATAATAAGCACTAACTCACACACTCATACAGTGCACTTTTTTAAAGAAGCTAGTACATGTATCCTGACTGTGTACGTCGCAGTTTGATTTGAAGTTTTATTGTTTTCTATCCATTTTACATCTGTGTAAATGATTGGTTTACTCAAACCATTTATTACATAATTTGCCGGCAACCAACATTTGTGTATATCGCCCTCCTTCAACCTTGGCAGCTGCTTGGCATGTAACTTAGCAACTTTACATTCTATCATGGGACCCAAGTGGATGCCCATGGTGGGTCCAACCCCCAACCTCCCTGTGTGGCGCCTACCTTCCTGCCTCTCCATCTCTGTGTCTCCTTGGTGGAGCCGGAGCAGGGCTGTTGTGTGACAGATCACCTGCGTCTGAGACCCTGCATGTTCCTGCCCGCCGGTCCGGCCCCCTCTCATTAATGCCCAGGTTGGTGCGACGGCCGTATGGCAGCACAAGACAAATAACGCCACCACTCAGCCATCACTTCTGCTGACAGAAATGCAGCCCAGCGCACTATTTCGCCCTCTACCGCTCCACTCTGCTCCCCTCAGTTACCCTGTCGTGTCCTTCAAAAACCCACCTGCCCCTGCCACTAGCACCGCTCCACCAAAGTTTCAGGGTGGAGTCGCTGGCTGCTGTGTGGGGGTGAATATGCATGAGTCCTCACAGTTTGGTTAAAAGTGTTTTGGTGGGGGACTTGATTTTCCTGTTGCTTCACATGTATCACAGAAAACAAAATGTGATCATATGGATGATTGTTTTCTTCATTGAGCTGCCGTCCTTTACTGGTTCTTCTATGTTCAGTTCTGCATTACAGGACCACACTGCACTATTACAGAGTAGCTGGTTTGATCAGTCAGGTGCTCGTAGTGTTTAAGTGTTCCAGCCCTCTTCTGAGGGATTTGATTTGAATGTCCTCCTGTGGTCCAGTGAAATGGATGGAGCCTGGAGTGTATGGGAGAAACGCACAAAGGCTAATGATTAAAGGCCCATTCAGTGCTGTTCATTTAACTGTGGGAATCAGCAGACCCATTACTGTCAATGTGTAATTAGCTGATTAATAAACAGGGGAGGGGAGGGAATGGCTCCAGGAAGTGCTGTAATGATTATTTTTGAACAGCCTCACATGAGAGGTTGTTAAGATGCCAAGATGGTTCCGTTCACTCCACCCATTATTGCACAAAACAAATGCATGTAATTCTCACATTGACTCAAAATCTTTCCTTTGTATCATTTTTATTGACCACCACAGTATCTCAGTTGAATGTGTCATATTAGATGTTGTTATCTAGGTAACATATTTCACAGTGTATATTTCAGGGGGACTGAGACATTTATTCATGGTAGTCACTGATTTGTTTTTATTAATGAAACAATACTGAAAAAAAAATATTGATGAAATATCACTACTGATAAAAGTTACAATTTAAATACTATTCTATTCCACATTATCAATCTTTCAGTGGATACACTGTCATCTGTTCCCAAGGCATTATCAAGTAAGAAAAAAAAAAACGGAATTTGTATTCATAACTTTGACCGTGTTTAACCTGAGATGTCCAAGTGTTTGGGCTCAACCACAGCAACAGTTAGTCATCATTCCCTCCAGAAATATTAATCAATTATCTAGCCCGCCGGATCAGTTTGGGGAAGAAGTCATCTGGAAAGAGGCACAAGCAGATATAATGGGAAAGAGCAAAAGCACATGCCAGTGAATGCTGTAATGCCTAATCCTTTGAGACAACCCAGAGCCACAATGTCACTTCTAGTTCCTGTGTCCTCTGCTCCTACTCTGCCTCACAAAAAGTCTGTGTGACTGCCACTAACTTCTGGAGAGGCCAACACAGATTGATCTATTAACGGGAAGTAGGAAAGGAGAGCAGATATTAGAAAGTGCAATTGTTTTAGAGTTCTTTTTACCTCAGTGTAAATTGCCCCGAGAAGTGTTTCAGATATTTCCCCTCCCTCCAACTCTTTGAGCGTATTGAGACAGAATGGCTAAAAAAGTGAGGAGGATGAAGATGGTGTGAATGAAGTTGTTTTGAGTCAAGATTTTCAGTAAAATGGTACTACATAACAGCTACACAATGTCTCACTGAAGTAGATCATGTTCAAAGGGAGAGTTTTAGCCATAGGAGAATCAGATTGCCCTTCTAACAACCGTGGCCACTAGGCATATGAGGCCAAATAGGATTGAGATCGCTTGAACAATACATAATTAACTATTAGGCCATATGATAACTGTAGATTTATAGTGATCATGCATTCATGTAGATAAAATGAAGAACCGTCCTTGAGTTCTAAAATCAAAAGACAAGTTAACATTTATTTGTGTGTCCTTCTACTCTGCAGCATGCATCCCCTTCCATAAAGATGACCTGGGAGAGGACACCTCCACCTCCTCCACCTCTCTGAGCATGGAGTCTGCAGGCCCTGGGCCCTCCACGTCTGACAAGCAGGACTTCATCAAGCCTGGGACTTTATTCAGACCTAGCCCCCAGAGGGAGCAGGAGCAGGACTGAGGGGGAGAGAGAGCGAGAGAGAGGGAGAGCACGCCATTGCTCTCTGAATCAGCATTGTGCTGCTGGATCAAGTCTTTCCATCTAGCATTTAAAGGGTGAATAATGTTAATGCAATCAAGCCCAGTTAATCACTCCGTAGCCTGCCATTTCCTTGAAGAGCCTCCTCGTCTTGCTACTCCAGACTGCAGCACCAGCCAGGCACCTCCTCCTGTCTCTACAATACACAGTCTCCAGGCCACCTGCCCATTACTCAGGCCCAACAATTATGTCTTCTTTGAGATGCCTGGCATTTGTCAGCAGGGACACTGAAATGATGGTCAGGGAGGGTTGAGTGGTTGGGGGTCTGCTCTGCTGAAAGCCTGGGAGAAGTGGGACCAACAGGTCTGCTCTGCAGCGTATGTAGCAGCTGACAGATAGGAGAGCATCAGAATGTTCTGCTACCTCATGCTGGTACAAGGTTCAGAGAGGTGACCACTGAGCGAGAGCGGCACAAAGAACAGGTCTCCTATTAGCATGGATTTGAAAAGCTACACTGGCTACAACGTCTCTCATTAGCACAACAGAGAGGGGCTGTGGCTGCGCTCCTCGGAGGGGCCTCTTTGTTCTCTTCAGCTCACCTTCTTTATTCAAATTTCATAACACTTTCAAGTTCAAGGCAAGTCGCACAATCCGTTTTCAAAACCCCGTTTTTTTTGTGGAAAGCGGTTGTTTTGTGACTGACTGGGCTACTGTTGAGAGTGTTGAAAGTCAGGTGGAGAGGGATAGGAGAGGAGGGTAAATAACAGTAATCTCCACCGTGTTTTAAGTGGCACACAAAGAGGAACCCTGGTGTCTCTAGCTAGCTGTGAGGCTGGGCTGTGACTGTCTGTCCTGACATTACCTGGCATTCCCTGGCCGCCCGCCCGCAGCAGATAAATGGGCAGTGCCAGGGGCACAGAGAGATCAGTGTGGTAGCATCATGACAGCATACACTCACCATCCAGTACAGGGCTCAGGAGTCCCTGCATTAGAGAGCAGAGGGTTTACTCTTGGATGCCAGCGAGATCAGTGATAATTAATAACTGTAAGAGAATGAGAGGACAGCTTTCCCTACTGACACTCCGCTCCCTCAGTGGTTTTATATCACACGGCCCAGTCACATGAGGCCAGTCACACTTACTCTAACCAACATTGTGCAAGCTCTGTAGAGATGAGACAAGGTAGTTAGTTATGTGGAACAATTTATTTTTATGCAAAGGAATCAAGTGATACATTGATTTATCAGTGGTATGATTTAGGAAACCGAGGGGTGTTTCGTCACAGAGGACCCGCTCTTTATTAACTATATTCGGCTAGATAACTATGTCACTAATGCAGTGTGATTATAATCTTGGATCATTTTCATTGGTCATTGTGCACAGTAAATACATAGCTATTTTTCAAAGCTTTAGAAACAATATTTAATAAATATTAGGTGCAGATAACACTTCTGTGGAATAGTCACAGTTTTATAAATTAGTGTGATATATAGATCTGCAGTGATCCTTTTGAGAAGGCTTTATGTGATCATGTCGGCGCTAGGTGACGTTTTATAAATTCTGTGTGTGTATACTCATCTAAATGGATCCCTCTCCCTCTCCCAAGACATCCTGCTACAGAAATCTGTCAGTCTGCAGACAGACAGGAATAACCTCCACCCTCAGACCGCCAGCTCCATCTTGAAGAGAACACATCAGTGGGTACCTGAACACGAGAGAGGCTACTCAGCTTCTCAAGGAACCACAGCACTGTTGGATAAGAAAACATGCTAATGTTAAAGGATATTGTGAGTCAGAGCTTTTGCTAGATCGGCTCTGTTTTAACAAGTGCTTGGTCTTTCCTGGAGAGGTCCCTTTCCCTAATGCCTTATCCGTCAGTCTGTGTTTTGGTGCCAAAGGAATTGACAGATAGGAAGGAATGTTCAGATCAAGTTTCGTCAGTTGCAGGGGGAATGCCTTACCTGGCTTCCTCCATAGTAATTCGTGTTCACCATGATGTGATGCCTCAGCCAGCCCCCCTCCAAAATGAATTTCCAATGGCCATGCAGACAGGAAGTGGGGAGAGAGAGCGTTACGTGCACCCAGTCAATTGCCCTGTTACAGTTAAGGAATCCAGCGGGCTGGTACCACTCATATTTCATCCTGGGTAAAGATTACCTGTCAGGCCCACGGGAGATGTATTGATCTGTTTTCCTTTTTCCGGCAGCAATCACCTGACAAAGGCACCTAGGAGGCGAGTGAATGAGTGATGCCCAGTCCGTCTCCTCCAGTGGGAGGCTTCCAGGCCGTGTCCACTGAACAGGGGATGGGACGGGATGGGGGGATGAGGAGAGATAATGTAGTCATAAACTCTGCATGAACCTACTCTGAACAAGCAGGGAAGGCTCATTCCTCCATCCCTGTAGGTCAGAGGTCATTTGTGAACTTGCTGTTTAGGCCGCTTTTTTATTTTAATACTTTTTTTGTTATGAATTGTATTTGTAGATGGTTGATGGCAGAAACACAGATACAGCATGTGTTGACTGCGAACACATCTGTGGTATCTGGTTACCTCAGTTCAGTCCCTGCTGACAAATGTAGATGTTGTGGGTCACAATGGTTGCTCTGGTGAAATAACCTCTGTCAATGACATCAGTGATCCAGTCAGTCAATAGGAAGTGTTCTATTCAGAGGTGATCTGTTGAAGATGAGAAAACAACTGTATATTTTGTTTCTGTATGTCTGGGCACTCTTATCCATAAGTTCCAAGCACTCTGTTCACAGGATCTCCTGAGTTAGTGATGATGGTACTGCACTATCAAGGGTCAATACAATTGTACATTATCCGTCCTGTATTTCTTGGCCGCTTGAATAGACTGATGTTTTTTTGCATGGATTGTCAGAATGTTGATATACTCTGTGAAACCTTAAACATAAACATAGTGTTCATTACATTGCACTCATATTGTATGCTATAAAATAGGAAAGGTCCATCCATAGATATAGATATGCATTTATTATGGCATCTTCATGACTTCTATGCTAAGTGCTAGATATACCGTGATAGACAGAATGACGAAACTGTCTTGATTATATTTGTAGTTTTATTACAAGGATTTTAAACTATTGTCGTAGGCAGCTATCCCATATGACAAATAGCACTAATGGCATCTTATCTTGTAAGCTGTTATGTTTATATTTGCGTAATTGCTTTGCAAATGATCTAAGGAGGATTATTTTTATTCTGTCCTTAGAAAGCCTGCACTGTGTGTTTGTCGTTCTGTTGATGTCAGAAATACATTACAGTATTTATGTAGTTGCTAGATAAACCTAATATAGTATACAGTATTTATGCCCAACTTTCCATACCATGATTCATTTAATGTTAAATTAACATTAGGAAAGTTAAACAAATTAGTACATTATGAATCATTAATCATATACCCATGTGTATTTTTATCACTGTGTGTCTTCAATACTCAATGTCCATGCCTTTCAAAGGAATTTATCCCAAAGGATGTAACTGAGTGTGTTCAATACATGCATTTTAATGTTTGGGATCTGGGATGTCGTCTCTGGGAATTCATTTTCACCTGAAGCAAAATGACTCACTTGGTTCTGAAAAACATATTTGGACACTTTTCTGTCCTTATTATTGATCTCTGACATGTTTGTCACAACAGGAAACACTAACTATTTGTAAACCCCCCAGTCTGCCCATCGCTCTAGTCACTGTTAATTGAAGAGTGGCTACTAGATTGCTGTGACAGAGGAAATACTCTATAGGATTGTTGTGGAGCTTATCGATACTGTAGGTCCCCTGCTGTTAGTTAATCTTGTCTGGATGGTGAAGGAGTCGCAGCAGCCACTTTGCCATGTGTTGAGAGTCGAGCAATTCTCTCTGCTGCTCACCAGTGGTCCAGTGTTACAAATCACATCATCAGCTGTCTGAGCACCCACAGCCACCTCTTCTCCAGCAGATTCATGGCCAAATGGAGGAAAAATCAATGGTTTCCTCTCCTGCTCTGTCATGTTGAGGAGTTTGATGTTTTCCCCATCCTGCTTTCTCCTCCCAGCTCTCGGAGTGAAAGTAGTGTTTGAACACACCGACAGTGACTAAGGAGATTCTCTCCGTTCTCCCAACCCAGCTAACAATTCTAGGGAGAGAGAACGTTTTTGTAGTCTTACCCGTAATGTTTCCCTAATGTTTGAGTGTTCAGTGTTCCATTAGTGGAACATTCTATCTATGTTATCACAAATCTTCTGAGAGCCTTTTAAGCATGTTTTGGTGTTTAAAGATAGGAAAACATTTGCTTAATGTCAAGCTGAACTTATCTAGAATGTGGTTACAATGTTCTCAAAATATTCAACATAAATGTTCAAAACACAATTCATGAGAAAGTTGCAAGAACCTTCCTGTGTTCAGTTTTCTGTGGGTTAGGAGAATATTCCATCAACGATGCATCAAACACACACAAAACATGGTTGCCATGTTCTCAGAATGTAAAATATTAATGTTCTAGATGATATTAATGGTTGATATTAATGTTTCATGGGAACGTTCCAAGAACATTTGTGTATCAGTTTTCAGGGCGTCACCTGATGGTCCCAAAGAAACTTTGTGCTCACACACAAAGTGCTTTTAACATAGTGTTTTCAATGTACATATTTGGCCTAATTTTACTATTCTCTCATCATTGATTTAATAATTTACTTATTTAAAAAAAAATGTAAGGGCTTTCTGTATAGTTGGTGGGGCATGTTAACCTGTTTTAATGATACTTCTGATTCACAATGGTCAAAAATACATTTTGAGTGTACTTTTAACAGAGCTGAGATTTACTTCAAAGTGCATGCACCCTATTGCTTACACCTATCAAGTTATTTCAGATCAACACAAGTGCTGATGGAGGTGGATTAGGGTTTCTGCTGGACAGGGCCTAACTATCCTGGGCCAATAAGCACATGGCCTAGAGATATCCCTTATTGGCACAGTGGTTACGGTGTTGCTCTATTGGTGTTGGTGGCCTGGGTTAGAGACCCGCTAGAGAAATCACCCTACTCACATTCTTAGTAATATACACTGAGTGTACAAAACATTAGGAACACCTTCCTAATATTGAGTTGCATCCCTTTTGCCCTCAGAACAGCCTCAATTCGTCAGGGCATGGTTTTACAAGGTGTCAAGCATTACACAGGGATTCTCTGTTAAAAGTACACTAAAATATTTGATTGATCATTGTGATTCAGGAGTATCATTAAAACAGGTCAATATGCCCCACTAACATTAGACAACTATACAGAAAGCCCTTCAATTGCTGAAGTAAGTAAATCAAATGAATGATGAGAATAGTCAGATTAACTGATACCTGACACGGGCATGGTGGGAGGAAGATCAGAGTATCATGAACCAAGAGGTTGTGAGTTCAAATCCAAGTTGAGGACATGTTGAATAATAATTACTGTAGAAATGTAATCATATATGTCAAATATGTAAGTTAAAAGCACCTTGCCAACAGACAAAGAGCTATGAATGGATAAATGATTCACCAATCAGGGCCTTGATTGACTCAGGAACAAGTGTAATTAATTTATCTTCGGACACATAAATGTTTCCATTAATTTATATATTATGTTCTGAGAACATGGCACCCAGGTTCACACTGAGTGTACAAAACATTAGGAATACCTGCTCTTTCCATGACATAGTCTGACCAGGTGAAAGCTATGATCCCTTATTGATGTCACTTGTTAAATCCACTTCAATCAGTGTAGATCAGGTATTCCCAAACTGGGGTACTGCCATCAGGGGTATGCCAAATAAAAATGTGATTCACATAAAAAAAATAATAATAATAATAATTTTCTTCATATTTTCAAGCAGTACATTTATATTTTCCAACGGGGCTATACATTTGGGTGAGGTTTTTCTCTCGCCTGAGTAGCCTTGTTTCACTGGCAAAAATAAAATGTAACCATCTAGTGTTCAGCGAAATGATAGCATAATGTCAAATACAGGTAGCCTGTAACGGGCGTCGTATAGAGGGGACCAAGGCGCAGCGTGTTGAGTGCTCATAATTATATTTAATGAAAATGAAACACTTTGACAAAGAAACAAAACGACAGCCAACAGTTCTGTCAGGTTACATACACGAAACAGAAAACAACTACCCACACAAATCAGGTGGGAAAAGGCTGCCTAAGTATGGCTCCCAATCAGAGACAACGATAGACAGCTGCCTCTGATTGGAAACCATACCCAGCCAAAACATAGGAACACAACACATAGAATGCCCACCCCATATCACACCCTGACCTAACTAAACAGAGAAAAACGTCTCTCTTAGGTCAAGGCGTGACATAGCCTAGTCAAATAATTAACATCCAATCACATTAACCGTTACTCTCTTGAGGGAAACCTTCACTCTTGCGCAGACATTTGGAAATGCAACATGACAATTTTAAAAATAAGCCACGGGAGTTTTTTGAATGAGAATAAAGACGACTTTCGATTAGTAAGACATATATAAACGCTACAGATACCATTAATAAGAAGGGGCTAGAAGCGTCTTATATGGTGAGCTACCGAGTGGCTAGAACAGGAAAGCCCCATACTATTCTGGAGGACTTAATTCTTCCTGCTGCCGCGGATATGGCTGGGACAATGCTGGGGGAAAAGGCCCAAAAAAACTATACAGACAATGACTTCATCAAACAACACTGTTTCACGACGCATCAGTGAAATGACAGATGTTTTGAAACAATTACAACTTCGCATACAAGCCAGTGAATTATATGCATTACAGCTGGATGAGTCAGCAGATGTGGCGGGGGCCTGGCACAGCTGCTGGTATATGTCCGTTACGTTTATGGGGGAGTCAATTAAGGAAGACATCCTCTTCTGCAAACTACTGGAAACTAGGACAACATGAGAGGATATTTTTTAAGTACTGGACAGCTTTGTGACATCAAATGGACTTTGGTGGTCAAGATGTGTTGGTATCTGTACAGATGGTGCAAAAGCCATGACAGGGAGACATAGTGGAGTGGTAACGCGCGTGCAAGCAGTTGCTCCCGACGCCACTTGGGTACACTGCAGCATCCACCAAGAGGCTCTTGCTGCCAAGGGAATGCCTGACAGCTTGAAATATGATTTTGACACTACAGTGAAAATGGTTAACTTTGTTAAAGAAAGGCCCCTGAACTTTCGTGCATTTTCTGTATTATGCAATGATATGAACAGAGACCATGTAACGCTTTTACAACATACAGAAGAATTGAGAGACGAGCTTAAAGTTTTCTTTACTGACCATACATTTTATTTGTCTGACCGCTTGCATGATGACGAGTTTCTCACAGGACTGACCTATCTGGGTTTGTTTTTTATCGTCTGAATGATCTGAATCTAGGATTACAGGGACTCTCCGCAACTATATTCAATGTGCGGGACAAAATTGAGGCTATGATTAAGAAGTTGGAGCTCTTTTCTCTCTGCATTAACAAGGACAACACACAGGTCTTTCCATCATTGTATGATTTTTTGTGTGCAAATGAACTCAAGCTAACGGACAATTTCAGATGTGACATAGCGAAGCACCTGAGTGAGTTGGGTGCGCAATTATGCAGATACTTTCCCAAAATGGATTTGTTATCCCTTTCATGCCCTGCCTCCAGTCCACTTACCGATATCTGAACAAGAGAGCCTCATCGAAATTGCAACAAGTGGTAATTTAATCAGAAGTCACTGCCAGATTTCTGGATAGGGCTGCGCTCAGAGTATCCTGCCTTGGCAAATCGGGCTGTTAAGACACTGATGTCCTTCGTAACCACGTACCTATGTGAGAGTGCATTCTCGGCCCTCACTAGCATGAAAACTAAATGCAGGCACAGACAGTGTGAGGAAAATGATTTAAGACTGAGACTCTCTCCAATATAACCCAAAATTGCAGAGCTATGTGCATCCTTTCAAGCACACCCTTCTCATTAACCTGGCAGCTTCATTAAATAGTACCCGCAAAACACCAGTCTCTACATCAACAGTGAAGAGGCAACTCCGGGATACTGGCCTTCTAGGCAGAGTTGCAAACAAAAAGCCATATCTCAGACTGGCCAATGAAAAGAAAAGACTAAGATGGGCAAAAGAACACAGACACTGGACAGAGGAACTCTGCCTAGAAAGCCAGCATCCTGGAGTCACCTCTTCACTGTTGATGTTGAGACTGGTGTTTTGCGGGTACTATTTAATGAAGCTGCCAGTTGAGGACTTGTGAGGCGTCTGTTTCTCAAACTAGACACTCTAATGTACTTGTCCTCTTGCTCAGTTGTGTACCGGGCCCTCCCACTCCTCTTTCTATTCTGGTTAGAGCCAGTTTGCGCTGTTCTGGGTGAAGGTAGTGGTACACAGCATTGTACGAGATCTTCCGTTTCTTGGCAATTTCTCGCATGGAATAGCCTTCATTTCTCAGAACAAGAATGGACTGACGCGTTTCAGAAGAAAGTTCATTGTTTCTGGCCATTTTGAGCCTGTAATCGAACCCACAAATTCTGATGCTCCAGATACTAAAGAAGATCAGTTTTATTGGTTCTTTAATCAGTACAACAGTTTTCAGCCGTGCTAACATAATTGCAAAATGGTTTTCTAATGATCAATTAGCCTTTTAAAATGATAAACTTGGATTAGCTAACTCAACGCGCCATTGGAACACAGGAGTGATGGTTGCTGATAATGGGCCTCTGTATGCCTATATAGATATTCCATAAAAAAATCAGCCGTTTCCAGCTACAATAGTCATTTACAACATTAACAATGTCTACACTGTATTTCTGATCAATTTGATGTTATTTTAATGGACAAAAAATTTGCTTTTCTTTCAAAAACAAGGACATTTCTAAGTGACACCAAACTTTTGAACGGTACTGTATGATGGCTAAATAAAGAGCAAAATTACTGATTATATTATATTATTATTTGTGCCCTGGTCCTATAAGAGCTCTTTGTCACTTCCCACGAGCCGGGTTGTGACAAAAACTCACACTCATTCTTATGTTTAATAAATGTATTGTATAGTGTGTGTGTGTGGCAGGCTTACTGTCACGACTTCCACCAAATTCGGTTCCTCTCCTTGTTCGGGCGGCGTTCAGCGGTCGGCGTCACCAGTCTTCTAGCCATCGTCGATCCACTTTTCATTTTCCATTTGTTTTGTCTTGTTTTCCTACACACCTGGTTCTCATTTCCCTCATTAAGTGTTGTGTATTTAACCCTCTGTTCCCCTCATGTCTTTGTGTGTAATTGTTTGTTGTTTCGTGTATGTACACGCTAGACTGGTTTGTGCTGGGTTATGTCAACCCATCTTGTGTTTAGCGTTCTTAGTGCTGTGTGTTTGTTCGCCGAAATAAAAGGCTCTTTTGGCTACACAACTTCTGCTCTCCTGCGCCTGACACCCTTACAGCCAGTTACGCATACCTAACAGAATTCCACACCACACCATGGAGTCAGTAGGAGCAGGTACCCCGGTTATAGGAGTCGAGGAGCGCGTCAGAGAACACGCGGCGATGCTACAACATCTCGGGGTCGCGATGGACCGCGTCGTCCGACCATGGACCGCTGGGAGAGACAGGGAGTCCCTCCAGCGCCTCCACCAGCACAATAGGGGTTCCCACTACTCGTCCCTCCTGTACCCGGTCCCAGGGGGATGCGTCTCGCCCTTCCCGGGGAGTATGATGGGACGGTGCCAGGGTTTCCTGCTACAGCTGGACCTATACCTGGGCACCGTTTACCCGGCTCCCTCAGGAAGGGAGAGGGTGTCCGCCCTCGTCTTGTGCCTCTCAGGGAGAGCTCTGGAGTGGGCAAACGCCATGTGGGGAGAAGGAGATGTGGCGTTGGACGACTTCACGGAGTTCACTTGCCGCTTCCGGGCACTCTTCGACCATCCGCCCGAGGGTAGAGCGGCGGGTGAACGTCTTTTCCACCTGAGGCAGGGGACGAGGAGCGCCCAGGAGTTCGCCCTGGAATTTCGGACCCTGGCCGCAGGAGCGGGATGGAACGACAGGGCCCTTATCGACCACTACCGTTGCAGTCTGTGCGAGGATGTCCGTCGGGAGTTGGCCTGCAGGGATACCACCCTCACCTTCGACCAGCTGGTGGACCTGTCCATTCGGTTGGATAACCTGCTGGTCACGCGCGGATGTCCAGAGAGGGCTCTGACGATTCCCTCTCCCAGCACCACCGCTCTGGTGCCTTTGGAGCTGGGAGGTGCTGTGCTCAGGGAGGCCGGAGGAGGGGCTTTCACGTGTACCATCTGTGGCCGCAGAGGTCACACTCATGGTCGGTGCCGGGTTGGTTCCTCTAGGGGTCGAGGCAGCAGGCAGGGTACTCTGGCGTCGCCCCAGGTGAGCATGCAGCACTCTCATCCAGAGACCTCTGTTGTACACCTGTTTGTGTATGTTTACTTTCCTGAGTTTTCCCCGCATTCCCAGCATAAGGCGCTCGTCGATTCAGGCGTGGCTGGGAATTTTATCAACAGAGCATTCGCCCATAGGTTAGGGATTCCTAGTTTTCCAGTGGTTAGGCCTTTCCCAGTTCACGCTCTGGACAGTCGACCATTAGGGTCCGGGTTAATTAAGGGAAGCTACCAACCCCCTGGGCATGGTGACGCATGGGGGTCACGAGGAGAGAATCAGTCTCTTCCTCATTGACTCTCCTGCGTTTCCCGTGGTACTAGGCCTTCCCTGGTTAGCTCGTCATGACCCCACCATTTCATGGCAACAGAGGGCTCTCACGGGGTGGTCGTGAGAGTGCTCAGGGAGGTGTTTAGGGGTTTCCGTGCTTGGTGCTTCTATGGTGGAAAGTCAAGACCAGGTCTCCACCGTGCGCATTCCCCCCGAATATGCCGATTTGGCTCTCGCCTTCTCCAAAAAGAAGGCGACTCAATTACCACCCCATCGACGGGGGGATTGTGTGATAAATCTCCTGGTAGACGCTGCACTTCCCAGGAGTCACGTGTATCCCCTGTCACAGGCGGAGACAACGGCTATGGAAACATATGTCTCCGAATCCCTGCGTCAGGGGAACATTCGGTCCTCCACTTCACCCGCCTCCTCGAGTTTCTTTTTTGTGAAGAAGAAGGAGGGAGGTCTGCGCCCGTGTATTGACTACCGAGGCCTAAATCAGATCACGGTGAGGTACAGTTACTTGCTACCTCTTATCGCCACAGCGATTGAGTCAATGCACGGGGCGCGCTTCTTCACCAAACGAGATCTCAAGAGCGCTTACAACCTGGTGCGTATCAGGGAGGGAGACGAGTGGAAGACCGAGTTCAGTACGACCTCAGGGCATTATAAGTACCTCGTCATGCCGTACGGGTTGATGAATGCTCCATCAGTCTTTCAATCTTTTGTAGACGAGATTTTCAGGGACCTGCACGGACAGGGTGTAGTGGTGTATATTGATGACATTCTGATATACTCCACTACACGCGCCGAGCACGTGTCCCTGGTGCGCAGGGTGCTTGGTCGACTGTTGGAGCGTGACCTGTACGTCAAGGCTGAGAAATGCCTGTTCTTCCAACAGTCCGTCTCCTTCCTAGGGTACCGCATTTCTACCTCAGGGGTGGAGATGGAGAGTGATCGCATTTCAGCCGTGCGTAATTGGCCGACTCCCACCACGGTAAAGGAGGTGCAGCGGTTTCTATGGTTTGCCAATTACTACCGGAGGTTTATCCAGGGTTTTGGTCAGGTAGCGGCTCCCATTACCTCACTGCTGAAAGGGGGACCGGTACGTATGCAGTGGTCGGCTGAGGCGGACAGGGCTTTTGGTCACCTGAGAGCTCTGTTTACCTCGGCTCCCATGCTGGCCCATCCGGATCCCTCTTTGGCGTTCATAGTGGAGGTGGACACGTCCGAGGCTGGGATAGGAGCTGTGCTCTCTCAGCGCTCGGGTACGCCACCGAAGCTCTGCCACTGTGCCTTCTTCTTGAGGAAGCTCAGCCCGGCGGAGAGAAACTATGATGTGGGGGACCGGGAGCTGTTGGCTGTCGTCAAGGCTCTGAAGGCGTGGAGACATTGGCTTGAGGGGGCTAAACACCCTTTTCTCATCTGGACTGACCACCGCAATCTGGAGTATATCCGGGCAGCGAGGAGACTGAACCCTCGCCAGGCAAGGTGGGCCATGTTTTTCACCCGCTTTGTTTTCACACTTTCTTACAGACCAGGTTCCCAGAACGTGAAGGCAGACGCACTGTCCCGGGTGTATGACACAGAGGAGCGGCCCACGGATCCCACCCCCATACTCCCGACCTCCTGCCTGGTGGCACCGGTAGTGTGGGAGCTGGACGCGGACATTGAGCAGGCGTTACGTGCGGAGCCCGCTCCCCTCAAGTGTCCCGCTGGGCGTCTGTACGTTCCGTCTGCTGTCCGTGATCGGCTGATCTATTGGGCCCACACGTCACCTTCCTCTGGTCATCCAGGCATCGGTCGGACGGTGCACTGTCTGAGTGGGAAGTACTGGTGGCCCACTTTGGCCAAGGACGTGAGGGTTTATGTTTCCTCTTGCTCGGTATGCGCTCAGCGTAAGGCTCCTAGGCACCTGCCCAGAGGTAAGCTACACCCCTTACCCGTTCCACAACGGCCATGGTCGCACCTGTCGATCGATTTCCTGATCGATCTCCCCCCATCACAGGGAAAGACCACGATCCTGGTTGTTGTGGATTGTTTCTCTAAGTCCTGCCGTCTCCTTCCTCTGCCCGGTCTCCCTACGGCCCTACAGACTGCGGAGGCCTTGTTTACGCACGTCTTCTGGCACTACGGGGTGCCTGACGATATAGTGTCTGATCGGGTCCCCAGTTCACTTCGAGGGTCTGGAGGGCGTTCATGGAATGTCTGGGGGTCTCGATCAGTCTTACCTCGGGTTTTCACCCCAAGAGTAACGGGCAGGTGGAGAGAGTTAACCAGGATGTTGGTAGGTTTCTGAGGTCTTATTGCCAGGACCAGCCGGGGGAGTGGGCGGCGTTTGTGCCCTGGGCAGATATGGCCCAGAACTTGCTCCGCCACTCCTCCACTAACCTCTCCCCCTTCCAGTGCGTACTGGGGTATAAGCCGGTTCTGTCTCCTTGGCATCAGAGTCAGACCGAGGCTCCTGCAGTGGACGGCTGGTTCCGGCACACGGAGGAGACATGGGACACCGCTCATGTTCACCTTCAGTGCGCCGTGCTGCGCCAGAAAGACAGCCACAGACCGTCACCGCAGAGAGGCCCCGGTGTTTGCACCGGGTCTGGCTCTCGACCCAAAACCTGCCCCTCCGCCTGCCCTGCCGGAAGCTGGGTCTGCGGTTTGTGGGGCCATTTAAAGTTCTGAGGAGACTGAACGAGGTGAGTTACAGGTTACAGCTTCCCCCCGATTACCGTATTAACCCCTCGTTCCATGTGTCTCTCCTCAGGCCGGTGGTGGCTGGCCCGCACCAGGTCCCCCCCCTCTGGACATCGAGGGGGTCCCGGCGTACTCCGTTCGATCCATACTGGATTCGAGGCGTCGGGCGAGGGGCCTTTAGTACCTCGTGGACTGGGAGGGGTACGGTCCGGAGGAGAGATGCTGGGTTCCGGTGGAGGACGTGTTGGACCCTTCAATGCTGCGGGAGTTCCACCGTCTCCGTCCGGATCGCCCTGCACCTCGCCCTCCGGGTCATCCTCGAGGCCGGTGTCGGTGCGCTGCTGGAGCCGTGCGTCAAGGGGGGGTACTGTCACGACTTCCACCGAAGTCGGTTCCTTTCCTTGTATGGGTGGTGTTCGGCGGTCCGCGTCACCGGTCTTCTAGCCATCGTCGATCCACTTTTCATGTTCCATTTGTTTTGTCTTGTTTTCCTACACACCTGGTTCTCATTTCCCTCATTGTGTTGTGTATTTAACTCTCTGTTCCCCTCATGTCTTTGTGTGGAATTGTTTGTTGTTTCATGTATGTACACGTTTGACTGGTTTGCGCTGGGTTATGTCAACGCATCTTGTGTTTAGTGTTCTTAGTGCCGTGTGTTTGTTCGCCAAAATAAAAGGCTCCTTTGGCTACCCAACTTCTGCTCTCCTGCGCCTGACTCCCTTACAGCCAGTTATGCATACCTAACACTTACAATGATGGCAAAAAAAATACATTTGAGAGTGCGCTGACCCTGGTGCTAGAGGGGGTACGCAGCTGGAGGTTGAATGTTTGAAGGGGTACGGGACTATAAAAAGTTTGTGAACCACTGGTGTAGATGAAGTGGAGGAGACAGGTTAAAGAAGGATTTGAAAGCCTTGAGACATGGATTTGGTATGTGCGCCATTCAGAGGGTGAATGGCACGACAAAAGATTTATTAAGTGCATTTGAATGGGGAATGGTAGTAGGTGCTAGGTGCACCAGTTTGAGTGTGTCAAGAACTGCAGCGCTGCTGAGTTTTTCACACTCAACAGTTTCCCGTGTGTATCAAGAATGGTTCACCACCAAAAGGAAATTCAGCCTACTTGACACAACTGTGGGAAGCATTGGAGTCAACATGGGCCACCATCCCTGTGGAATGCTTTCGACAACTTGCAGAGTCCATGCCATGACGAATTGAGGCTGTTTTGAGGGCAAAACGGGGTGCAACTCAATATTAGGAAGGTGTTCCTAATGTTTTGTACACTCTGTGTATGTTTGGTGGGACGTTGATGGAATATTCTCCTAACCCACAGAACACCTCTTGAACATAAATATCTTATGTTCTGAGAACATGGTAACCACGTTCTGGATAAGTTCAATTTGACGTTAAGGGAATGGTCTCTTGGAAACATTCCTTGCAGATCACAGGAACATTCCTATGAAAATGTTAGTTAATGACCTATGAGACTCTTAAGGGAAAGTTATCTAAAGTTTTGCAAACGTTTGTTGTTAGCTGGGTAATTACCCATTTCTATCCTCTATTTTTTCTATCTCTCCTATTTGTTTGCTGGGTTCCCCTGAAATGGCCATTGGGGGTGGTGTTGGCTCATGAGGGGTATGTATAGGAGGCTGGTAAAGGTTTGTTTAGAGGGGTGGCAAACTGTCATGGTAACTTCCTCTGAGGTGACCCTTTGATTGACTAACATCAGTCAGTTTCCCTGCACTAGGATAGCCACCCACACAACAGCTGTCTGTAGCTTCCATCAGTCCATCCTTATCACCACAATACTCCTTTACCTCTGGAACAGGGGAGCATTCTACACAGTGCTAGTGTAAAATAAAAAGGGATCAGTGGCATTTTTCACTTTGCGGTTCCCATAATGGAAAATTCTAATATAATACAATACATCAATTGGCCATATTTTTGCTTATAGAGATAGTATTTGAACTGATACATTCCTGATGTGTCTGTGTGTATCTGAGCAGATCCCAGGACATCTGCTGGCCTGCGTGCCTCCCTCTCTGTTGTCTTACAACAGCACCATTCCTTTTCATTTCTCCTGGCATTCTAATCAGAGCGTTACGAGCTCCAGCGGGTGAAGTACGCAGAAAGTTGTGTTTTCTGACAGCCAATAAAAACGTTATAATCTCCCCGATTCAAGTGGGCCATTTAAAAAAAAACACTAACTAGCGCTATCACTCAGGCCACCCCCTTCTCTTTTCCTTTAATGCCCTTTTTTATTTAATATATTGCCCATGAAAAATGAGAGACTCCCGCTTTGGCGTGTAGATATTTTGTTGCTGATGATGCGAGACGAATTTCCATCACAGCTTTGTTTCCACCGGGTGAGCGGATAATCTTTTACAGCGCAGGGAGGGAGAACGACGCTCCAATCAATCTCCGGGGCTTATGGCTGCCACATGGTCGCATTACCCAACCAGAACATCGGCTCGCCGTGCACACCACCGGCCCACACAGGGTCAAGAGGCGCCAGGGGAGCGGCCCACTCAGGACCCATCTGGGCTCCTCTGATGGACCTGGCCCCAGAGAGCGTACCTCCCACCCCACCTCATCCTGCAAAACAGCGGCTCACTTCTGTTCCATCACTCCTGTCATTGTTATTATGTCATTTTTCTAACAAGATAGTCACGTCTGAGAGAACAGTAATGTTTTCTTGTTGACAGCCCCTGTGAAACTATGTTTGAACCACAGTCTCAGCTGCTCTTATTGCCATGGCAGAAAGCATAGCAAGTCAGCTCCAGAGGTTTCATCCCGCTACACTCTACGAGTGTGTGTTGCATGTTGTAGAGCAAAAGGTGCCGTCTGAGTGGTGGCATCCTGCCCAGTGTGGCCCCCCGAGTGAGGCCCCTGGTGGCCCAATGGTGGCGTGGTGCCTGGCAGGCGTGGAGCAGCGTCTCTCCCCCTGGCCTCACTCCTCTGCACCCCACTGCCCTGCCGCCTGCCTGATTGCCTGCCGCTGCTTTCCTCTCCGCCCATGGAGACGCCGCTGCTTTCCTCTCCGCCCATGGAGACGCCGCTGCTCTGATTGACAATAATGGGAACTGGCAGAATCGAGTGGAGACAAGAGAGGGTCCCATGTATGAGATTCTCCCCGAGCTCCCAGTCACAGACCAGGGGCTCTGGCACAGCTCACCTGTCATCCCTGCACCTCCCCGGATTAGGGCCTGTGACAGGGGGACCAGGCTGGAGAGAGGCTGTGTACTTGTCATTGTCACTGACAGAATGGAAATGGAGCCTCTCTGGCACACTTACATGTCTTCCTACCACGCTAGAATCAAGCAGGAGACAAATGTTTGCCTTACAAGCATTTACTAGCTCTACTGTCTACAGTGTCCACTCACTGTGGTGAGGGAAAACAATCAAACCGGCAATCATTTCTCCAAAACATTTCCAATAAAGGAAAATGTATGGAATGCCATTCAAGCATGTATTACTTTTTTTCATATAAACAGCTTCTATTTTATATGTCATTTTGGACAAAGGATTGCCAATAATATCTATATCCAATAATATCTAAAATATGTTCACAAGAGTAGAATATTGTCTGTGTGTGTACACGTGTGTGTAGTAGCAGAACGAGGGCAGGTGTCGTGACAGGGGGCACTCCATTCTCTAATTGATCGGCAAAAGATGCACATGAAGAAGACGTTAAAGCGAAATGAAGTCATAACAGTGAATTGAGACATTTATTAGGTCAGACGAAAGGCCCTCAGAAACGTTGAGATTGTTTATTGATTTTTGTGTTTTGGCTGGCTGCACCAGAGTAATCACTCGTGCTTCTGCTGCCACTGGAGCTACCGGTTGGCCTGGGTCTGGGGCTGGGGTACAGCCAATCGTAAGGTGGGACCCTGGACTGAGACTTCCATCCAAAGTGAGATACTTTACCATGGTAGCGCAATATGACTGTAGTCCTCCTCTCACCTGACGTCCTGTCTCCTACTGACTTTAGCCTATTTAGCCTTGTCCAACTGGCCACAATACCACACCTTGAGTTGTGTGGTAATGTTGTGTTTTTTTATGCCAGACATTTGTAGAGATAGACATGTGTATAGACATGTTTGGAGCTGATAAAGACGGTCTGTTGTTCCTGTGCTTGACTGATAGAGGGGAGTTCTTTTCCCTCAGGGGAGACACTGAGGTCTCTGACAGACGGCATCTTCAGGCTCTACTTGAAACAAACAGGTTGCACATTACTTGTGTGTGTGTTTTTTTTTTTACATCTGTATCTGTGTCTTTGTGTTCTGGGAAACAGGTTCATGTAAATTCTCAGATGCAACAGCAATGCCCAAATGGTAAATTAAAATGTGCATTAAAAGCAGTATGTGAGCAGAGTTGCATGACGTTGGTATGAAATTGATTTCTAGCCCAGCATAAATAATAGAAGAATCTAGATCACACAAAGAATCCCTCTATAATCACACTATCATCATAGAAATCCCCTCGATGGGATGGATCCCCAGTCCTTGACAAGCAGCTCCTACACAGGAGCTGTAAAGTACCCTCTCACCCCTCCTTGGTCAGCTGAATGTGCTGAGGGGTGCTGGGCTGGTGAGTGTTAGGCAGAGTTCACCCATACTCGTGTCATCAATCTGCCTGTTCTTTATTAGACGGGGCAGTGAGCTGTAACTGACTGCATTGTCCACAGATGGACTGGGGCCCATAGCACACGGGACCCTGGTCAGCCACCCTGACAATACAATCAATAACCACACACTCATTACTGGCTGGGGCCTGCCTGCCTGCTCTGTGGAGTCTACCTCTGTCTCTGCCTCTGTCTCACCCTCAGTCTCACTGTCTCTCTTCTGTCTCTTCTGTCTTTTTCTCGGCCGGTCTCTTTCTTTCTCTTTATGTGTCTCTTTTGCTCTGTGTAAATCATTCTATTTCTCACCCTTTATTCTGTTTCTTTTTGCTGTAAGATGTCGTTTTTTTTCTATTCCTCTCTGTCTATGTAGGAAACTATAGAAAGAAAAGGACGAGGGATGTAGAAACTGATGGAAGTGTTTTGTAGAGATGGCAGCTGCAGTCACTAGTGTTAGGACTCTCTTTTTCCTGGGTCTGTGTGGCAGGTTGGACCGTCACACCCCCGGTGATCCCGGATGGAGCCCAGGGCCTGTAAATGGTCATGCCCTCCACTTGCCTTCCTCATAAAGCATAGTAAAAGGAGGTTATAAATCCTCCCAATTAGCTCTGTCCATTAGTCCCCTTAATTGGAGTGTCATGACTGGCTGGGGGATGACCTTGTGTGCCAGAGATAAGATCAACGAGGAGGCCAGGCCAGGATGGAGATCTATATGTGTATGGGGGGCCACTTTACATCTACAGTAGGTAACAGTGAACTGTGAGATTGTGGTAGGTTCTGTGGTTTATTGTAAATGTTCAGAGCAATTGTGATAAACACTGCACATTGAATAAGATACTGGCACTGACCTGTATATACTTGCACTCTCGTGTTTATTGAACTCACATTGTAGTTCTTGTGTGGTTTTTATTTATGTATTTTATAATATTTTCTATTATTATCTATGTTATTGTTATCACTGCATTGTTGGGAAAGAGCTCTCAAGGTAAGAATTTCATTGTACAGTTTTACACCTGTATCCTGTGCACATTGTGAATCAACTTTGAAACTTGAAACAGTACAGCAAGTCCATAATTCTTGGTATCAAGGAGAATACCCCCTATTATGTCTCTGTGACTATAGAAACGATACGACTGATACATACACACATACATTTCCTGTGATCAGAGGGCACAGGTGTTCTAGATTGAATGGGTCCCTCTCATTCTGTACCCCCCCCCTTCTCTCTCTTCCCCCCCTCTCTTTCTCTCCTGTGGGTTTGGCCACCACACCTCCCCTCTCAACACCTCAGTCAACCGCACTCTGTGGCCACTCAAACATGAGACCCCAGCTTCCGCTGCTAACAGCCACTATCGATGACATCCCACTGCTGGAGAAGAAATAGAGAGGCCATTTTCCCTGTCTCTGCACTTCGACAGACAGACAGACAGACAGACAGACAGACAGACAGACAGACAGACAGACAGACTGGTGGAAAGAGTACTGAAATATATCCTACTCAAGTAGAAGTACTGTTACTTTAGTTACATTTTACTCAAGTTAAAGTAAAACTGCTGGTGTAAAAAACTACTCAAGTAAAAGTAAAAAGTAGCTAATTTAAAAAGTACTCAGAGTAAAAGTAATTCAGTTACTTTTAAAATAAAAACATTTAATTTCGCTAAGGTTACCTGAACATTGTTACACATTATCTGCAGGAAATTGAAAAAGAGTGCAAATGAATGTATAGTATGAAGTAAGTTCCTTTATTGTTTGAGTTGCAACAGGGCAAAGCTGTATATAAAACAAAAACAAAGGACTTGTCAAACCTTCAAAGCAATTAAAATGTATTGATGAATTATAAGCAATACAAAATAAAGTACATAAACAAAATAAAATCACCCAATCACTTCACTCACTCATTCACTCACACCCATACAAGGCCAAATAAGGAGTGCCAGGGCACACTGGACATACCTAAAGTATTTGATGTCAAATTAGCTTTGGAGGCGACATCAAAACATCATGGAAATAAAAATGTATGAGCAACCCCCCCCCCCCCCGAAATAGAGAAGGGGTTGATAAACTCTATATAGACTAGATGTACAGAGTACATTAGGTTATGTAGTGTTCCTTGAGGAAAAACAGTTCTAATACCTTCAGGTCTCTCTGAACTTTCTGTTCAGTTTCAAAGTGAATCCAGCCTATCGCTCACAGGCGGCAGAGGCAGGCCCGTGTTGAGTTTGAGGAACAGCTTCTTTATGTATGGCAATGGAATGAAGCAGGTCCATCTTGTCTGACACACAGGCAAGGTACCCATCCTGTACCTTGTAACCTTTTGGGCATTAGTGATGAGAAGAAATCCTCTTCATCAGATGAATGCTGGCTTTGTTGCTTTCTCTCGTCCTCTGTCATTATGTCAAGATGATGCTTCTGTCAAGATGCACTAGAAGTGAGGGAGGGGTGAAGTCAGGCGCAGGAGACCAAAGGTGCGTAGTAGAACATTTTATTTTCCCGAGTCCAAAAATGCCATAACTAGGCAGGGAACAAGGAAACCCAACTAGACAAAAAGTCGGGACACAGCCCAGGGTAAACGTCCTTCCAACAAAGTACAAGAGAGAAAAACAATCCCCAAAACCCCACGACAGGAAACACAAACAATCCCACACAAACCTAAACCTAGAAAGCTAGACTAAATACCCCACTAACGAACTCAACTCAAAACAGGTGATAACACAAGACAGACAAAACCAAACGAAAATGAAAAGGGGATCGGTGGCAGCTAGCAGGCCGGCGACGAAGACCGCAGAGCGCCGCCCGAACAGGGAGAGGAGCCACCTTCAGTAGACGTTGTGACAGCTTCAGGTAGACCAAACCTGTATAGTGGCAAATACACAACATAAATATTTTGAATATTTCTGAAAATTCTTCTTTATGTGGCATCTTATTTTATCACATCACTGACCTCACAATAGCCCAAACACAGACTTATTCTCAGATACTGAAACTGAAGTGAGTTTGTCAGATGTCCTCAGACCTAAAAAGTTGTCTAATGTTGAGATGAGTCCATGTCTAGTTGTACCTATTGTGTAGACTCACAGTTATTTGCACAGTTAGACTTACTTACATTCTGACCACACTGCTCGCGCACGCCAACGAGCATCTGCGTTGCCAGGCGCTAAAATAGAAGTTACTTCTATTTGTTTGCGAAGAAAACGCTGCAAGTCCTGCATCTCCCATCTCCTCATTGGCTTTTAAGAAGCATTTGCCCACGTGCCATCTCCTCATTGGTTATACCCACGTGGGTGGATGATTGAAAGATGAACGGAGGTCGGTGGTGGTAATGCACCTTATGAAAGTTAGTTGCCATTCGCCATATAAAGTCCAAAGAAGAAAAAGCCTGGAAGGAGGAGAGATGACTAGAAACAATTTGGTTCACAGTTTTATGTGTGGATTAATTATCAGAGTAGAGAACCTTGTGCATTTCAGGTAAAATAACAACTCAACGTTTATATCCCAGGACAAATTAGTTTGCAACAGCAAGCTAACTAAATAGGACAAATTAGCTAGCAACTGCAAGCTAGCTACAGTGAGGGAAAAAAGTATTTGATCCCCTGCTGATTTTGTACGTTTGCCCACTTACAAAGAAATGATCAGTCTATAATTTTAATGGTAGGTTTATTTGAACAGTGAGAGACAGAATAACAACAAAAAAATCCAGAAAAACGCATGTCAAAAATGTTATAAAAGGATTTGCATTATAATGAGGAAAATAAGTATTTGACCCCTCTGCAAAACATGACTTAGTACTTGGTGGCAAAACCCTTGTTGGCAATCACAGAGGTCAGACGTTTCTTATAGTTGGCCACCAGGTTTGCACACATCTCAGGAGGGATTTTGTCCCACTCCTCTTTGCAGATCTTCTCCAAGTCATTAAGGTTTCGAGGCTGATGTTTGGCAACTCGAACCTTCAGCTCCCTCCACAGATTTTCTATGGGATTAAGGTCTGGGGACTGGCTAGGCCACTCCAGGACCTTAATGTGCTTCTTCTTGAGCCACTCCTTTGTTGCCTTGGCCGTGTGTTTTGGTCATTGTCATGCTGGAATGTCCATCCACGACCCATTTTCAATGCCCTGGCTGAGGGAAGGAGGTTTTCACCCAAGATTTGACAGTACATGGCCCCGTCCATCGTCCCTTTGATGTGGTGAAGTTGTCCTGTCCCCTTAGCAGAAAAACACCCCCAAAGCATAATGTTTCCACCTCCATGTTTGATGGTGGAGATGGTGTTGTTGGGGTCATAGGCAGCATTCCTCCTCCTCCAAACACGGCGAGTTGAGTTGATGCCAAAGAGCTCCATTTTGGTCTCATCTGACCACAACACTTTCACCAGTTGTCCTCTGAATCATTCAGATGTTCATTGGCAAACTTCAGACAGGCATGTATATGTATTCTTGAGCAGGGGGACCTTGCGGGCGCTGCAGGATTTAAGTCCTTCACGGCGTAGTGTGTTACCAATTGTTTTCTTGGTGACTATGGTCCCAGCTGCCTTGAGATCATTGACAAGATCCTCCCGTGTAGTTCTGGGCTGATTCCTCACCGTTCTCATGATCATTGCAACTCCACGAGGTGAGATCTTGCATGGAGCCCCAGGCTGAGGGATATTGACAGTTCTTTTGTGTTTCTTCCATTTGCGAATAATCGCACCAAATGTTGTCACCTTCTCACCAAGTTGCTTGGTGATGGTCTTGTAGCCCATGTAGGTCTACAATCTAGTCCCTGACATCCTTGGAGAGCTCTTTGGTCTTGGCCATGGTGGAGAGTTTGGAATCTGATTGATTGATTGCTTCTGTAGACAGGTGTCTTTTTTACAGGTAACAAGCTGCGGTTAGGAGCACTCCCTTTAAGAGTGTGCTCCTAATCTCAGCTCGTTACCTGTATAAAAGACACCTGGGAGCCAGAAATCTTTCTGATTGAGAGGGGGCAAATACTTATTTCCCTCATTAAAATGCAAATCAATTTATAAAATTTTTGACATGCCTTTTTCTGGATATTTTTGTTGTTATTCTGTCTCTCACTGTTCAAATAAACCTACCATTAAAATTACAGACTGATCCTTTCTTTATCAGTGGGCAAACGTACCTCAAATATACATTTCCAGTCACTGTGACCTTAACCATCTGGGAAGTACATATTCTTTAGATATTTTTTGTCGGTTCAATGTCATTGCTTGTTTGTGCCAAATATGTTTGAAATAGCTTCTGTAAATGCTGAGATAAATAACCACTTATTCAACTCAGAAATGTGTTCACGGTTACCAATGATTTAATGTTTTAGTGGGTCCTCGGCCATATTTACATATTTAAGACAACCCTTTAAAATAATGACTTGCTGCTGTAATATTGACTAAAGGTCAAGGCCATAGTGATTGAACATATTCATTAGGTCCCATACAGTATATACCCTTACATATGTAATGTTAAAATAATCCCAATTTTCTACCATGTGCCAATTTTGATTGAAATTGGTACAGTGGACGTTGGTTTTGACGTGTCTGTCCTATATCTGAGAGCTATAAGAAAGATCAGGAAATTATTTACATTGTTATTGACATATTTAACCTCTTTTTGGGGCACTAAACTACTTCCATATACACTGAGTAAACCAAACATTAGGAACATCTTCCCAATATTGAGTTGCACCCCCTTTTGCCCTCCTAACAGCCTGAATTTGTCGGGGCATGGAAAGTGTTGAAAGCGTTCAATAGGGATTCTGGCCCATGTTGACTTCAATGCTTCCACACAGTTGCGTTAAGTTGGCTGAATTTCCTTTGGGTGGTGGACCATTCTTGATAAACAAGGGAAACTGTTGAGCGTGAAAAACCCAGCAGTGTTGCAGTTCTGGACACAAACCGATGCACCTGGCACCTACCACCATACCCAGTTCAAAGGCACTTACATTTTTTTGTCTTTCCCATTCACCCTCTGAACGGCACACATACACAATCCATGTCTAAATTGTCTCAACACTTAAAAATACTTCTTTAACCTGTCTCCTCCCCTTCATCAACACTGATTGAAGTGGATTTAACAAGTGACATCAATAAGGGATCATAGCTTTCACCTGGATTCACCTGGTCAGTGTATGTCATGGAAAGAGCAGGTGTTCTTAATGTTTTGTATACTTACTTCCATTCATTTTTTAAACTGGTACCGGGGACCTTCTGTCTTGTGAGGCTTGTGGGTGATTTTCTGGATGTCTTATGGTCTGACAAACACCGCTGTAGCTTTGCTACATTTCACCGCAGATATCAGTGGATGAGGTGGATCGAGACGAAGCCCATGCAGATATCTCTAGCATAAACAGACAGATTTTGTTATTATGCTTATTAGATTTGCCTCGCAAAGAAGGGCACTGATTGGTAGATGTGTAAAAATAAAAAAGCAAATGCTGAATATCCCTTTGAGCATGGTGAAGTTATTAATTACACTTTGGATGGTGTATCAATACACCCAGTCACTAAAGGCATCCTTCCTAACTTCCAGAGGATGGAAACTGATATGAGAAAACTAAGAATGGCTCAACAACATTGTAGTTACTCCACAATACTAACCTAAATGACAGAGTGAAAAGAAGGAAGCCTGTACAGAATAAAAAATATTCCAAAACATGCATCCTGTTTGCAACAAGGTACCCTAAGTAATACTGCAAAAAATGTGGCAATGAAATTAACTTTTTGTCCTGAATACAAAGAAAATCCAAAGCAACACATCAATTTGTACCACTCTTCATATTTTCAAGCATGGTGGTGGCTGCATCATGTTATGGGTATGCTTGTCATCGACAAGGACTAGGGAGTTTTTAGGATAAAAAAATAAAAATAAAATAGGAATACAGCTATACGCACAGGCAAAACCTTACAGGAAAACCTGGTCCAGTCTGCTTTCCAACAAACACTGAGAGATGAATTCACCTTTCAGCAGGACAATAACCTAAAAAACAAGGCCGAATCTACACTGGAGTTGCTTACCAAGACAACATTGAATGTTCCTGAGTGGCCTAGTTACATATTTGACTTAAATTGGCTTTAAAATCTATGGCAAAACTTGAAAATGGTTGTCTAGAAATGATTAACAATCAGCTTGACAGAGCTTGAAGAATTTCTTTTAGAATAATGGGCAGATATTGTACAATCCAGGTGAGCAAAGCTCTTAGAGACTTACCCAAAAAGACTCACAGCTGTAATCGCCGCCACAGGTGCTTCTACATAGTATTGACTCAGGGTACTTATGTAAATGTATTTCATTTTCAATAAATGTGCAAACATTTCTAAAAACATGTTTTAGCTTTGTCGTTTTCTGTCATTGTTCAGTTTGTATGCACAGCTTGATCTGATTGGCCTGTATTGGCGCAATGCGTGAAATTTGATTTGATTGGTCACTGACAAAACAACCATGAGCAGTTTTTTTCTGGCTCCGAGGGGCTCTTGCAAACTCACGATCTACGATTATGGATAGCCTACAAAATGGTACTCTGTAACGGATGTTTATAAAAAGGTAGCGAAGAAAAATACTCAAAAATACAAGTACTTGGAAAAGCTGCTCAATTACAGTATAGTATTTTTAATTTGTTACTTCCACCCCTGTAGACAGACCAGCAATGGCCTTGATGTGCCCTCACACTGCTCTCTCTCTCTCTCTCATTCTCTCTCTCTCTCTTTCCTGTGTTTCCCTCTCTCCTTCTCTCTTCATTGGGATTAAGAAGGGAGGCAGAGTTAACCCGGCGGTTGTGGGGGAACAGCATCCCCACCACGCTGAGAGCTGCAGACAGTTGTTTCCTTTCTCTCTAACCATCCAGAGATAATTCAGTCATCAGGCTTTGAACTGCAGATAAGGAAGGAAGAGGATGAGTCCAGGGATGTAACAGTGTTTGGGGGAAGGGGGTGAGAGGGTGACACAGGAGGGGGCAGGTGTACCACAAGGCGTGCATTTAAGGGCCAAGCGAGATAGGACCCAGGGTAGGTGGAAGTGTACTTACGGATCAACTATATCCATACACAACATACAGCTTAAAAATAAATAAAACCATCAAATGGATAACAACAAAAGATGTCAAGGAGTATTTAATGCTTTCAGGATGATGTACAGTATACTAAAGAAAAATGTATGATGTGCAAATTGTATTAAGCAGATTAGCTGTTATCCAGTTTACTAAAGAGCCTGATGATTTCCCAATTGTTCTTTTATTTTAATATTGATCTCCTTAATCTGCCAGTGTAAATAAACCTACTTCCTGCAGCTGACAGTTCATCTGTACCTGCTGAGTGGCTCACTGTAAGCACCCTGTCTCCCCCCCCCTCACTTCCCCCCTGCATTTTATGAATGCAAAAAGATGGGGAGAGGAAATTAATTTGCAATAAATGACTTGACAGAGTGGCTTTTGTTTTGGCCAAGGCACATGGTCCTCGGTACCTGCCAGGTGTTTTGGGCTGTGAGCCCCCCCCCCCTCCCCTCCCCTCCCGGCCCTGTGCTCCAGGGCAGGGTGCACGATGAAAGGCCTCGGGTGTCCCATCAAAGGCCCCATTGAGTCCGGGCCACAGGCAGGACAGAGGGGCCACAGTGTCAGCCCTGGAAACATGACACCCTCCGACAGCGGGTCCACACGGCTCACTCCAGGGCACGCTGACAGCCTGAAGAAAGCAGATCAGTGGGGGCACTCTCATTCACTCCTACCCCTTCATCCCCCTGGTTGGCCCTGGTGTCCAAACCAGAGAGAGAATGAGAGAGAGAGAGCGAGAGAGAAAGAGAGAGAGGATGTAGCAGAAACACAGAGAGAAGAAAACAGTCAGTGATGTGAAATGGGCCCCGAGATAGAAGGGAGAGATAAGTTGGAACTTCAAACGGTGGATGGGATGAACTCCGGGACAGGTGTGGCAGGAGGTAGAGATACTGTACAGGAGGAAGTGTTGGGCTCTACACAGCTCTATCTACATGGCCCTTGTCCTTCTCCCTCTGTGTAACTCAACCATTGTTCCTCTGCTTCCAACAGAATCATGTCAATGTACTGTTTATTCTCTTTCTGTATCCATGGTTTATCCTTTGTGCTGTCTCTGTTGCGGTTTCTCTATTCTTATTCATTTAATCCTAATGAACTGTCTGGATTCATTCCAATCACATTTACTCTGTGTACAGTGATGATCTGTGTGTGGGTCAAGTGCTTGCCTTCTAAACAGCCCTCCTGTTCTCCCCAGACAGTGGAGCCTCCAGGTGGCCTCTCTCAATGCCCCAAGTTACCTCCCCTGTCCCAAACACACTCCTTTATCATGGCTTCCTCTGGAGACCATCTCTGCAATACTGACCTGCAGGTAACGTATCCGCTTGTTACCCTAGCTAAACATGAGCACCGCATTTTAAGCCTCGCCGCCGCCTACCCAGACCCGTGATTTGTTGGGAGAGCTGTTTGTCTGAAGAGGACCCTTCCCAGAACAATTTTTTTCAAGAGATTCCGACATCCTTCCCAGACCTTGTGTCGTTGTTGCCGAGCTTACATTGCTCCAAGGTCTGGGGTTTCCGAGACTAAATGAAAATAGAATGAATGACTGGATTTACCGGAAGTGTAGCATTGTTAATGTTGCAACACTTTCTGTTTAGTGATTGATCTTAAAATGTCTTTGGTTTGTTACATTTTGGCCTATCTGTGTTTTTTGTCTTTCATGTTGCAAAGTTCGAGATCTTTTGCGCTGAACTGGATCTTATCTAATCCTCTGAATGTCATTCCTGTGCAGAAAAAACAATTAAATGAGTGTCTTTAATGAAGTGTGTTATAATTTTAACTGGGAGTCTCTCAAATTAGCGTGGCTGGGTCATGACAGGGGTGATGCTCTTATCAATGCCCTCAAATAAGCCTCACCTGTCGGGTCGTAAAAGAGCATGCAGGCCCTCAATCACCCTGTAGTGAGCAGTGGACAGCTCACTGTCCCCAAGCCCAGAGGCAGGTATTAATAGAGAGGAGGAAGGTTCTAGTGAAACCATGCCTAACCAGATACATCGACACAGATATAGTTTTAGGCTGCTGTCGTTCTGTCTTATCCATGTGATTTGCTATATATTTGGAATGAACACTGTTAATAACATGGGTACCTGTGGTAAATTAAATAACATGTTAAGACCATTCAGATGGAACATAAAATCAAACTTTATTCTATTTTTACCTTAATCTATCAGAGGAGCCAAAACATATATTAATTAATTTGACCCCACATTTCACACATCTATACACATGATTTTCCAAACCCTAAATCCAACGTGATTTTATCCAGCCCTTGCTGTTCAATCTCGTCACCTTAAAAAAAATAAACCTTAAATAATAACTGTGTTGTTTTTGGTGACACCCTAAGCCATGTTAGTTGCTTTGTAATATATTGCATCAGCAGAGAGAGGCAGTTGCTCTGCACCTGCACCAACCATTCACTCAGAGGTCTATAAATCCCACCGCTGTGGAGAATCACAGGAGGAATTTTCCATGTCCTGGCCATGACATCCCTGGGGTCGCCTGTCCCCCGTCCTGCTACCCTGCCACCCCTGCTGTCCTGCTGGCCGTGTGTGAGAGCCCAGGGGTGCGGTGGAACTTTGAGGGGCTGCCCATCAACAGGCCTGTAGATTCCACCCCTGATCCCCTCATCCCCCCTGGGCTCTCTCTCTTCCTGTGCTCCTAACTGCCACGTGCCAGGGAACTGTGCATATACAAATCACCATGGTCTTGTTAGCATAGTTTAGTGAAGATGTCAGCTTTACGAGGCCTGGGATGCTTGCTATGCGTGTCAGGGCCGGAAAGGCAGGGGAGGGGCTGACCCACCAGGGGAGAGCAGGGGTACTGTAAATTTATGACTGACTGAGGTATGGAGCCTGTTCGCCCACAGAAATGAAATGACAGACCTGTCCCATCCCCATTCCTTTGCCCTATGGACACACACTGTGCTTTGTGATTTAACTGGGACAGGAGGAGAGGCAGAGAATAGATAGAGGGGCTTCTCTTTGCACAACTGAAAGTTCCTTTTTTCTGAAAAATTGCAATTGATATTTCGATCAAATATTAGCAAATATGATTCTTCCTTTTTATAATTCTAGCTGTGTTCAGGAATCTACAGTGGCATGAAGAAAATATGGGGTTTCTATTTGTCTGCTTATACCATGATTTTGTTAATCTAATTTCCTTTCTGATGATTGAAAATCGGCGCAGATATCTGTAACGCGTCATGCAGAGAGCTTGCCTTTTAAACAGCCCTCCTGATCTCCACAGGCAGTGGAGCCCCCAGCTGGTCCCTCTCAATGCCCCAAGTTACCTCCCCTGTCCCAAACGCACTCCTTAATCATGGCTTCCTTTTGAGACCATCTCTGCCATCCTGACCTGCAGGTAACACACATGATTTACATGCAATACAGACAATACAATGTGTAACAGAAGGTGTGTTGGAATATCCATTAAATCCATTGAACAATGACCTGATATAGCCTGAATTAAAAGCCGTCTCTCTAGACAGACGGGTTACCTCACTCAATGTTCCAATGTTCCGGTTTACACGTCTGTAGAAGTTCTGGAGTAAGTTGGGACAGAGTGGAGGAGTCGGAAATGAGACGCGTGTCTCCGGTGACGTCACTGCCCAATCCGCTTGTTGCCCTAGCTAAACATGAGCACCGCATTTTAAGCCTCGCTGCCGCCTACCCAAACCTGTGATTTTTGGGGAAATGTTCTTCCCAAGAGAATCCGACATCCTTCCCAGACCTTGTGCTGTTGTTGACTAGTTTATTTTTTTTCCAAGGTCTGGGGTTTCCGAGACTAAATGAAAATAGAATGAATGACTGGATTTACCGGAAGTGTAGCATTGTTAATGTTGCAACACTTTCTGTTTAGTGATTGATCTTAAAATGTCTTTGGTTTATTACATTTTGGCCTATCTGTGTTTTTTGTCTTTCGTGTTTCAAAGTTCGAGATCTTTTTAAATCTAATTTCCTTTCAGATGATTGAAAATGGAGCGAGGATCTGACTTTATCAGGCTGATAAACCGGTGGCCCGTCTCCCGAGCAGATATAATCTGTCACGCGTCGTGGAGGGAGATCAGTTCACCTGCCCACAGGCCAGGCCAGCACCATGGTGATTTAAGAGGACCACTCTCTTTGTTTGCCTTTACAAACACCTGATGGTTCTATTAATTAATAGAGTTCAATTAGCAGACCACGTCACGCCAGGTAGGCTCCTTAAAGAGAATTATGAGATATTAAAAAGCAGGGAGGGACCCCATTAGAGCTGACCTTTTCTTTTAAATTACTGATATTTGAGATTTAATTCAGAATTCAATGAAAACTTCATTTTTATTCTTACGGCTGGGGCCTTTTTTGTCTCCGCTCTGAAATGGGGTCTCCTGCAGCCTGCAGGTCATTAATTATGATCTTTATAAATTAAATTAGGAAGATGTCACTGGTTGATTTTTTTTTTATCTTCCTCCCACACAGGTTAAGAGACTAGCTGACATATTAGCTGGGGAAAAGTAGGTTCTGTGTCTGGATGAGCCTGTACATTAGGACTGTATCACAAGCTTTACAAGGGAATTCATTAAATGAATGCCAGTACAATAACAACAATGCTAAGTATTTCCTGAAGGAAAAAGCCTGTCATAACAAATATGTCTAACATATTGTTTAGGGTTCAATGTAAATCTAAAAGCATGGAGCTTTTTCGTGTGGCAATAAACTGTCTCTCCCTAGCTACATCCTAGTCACCTGATGGTGGAGTAAAATATTCCCTGTCTGGACGAGCTGCCTCTGAGTGATTTAACATGCGAGAGAAATGGATCCTGAAACAGAAAATACAGTACTGTACCAGGGGTATATTTACTGATAAAAATCCCTGTGTCAACATTTAGCATGGGGTATGGTTACAATGTAATGTTTAAAGATGTGTAATAGTGCATATGGTTTTATTTCAGCCTCTACTGAAGTAGGTATAACTGTGTAATAAAATGTTTTCCCTGGAAACTATATCCTGCATTCTTATTTTTTTATACTGGTAGGACAGTAACTATAGCACCCACAAATTCCTTCCATGCCATTGCATCACACGCACGTACACGCACGTACACGCACGCACGCACACACACACACACACACACATACACACACACACACACACACACACACACACACACACACACACACACACACACACACACGCACACACCCCCACACACACACACACACACACACACACACACACACACACACACACACACACACACACACACACACACACACACACACACACACACAGCCTCCACCCACATACATTTATTTATTCGTTATATTTCCTAATTCAGTTTGACGAATGAGTGACAGATTGACACCTCATTCGGCAAGATTAATAGAACGACACAATATTTACGTGGCAGAGACAGCCAATTATCCCACCATCTATCATCCAGATTATCTTTCTGATTGAAAACTACTCGTCCATGTAATCGGAATTATTTGGAATTAGAAGGGAATTTATGGTTTCTTGTGTCACTTTTCCTGGACGGTGGTAAATTTGAAATATTAGATACATAAAGAGAGTGCAGGAAAGGGGTAAATAGAAGCTGATAATGAACGTCACATGCTTTTATTTTCAGTTTGCCCCGGGGTGATCCCCAAGCATTTTCAATACACCATTTGATAGATTTATGTAAACAATTTAAATAGTTTAAACCTGAAATATTGAACATTTTGTGGATATGGTAATCCTGGTTTCCAGTAGAAAGAGGCAGCTTCATTTACATTGGTAACACATTTAATTTGTAAAGAAATATTACCCATGGAGCAGAATTTAATGTTTGATAGAGCAATGACTATAACTATTTTACTATTGTTATACACAGCAGGTAGAATTCATTGTGTTGAAGTTTGAAGACAGTAATGGATTTGATCTTATCATAAGAAACAGGCTCCTGTATCGATCTAATGCTATGTTTTTAAATGTCTATCTCACTCAGCACAGAAGCTGTTAAATCAGCTTGCTCCTTCAACCCCTGTCTGTCCCTCAGCCTCCCTCGATCAATTCCTCTCCCTCTCCCTTTTACAACAGTACTTTGCATAATTATTTTTCTCCCACCCCACTTTCTCCTTCTATATTCCACTTGCTTTCCTCTCCCACAACTATCTTCTGTGTACCCTAACCTTTGACTAGCTCCTTGATTTTACCCCATCAAACCATTCCTCCATGTCACACTTCCTCTCCCTTTCCCTTTTCTTGTAACTTCTTCTTTCTTGTAAGTTCACCCCTCCCTTACAACCATCACCCCTTGCAGTATAATATATCCACCAAACCCCCTAGACATGTCAGAAATGGGTTTTCAGACACTAGTTGTTGGTCACAAGAGCCTGTATCTGATACAGAGTCAAACAGAGCCTTCTTCACTCAGCCATCCCATCAGGAGAGACACACTGTACTGTACAGATGTCTTATACAGTAGAGACAGAAATTCTGCATCTTATTAAAAAAATCTATACTTTCCAGAACTGTAATATTTGAAACTGGTTCATTAATGCTTAAATGGCTAATTAAAATAGATTTACAAATGAATCAATTATCAAATGTACTAGTCGATACCTGACCCCAAAATACATGTACTTCTAGTATGTCTAATATTGAGTATATGACATAGATTGACTGAGCATTTTTCTTAGTTGGCATTTTGTAATGAAATTTAGAAAGTGACGTTTTATCCACTTAGTAAACCTGGCACTCTAAGGCCTTAGGCACGGTAGTTTATTGTTTTAAAAATAGTGAAAATTGCCACCTATAACCGTGTTGCAGTGGTTTGATCTCATTGCCCAGAGCGCGTTCAGACTTGTAAATAGGATTATGCCATCCCGATATAGTGCTTTCACAACTAGCTTGTTTATTTTTATCCTCTTATTAGGGGAGTTGGATCCTTAAAGGGTGCCAAAATTATCCCGCAAATCGCTGACAATGAAAAATGAAAGGTCCCTTACGGTTATTATAAGCAATCTGTCTGCATTGAAGCACAATGTGACTGCTGTGCTTGCGATACCAACGGGGTGACCTCGGTGAGATGGGGGAGAGAGACACACTGAAAGTCAGCGATTCAGTGAGAGGACAGACAGACAGAAAGAGAGTCTAGGACCACCATCATGGTGACATCTAGAAGTTCTCAACATGGTAGGACCTTAGGAAGTTGAAGGCTAATGATTGATAGATTGTAGAATTTAAACATGCAATTGATATCTCCTAGTTGTATCTATATATGTGTATATTGCACATAAGCATTTAATAAACATATAATTTATCCATCATAAACTTTTAACTGAAGACTACAGTAATCTTGTATGAATTAAATTGTATTAATTGCAATAGTCAACATTCAAAAGGGCATTAAAAAGGAAATCAATACAGAATAATACAGAAATGTAATGTATGTATTGTCGTTCTGTATCAGACAGTTACAGTACAGTCTCTCTCGCTCTCTCTCTCTCTCTCTCTCTCTCTCTCTCTCAAAGGTGTGTGCAGCTCTTTATTTTGGAAGTATACAGTCTCACTACTTGGAGTTCGGAAAGCCAGATCCCTCTACTAGTCTACTCCTTCAACCCTGGGGAACAAATTAACTGTGTCTTGCTCTCGGCTTCCCCGTAACCTTTCACCATCCTGAGTGACATTTGTATTTCACTGCGCCCTGCAGGACCCTGGGCCCGGGCGTATGGTGGCTGGTGAGGAAGAGAGGATGCAGAGATGCAGAATGCAATAACAGCGTCTGTCTGTGTTCTGTACATGAGGAGAGAAGAGAGACAGCCCAGCTGTTGAGTGAAAGCTTCCTCCCGTGTGAAACAGAGATACTCTGGTGGAGGCAGCAACAGAGAGGTCATGACCCCAGAACATGGCACAAATTCACAACTCTGTCTGAGAATTGATAAGAATGACTTATCAAGAAACATTTCCAAAATGACTGTCTGGAGAGAGATGGATGAAAACACGTGTTGCTATTTTCTACCCCTGTTTTTAAAAGTGGGTCTTTTTCTCAAAAGCTATTGTAATATTTGGGATCACTGAAAGACAGTTATGTTATGTTTTTGTAAAAAAGACATAGTATGACATTGAAAATGATGGGATATCTTCAAGATTCTTTAAAAAAATCAGTAGATCATCATGTTTGTCAAAAATCTCCTTCAACATCCAACCCAGTGAACAAAATGACCGAACACTCTATTATCCAGGCAAATTGGAGTTTGCCAGTTTGGTAGTCAGCTGAATAAGGATGGAGCTATGGTTTGGTAGCTAGCTGAAGAGGGACAGGGCTAGGGTTTGGTAGTTAGTTCAAGAGGGACAGGGCTAGGGTTTGGTAGCTAGCTGAAGAGGGACAGGCATAGGGTTTGGCAGTTAAAGGAAGATGGATGCAGCTAGGGTATGGTAGGTAACTGAAGAGGGACGGGGCTAGGGTTTGGTAGTTAGTTCAAGAGGGACGGGGCTAGGGTTTGGTAGTTAGCAGAGGAGGGACGGGGCTAGGGTTGGTAGTAAGCTAAACAGGGACAGGGCTAGGGTTTGGTAATTAGCTCAATAGTGATGGGGCTAGGGTTTGGTAGTTAGCTGAAGAGGGACAGCGCTAGGATTTAGTAGTTAGTTCGAAAAGGACGGGGCTAGGGATTGGTGGTTAGCTAAAGAGGGGTGGGGCTAGGGTTTGGTACTTAGCTGAAGAGGGACGGGGAAAGGGTTTGGTTGTTAGCTGAAGAGGGACGGAGCAAGGGTTTGGTAGTTAGCTAAAGAGGGACAGGGCTAGGGTTTGGTAATTAGCTAAAGAGGGACAGGGCTAGGGTTTGGTAGTTAGCTGAGAAGGGATGGGGATAGCATTTGTAAGGGAACACCCCCCTGAAATGGACAAAAAATGAATGGGATCTTATTGGCACTGTACGAAACATATACACGATGTAAAATACCACTCAAATGGATGTCGTTTCATTCAAAACTGATTGTCACACAGCAAAAATCCAATAGATGGCGAGCGCGTTCCACTGTAAATTTTGTTATTGCAAATGTAACACAAGTCAAGACCCAAGAGTAAAATGTAGAAAATTTGAAAATAAATAAAAAAACTTATCACCCCCTTAAAAAAGTGCTTTCTGGACCGTTTTTCAAAATTCTTTCTATTTTTTGGGTCAATTACACATGTATAAGAACTGTATGAACATACTTTTGTCATATTTCCCCTAAAGGCATTAAAAACAATTTAAAAAATGTGCTCCTGGTAACGCATTCCAATCACCAGGCGCATGGCTGTCCATTTGCAATATGTTTTAATGGACATTTAGCATCACGAATTTGACATGCTCTCCATCGCTCGTTGTGTTGATTTCATCATGTCCGTTTGGTGATGTTTTTTCACTGTTGAATCTTATTGCAAATGTACTGTCCATTTGCAATATGTTTCAATGGGCATTTAGCATCACGGATTTGACATGCTCAAAAATACTGCAGAAATGCAAAATTGACTGGCCCGATGAACTCGGGATGGCCGGGCAGTGATAGTGGTTCCTCTCCATTGCTCGTTGTGTTGATTTCATCATGTCCATTTGGTGGTGTTTTTTCACTGTTGAATCTTATTGCAAATGTACTGTCCATTTGCAATATGTTTCAATGGGCATTTAGCATCATGGATTTGACATGCTCAAAAATACTGCAGAAATGCAAAATTGACTGGCCCGATGAACTCGGGATGGCCGGGCAGTGATAGTGGTTCCTCTCCATCGCTCATTGTGTTGATTTCATCATGTCCATTTGGTGGTGTTTTTTCACTGTTGAATCTTATTGCAAATGTACTGTCCATTTGCAATATGTTTCAATGGGCATTTAGCATCACGAATTTGACATGCTCAAAAATACTGCAGAAATGCAAAATTGACTGGCCCGATGAACTCGAGATGGCCGGGCAGTGATTCTGGTTCCTCTCCATTGCTCGTTGGTGTTGATTTCAGAATGTCAATTTGGTGATGGTCTATCACTGTTTAAACATATTGCAAATGGACAAAAGTCAGCCAGCAAGTCACCGTCCATCAGTCAATTAGATATCATTCTGACGACAAACTGATACAAACTGACACACACACACTTTTTCAAACTCGTTTAGAAGCCAACTATCACATATTTCAGAGCAGGCCCAAAATGCACAGCACCTTCTGTTTAAACCATAATAAAAACATAAAACACGTAGTTACGTTCTAGCTGCGGGTCCAGTTCTGACATTAAATGTAGGCCTAGCTGGGGCAACCCCGAAACCCAAGTTTCTGCTCGAAAGGTCATTTGGAGCCCGAGCAGCGACATTAATTGGTGCTGAAAATCTACATTTTCCGGGTTTTGCTACGGGGTCCTTGAATGAGCTATCGGACAGAAACTTTAGGGTCCGTCTCTATGGGCTGAGGCGGTTTCAATGCACCTAGTCTTGCGACTCTGGGACATCACTAAATGTCGTCATTTTCGTGACGGTCAAAATTAATTGAAGTTATTGCAAATGTACGAGGCTGTTTCTCGGCCTGAGAACCTTCTAGAGCCACATAACTCACAGTGCACTATTGACTTGAGCTCTAGAACAGAATTTCTAAAGTTTCAGAGCTCTAGGTCTGACGGTTCTTTGATAGTTCTAACAATGGTAACTATTGCAGGCTATGTGTGTCTCTAAGCCCCACACTGTCACTCCGTCCTTGCTGTGTGTGTGTGTGTGTGTGTGAGCTTTTCTTGGACATCTGATTGGAGAAATTATTGATTTACAGTTCATGAGGGTTGCCTAATCACACATTTGAAATTTTGGAAATATCTGACCTTTTTAACCCTTCGAAACAGCCCCTATGACACCATTCCTCCTTGCAAAACAAGGAGGAATGTTCACAAACGCTGTTCACAAACGCTCTCCATCCAACCTCACTGAGCTTGAGGTTGGATGGAGAGCGTTTGTGAACAGCAGTTTTCAGTTCTTTCCACAGATCCTCGATTGGATTAACGTCTGGACTTTGACTTGGCCATTCTAACACCTGGATATGTTTATTTGTGAACCATTCCATTGTAGATTTTGCTTTATGTTTTGGATCATTGTCTTGTTGGAAGACAAATCTCTGTCCCAGTCTCAGGTATTTTGCAGACTCCATCAGGTTTTCTTCCAGAATGGTCCTGTATTTGGCTCCATCCATCTTCCCATCAATATTAACCATCTTCCCTGCCCCTGCTGAAGAAAAGCAGGCCCAAACCATGATGCTGCCACCACCATGTTTGACAGTGGGGATGGTGTGTTCAGGGTGATGAGCTGTGTTGCTTTTACGCCAAACATAACGTTTTGCATTGTTGCCAAAATGTTCGATTTTGGTTTCATCTGACCAGTGCACCTTCTTCCACATGTTTGGTGTGTCTCCCAGGTGGCTAGTGGCAAACTTTAAACAACACTTTTTATGGATATCTTTAAGAAATGTCTTTCTTCTTGCCACTCTTCCATAAAGGCCAGATTTGTGCAGTATACGACTGATTGTTGTCCTATGGACAGTCTCCCACCTCAGCTGTAGATCTCTGCAGTTCATCCAGAGTGATCATGGGCCTCTTGGCTGCATCTCTGATCAGTCTTCTCCTTGTATGAGCTGAAAGTTTAGAGGGACGGCCGGGTCTTCGTAGATTTGCAGTGGTCTGATACTCCTTCCATTTCAATATTATCGCTTGCACAGTGCTCCTTGGGATGTTTAAAGCTTGGGAAATCTTTTTGTATCCAAATCCGGCTTTAAACTTCTCCACAACAGTATCTCGGACCTGCCTGGTGTGTTCCTTGTTCTTCATGATGCTCTCTGCGCTTTAAACGGACCGCTGAGACTATCACAGAGCAGGTGCATTTATACGGAGACTTGATTACACACAGGTGGATTCTATTTATCATCATTAGTCATTTAGGTCAACATTGGATCATTCAGAGATCCTCACTGAACTTCTGGAGAGAGTTTGCTGCACTGAAAGTAAAGGGGCTGAATAATTTTGCACGGCCAATTTTTCAGTTTTTTATTTGTTAAAAAGTTTGAAATATCCAATAAATTTCGTTCCACTTCATAATTGTGTCCCACTTGTTGTTGATTCTTCACAAAAAAATTATAGTTTTATATCTTTATGTTTGAAGCCTGAAATGTGGCAAAAGGTCGAAAAGTTCAAGGGGGCCGAATACTTTCGCAAGGCACTGTATTTACAGAGGGTTGAATGAGTGTGTGTTATTTCAGAAAATCCCAGAAAATCCCAGAAATCTCGCAGAGCTCCAAAACCTGCCTTAACGGATTCGTCTGAACACGTTGCAACTGGATCTGTAATTTTTTTGAACATCACCAATTGTACATTGTACGATTTCTCTTAAATTACGATAGATAAATGGCTAGTTCTTTTTTTCACTGTAGGTTCATGTACTTTGTCATGAAGTGGTCAAATTAGCACTCTATGTTTGTTTTTGACCTTTAATCCCAGAAAAATGGCCTTAACTCAAAAAGCATTGAGGCATCGACGCCATCTTGTTCGGGGCCAACTGCCCATTATGCCAAACCTATGCTCACCAAGTTTTGTCTTCAAAGTCTTTTCCGTTTAGGAGAAATGGCCACGTCGGGATTGGTGATGCTTTGTACATTTGCAATAAGATTACATTCGCCATCTGGTGGTATTATCTCGGACAGCAGAAACATGACCAAAATTTGAAAATTGTCCGAGAAACTTCGTTCGATGACTTCCCAGAAAATCTGGCCCCGGTGCATTGCCCGCCGCCATCCGCGAATTTTACAAACACGTCTAGTAAGGGACCGTACATTTGCAATATGGAGTTTCTCATCGATCATACAGCAAATGCCAAAATGTTCCCTTCATGTATGGTAGGTAGCTGAAGAGGGATGGGGCTTGGGATGGTAGTTAGCTGAAGAAGATTGGGGTAGGGTTTGATTGTTAGCTGAAGAGGGACAGAGCTAGGGTTTGGTAGTTAGTTCAAGAGGGACTGAGATAGGGTTGGGTAGTTAGCTGAAGAGGGATGGGGCTAGGGTTTGGTAATTAGCTGAAGAGGGATAAGGCTAGGGTTTGGTAGGTAGCTGAAGAGGAATGGGGCTAGGGTTTGGTAGTTAGCTGAAGAGGGATGGGGTAGGGTTTGATAGTTAGCTGAATACGGACGGAGCTAGGGTTTGATAGTTAGCTGAAGAGGGATGGGTATGGGTTTGGTAGTTAGCTGAAGATGGATAAGGCTAGGGTTTGGTAGGTAGCTGAAGAGTGACGGGCTAGGGTTTGGTAGATAGCTGAAGAGGGATGGGGGTAGGGTTTGATCGATAGCTGAAGAGGGAGGCAGATAGGGTTTGGTAGTTAGTTCAAGAGGGATGGGGCTAGGGTTTGGTAGTGAGCTGAAGAGGGACGGGGCTAGGGTTTGGTAATTAGCTGAAAAGGGACGGGGCTAAGGTCTGGTAATTAGCTGAAGAGGGACGGGGCTAAGGTTTGGTAGTTAGCTAATAGAAGGATGGGGCTAGGGTTTGGTAGTTAGCTGAAGAGGTATGGGTTCTAGGGTTTGGTCGTTAGCTGAAGATGGATGCAGCTAGGTTTGGTAGGTAAATGAAGAGGGACAGGGATAGGGTTTGGTAGTTAGCTGAAGAAGGATTGGGCTTGGGTTTGGTATTTAGCTGAAATGGGAAGGGGCTACGTTTATGGTAGTTAGCTGAAATGGGATGGGGCTAGGTTTGGTCGTAAGCTGAACAAAGGAGGGTGGTAGGGTTTTAGAAACTTTGGAGTGTTTTCTATCCAAAGCTAATAATTATATGCATATTCTAGTTCCTGGGCAGGAGTATTAATCAGATTAAATCGGGTACGTTTTTTATCCGGCCGTGAAAATACTGCCCCCTATCCATAACAAATTAAGAGGGACGGTGCTAGGGTTTGGTAGTTAGCTGAAGAGGGATGGGGTAGGGTTTGATAGTTAGCTGAATAGGGACGGAGCTAGGGTTTGGTAGTTAGCTGAAGAGGGATGGGGTAGGGTTGGATAGGTAGCTGAAATGCGATGAGGCTAGGCTTTGGTAGTTAGCTAAAGAGGGACAGGGCTAGGGTTTGGTAATTAGCTGAAAAGGGATGGGGCTAGGGTTTGGTAAATAGCTGAAGAGGGATAAGGCTAGGGTTTGGTAGTTAGCTGAAGAGGGACGGGGCTAGGGGTTGGTAGTTAGCTGAAGAGGGATAGGGCTAGGGTTTGGTAGTTAGCTGAAATGGGATGGGGCTAGATTTATTGTAGTTAGCTGAAGAGGGATGTGGTAGGGTTTGATCGTCAGCTGAAGAGGGACGGGGCTAGGGTTTGGTAGTGAGCTGAAGAGGGAAGGGGCTAGGGTTTGGTAATTAGCTGAAGAGGGACAGGGCTAGGGTTTGGTAATTAGCTGAAGAGGGATAGGGTTAGGGTTTTGTAGTTAGTTCTAGAGGGACAGGGCTAGGTTTTGATAGTTAGTTCAAGAGGGACGGCGCTAGGGTTTGGTAGTTAGTTCTAGAGGGACAGGGCTAGAGTTTGGTAGTTAGTTCAAGAGGGACGGCGCTAGGGTTTGGTAGTTAGCTAAAGAGGGACAGGGCTAAGGATTGGAAGTTAGTTCAAGAGGGACGGGGCTAGGGTTTGGTAGTTAGCTGAAGAGGGACGGGGCTAGGGTTTGGTAGTTAGTTCTAGAGGGACAGGGCTAGAGTTTGGTAGTTAGTTCAAGAGGGACGGCGCTAGGGTTTGGTAGTTAGCTAAAGAGGGACAGGGCTAAGGATTGGAAGTTAGTTCAAGAGGGACGGGGTTAGGGTTTGGTAGTTAGCTGAAGAGGGATGGGGCTAGGGTTTGGTAGTTAGTTCAAGAGGGACAGGGCTAGGGTTTGATAGTTAGCTGAAGAGGGATGGGGCTTGGGTTTGGTAATTAGCTAAAGTAGGACCGGGATAGGGTTTGGTAATTAGCTGAAGAGGGATGGGACTAGGGTTTGGAATGTAGCTGAAGAGGGACAGGGCTAGAGTTTGGGAGTTAACTGAAGAGGGATGGGGTTTCGGTTTGGAAGTTAGCTTAAGAGGGACAGGGCTAAGGTTTGGTAGTTAGCTAATAGAAGGATGGGGCTAGGGTTTGGTAGTTAGCTGAAGAGGTATGGGTTCTAGGGTTTGGTCGTTAGCTGAAGATGGATGCAGCTAGGTTTGGTAGTTAGCTAATAGAAGGATGGGGCTAGGGTTTGGTAGTTAGCTGAAGTGGTATGGGTTCTAGGGTTTGGTAGTTAGCTAATAGAAGGATGAGGCTAGGGTTTGGTAGTTAGCTGAAGAGGTATGGGTTCTAGGGTTTGGTCGTTAGCTGAAGATGGATGCAGCTAGGTTTGGTAGGTAAATGAAGAGGGACAGGGATAGGGTTTGGTAGTTAGCTGAAGAAGGATTGGGCTTGGGTTTGGTAGTTAGCTGAAATGGGAAGGGGCTATGTTTATGGTAGTTAGCTGAAATGGGATGGGGCTTGGTTTGGTCGTTAGCTGAACGAAGGATGGTGGTAGGGTTTGATAGTTAGCTGAAATGGGATGGGGCTAGGGTTTGGTAGTTAGTGTAAATGGGATGGGGCTAGGGTTTGGTAATTAGCAGAAGAAGGATGGGGCTTGGGTTTGGTAGTTAGCTGAATTGGGATGGGGCTAGGTTTGATAGTTAGCTGAAGAGGGACTGAGGTAGGGTTTCATAGGTAGCTGAAATGGGATGGGGATAGGGTTTGGTAGTTAGCTGAAGAGTGACGGGGCTAGGGTTTGGTAGTTAGTTCTAGAGGGACAAGGCTAGGGTTTGGTAGTTAGTGCAAGAGGGACGGGGCTAAGGTTTGGTAGTTAGCTGAAGAGGGACGGGGAAAGGGTTTGGTAGTTAGCTTAAGAGGGACAGGGCTAAGGTTTGGTAGTTAGCTAATAGAAGGATGGGGCTAGGGTTTGGTAGTTAGCTGAAGAGGTATGGGTTCTAGGGTTTGGTCGTTAGCTGAAGATGGATGCAGCTAGGTTTGGTAGTTAGCTAATAGAAGGATGGGGCTATGGTTTGGTAGTTAGCTGAAGAGGTATGGGTTCTAGGGTTTGGTCGTTAGCTGAAGATGGATGCAGCTAGGTTTGGTAGGTAAATGAAGAGGGACAGGGATAGGGTTTGGTAGTTAGCTGAAGAAGGATTGGGCTTGGGTTTGGTAGTTAGCTGAAATGGGAAGGGGCTATGTTTATGGTAGTTAGCTGAAATGGGACGGGGCTTGGTTTGGTCGTTAGCTGAACGAAGGATGGTGGTAGGGTTTGATAGTTAGCTGAAATGGGATGGGGCTAGGGTTTGGTAGTTAGTGTAAATGGGATGGGGCTAGGGTTTGGTAATTAGCAGAAGAAGGATGGGGCTTGGGTTTGGTAGTTAACTGAATTGGGATGGGGCTAGGTTTGATAGTTAGCTGAAGAGGGACTGAGGTAGGGTTTCATAGGTAGCTGAAATGGGATGGGGATAGGGTTTGGTAGTTAGCTGAAGAGTGACGGGGCTAGGGTTTGGTAGTTAGTTCTAGAGGGACAAGGCTAGGGTTTGGTAGTTAGTGCAAGAGGGACGGGGCTAAGGTTTGGTAGTTAGCTGAAGAGGGACGGGGAAAGGGTTTGGTAGTTAGTTCTAGAGGGACAGGGCTAGGGCTTGGTAGTTTGTTCATGAAGGATGGCGCTAGGGTTTGGTAGTTAGCTGAAGAGGGACGGGGCTAGGGTTTGGTAGTGAGCTGAAGAGGGAAGGGGCTAGGGTTTGGTAGTTAGCTGAAGAGGGACATGGTAGGGTTGGGTAATTAGCTGAAGAGGGATAGGGTTAGGGTTTTGTAGTTAGTTCTAGAGGGACAGAGCTAGGTTTTGGTAGTTAGTTCAAGAGGGACGGCACTAGGGTTTGGTAGTTAGCTGAAGAGGGACGGGGCTAGGGTTTGGTAGTTAGTTCAAGAGGGACGGCGCTAGGTTTGGTTGTTAGCTAAAGAGGGACAGGGCTAAGGATTGGAAGTTAGTTCAAGAGGGACGGGGCTAGGGTTTGGTAGTTAGCTGAAGAGGGATGGGGCTAGGGTTTGGTAGTTAGTTCAAGATGGACAGGGCTAGGGTTTGATAGTTAGCTGAAGGGGGATGGGGCTTGGGTTTGGTAATTAGCTAAAGAGGGACCGTGATAGGGTTTGGTAATTAGCTGAAGAGGGATGGGACTAGGGTTTGGAAGTTAGCTGAAGAGGGATGGGGATAGGGATTGGTAGTTAGCTGAAGAGGGACAGGGCTAGGGTTTGGTAGTTAGCTGAAGAGGGATGGGGCTGCGGTTTGGAAGTTAGCTTAAGAGGGACAGGGCTAAGGTTATGTAATTAGCTGAAAAGGGATGGGGCTAGGGTTTGGTAATTAGCTGAAGAGGGACAGGGCTACGGTCTGATAGTTAGTTCAAGAAGGACGGGGATAGGGTTTGGTAGTTAGTTCAAGAGGGACAGGGCTAGGGTTTGGTAGTTAGCTGAAGAGGGACGGGGCTAGGATTTGGTAGTTAGCTAAAAGAGGGATGAGGCTAGGGTTTGGTAGTTAGCTGAAGTGGTATGGTTCTAGGGTTTGGTCGTTAGCTGAAGATGGATGCAGCTAGGTTTGGTAGGTAAATGAAGAGGGACAGGGATAGGGTTTGGTCGTTAGCTGAAGAGGGAGGGAGCTAGGGTTTGGTAGTTAGCTGAAGACGGATTGGGCTTGGGTTTGGTAGTTAGCTGAAATGTGATGGTGCTACGTTTATGGTAGTTAGCTGAAATGGGATGTGGCTAGGTTTGGTCGTTAGCTGAAAGAGGGATTGTGGTAGGGTTTGATAGTTAGCTGAAATGGGATGTGGCTAGGGTTTGGTAGTTAGTTGAAATTGGATGGGCTAGGGTTTGGTAGTTATCTGAAATGGGATGGGGCTAGGGTTTGGTAGTTAGTTGAAATGGGATGGGGCTAGGGTTTGGTAGTTAGCTGAAGAAGGACGGGGCTTGGGTTTGGTAGTTAGCTGAATTGGGATGGGGCTAGGTTTGATAGTTAACTGAAGAGGGACTGAGGTAGGGTTTGGTAGTTAGTTCTAGAGGGACAGGGCTAGGGTTTGGTAGTTAGTGCAAGAGGGACGGGGCTAAGGTTTGGTAGTTAGCTGAAGAGGGACGGGGCTAGTGTTTGGTAGTTAGCTAAAGAGGATCAAGGCTAGGGTTTGGTAGTTAGCTGAAGAGAGATGGGTTCTAGGGATTGGTAGTTTGCTGAAGATGGTACAGCTAGGTTTGGTCGTTAGCTGAAGAGGGATGGGGCTAGGGTTTGGTAGTGAGCTGAAGAGGGATGGGGTATGGTTTAATAGGTATATGAAATGGGATGGGGTTAGGGTTTGGTAGTTAGTGCAAGAGGGACGGGGCTAAGGTTTGGTAGTTTGCTGAAGATGGTACAGCTAGGTTTGGTCGTTAGCTGAAGAGGGATGGGGCTAGGGTTTGGTAGTTAGCTGAAGAGGGACGGGGCTAGGGTTTGGTAGTTAGTTCTAGAGGGACAGGGCTAGAGTTTGGTAGTTAGTTCAAGAGGGACAGCGCTAGGTTTGGTTGTTAGCTAAAGAGGGACAGGGCTAAGGATTGGAAGTTAGTTCAAGAGGGACGGGGCTAGGGTTTGGTAGTTAGCTGAAGAGGGATGGGGCTAGGGTTTGGTAGTTAGTTCAAGATGGACAGGGCTAGGGTTTGATAGTTAGCTGAAGGGGGATGGGGCTTGGGTTTGGTAATTAGCTAAAGAGGGACCGTGATAGGGTTTGGTAATTAGCTGAAGAGGGATGGGACTAGGGTTTGGAAGTTAGCTGAAGAGGGATGGGGATAGGGATTGGTAGTTAGCTGAAAAGGGAAGGGGCTAGGGTTTGGTAAATAGCTGAAGAGGGATGGGGCTACGGTTTGGTAATTAGCTGAAGAGGGACAGGGCTACGGTCTGATAGTTAGTTCAAGAGGGACGGGGATAGGGTTTGGTAGTTAGTTCAAGAGGGACAGGTTTAGGGTTTGGTAGTTAGCTGAAGAAGGACGGGGCTAGGATTTGGTAGTTAGCTAAAAGAGGGATGAGGCTAGGGTTTGGTAGTTAGCTGAAGTGGTATGGTTATAGGGTTTTGTCGTTAGCTGAAGATGGATGCAGCTAGGTTTGGTAGGTAAATGAAGAGGGACAGGGATAGGGTTTGGTCGTTAGCTGAAGAGGGAGGGAGCTAGGGTTTGGTAGTTAGCTGAAGACGGATTGGGCTTGGGTTTGGTAGTTAGCTGAAATGTGATGGGGCTAGGTTTGGTCGTTAGCTGAAAGAGGGATTGTGGTAGGGTTTGATAGTTAGCTGAAATGGGATGTGGCTAGGGTTTAGTAGTTAGCTGAAATGGGATGGGGCTAGGGTTTGGTAGGTAGCTGAAATGGGATGGGGCTAGGGTTTGGTAGGTAGCTGAAATGGGATGGGGCTAGGGTTTGGTAGATAGCTGAAATGGGATGGGGCTAGGGTTTGGTAGTTCGCTGAAGAAGGATGGGGCTTAGGTTTGGTAGTTAGCTGAAGAGGGATGGGGATAGGTTTGATAGTTAGCTGAAGAGGGACTGAGGTAGGGTTTGATAGGTAGCTGAAATGGGATGGGGTTAGGGTTTGGTAGTTAGCTGAAGAGGGACGGGGCATGGGTTTGGTTGTTAGCTAAAGAGGGACAGGGCAAGGGCTTGGTAATTAGCTGAAAATGGATGGGGCCAGGGTTTGGTAATTAGCTGAAGAGGGATGGGGCTACGGTTTGGAAGTTAGCTTAAGAGGGACAGGGCTAGGGTTTGGAAGTTAGTTCAAGAGGGATGGGGCTAGGGTTTGGTAGTTAGCTGAAGAGGGATGGGGATAGGGATTGGTAGTTAGCTGAAGAGGGATGGGGCTAGGGTTTGGTAGTTAGTTCAAGAGGTACGGGGCTAGGGTTTGGTAGTTAGCTGAAGAGGGACAGGGCTAGGGTTGGTAGATGAACTCCACAGTGGAGTTGTCATGGTGTTAACAGTGGAAGTGGAGCAGGGGGTCAGCATCTTCAGCACTTGTGTGGAAAATTAATGTCCGCTGGGCTGGACCTGCTAGGAGAAAGCAGCTCTCCCATAAAAAGGCCATGCCCTGTAAAGCAACGGGGCACTGGCTGGCCCTGACCTACCTGGCTAACCTAGAGGTCAGGCCTGCTTATCCACCTTGTGGAGCACCATGTCTACTGTATCTAGCACCATAGGTCTCACAGAGAAACTGGACCGTGGGAATGGTCAAAAGGAAGATGTGTGTCCACATCAGGTTATTTTCGGATATGAATGCTTTATGCACATGACTCTTCTATCATGCTTGTATGTGCTATGTTATCATACTGTTTGATTTTAGGTTCATATTTGGTGCAAACTGTCATCTCTTTACGACACTGAAGACGCTTTTAGCTGGTGATGACAGAACAAATGATAGTAATGATTACCCCTACAAAAATTTGATATCATCATTATTGCTGCACACTAATGTAGGCTGTTAGGGAGCCACACAGGGCTGGCTCTAAGAGTTAAGTTGTAGGGATTCTTTTCCTGTGTAGCCTGGGGAATCGCGGCGGGTAGGAGTCTCATTTCCTCTTCAAACACAGAGCGAGTGATTTGGAATATTTATGAGGGTCCCAATTTAAGTTAAACATTTAACAAAAAGCATCCGATTAAAATTAGACAGCAGAAAGAGTTAAAGTCCCTGTGGGCAAGCCAGGCTAAAAATGTAACGTGGAATGCTTGAGATGAATTAAAGTGCCAATTCAGAGTCAGACAGAGGGGTTCCAGTTCTGAAATCGTTCTGTATGTATCTGACAGTGGTATATATTGAAAAGTACTGAGTGACTTGAATCATCATGCTGCTGAAAAAAAGAACACAGTCCTTTGATAAAAAACATTTGCGTTTCAGCTACATGTTCTAGTAGTGTTCACAATTTTAAACTTTAAATCAATGAGACAAGGATTTATGGAATTATAATTATGTATGAAAATATTGTAATTAATTAAATAATTCTAAAGCAATTGTATTCTTTATTACAATAATTCTAGATTTCACAAACTTTAAAATTATGATTATACTGTCCATATGCTTTAAAGGCAGGTTATGAATTTAAACCCTTTTAATCACAACATTATTTAATCCATGTTTCTGATAAGGACCTAGATAAAATCAAAACATCCAGCTGTTGAATACAGATGAATTACAAACCTCCTCTCTAATAGCGGCACTTGCTGCATCATTGGGTAATGTGAGATATGAGTAATCAGACTAAGATACCATGCTTAGGTTAGAGGTTAGATGGAATTCAACTCCATATTGACTCAATTGATAATCCATGTTCCCTCTCTTCTTTCCTCTCCACCTCTCTCTTTCTCTCCTCCGCTCTCTATCCCAGCAGATCAGTGAGTGGGGGGAGGAAGGGGGAGGTTCATTGTATCACTGGCGCTCTGGACTGACATACTCTACTTCCTGTTTAATCACCGGGCCCTGAGGGGACTTCCTGCCATCCATGAATCAGCCAGAGAAAAAGTTCAGGCGCTCTATATCACTGGGAGACAAAGGAAATGTGCTGTGTGTGAGAGCGTGTGTCTCTGATTTACAGGCTGTGTTATGACAGCCACCGCTCCATGCAAAAAGAGAGAGAGAGGAGAGAGAGTGAATAAGACAGAGAGAGAGAGAGACAGAGTGAGAAAGAAAGAGACCCTGCTGAGCTCCCACCATCCTGGGATTTGGGATTTATTCCCCCATCGCTTTATGGTCACCTCACTGAGTTCCTGCAAGGCCATGGGTAGGAGACCTGGGCTGAAGGTTTAGGTTCGAGAAGGACTGGGAGGCTGGGGTGTTCTTGGTTCCTCATCATTAAAAACGGCTTGATATTACCTCACTCTGTTTAGGAATGTGAGTTCAGGATCATGCTGGACCCATTTCTCATTCCTGGCCACTCATAAATATTTCAGTGATCTATAAATGTAAACTGCCTGTCGGCCTCCCCTTTCAAACTGGTTTGAATTTCACCACGTCACCTAAAAAATGTATCTGCCGTATCTGACTGACATACGCATATTTAACATACGGTAAGTAAATCACGCTTAACCAACGCCATGCATAGTCTACACCAGTAGTTTTCACCTTTGCACTCCCATCCTCCCAGAGTGGCAATCCAGTTTGTTTATGTTTTCAGTGGCAGCCTTCAGGGGAGTGAGTGAAGCCTCTACCACACAGCCACAGCCTCAGGCCATTATATGTTACACTCCAAGGCTCCCTTTCGGCTCCAATCTGCATCCAATGGGGGTGTGTGTGTGTGTGTGTGTGCGTGCATCCGTGCGTGCATCCGTGCGTGTGTGTGTGTGTCACAGTGCGATGATGCTCCCTGCTGTGTGGAAGAGTGCTGCTCAGGGATCATACACCTCATTCTCCCTGGCTTTACATCTCAGCCTTTATGTGTCGTTACTCAGGATCTCCTCAGTAGATGCAGGAGACTACATGCATGTGTATACCACGGATGATTCACAATCACAAGACAGCCATAGCTAAATAATATCTGCCAGAGAGGATAAGACTGGATGGATTGTCAGTACAGTTCATTGTGTGGCAGTTGCTGTATTTCTTAACTGGCTATAGAAATAGAATATGATAGAATAAAGACAGCACATGCTTGCTTGTGAAGATCTAGGTTTGGAAAATACAGCAGCACGGTAAACCACTAACAATGTGGAGTTGGGCCACATTGTGATAAGTCAGTGAATTCGTCCAAAAACGAATACAAATCTTTTTGGAATGTTAGCTCTTCAACAGCCACATGCATTTTATCTGAACTAAACTCCCTACAGCTACATCATTGAAGTCAATTAGAGGCAAATGTACTCTTTCTTACACAGCTCTGTAGCGAGAGTTGAACGACAATAGTTGAAAGTCAGTTGTTAACGTCCTGTTAGAGGTAAGCATTAAGATAATTTATGACTGCGTCTGATTTATTATAATGTTCCCCTGCTTGATGCAAATGGTTTTTCACTATTATCCTCCAGCCTGGAATGAAGGTCCTTCAAAGACAGCCCTCCCATGGTTCTCTTGTGATCTCATTTTCTCTGCAGAGAGGTGAGCTGGTACCCTCCCTGTGATCAGGTTGGCAGGAGGGAGGCGGTGCAGCCATCCATTGACCTCTGGGTAAATCTCTCTGTGGTTGGCAGCCCATGTGGCCTGGGCATGGATGACTGAAGCAATAGGGCTGCGATTAGCTGACATTGCTGCTCCATTTTGCAAGCTGGTCTATTCTTGGGTGTGGGTGGGCAGAAGGGGGCAGATGAGCTGAAATGGGAATGAAGGTATTGATCCCACAGCCTTTATGAGAATGACACGCACAAGCTATTTCTGTATAGGGGGAACACACTGCTGGCGAGAGCATTATGATTGTGACGTAGATAAGCTCTTCAAAAAGTGGATGGGACACAATGTCTATGAGGAGTAGCTACAGAATATATACACTTTACTAAAGGATACATAAACCCATGTCATAAAGGCTATATATCACACATTGTAACTAATACACACTATGTAAGAGTGATACCAGTGGATCCATTGCTGACTGGTTCTGGTGAAGATATCGTCACTGGACAGAGAGCCAGCGTATTGATGACTATTTTACTCCAGCAACATTAGGAGTCATGCTTAAATAAAAAGGTTGAGGAATTACCTCCATCAGATCCCTTGACATTGCCAAGCTGTGTCTAAGTCATATTCACAGGGCATGATTTATGGTGGATCGCCAGGATTTAACATAGGCACAAGAGGACTCCCCACTATGCCGAGTCCACAAAGGTCCACATGGGCTCTAGTGGTTGCTGATGATGTCCACCTGCCACCCTTATAGTAGCCTTTGATCCCGGACGAGCCTCCAAATATGTAACAGCCCAGGTTCTCTGTGTTACATGAACCAGACAAGAAACCATTGGCCGAACAGATAAGCAAATGGCATGTTGGCACTCACACAACGGGCATGATGTCAGTGTTTTGGGGAAACATCCCCCTCTGCCCTGTGGTGCTCATGGGAGGTGATTATTGGCATGCTGTGACCAGAGCAGCGCCAACAGCCAGTGTTTCCACCCAGCTTATTCTCACTCACGCCACTCTCTGAACTCTCCTCCACTCTTTTTGCATAAAGTAATTGCTGTCAGGGAGTGTGTGCCGTGCAGTGCAGTGGTTGGGTTCCACTTTAAGAGGAGAGATTAGGGAATAAAAGAGCTAAATCAGTGCTCAGGCACTCACAACGCCTGCATCTGTCATTGGGCCTGCGTGGATCAGGGCTGACAGTGATGAATATTTGGCCAAAAGTTTGCATTACACATAATGATTTTCCCTAATGAGAATTGATGAATGCAGGCGGGACTGGGGAGAGTGTGATGAGAGGGGGGACCACTCATTAGCATCCAGTCAGGCTGAGCTGAGCTGGGCTCAACTGGGCTAGGCCCGCATTCTTAGGAAAAGATCAACCACTTTGTTTCAATCCCACTGGTCATTTCAGAGATGAAAGCTGCTCTATATGAGGCAGTCTTTGGAAGCCATCTGATGCCTTAAAAAAGGCCAAATCAATCAAGAAAGCTTCTCACATATCAGACCTCACATATCAGAGATCTTTGCACCAAGATTATAGATGGAGCGACTATACCTTACAATTACATGACTCACAGTAGTTCCCCTTTAGTGATAACTATAACTTCCTGTCCACTTGTCTGTACATTTGATGAGACTTGCACACTCAGCTCACACATATGGACTAGAAAACTGTAGATATCCTGATATTCATGCATCCACATGCATGAAGCCTAAGAAAACACCTGGGTGTGGGGGGGGCAGGACGTAGCGGCCCCACCAATGGCTGTCCTGTGAAGGGGAGCTGCAGCACTAACAGATGGCATGGTGGGGTCTGAAAAGCGATCGCCCTGAACGAGCCCCAGGCAGCCCCAGGGGCCAGCACTGAGCCTCCTCTCCACATGTGGCCAGTCAGGAAGGACATTAAGTGGGTAATAGTAGTTAATAGTGAACCAGGTCATTAGTATCACATGTGTAAGTTTATGGGCCAAATCCACCAGCCTGCCTGTGTACACAAGGTTTAACTTTTACACTGCACATAATCACTGCCAATAATATATTATAAAAACCCATTACAGACTCTAACAGACTTGGACCAACATTGTGCATTGCAGTAGGTGCTTAATGGTTGTGGCTATGATTGATGAAATTCTCAGTAGAAAACTATTTCAGAATAAAAACATTTCTGTTGGTCATATGACTGAGTGCTCAACATGAGTTAACTCAGTTCACCAGTAACTTAGTGATACTTGTTCTTTTCTGTACTGTACACACTCTGGACCTGAGACTTTGAATGTAATCTTGGTTCTGGTCATCCATAAACGAGCTCTTTAATCATGGCCAGCCCCCCTGCCTTGCCATACCATAGCCATGTGATGTGTCAGTCAGGGCTGAACTCAGATGGAAAGATAGCCTTTTAATATCCACCAGCTCTCTCTCCACAATGGCTGGCAGAGAGCGGCACGATGACAGCTAGACAAGCCAACCTACAGGGGAGAGCATGACCCCACACATGGGCCTGCTCAGCCTGAGGACGCCTGGCTCTTACATTCTCAACTCAATGGAGTTCAATGGAGAGGCAACTACTAAACCTGTTGCATTGGATACATTGTGTGGCTTCAGTATATGCTGCCTGTGATAAGCTAAACCATGTTATCTATGTAGGTGGAAAAACGTGAAACTGCTCTTGACACAGCATTTTGTGTCAGACTGAGGGAATATAATTCTCATTCAGACAGGGTACGGCTGTGGGTGGACACCATCCAGAACTTTTTGTTTGTTTGATAAATGCTGTCAACATGAATTCTATATCAATTCCATTTAGGATCTCAGTCACAGACACAGGGACTGGCTGTGAGGGTCATTGTCAGATGCTAAGCAGGAATATCTAGACAGACATTATAGGAAAGCCAATTGCTTCATTGTATTTCCATTTGATATCCTTCAAAAGTGAATTAGAGTATCTCTGTCTTCCACAAAGTGAAATAATGTATCTAAGGGGCGCCTTGAAAACCATTTAACCACTTTGAGTTGTATTCATAATTGGATTTTAACTGCAGATCCAATCGTACACCCAGCAGTCACCAATCTCCAATATTGGATTTTTCCAATACTTCTATTCGCTGAGACCTCTCTGTATTCCCATCCTGTTTAAATGACATGCTTTTTAATCAGCCAATGCGCAAAATGTCTGACTGAACTGCAGTCATTAAACCCCCACCCACACACACTGTCTGCACAGCCTATTAGAGAGATGGAAGATTATGTTCTAAATGAAGTCATTAGTTACGCAAACCTAATGATCATCCTATTTGTGTATATAAATCTGATCCATTTCCCCTGCTTTAGGCAAATATTTCTCTCTTCAAATGAATTTGGACACATTAAATAAAATCAACAACAACAACAACAACAGCATCAACAAAAACAACATCAGGGCCCATAATGAAATGGAGCAGAGGCAGAGGCACTCAGGCGATTGCATTCATTACCCCTCTCCACTATATAAACCCCTTCACAGGGATTACCCCTGGTTCGGGAGAGGTTGATTATTAGTTGCTCGCAAAGGTTTAGTTCGAATCGCCCCAGTTAAATGAGAAATTACAGGCTGAGGAGAGAGGCTAATAACAGTTATTAACCCCGCGCGGGCGGCGGCGTAAAAGAGTGCCACAATAACGAGGTGCACCACCAAGGTTTGAGACACGGTGCAGCTAGTGCACCCCCGAGGAGAAGCTAACTTATTAAAATAATGAATTAGCCGACCAGATTACTGCAGCCTGCGGCAAAGGCAATTATCCCTCTCCAAATCCCCGGACAGGGCTCCCCTGCGCCACGATAAAACAAGTGCTCAGAAAGTAGGAGCCCTCCGTTCCACGCAAATGAATAGGCTGTTAATTAGGATCTCTCCCGCTGCGGGTAGCCTTCCCACAGCCACAGCCACAACACTACTGCCACTACCAGAAGAGAGGGAGAAAGAGAGAGAGAAATGGAAGGATATAGAATTAGGGAAAGAGGGAGAGAATGAGACAAATAAAGAGAGTGAGAGGAAAGAGGAGAGCAGGGGAGGAAATTAGAGGGAAACAAAGAAAGGGGGAGGGGGTTAGGAGAGAGCATAAAGAAAGGCAGCAGACAAGGAAAGAGAGTGAACCAGTGAGTGAGAGAGAGAGAGCAGACAGTCCTGGTGGCCCTGATTGTTAGCTCTGTGTGAGAGGCCCCTGTGGAAACAAACAGAGAGAAGCCAATCCCAGCCAGAGCCCAGGGCTGGGCTCTCTGCTCGGCAGAGCTGTGGGGGAGCGTGTGTGTGCTTGTGTGGCCTGACTGGTTGTCATAGTCATCCTCTAACAGCTCAACCCTGCTCTCCACAGTGTGTTAGACATGCTGTATACTGTCAACAACTCTGGCACTGTGATTGAGCAGTCTGAGTCTGACAATAACACTGGCAACTGGGACTGCGATGTTTACGTAGTGTCGTCACGAGGTGGATTACTTTTATTCCAGGCCTTACACTCAGTTACTAACAATTGGCTGGCTATACGGTGTAAATACGCTCAGACCATCTTCTTTCCAAGTCCACTAAGGGTTAAATCTATCTTCTCTCCTGAAGGTGAGTGGGCCATCAGTTCTGGCTTATAAAGAAAGCCGGGCAAGGAAGGGTGACAAGTGAAGTAGGGCAACAGCAACCCTGAAAAAGAGTCCTGCTGTACTTTATGACATAAATTCACCTCTTAATGATTATAAATACTAAAGTGTCACATGCTTGACACCATGAACCAAATTTGGCCACATTCTGCTTTCACCTTCCAACTCCACATCGGTAGGTATCAGAAAGTTTTGAAGACTGGACTCACCTTGTCCTGTGTAGCTATACTTATACAGTTTAGCAATGCCTTGTCAAAACCTGAAGACTATGCCAAAATGAGTGGCTAACACACATGGCATTCCTTTAAGTGGTTCTCTATGAAATTGCTTGCTGTATTTGCACAAAATAAATGCACTAACTGGCATTTGAGCCACTGGTATGTTGAAGATATGCAGATGTCTCTGCTACTGGTATTTTATATGTTACCAACTGTATGGCGCTAACTTATGCAGTCCCCTGGTTTATTCACTCTTTATTTGGTGTAATAACACTGATATGACTCCCTATGGAGCATTTCTACATTTTCCTACGGGTTCTTACATCCTCTGCTACATGACTGCCTTAGATATATTCATTATCCACTATAATAGTCAAAGTTACTCCTAGGTGTTTTACACTACTGAATTCTATTAGGAGAGATGTGTTTCTTCAAAACAGTGAAGTAAATCATTTCTCAACATATATTTTGCTCCTCGTTTTTGTCCAATCCATATGTTTATTTAGAAATAAACATCTTATCTAGAAACAAACAGCATCACACAGTGATTGTAAATCTTTACCCTTTTGTGTCATGATTTCTTCCCCCAAGAGAAAGATTATACAGTCATGCAGATAGGCAGTGCATGAATAAAGACGTTCGGTGTCTATGTGCCTCTCAGGCTTGACATGAATGAAATTCCATGTCATTTGAATGGCTTTTATAGGGGCCAGGATTCTTTGAAATACCACATCCAGTGCAGAAGCTGGCTGCCACTAGCCTTCAGAACACTGAAGTCATGTAGACAGGGCCAATTAATGGCCCAGCATTTCTGAGGGACGGAATGAAGAGCTTTGAAAGGATTCCTCCACCTTAAATCTCCCCGTGCTGCGCAGCCAGCTCCCTGACCGCCTGTGAAGAACAATCAAACAGCAGCTCCCCCCTCCTATTTATCACTTTAAGACATTAGCCAGACATGGGCCTGAATATTAACGAGCTCCTTTGCCAGGCAGTTCCACACCAGAGCCTGCATGTGGCAACATACATTTTTAATCACAGGGGGGAAACGAGGGCCTGTCATCTGTTACTGTGTGCTTACTACTCCACAAATACTCTGGGACTCTCATAACAGTCAAAACGAATAAACTTATATAGCACTTTCTGTGCACATTTTTATAAAGATACCAATAAAGGCATCAATATGATAAGGACAAAATAGTGGCATTTTTGTGTTATTGTACTGATCTTACAATATCACACTAGAATGCTTTTATGCTATTACTGTACCCATATCCACACTATTCAAATATTCATTTCTGCAGGCATATCCAGCCCAGGTTACCAATTTATCCCAAATGAAATTCCATTTAGGTCCTATATCTCCATGAGGAAGACCTGTTCCTGAGCCATTATCTCCTTTCCTCTCTGTATGGCTATCTCCTGTCTCCTAGCTCCATCAGCTCCCTGGGCACACTCCACTCTACATGTTCAGTAAGACTGCTGGGCTCAAGCAGCGGTGCGTGGACCTGGGCTCTCCCTCTTAATTGGAGTCATGTTCTCCAGAGCCTGGAGATTGGAGATGCCCTGGCCTGGTCCTCCTTGGTGCTGTAAGGGGCTATGATGGGGGCACAGCAGGCAGCTGTCGGGCAGGGAGATGCCCTGATCCCCCCTCCCTGGGTCTACCACCCTGGTCACCAGGTCACACAGCTGCTGTTCAAAATCAAATGAAATCACATCTCATTGGTCACATACACATATTTAGCAGATGTTATTGCGGGTGTAACGAAATGCTTGTGTTCCTAGCTCTAACAGTGCAGTAGTATCTAACAATTCACAACAATACACACAAATCTAAAAGTAAAATAATGGAATTAAGAAATATATAAATATTAGATTGAGCAATGGCGGAGTGGCATTGACTAGTATCCAGTAGAATAGAATACAGTATATACATATGAGATGAGTAAAGCAGTATGTAAACATTATTAAAGTGGCCAGTGATATCAAGTCTATGTATATAAGGCAGTTGTAACAACACTGGTAGAGAGTGGAAGATGGGGAGAGGAGAAATTCTCAACCACAACATAAGAGAGAATCACTGCTTTGTTGGAAACACAAGTCTTTAAACAAAGGAACTAAATTCCAACGCATTTCTACAAAGTAATCAAGTCATGATATGAAATTAGATGTTTTGTAAGATAACCGTTTGGTTCATGGTCAATGAGTGAAATATTATCTAGAGTGAGATTTATTATACAATCTATGTTTCATTTGTTTAGATGATAACATATAAATCACATTGTTTAGTGTGGAAATTACACTGATAAGCTAAATGAGGTAGAGCATGCAGGGCTGCTTCTGCCAGCCTTGATCAATCTCAATCCCACTCACAGCCTCCTAAATTGAAAACTAAGGAAAGTAATTTTGTGCTCAATGGAAGTTTTCCTTTGGAAATTTTTCCTTCCATTAAGAATCAAATGAAGTGCTGGACCACTGCTTTCTGAGAGTCACTTTTAACTGCTCCCCCCCACCACCAACAGCACCATCTCCACCACGATGTGCACACATAAACACATGCACCCACCTACGCACACACTTTTCATTTGTGATTTATTATGTTCTCGTGAAGGTAGCCCAGATTGGCATGCTGTTGAGTGAGAGGTGGCTGTTCCACTGCACAATGGTGTGTGTGCTTGTGCATGTCTGTGCATGTGTGTGTGTGTGTGTGTGTGTGTGTGTGTGTGTGTGTGTGTGTGTGTGTGTGTGTGTGTGTGTGTGTGTGTGTGTGTGTGTGTGTGTGTGTGTGTGTGTGTGTTTGTTTGTGCACGAGTGCAATTGTGTGTCACAGAGGGGGGTGAGGGAGAGTGGGCAGCCATCATTCATTCCTGTGGGCCAGCCCTTGCAGCACGTGGCAGCAGGTGACCAGTGTCAGACAGGAAAGGTCACAGGCCTGCAGTCTGTTTTCTCTACCCGTTTACTGATGTAGAAAACCATAGACACAGACCTTACCAAAACAATATTTTAGTTTGACTCAATATGAAAGCATTGTGCACATCTCATATCCTCACAAGACATACTGAAATTTAGACTCTCCAAATAATGCACTCCTGTCACGGGCGTCGTATGAATTGGACCAAAACGCAGCGGGAACGTGTAAACTCATCTTCTTATTTTATTAAAGAAGGAAAACAAAAGAAACACGTATACAAAAACAACAAACGACACTAAACAGTCCCGTCAGGTGCACGAACCCAAAACAGGAAATAGACATACTAGAACTAACATAGAAATAGACTAACAAAGAACATAGCAAACCCCAAAACACTCTAAACAAACACCCCCTGCCACGCCCTGACCAAACTACAATAACAAACAACCTCTTTTACTGGTCAGGATGTGACAGTACCCCCCCCAAAAAAAGGTGCAGACCCCGGAAGCACCTCACACAAAAAATAAATACAAAAAAATAAACCCCAAAACGAAAAATAATCCTAACTAAAGGGAGGGAAGGGAGGGTGGCCACCGTCACCGACGGCTCTTGTGCTACACCCCCCCCCCCAACCTCCTACTATGGAGGTGGATCAGGCTCCAGCCTTACTCCCCAACCTAACCTGTCCACCCCCGCTAAATGCTTATTATATTTTACCCCTCCCGAAGTCTCTGGGGTATAGCGCATCGCTGAAGACCTCGGGCTGATGCGCGTTGCTGGAGACCTCAGGCTGATGCACGTCGCTGGAGACCTCGGACTGAAGGGCGACTCTGGGAGCTCCGGACTGGAGGGCGACTTTGGGAGCTCCGGACTGGAGGGCGACTCTGGGAGCTCCGGACTGTAGGGCGACTCTGGCTGCGCCAGTTCCGGACTTTGGGCCGTCTCTGCCGGCTCCGGACTGTGGGCCGTCGCTGTCGGTTCCGGACTGTGGGCCGTCTCTGCTGGCTCCGGACTGTGGGCCGTCTCTGCTGGCTCCGGACTGTGGGCCGTCTCTGCTGGCTCCGGACTGTGGGCCATCTCTGCTGGCTCCGGACTGTGGACAGTCTCTGCTTGCTCCGGACTGTGGGCCGTCTCTGCAGGCACCGAACTGTGGGCCATCTCTAGACGGGGCACTGTCGCCGGAAGCTCTGGACGGGGCACTGTTGCCGGACATTCTGGACGGGGCACTGTTGCCGGACACTCTGGACGGGGCGCTGTTGCCGGACACTCTGGACAGGGCGCTGTTGCCGGACACTCTGGACGGGGCACTGTTGCCGGAAGCTCTGGATGGGGACTGCGCACTGAAGGCCTGATGCGTGCGGCTGGCTTAGGAGGCGCCAGACTAGGGACATGCACCACAGGGCTAGTGCGAGGAGCAGGACGAGCTGGACTGGGCTGACGCACTGGAGGCCTGGTGCGTGGGGCTGGTACTGGAGGTACCAGACTAGAGACACGCACCTCAGGGCTAGTGTGAGGAGCAGGAACTGGATACACAGGGCCATGAGTAGGCACTGGAGGTCTGGAGCGCACCTCCTGCACAACCCGTCCTGGCTGGATGGTAATAGTAGCCCTGCACGAGCGGAGTGCAGACACAGGGCGAACTGGGCTGTGCAGAGGCCTGATGGTTGCCGTGCGTAGAGCAGGCGTAGGGTAGCCTGGACCTAGGAGGTGCACTGGAGGCCAGATGTGCTGCGCAGGCATCCTCCTTCCAGGCTGGATGCCCACTCTAGCACGGCACTTGCGAGGGGCTGGGATCGCACGCACCGGACTGTGCATGCGCATGAGCGAGATCGTGCGCACTTCCGCATACACCGGCGCTCTCCACTCCACACGCTCCCCATAATAAGTACGGGGAGTTGGCTTAGGGCTCACCCTTGGCCCAGCCAAACTACCCGTGTGCCCCCCCCCCCAAAAATGATTGGGGGTGCCTCTCAGGCTTCCTTGCTAGCCGTGTACCAGCATAGCGTTCGCTGTCCCCTCCAGCCTTCCTCCATGGTTCTTCTCCCGCTAGTATCTGCTCCCAAGTCCAAAACTCCTTATTGCTCTGCTGCTGCTCCTTCCTCCGCTGCTTGGTCCGTTGGTGGTGGGTAGTTCTGTCACGGGCGTCGTATGAATTGGACCAAAACGCAGCGGGAACGTGTAAACTCATCTTCTTATTTTATTAAAGAAGGAAAACAAAAGAAACACGTATACAAAAACAACAAACGACACTAAACAGTCCCGTCAGGTGCACGAACACAAAACAGGAAATAAACATACTAGAACTAACATAGAAATAGACTAACAAAGAACATAGCCCAACAAACCCCGAAACACTCTAAACAAACACCCCCTGCCACGTCCTGACCAAACTACAATAACAAACAACCTCTTTTACTGGTTAGGACGTGACAACTCCAAAGCCTGTTTAACCAGCAACAACTGGATATACAGGCCTCAGTATGCTTCAATTCACAACAATACACACAAATCTAAAAGTAAAATAATGGAATTAAGAAATATATAAATATTTGATCAAGCATGTCAGAGTGGCATTGACTAGTATCCAGTAGAATAGAATACAGTATATACATATGAGATGAGTAAAGCAGTATGTAAACATTATTAAAGTGGCCAGTGATATCAAGTCTATGTATATAAGGCAGTTGTAACAACACTGGTAGAGAGTGGAAGATGGGGAGAGGAGAAATTCTCAACCACAACGTAAGAGAGAATCACTGCTTTGTTGGAAACACAAGTCTTTAAACAATGGAACTAAATTCCAACGCATTTCTACAAAGTAATCAAGTCATGATATGAAATTAGATGTTTTGTAAGATAACCGTTTGGTTCATGGTCAGTGAGTGAAATATTTTCTAGAGTGAGATTGTATAATAAATCTATGTTTCATTTGTTTAGATGATAACATATCAATCACATTGTTTAGTATGCTTAGTATGCTGGACACCTTTTAGCTTGATGTGTTTTCTCTGTTTTCTCTCTCGCCCTCCAGTAATTATTCTGCTCAGATCCTTTATTTTCCGGACTTCACTGTGTAATGACAGTGAAGTCTGGAGGCAGTGTTTTTTAACCCTCTCTCTGTCGGCTATTCTCAGTAGGATTCCACTGAGTTTAAGGTAACACTGTTATCTCATGTGTTATGCACCAGACGTCCCAGCCTTTGTGATTGTGCATGTGTAGGTGCGAGAGGGAATGTGTGGGTGCATAAGTGTATCTCTCTCTCTGTGTGTGTGTGTGTGTGCGCGTGTGTGTGTCAAGGCACTTTTCACAGGTTCACAAGCCTGTCAGTGGACTAGATTAATTTTATTTATTTTTATTTCACCTTTATTTAACCAGGTAGGCTAGTTGAGAACAAGTTCTCATTTACAACTGCGACCAGGCCAAGATAAAGCAAAGCAGTGCGACACAAACAACAACACAGAGTTACACATGGAATAAACAAGCGTACAGTCAATAGCACAATAGAAAAAAAAGAAAGTCTATATACAGTGTGTGCAAATGAGGAGGTAAGGCAATAAATAGGCCATAGTAGCAAGTAATTACAATTTAGCAAATGAACACTGGAGTGATAGATGTGCAGATGATAATGTGCAAGTAGAAATACTTGTCACGTCCTGACCAATATTTAGGTATTATTTGTATTATATTTTGGTCAGGACGTGGCAGAGATATATTTGTTTTGTATTCTGGGGTTTTGTGTGTGGTGTAGTGGGGTGTTAGTTGTTGGTATAGGTTCTAGGTTTGTTTTTCTATGTATAGTTAATTGGGGTTGGACTCCCAATTGAAGGGAGGTGTGTTGAGTTGCCTTTCATTGGGAGTCCTATATAATAGGGTGTGTTTGTCTTTGTGTTTTGTGGGTAGTTGTATTTTGCACTGCGTTATTTATGCCTGTAAAACTGTCACTAGTCTTATTTCGTTTTCTTGTTTTTCCTCCGTGTTCACATTCGTTTAATAAATTAAGATGATGAGCACTAACTCCTCTGCGTATTGGTCCACGTTCTCTGACGATGATTTCGCTATATCGTCTAGCGACGAAGAAAGCTGTGACAGAACTACCCACCACAACAGGACCAAGCAGCGGAGTAAAGAGAGGGATGCGGAAATTATGGATTATTCTGAAAAGTGGACTTGGGAAGAGATACTGGCCGGAGAGGGCCCGTGGAAGAAGGCTGGGGTGGAACAGGAATGCTACGTTGGGACACGTCTGGCTAGGAAGCCGGAGAGGCACACCCAAGAATTGTTTTGGGGGGGCACACGGGTAGTTTGGCTGGGCGTAGGAAGAGCCATAAGCCAGCTACCCGTGAGTGCAGGAAGGGGCGAAGAAGGTGGAGAGCGCCGTGTTTCGCCCGAGGTGCGCACTATCTCGCCCATACGCACGCACAGCCCAGTCCGCCCTGTACCAGCACCCCGCTTGTGCAGGGCTACTAGTTCCATCCAGCCAGGACGGGTTGTGCAGGCGGTGCGATCACGGCCACCTGTGCGTCTCCATGGCTCAGTCTTTCCGGTTCCTGCCTCTCAGAGTATCCCGGGAGTGAGTACTCCCAGTCTAGCACGACCAGTACCAGCAACCCGGACCAAGCTTCCAAATAGTCAGCCTAGTCCTGTTCAGCCTGTTCCCGCTCCCCGCACTAGCCCTAAGGTGCGTGTGCCCAGACTGGCACATCCAGTACCAGCCCCACGCATCAGGCATCTAGTGCGTCAGCCCAGCCTCGCCAGTCTGGTGCCGCCAGAGCCGCCCGCCAGTCAGGAGTCGCTAGAGCTGCCCGCCAGTCAGGAGTCACCAGAGCTGCCCGCCAGTCAGGAGTCGCCAGAGCTGCCCGCCAGTCAGGAGTCGCCAGAGCCGCCCGCCAGTTAGGAGTCGCCAGAGCCGCCCGCCAGTCAGGAGTCGCCAGAGCCACCCGCCAGTCAGGAGTCGCCAGAGCCGCCCGCCAGTCAGGAGTCGCCAGAGCCGCCCGCCAGTCAGGAGTCGCCAGAGCCGCCCGCCAGTCAGGAGTCGCCAGAGCAGCCCGCCAGTCAGGAGTCGCCAGTGCCGCCCGCCAGTCAGTAGTCGCCAGAGCCGCCCGCCAGTCAGGAGTCGCCAGAGCCGCCCGCTAGTCAGGAGCTGCCAGAGTGGCCCGTCTGCCCGGATCAGCCAGAGTGGCCCGTCTGCCCGGATCAGCCAGAGTGGCCCGTCTGCCCGGATCAGCCAGAGTGGCCCGTCTGCCCGGATCAGCCAGAGTGGCCCGTCTGCCCGGATCAGCCAGAGTGGCCCGTCTGCCCGGAGCTGCCAGAGTGGCCCGTCTGCCCGGAGGGGTCTGTTTGTGACCCAGAACCGAAGGGGTCTACCTGCGACCCGGAACCAAGGGGGTCGGCCTGCGACCCGGGACTGAGGGAATCTGCTTGTGACCCAGAACCGGGTGAGTCTGGCTACGATCCCAAATTTTAATTAAGTAACTGTGTCTGTAATGAGTCTGCCTACAGACCGGGACCGAAGGAGTCGGCCTACGACCTGGAACCGAAGGAGTCTGCCTACTGTCCAAAGCCAAGCAAGTCTGTCTACGGTCTGGAGGGCAGTAGGCCAGAACCGGAGCCACCTCCAATATAGGTGGGTTGGGGAGGGGGGGGTGTAGCACAGTGCTGTCATTGACGGCAGCCACCCTCCCTTCCCTCCCTTTAGTTTAGGGGGTTTATTTTTGTATTGGGTTTTCTTTATGTTGGTGCATTCGGTGTATGCATCTTTAGGGGGGGTAATGTCACGTCCTGACCAATATTTAGGTATTATTTGTATTATATTTTGGTCAGGACGTGGCAGAGGTATATTTGTTTTGTATTTTGGGGTTTTGTGTGTGGTGTAGTGGGGTGTTAGTTGTTGGTATAGGTTCTAGGTTTGTTTTTCTATGTATAGTTAATTGGGGTTGGACTCCCAATTGAAGGCAGGTGTGTTGAGTTGCCTTTGATTGGGAGTCATTTATAATAGGGTGTGTTTGTCTTTGGTTTTTGTGGGTAGTTGTATTTTGCACTGCGTTATTTATGCCTGTAAAACTGTCACTAGTCTTATTTCATTTTCTTGTTTTTCCTCCGTGTTCACATTCGTTTAATAAATTAAGATGATGAGCACTAACTCCTCTGCGTATTGGTCCACGTTCTCCGACGATGATTTCGCTATATCGTCTAGCGACGAAGAAAGCTGTGACAATACTGGTGTGCAAAAGAGCAGAAAAGTAAATAAAAATGGGGATGAGGTAGGTAGATTGGATGGGCTATTTACAGATGGGCTATGTACAGCTGCAGCGATGTGTGAACTGCTCGGATAGCTGATGTTTAAAGTTAGTGAGGGAAATATAAGGCTCCAGATTCAGCGATTTTTGCAATTCGTTCAAGTGATTGGCAGCAGAGAACTGGAAGGAGAGGCGGCCAAAGGAGATGTTGGCTTTGGGAATGACCAGTGAGATATACCTGTTGGAGCGCGTGCTACAGGGGAGTGTTGTTATTGTGACCAGTGAGCTGAGATAAGGCGGAGCATTACCTAGCAAAGACTTATAGATGACCTGGAACCAGTGGGTCTGGCGGCAAATATGTAGCGAGGGCCAGCCGATTAGAGCATACAGGTTGCAGTGGTAGGTGGTATACGGGGCTTTGGTGACAAAACGGATGGCACTGAGATAGACTGCAACCAGTTTGCTGAGGATCGGTAGGATAGTCAGTTTTACTAGGGTATGTTTGGTGGCGTGAGTGAAGGAGGCTTTGATGCTGAATAGAAAGCCGATTCTAGATTTAATTTTGGATTGGAGATGTTTAATGTGAGTCTGGAAGGAGAGTTTACAGTCTAGCCAGACACCTAGGGATTTGTAGTTGTCCACATATTCTAAGTCAGAACCGTCCAGAGTAGTGACGCTAGTCAGGCTGGCGGGTGCGGGAAGCGAACGGTTGAAAAGCATGCATTTAGTTTTACTAACGTTTAAGAGCAGTTGGAGGCCACGGAAGGAGTGTTGTATGGCATTGAAGCTCGTCTGGAGGTCAGTTAACACAGTGTCCAAAGAAGGGCCAGATGTATACAGAATGGTGTCGTCTGTGTAGAGGTGGATCAGGGAATCACCCGCAGCAAGAGCGACATCATTGATATATATAGAGAAAAGAGTCGGCCCGAGAATTGAACCATGTGGTACCCCCTTAGAGACTGCCAGAGGTCCGGACAACAGGCCCTCCGATTTGACACACTGAACTCTGTCTGAGAAGTAGCTGGTGAACCAGGCGAGGCAGTCATTTGAGAAACCAAGGCTGTTGAGTCTGCCGATAAGAATACGGTGATTGACAGAGTCAAAAGCCTTGGCCAGGTCAATGAAGACGGCTGCACAGTACAATCTGTTATCGATGGCGGTTATGATATCGTTTAGTACCTTGAGTGTGGCTGAGGTGCACCCGTGACCAGCTAGGAAACCGGATTGCACAGCGGAGAAGGTACGGTGGGATTCGAAATGGTCAGTTATCTGTTTATTAACTTGGCTTTCGAAGACTTTAGAAAGGCAGGGCAGGATGGATATAGGTCTATAACAGTTTGGTCTAGAGTGTCACCCCCTTTGAAGAGGGGGATGACCGCGGCAGCTTTCCAATCTTTAGGGATCTCAGATGATACGAAAGAGAGGTTGAACAGACTGGTAATAGGGGTTGCAACAATGGTGGCGGATAATTTTAGAAAGAGATGGTCCAGATTGTCTAGCCCAGCTGATTTGTACGGGTCCAGGTTTTGCAGCTCTTTCAGAACATCTGCTATCTGGATTTGGGTGAAGGAGAAGCTGGGGAGGCTTGGGCAAGTAGCTGCGGAGCTGTTGACCGGGGTTGGGGTAGCCAGGAGGAAAGCATGGCCAGGCGTAGAGAAATGCTTATTGAAATTATCGATTATCGTGGATTTATCGGTGGTGACAGTGTTACCTAGCCTCAGTGAAGTGGGCAGCTGGGAGGAGGTGCTCTTGTTCTCCATGGACGAGATCAAGGTGTATTGCTCTTGTTTCATCCTCTCCACGGCCTCAGGGGTGTCTTCCATTGATTGCATTACATTCACAGCAACCTTCCCTCATTAGTGGCAACTATGTTTCAACTCCTTATTTCACATGGCTGATCTGAGGCCACACGCGCCGGCATGCACACACACAATTATTGTAGGGCATTTATTTTGGCTACACATGCCCATATTTTGTCTTAGATTTAAGTCGCAATGGACATGGAAGATGAAGAGGGTTACGATTAGATTTAAATCGTATAGAGCAGCTATATTTTTGGTTGTAAGATAAATCTTTTAGTTTAAGATAAGTTTCACGTATGACATGTGCAAATGAAACCATTGTACTGGCCACTCTATTGTGAAAAAAGGGCATTGATAGGAAGGTAGATAGGGCTGATCAATTGGAAGTGCAGTTTTCTCCCCAGGCCTTCCTTCATATCTCTACCTCCTGTATGTGCTGCGGAGGGGTCGGGGGTAGGGTCAGGTAAGTGGTGGCGTGGGCGGGCTTCTGCCCCTTTATCAATCAAGATTTTAATTACACACGTCCAGGGTGACAGCTAGATTAGAAACCAATCAACGCTATCGGCCACAACATCTAATTACTGTTTATTGACAGATATGGCACCCTTCACTTTCCCAAATAAGATACACCTCCCCCACCCCTTACACAAAGAGGAACTGCTCCTACTGTCCATGAAAGACTTTATGATTAGTAACTCTCTACTTGGAAATCAATGTATGCTTATGGAGGCAGGCATTCCCCCAAGTATTCAATGGTAGTCTATATCAAGTTATCTATGGAGCTGAAGACATTCAATCTCATGTAGCCTGAAAAAACAAGAACCTGAATTAGGACCAGTGATTTTACACGTAATTGGACAATACCGCCCATTAATCTCTCCTAACACTATGTCCAAGTGTTGCCAGTTTTGCTGGTGTTGGTACAGTATTTTGGGTGTTTTCCATAGTTCAGCTGTCAGTTCCACCTGCATATATGCTATTTTAATGACCAGTGGTGACCGACCCCTGAGCTCTGACCCTGAGGACCATACAGGTAGACCATCAGGCACCGTGAACCCCGATGCTCAGAATGCTGCTTCCCAGCCCATTCCCCCTGCATCCTTGGGAGCATGGAGCGCTATGCCCTGCTACTCTCTGCAACTCTGGAGCATGTCTGTCTACTCGCCATCAGCTGTTTGACAACCCCCACCACCACGCTGAGCACTTCACCGTTAAAGCCGAGAATCTGCCTCAGGTAAATATGGAGTCAATTATTGGATTATTGTTATTTCATTTGGCCGTGTAGTAATGGCTGGATTATAAACATTGCAGAGTATAGATTTCCTGTCAGATCCTATGAATCAAACATCCTTATCTCATTTCCAGACTGCCTCTCCACACAGCACTGCCATCTCCCAACCAGGGAATCCGGGGGAGCAGAAAGAACAGCCCTGCAGCCACCCAGCACAGCTCAGCACAGTACAGGCACTCCAAAGTCCATTCAAAGATCTCAAAAACCACTTAGGACTCCTGCCCATATTTGTTAAGCAAGTAAATCTACGGGGTGAAGTGCACTGAATTTAGAAAGAGGGGAAGAGAAGGGAGAGAGATAGTGAGGTAGACAAGGGGGAAAAGGGAGAGAGATGTCTTCCAAATGAAATTTGGAGGATGGTGGGATGGAGGCAAGCTGACAGCAGGTGGAGTTAGTGGAGCTGCCCTCTGATTTGGTTTGAACCATGGAAAGAAAAATGTTTGTCTTTCTTTGAATTATGCAACATTTTTGAAAGGGAGTTGAGATTAATGCCTGGTTTGTTTGATCCCGGGACATCACTAATGGCAGTTCTGTCTGACGGTTGATGTTTCTTAGCTCATCTCTCTGTTTGACATGGGAGTTACTTCACTGGGTTTACAACATCATGATTGGGTTAGTGGAACAGTGTAGAGCAGTAGGAAAACAACCATCCACGGAGCTTACCTTAGAGTCTCTATCCAGCTCTCTCCTCACATCTATAGAAAGAGGAGAATATTAAGAGAATAAGACCATTATAATGTAGGCCAACCCCGAAAAGCATGAGTGTACTGTAGTTTGAGCAGAAATCAGTCTATTCATTCATCCCACCAAGGCACTGATAATAACTCCATGCATGCATGGAAACACACTGGTTTCATTGACCTGCTTACTAAGTGAGGCAATAATCACCTTGAAATGTAACCATCTGAGGAAGAGTGTTTTCATTGGGAACTAAACAGGGCACTGTTGTAATTCCTCAGACCTGATGGATTCTGTGCCTTTAACAAATTGCATTTATAGATTTTCCCTTTGAAGGGATAATCTGATCTCTTAATTTATATTTCTACCATGAAACACAAGTGATCTTCTCAAACCCCTGGTGCACCTCAATTGGAATACATTTTCACATGCACTTAATCACATTCAAATATATTGATATTTTTAATGTGACTGACTATTTTATAATTTTAATGTAACATAATGTTCTCTTTCAAATGTCTTTATCAATAGCCTATCAACATGGACCCTAAACTTGTATATTTAGCCTATGAATTGAATGAATGGGTTAATTATACAAACATAGTGCATGTTGTTGCTGGAAGGTTCCTGCCATTCGTTCAGTTCATGAATTGCAATGTGTTATTGTACAATAAAAATGCCTCCCTTGTCCTCGGTGGTCTGGTGAAATACCACTCCCTCTAGCGGAGATGATGGAATTGGCGCGCTTGGTTGTCCCTACACAAACTGCACAAGCCTTCAAAGCAAGTGTATTCAGAATTGAGGGGTCATCTCAGCTTAGGGTCAGCGTTAAATGAAAGAGTTTTAGAATTATTATCCCATAATGTTGTCTTTAAAGGTATGTTACTTGATGACAGACAACTCATTAGATGTCTCTATTTTTGTTTTTCTATTTGACATAATTGCCCACGAAACCTATGAAACAATGAATTTGATAACAAGCATATCAAACATTGCACATTACTTTCCTGCTATAGTAAATTCAATACTGACACCAGTGGCCTACAGTCCACGACACTAATTGCAGCAACTTAATGCAAATGCATATTTCCAAGAGGCAAAACTAATTAGGCTACACGTTTTCATACAATAACTGAACTGAGGTCATTGTGAAGAAGGGGGTTCCTGATAATTTGCATACACATCTGGCCCCCATATGCACCGTCTCAAACTTCCTGAGGGTCTGTCACAATGTTAGCAGCTATGCGATACTGTTGCGACGCCCTGATCTCACTCTGCTGCAGACGCGACGCTACTATTGTCTTGTTATTTATTCATCAACAGTGGAATCCAGCCGACCTTTTCCAGAACTACTGTGGTATTCAAGATTTGCACCGAGTGTCAACTGTCACTGCTGTTTTCTTGGTGAAGATGCACACTAACCCAGGGGCACACGTTGCTGTTATGGACCCAGAGGGGGAGGGGGGAGAGAGGGCAAATATTCAGTGGCAGTTATCCAAATTATCCCCGACTTTTTCTCCGTAAATGTAGCAGTAAAGGTCAGTAGTGGCTTCAAACAGCTGTATAGGCACCTACCTAGGTCTCTGCAACGATTTTGGTGTCGCCACAGGGGATGGACTGAGAGGGCAAAGGCTGGAGGAGGAGTTGATAGCTGCCTACATGACTAAAACTGCACATTCACAATCATAGGGAAAGAGCCGCTATTACGCTATTGAAGACACCACTCCTACGCAGTAGCCCCTGGGGATTTGATATGACCTGTCTGTGTAAGGTAGAGTATTCTCAACCACTTTTCTCTTCCATTTATTATCATGGGCCCACTTTTCTGTAGCTATTTACAAGTTGGCAGTTTGTAAAACTTCATTATTAGCCACTGAGTTAAAGGTTGATTCAAATATTTTGAATGATAGATGGTCACAAATTAAGTTTTGTATTTTGATGGAAGTTAGTGTGTGTGTGTGTTATTTCATGCAACTTTTTAAAAGTGCATATTTCACTATGTTACTGATGTGAAGTGCTGTTGTTATTGATTAGGCTGTAGCTTAGTTCAGTCCCGGTTGGCAACTCTTATGCATGTAGTTTGCACACTTGCAAAATAGCAGCCTCAAACCCAACGCAACGTTTTAATAATAACCCCGCTATATTCAATGTTTCATAACTATGGACAAGTTCAACATGCACTCTTTTATCCGTTTCTTTTTTTCTTAATGATTTTCTTTTTGTATTGATTGTGGCTCTGAATCAGAGAGCCATGATGATGGCTGCCTGTTTTAATGAAGGACTGTTAATCAATGGAGCTGAAATGTAAATCAACTTGAAGTGCGTCGCACGCCCCTCATAGGCAAAATGAAAAACAGAAACATGATGTGAGAGAGATACAGAGAGAGGGGAGGACTTCCGCTGAAGCCAAACGGTCAACACATTTGCTGTCCCATGTCGTAGCTATTCATCGGTAACCTTACCTTCATAACATCACTCGGTCCAGTGTTGAGTGAGTTAAGTTGTGACTAATGCATCTTGGAGTTGTTGTTCGGCACGTAGCCTAGCGGGTAGAGAGGCGAGCTGGAGGGTCGTCAGTTCCAATCCCGGGTCCCGGGAAAAATCTGTTGGGAAGTGAGCTGGCAACTGGAGTGATACCATTGCCTGCCGTTGATCCCTTGAACAGGCACTTAACCTCCCCCCACGGCACCCAGTGTGGCAGTACCCCACATCTCTCCAAATCCTGTGTGTCTTTCAGGTTGTTGGGTTTAAGGTGGAGGTCAAATTTTGGTTGGACCATGTGTGCAATTGACCAGTAAATAATTAGCAAGGCCCTTTCTACTTTTCTCCCACGTTTACTGCACTGCTCTCTTGTTACCATCTTGAATACCAGATGTGTAAGACCATAATACTTTACTGAATGTTTTCTAGGCTACTATTGGTCAAATTTGACCAAAAACTTAGGCCCATGCTTAGCCTGGGGACCAGGTTAGCATACTATTGTTATTTATTGCCTTTTTGAAATTCCAAACATTTGGGCCTATGCAGTGTGTCCTATTCTTCAATTCATAACAGCCCCTGTATCCATAATTTTGAGACAGATGAAATCGTTGAGAAACTCAAATTCTAGCTACTTTGAAACCAGAAGCCTAGGTTAGATGAAATGGACACAATGCATATTTTAGTACTTCATAATTGTGTGGTGACACACACACGCACACACGCACACACGCACACACACACACACACACACATACACACACACACACACACACACACACACACACACACACACACACACACACACACACACACACACACACACACACACATACATACATACACACACACACACACTGCTTCAACATGTTGTTATTCTTATCGAATATGTATTTATCGTCTAAATTGAAGCCTCTATATCAGATTTGCAGAGTACCAATTCCTCTTTGGTTCTCGGTGTGCAATGAAATAAGGGAGCACTGTGAATGTAACACTAGCCCAAAGTCTTGTATGACATGAACTGTGCGTGCTGTGTTACTTTCTGTCATAACTCTGCTTCCACATTTGCTCTCCTAAGAGTGATCAAGTGCGCGCAATTCATCGAGCAGGTCTCTTCTCTTTTTTGCATCCGATTCTCCCTGTTAAATCAGCTGCCACTATTGCGATAAGGGAAGGTTTCATAACACACCCGATAAGAGGGTATTATGAACAACATAACTTTTATAACTGAGCTTACACTACAACAGTCTGGCCAATGTCATCCCGTAAGCACTGGAAGGGAAGTGTAATATTTCTCTATTATATTACATCATCTCATTCTCTGATATGCATGCAGCTTGTAAATGTTGGGCATTATCAACTGTGCTAGGCACGCAATGAATAAGGATGATCTTGGCATATGAACATGAATATGTAACCCTGTAAATGATCCCAGTCACTAAAACCCCTGTGTGTGTGTGTGTGTGTGTGTGTGTGTGTGTGTGTGTGTGTGTGTGTGTGTGTGTGTGTGTGTGTGTGTGTGTGTGTGTGTGTGTGTGTGTGTGTTTTTAAACTTTTTAAAAAATGTATTGAGGATTCCAGCACTGACCCAGCCATTTTCATATGCATTCCAAAGGGATTGTTCCCATCCCTTTAACCAAATCAGATGGATAAAAAAAAATCTGTTTCAGAATATCTAAGACATCAATCATCCATTGAATACAATGCTTGATGTTGATGCCTTTAGCAAACGCCAAAGCATGTTGTTGTAGTAGCTAGCAGCTTACAGCTGTAGCTTACAGTAGTTTACAGCTCTTTGATAATATATAGTCATTTTTTACATATGCTTATTCATGAAATCCCTTGTCAGCATTGTCTGTAATTTTCCCCATGTTTCTGCAGGGTTGTATCTGGGTCAAGGAAATTGGGTAGCACTTTGTTTTGAAGAAAACATGTAGTCTTGATATTTCTTATTACTCCATTGGCATATTCAGTCAGGGTTGTTGCAACTTCAGCAAACATTTAGTCATTAATTCACATATACAATTTTGGATTGTATATTGTGTCTTATAGTAGCAGCCATGTCAATCATTGACTTAGATGTGGAAATAGAGTTCTTTGGGGTACTGTTAGTCATTTTGTGTCTTTAAGAAAGACTATATGTTTTAATGTGTGCTGCTTTATTTAACAAGGCAAGTCAGTTAAGAACAAATTCTTATTTACAATGACAGCTTTCCCCAGCCAAACCCAGACAACAGGAATCCCAATCACAGCCAGATGTGAGGCAGCCTGGATTTGAACCAGGTACTGCAGTGACACCTCTTGCACTGAGATGCAGTGCCTTAGACTGCTGCACCAGTCGGGAGCCCAGGGATAGCTCCCCCAAATTACACAATGGTTTCCTTACCCTGTAAGCAGTATATGGACAAGGTGTGACAGCAATCCATGCTTTGGTTAAGTTTCCCTGGTACTGTTTCCAAATGCTAACATTTTAGCATTTGTGGCACAAATCCCATTCAAGTCATGGGACCAATATTAGCATTTTTTGTGCATCATGTTCAAATCATCGATAAGTGACTTTGTTAAGCTTCACAGTCAATTCTAGATACTTGTGTTTGATTTGGACATGATGCGTGAAATATGCTAGTGTTGATCAAGTCCTGTGTTGATCAATAGCGACTGTGTGATGTTTTTGCATCGATTATGGAAAGAGCCGATGAATAGAACTGGATTATTTGTCAAGCTGGAATACCAACATGTAGTTATGGGGCAGTCCTATTTTATTAGAGAAATACTGTTACTGTACCACAGTAGGGAGAGATAAGTTTCCCACCTGCTCTCGTTCTGTACCCTATTGGTAGACATTACTCACTTCCCCAAGTGCTCAACTCTTCAATTATCAAATTATTAAAGCAACTATGAAAAGTAAGCTGCTGGCCACCATCGTTGAACTTTCTTTATTCAAGAAGAGCTTATGAAATAGGAGTGAGGTCTACTGTTTCTATTTTATTCATCCCAGCGGTGTCAGCCATTGTCGGACCGCTCTTTTCTCCTTTAAGATGCAATGTTAAGCTGTGCTCTTATAATATGGGGATACAGTAACATGAAGACCCTCATTGACTGTGAAATGCTATCTGCATTCTCCACATTCTTCCTGGGCTTGACCAACAGTGAAACACAGGCGGTTTTAAACGGAGGTCAGAGAAGACAGGGCTGGATTCTCCGCTGCTTTAGAAGCTGATGGGCTCTCAGAGTTTGAGTTCTGGCTTGGGATCATCTCTCACAGCTGGTGAAAGGTCCACAATAGTCCTTCACATGTAACACCAAGTAGAAATGGCCACGCGCAACTCAATACATGGATTTACTTTCCTCAATGGTTCCAAAGTTGTTTCTATTGCAAGTAAATAGATACTTCAGTTCCCGGTTGTCTGTGCTGTTGTTTCAGTTTTCTGTTAGTGCGCTTTTTGACTTGTTCTGAATCAAAACACATCTGTTTTGGTGATACTTCTGCAGAAATGTCTCTGGGAAACTGAAAAGCCACTACTGCTGTTAGTTGGAAACAGTTTTTAATAAGATTTTTTTATGAGTAATTTGTGTTGCTGCATTGTGCAGCATTGTGTTGCTGCGTTGCTTTATTGTGGTTGTATGTAAAAAAATAAAAAAATAAAAATTGCTGATGGACTCTTGTCATTGTTGTGCAAAAACAAAAAAGTTTTGTTAAAAATATATATACTGTATGGTCATAAATAGTCCCTGTGAAGTTTCAGCACATTCAAAAGAATGTGCATAACAATTATGATACCACCTTTTTGCAACAAAAAAAAATAATTGTTAGCTATTCAACTTTTTCTAAAAGCTTTATTTTTGTGAAGCTGAAAAGTAAAGGTTGAATTGAATCAATCAATAATAAGGATATTTGTTTTACAATATACAGTATGTTTTGCTGTTTTCCTAACTAATTGAGATTCAGTGGGCTCAAGGGTACATTGACTCTGTACCGGTAACCCCTGTATATAACCTCCACATTGACTCTGTACCGGTAACCCCTGTATATAGCCTCCACATTGACTCTGTACCGGTAACCCCTGTATATAGCCTCCACATTGACTCTGTACCGGTAACCCCTGTATATAACCTCCACATTGACTCTGTACCGGTAACCCCTGTATATAGCCTCCACATTGACTCTGTACCGGTAACCCCTGTATATAGCCTCCACATTGACTCTGTACCGGTAACCCCTGTATATAGCCTCCACATTGACTCTGTACCGGTAACCCCTGTATATAGCCTCGCTATTGTCATTTTACTGCTGCTCTTCAATTATTTACTTTTATTTCTTACTTTTTTTTAGATATTTTTCTTAAAACTGTATTGTTGGTTAAGGGCTTGTAAGTAAACATTTCACTGTAAGGTCTACCTACACCTGTTGTATTCGGCGCATGTGACAATTTTTGTTGTTGATTTGATTTGATATTTCAACATCAATAGGGCATGTCCACACACTCATTTATTTATTCTTTATTTTAAACGTTCATACAACATGTGAGATTCTAGTAGTCATATTTTTGTTGGTGTATTTTTCAACTTGTTTTCGTGTGTAGTGTGAGCTCTTTTATTTGCATATTCTAATGTAAAGTCTATTTATCTGCCTGTTTGAATGACAGTGGCTTTGTGTGTGTGTATGTGTGAGTATGCGTGTGTTTGTGTGTAGCGGAGTGCACGATTGAGCGAGCTAGGTATCGAGTGTGTGGTTCCCTCCTCCCTCATGCTCTGCTGGTCCCTCTGTCGCTTTAAGTCCTGCCCCTCGGAGCCAGCCAACAGCAGCTGTTCCATATTCATCAAGCCCTTGAGTCTTAAAGAGCCCTATCCTGACCATGGAAAGAGTCATTCCTCTCGTTCCCTCTCTCATGCTCTCTCCATCTTAGCGCTCATCCGCCGCTGCCTGCGCTTCTCTCGCGCTCTCTCTCTCTCTCTCTCTCTCTCTCTCACCCCCCTTTTACCTCTCTCTCTCGCTCCCTCTCTCTCTCTCTCCCACTCCTCGCTCTCTCTCTCATATACGCACAGACACACACAACCACACACACATACAGACAGAGACACACACTCTCTTACACACAAACTCACACACACACAATCAGAAGCGAGCATACCTGTGCAGGCTGGGGGGAGTAGTGCTGGAGGGGCTTTTCACCGTTCTCTCTGAGGGCGCTGTGCTGTCATTTTGGGAGAGAAGCGGGTCTCAATTGTTTCCTATTTCCTCTTCCTCTTCTCATTCCTGGAATGCTAAAACTGGACTGATGGACATTTCAGAACTTTGTCTGCCAGACCCTCTCAGCTATCATAACCAGTAGGTGCATTTCCTTCTTTCATCCTTCCTTTTAACATACCCTTCTTTTGTGATGTTGGATATAGCATTTTTCCCCTGTTGCAATCTTTCTTTCTCCTCTCTCCTTCTTTCTCTTTGTGTTTTCTTGTAGAAGTGCCTGCATTTGTTTCCGTTACAAAGGTCCTGACAATCGTGGCGCTGAACTTTTTACTGCTATAGTAAAGATGCACTGCGCTTTTTCCTGGCTCTCTTGCTCACACACACACTCACACACACATACACACACAGAGATACACACTAATATGCACTATCTGACTCTTTCTCTCTGTATATATATATATGTTTTGAAGGGCTGTTAATTCGTACAGGACTGTCTCCTGCCTGTGATATCCTAAAGCAACAGGGCAGGTGTCTGTGGTTGTGTTCAATAGGGAGAGAGTACACATTGTTAGCCATGTGTCACTTTGTGCACATTTCATTAAGAGCATGGCCCGATCAATTAAGAGTGGCTGATTGCAACGTGCGTATGTTTTTCCTAAAGAATAGAGGGAACATGTCCTGTTGGGTTAGCAGCTTGTTCTAGGATGGCTTTGTTCTCTGTCCCTGTCCTGGCCGGACGGCCACCCTGGCAGAATCAGAATACATTTAAGGTGATTAGATTAAAGTGAATACATGGAATTGGGAGGATGAATTTACACGCTGCAATATTTGTACGTCTGGGGGGAAAACATGTGAAAGGACCCTGTAACCCCAGTGATCAGGCAGCTCCATCCCAGGCAGCAGGATGCCAGGCTGCCTGTCTAAGAAGCCCTCGCTAGCTGTGGGTTTACTCAAAGTAACCTGTTATATCTAAATGCAGTTCTGCTTTTATACATGAATTTCTTGTTGACATGTAGGAGCTTGTTTTATATTATAGCATGTACTGTTCAGTACATTTGAGGAGCTTACTGCTATTATTACCTGAAAAAAACCTAGGAAAGTATATCCAGTCCTGTTTATCTGCTTTAGAAAGTGTTGTAAAAATACAACAGCTAGATATCTATACATGTGTGTTTTAATATCAATTTATACGACAGATGTCTGTTATTTGAAGTTGTGATATTTTCTTTTGCGAATATGCATTTAATGCCCAATATTTCATTCAGCGGTGACAATCTTTTCATTTGTAAGGTCTGTAAGCATTATCATGTGCTGCTGATTAAATTATTTCTACTTGCTGTGAAACCCTCATGTAGTATTCAAGACAGTCATTATTTCAACCCATAACTCTTTCCACATAACAATCTAATCAGCTAAATGTGTCTGTTGTTGTAGCTGCATTATGATTTTTTAAAAAGGCACCATGCATGTCTGCTGAAAGATTTATACGATAGAGATGAATAAATTGAAGTAGTTGAGAAGTGTAGATTTTCATGTACAGAATTTCAAAGCACAGACATTATCAATGGGATGTAATGCAAAAGAGGAAAATGGTTGAATTGTTCTGACAGCCTGTTTTCAAGAACTCTAGTTTGAGTTTTAACCATTGACTGCTCAGAGAGAGAAAAGCCACATTTCCTAGTAAACTCATTAACTCCTTAGACACACTGTTATAATCTCCTTTGTTTTACCTAATCTTTTTTACAGAGGTTTTATACAACTCTGCCTTTTAGATACTCAGTGGAAAAGGGTCAAAGTAACATAAACATGCTCATCATAATATACAATAACTATATAATAACTACTGAGACATATTTAAGATCAATTGAATTGTATTGACGTTTACATAGTCAGTTTACTGAGTTTTTTAACACTCAAAGACCTTTAAAATGTCATTTTCCTCCTCAAAATGTGTCTGTCATGTATATATTTTTATGATTTTCTTCCAATTGTTAACAACTGGCAATCTAACCTAGTTTGGTGGTGATTCACTATAAGCACTGTAGCCAATATGAGGTGCAGAAATGAAATGATTAAATGCACTCTATTTACAATTGACTGACATTATATTTCCTATAGGGAAAGTTGAATTGAAGATCATTGTAGCAAGAGTGTAATTTCAACAGAAATGTGCAATATAATGATTTAGGGTTTTATTGGAAATGTGAACACAATGTACAACAGTAAAGTAGTGTTAGTGGTTAAATTAGGCAAAGCTTTACTTTGTTTGCTTTCATAATACAAGTAGATTATGCAGAATAATTTATTTATTGCATGTAATATAACATATACACACAGTATACATATAACATATACACACAGTATACATATAACATATACACACAGTATACATATAACATATAATTAAGTAGAATAAGATTCCTAGATACAAATATTAATTTCTCTCAGTATTGTGTTAAAACACTCTTCCATTCATGTAACATTTATAAGACAATCAATTGTCATTAGAAATGTACCCAGAAAATATAACTGCAAGGGGTTGTTGGCATTCAAAATGCTGACTGTATTTTACATGTTTTATTTTACATCACATATGAAGTAGATACAGCGTGTGTTTCCTTCTCTTCTGTGATATAGAAAAGGTCATGCCTGTAAATGAAATATATAACTCCATATTTAATTATAGGTTTGACATAATTATTGTTTTCTATGATATAGGTGTCAGACATATGTGCATGTAAAAATGACATTAGGAAACAAAACACTTATTACGGCTTTAGTCATGTGTAGAGGTAATTACAAACAGTAGATGTTTTGACATGCAATGGTTGGCAATATCTCAAACATAAATCAGTTTAAGATTTTTTTATGCATAAATCAGTAAGCTGTTATCTTTTTCATAAATCACATTGAATTAATTTAGATATTTATCTAACACTATTTATCATCCTCTTAAGTTTTATTTGATTGATTTGATTTTAAATCATTTGAATAAATATTTCTTTAGATATTCATTTTACATGGCAGTTAATCCTAAAGTAGAAGCATCGTGCAAAAGATTCAGGACTTTCTAATGAAGACAACTTCGGTCAACATCTATACAATTATTGCTAATGCCACAAATTTTGTCTTTGCTTTTCATACTATCAGTGTTGTTCATTATAGGACATATTTGCATTGAGCTTCCAGTGTGTTGTTATCTGTTCACTAGTAGTCCATCTGCTTGGTCTGTGGACAGCAGTATTTTCAGCCCCCAGCGTGGCGTGGTGTGGTGTGTGTCTCCGGTGCTTGGTTGTTGGGATTACTGGGACGTTTGTGCACCGTGTAATTAGCAGAACCAGAGCAGTGATGTGGAAGCAGTGTATTATTATGCTACTCTATAGATTGACCTGGGTGCCTGAATGACTGCCTACTACTGTAGGAATAGGATTGAGACAGTGACACGTTTTTATTTCAGACAATATGGAGAGGTATGTATAGCCTAGTATTACTGCTCGTTTGAATTTGTCACCCAAAAACATTTTACCTCAAAAAGAGCAATAGTAGATATGACGTGGTATGTCCTTTAAGATACCTCTCTCCACAGCTTCAAGTTTTCTCTATATTTATTCTCCCTTCTCGATTGGGATGCATAGTAAGCTACGTATAGCAAGATTGGTGTGGATAGTAAGCCGTAATTCACAGCACTTGATTCGTTTAAGTTGAAGTCTCTCTTGGCTCAGACGGCAGGAGGTAACATATGGCAGTCAGACAGGCTTATTGTTGCTCTCCTATTGCTCTGGCTGTTTCAGTGCCGCTCAGAAATCAGCCAATGCTGAGGATTGTCAGTTTGAGTTCATCTGGTCTCGCTAGCAGACGCACTCTGAGCGGCAGGCAGCCGATTGAGACAGGACTCCTTTCCGTCCCTCAATGTTCCATCAACACCCTCACTGCTCCTCCCAGACATATTCTACATGTCCATTTTCCATTTAGGGAATGAGAGCTTTCGGATGAATTTTCACTAAAGCAAAACTTACCACATAGCGATTAATCCGATCCAGGTTGCTACATTAGGCTCAGTAAAATACCCATCTCTAACGTTCCTTCTTGTCCCTTCTCTCTTTATTCTGATTAGGTTTCAGAGAACAAGGCAAGGGAATTGCATTAGTGTATCTTAAGTTAAAAGCTCTTTGGTCTTTGACCAAGTGTTTCAGTGTTATTGGGTTAATCAGATTTTTGCTGTCTTCATGGAGATGCTATCGTGGGGTAGAGGCAGTGCCGGGTAACCAAAGCAGCCCTGCACAGACACTATCCAGATGGGATCAGTTTACGGTAATTTGGTTTCAGAATACATTACCAGAAGAGGCTCCTGGCCGAGAACGGCCAACCCGCTAAGAGCTAGGAGCCTGTGGTCGCTGTGGCCACCGCAGACAGCCAGCCAGCCCCAGCCAGCCCGGTGACCACTGCTGTTCCCCCGGCCCGCTCCAACCTTCCTCCTGCCTCTCTCCCTCTGCACTTAAGGGGAGGTGTCGGGGGAAACGTGTCTTTTAAGAAAAACCTAATGTTTTAAATTACATTTGTCACACAATTCTAAATGCATCTCCTTGTACCAACAGGGCTTCGTTGTCCAATTCATTAGGGCGATTACTCAGTCCACTGGCCACACTGGAGCCTTCTCATTTCTGGTAAGCTCTGCATATGAGTATCATTTCTTTCACTGTAAACCTGTCACTCAGATCTGGCTGTTAAGGGAGGGTGGGGGGTACTGCCCCCAGCCCCCAGGGCGTTTAGGGATGCAGAGTGGATTTACCCTCCCTGTTCTCCATTCTGTTTTTCTGTGTGTTTGTAATTGTTGGCTACTTGCACCTGCTTTTTAAAGGAAGCTCTTCACACCCCTTCTCTTCCACGTTAACATGCAGTGTCACTCTTCCCCGTTCTTGTCCTTCATGCATCCTTATTCCCCAGCTAACTAGGCGGGACAGAATATTAGGACACAGAGTTTTGAGACTCAAACAGAATGAACTGCGCACATCTGCTACACCTTATCTGCTATATACCTGATCTAAACTAGGGCCTCTGGAGATGCTTACTTATTGCTTGTAAAATACATAACGAAGATGATACAAATTCCCAAACATTTTCTGAAGTAGGTGGACTTCCATTTCTGTTTCTGTGATGTTTCTTTGACGATTTTCATTTTGATTTGTTTGGTTGAAGTGTGTGTAGTTTCTCTCAGAACACCTAGATAATTGTCCCATTAGTATTTAGCACCCTTTGTTAACGCTCTAAAATTACAGCTTTATTTTTGATACCATGACTCATATGAGCTCATGTAGTGTTTGGCCTTTCTAGTCTTTTCTGTGATGAGCTACGTCTCATTTTGACCGTTTCATGACATCCACCCGCAAAAAAACCACCAAACGCCACCACAAGTCCCTCCTAATTTTGTCCACGGTAACCTTCACTGCAGTGTGAGAATCTTTTTAAAAATAACCAGGTCCATTAGTCGTGGAGGATAATGCTAGCCTGGCTACTTGGGCTACTCTCACGCCCTTGTGGCAGCGAAGTGCTATCACTGACACGGTGAGTCAGCACTTCTTCCTGTTGCTCCAACACTGAAAGGCTCCTCTTGATTTACACGCACGCACGCACGCACACACACACACACACACACACACACACACACACACACACACAAAACATAATACCTGCATTATGAGTATTATAATACACACTTTACTAGTTCTCATGAGAATATATATACGATTTCAGAGCATCGGTACACCAGTTTTTTTCTTTCTGACACAATGTGGCAAACAGCTGTAACTACAGGTTTATTACAATTAAATATATGGTGAGATTGTGATTAACCATTTATAGTTTAATCATTGAAGCTCTTTCTTTGGTGTGTTACTCATCTCGTCATCTGTCTGTTTTCATTCATTCCTCTCTCTGTCTGTATTTGCGTCTTTTTTGCCGCCCAATGGACGCGAGACTGAACAATAATTCTGCAGCTTTTCGATACGCTCTGTCTTAAATGTAATGGAGGGAAAATGCTAAGTCCGCTAATTTACACTTGGTTAAAAGCGTGACGTGGAGTGGGTGGCTATGCGGGCGTTTATCAGTGAATGTTATTGGTATTGAGCGGCCAGTCCTTTGAAGGTTATGTTTCTGAGCAGTAATTGAAATGCAAAATAACATTAGGATCGATGGTTAGCTCTGTTTATTTATGAAATCAATATTGAAACCGTCCGTCACAATAGCAGCTCTGATTCTTACTGACAGCTTAACCAAGTATGGACGGACTGACTGTACACGGCCTCTGCCGCCCAGCCCGCCCAGCCCTCCCAGGCATCGCAGCCATAACAGCTGTTAGACTAAGAGCCATTTGCCTCATCGTTCTTCTTTGCCCTACTCTGCTCCACCCAGGAAGACTGATGGCATGGAGTATTGTAGGAGGTTCTGATGACAAGTTGTAGGACTGTCTGAACAAGAGCATAAATGAGCTTGGAAGAGGAGCGACACGAAAGTTACAAGTTCAGGAGTTAAAATAAAGGGTGTGAAAATGTAGTGTGTGTACATACATACTTGTCAGACCCCTGCTGTTGCGTTGTGCATTTGTCTCTCCCAGAGAGAGAGAGAGAACTGCCCTGTTTGCCTGCCCTGGGGCCGGTACTTCTGACTGGCCGATCACCAACCATTAACATCCTAGCATGCAGGCTGACGACTGGCCACTCTCTGCCTCAGTATGTGGACCTAGTTTCACTGTGGTGACTGGGAATATTTATTGATGTGTTTATTTCATAGGGCCCATGTCAATATGTTTTGCAGTCATTTTACAAAATGGATGGGAATATTTTTGTTTTTGTTTTCAGTTAAATTGTCAATTTAGAGTTTTAGAATATTAGTGCTAAAACATTGGGTAATGAGATTTCTGGATATTGTGTATTTTTCACACTGTGTTCTTTTTCTGGGTTCTGTCTTTTAGGAAGGTTACCACGTCTATTTAATTTATTTGTTTTTATTCAATGTCAAGGTGCTATCTTCTCTACTTAAATCAAAGTACATTATATAGGCATTTTGTCCCTCTCTCAGTGCTGTGCTGACCCGTGAGTGTCTCAGTAAACCAGAGTGCATTATAATGTAAATCTTTATTCATCACGCTCTCTGCCTGAGAGAAGCCTCTCTGCTTTCATTTCTAGAATGTCATAGCAGAGGTATGGACGTACATGATGTTGTAGGGGGTACGTAGAGGGAGGATGGATGGCTTGGCAAGGGCTACTGCATATGTTATGGAAGGTGTAAGCTAGCCATACTTTGTGTTGTGTTTTTATATGCTTATGGCATAATACAGTATCTGACAGTTTTTCAATTGTAAATGTTGTTGTGCGTTCGTGCATATGTGTGTGTGTGTTTTTCTGTTTGTGTATACAGTATGTGTGTGTGTGTTTCTGTTTGTGTATACAGTATGTGTGTGTGTTTCTGTTTGTGTATACAGTATGTGTGTGTGTGTGTGTTTCTGTTTGTGTATACAGTATGTGTGTGTGTTTCTGTTTGTGTATGCTGTGTGTGTGTGTGTGTGTGTTTGTTTCTGTTTGTGTATACAGTATGTGTGTGTGTATTTCTGTTTGTGTATACAGTATGTGTGTGTGTGTGTGTGTGTGTGTGTGTGTGTGTGTGTGTGTGTGTGTGTGTGTGTGTGTGAGTGTGTTTGTTTCTGTTTGTGTATACAGTATGTGTGTGTGTGTTTCTGTTTGTGTATAGTATGTGTGTGTGTGTGTGTTTCTGTTTGTGTATACAGTATGTGTGTGTGTTTCTGTTTGTGTATGCTGTGTGTGTGTGTTTCTGTTTAAGTATACAGTATGTGTGTGTGTGTGTGTTTGTTTCTGTTTGTGTATGCAGTGTGTGTGTGTGTGTGTGTGTGTGTGTGTGTGTGTGTGTGTGTGTGTGTGTGTGTGTGTGTGTGTGTGTGTGTGTGTGTGTGTGTGTGTGTGTTTCTGTTTGTGTATATAGTATGTGTGTGTGTGTGTGTTTTTCTGTTTGTGTATACAGAATGTGTGTGTGTGTGTTTGTGTATACAGTATGTATGTGTACTCGGCCTTTTATATGTGTGTATCCAGTGCCCAAAAATGTACCCTCCCTTCACTATTCCTGAATGGCCGTATGTTGGACGCAGTGTGAAACTCAGCCAACCTTCCCGCCTTTATATTATCACCACTATTTATGGGGATTGAGAGGAGAGTTTGGGAGATGAGCCTGTAAAGAGGTGGGAACCAGGGAGAGACCAGGGAGGTTCCAGGGAGAGACCAGGTAGAGACCAGGTAGAGACCAGGGAGAGACCATGGAGAGACCATGGAGAGACCAGCTAGAGATCTGGGAGAGACCAGGGAGAGACCAGGTAGAGACCAGGTAAAGACCATGGAGAGATCTGGGAGAGACCTGGGAGAGACCAGGGAGAGACCAGCTAGAGATCTGGGAGAGACAAGGGAGAGACCAGGGAGAGACCAGGGAGAGACCTGGGAGAGACCAGGTAGAGATCTGGGAGAGACCTGGGAGAGACCAGGGAGAGACCTGGGAGAGACCAGGTAGAGACCAGGTAAAGACCTGGGAGAGACCAGGGAGAGACCAGGTAGAGAGCAGGTAGAGACCTGGGAGAGACCTGGGAGAGACCAGGTTAAGACCTGGGAGAGACCAGGTAGAGATCTGGGAGAGACCTGGGAGAGACCAGGGAGAGACCTGGGAGAGACCAGGTAGAGACCAGGTAAAGACCTGGGAGAGACCAGGGAGAGACCAGGTAGAGAGCAGGTAGAGACCTGGGAGAGACCTGGGAGAGAGCAGGTAGAGACCTGGGAGAGACCTGGGAGAGACCAGGTAGAGACCTGGGAGAGACCAGGTAGAGACCTGGGAGAGACCTGGGAGAGACCAGGGAGAGACCTGGGAGAGACCAGGTAGAGACCAGTTAAAGACCTGGGAGAGACCAGGGAGAGACCAGGTAGAGAGCAGGTAGAGACCTGGGAGAGACCTGGGAGAGACCAGGTAGAGACCTGGGAGAGACCAGGGAGAGCAGGTAGAGAGCAGGTAGAGACCTGGGAGAGACCTGGGAGAGACCAGGTAAAGACCTGGGAGAGACCAGGGAGAGACCAGGTAGAGAGCAGGTAGAGACCTGGGAGAGACCTGGGAGAGACCAGGTAAAGACCTGGGAGAGACCAGGTAGAGATCTGGGAGAGACCTGGGAGAGACCAGGGAGAGACCTGGGAGAGACCAGGTAGAGACCAGGTAAAGACCTGGGAGAGACCAGGGAGAGACCAGGTAGAGAGCAGGTAGAGACCTGGGAGAGACCTGGGAGAGAGCAGGTAGAGACCTGGGAGAGACCTGGGAGAGACCAGGTAGAGACCTGGGAGAGACCAGGTAGAGACCTGGGAGAGACCTGGGAGAGACCAGGGAGAGACCTGGGAGAGACCAGGTAGAGACCAGTTAAAGACCTGGGAGAGACCAGGGAGAGACCAGGTAGAGAGCAGGTAGAGACCTGGGAGAGACCTGGGAGAGACCAGGTAGAGACCTGGGAGAGACCTGGGAGAGACCAGGTAGAGACCTGGGAGAGACCAGGGAGAGCAGGTAGAGAGCAGGTAGAGACCTGGGAGAGACCTGGGAGAGACCAGGTAGAGACCTGGGAGAGACCTGGGAGAGACCTGGGAGAGACCAGGTAGAGACCAGGTAGAGACCAGGGAGAGACCAGGTAGAGAGCAGGTAGAGACCTGGGAGAGACCAGGGAGAGACCTGGGAGAGACCAGGTAGAGACCTGGGAGAGACCTGGGAGAGACCTGGGAGAGACCTGGGAGAGACCTGGGAGAGACCAGGTAGAGAGCAGGTAGAGACCTGGGAGAGACCTGGGAGAGACCAGGTAGAGACCTGGGAGAGACCTGGGAGAGACCTGGGAGAGACCAGGTAGAGAGCAGGTAGAGACCTGGGAGAGACCAGGGAGAGACCTGGGAGAGACCAGGTAGAGACCTGGGAGAGACCTGGGAGAGACCTGGGAGAGACCTGGGAGAGACCTGGGAGAGACCAGGTAGAGAGCAGGTAGAGACCTGGGAGAGACCTGGGAGAGACCAGGTAGAGACCTGGGAGAGACCTGGGAGAGACCTGGGAGAGACCAGGTAGAGACCAGGTAGAGACCAGGGAGAGACCAGGTAGAGAGCAGGTAGAGACCTGGGAGAGACCAGGGAGAGACCTGGGAGAGACCAGGTAGAGACCTGGGAGAGACCTGGGAGAGACCTGGGAGAGACCTGGGAGAGACCAGGTAGAGACCTGGGAGAGACCTGGGAGAGACCAGGTAGAGAGCAGGTAGAGAGCAGGTAGAGACCTGGGAGAGACCTGGGAGAGACCAGGTAGAGACCTGGGAGAGACCTGGGAGAGACCAGGTAGAGACCTGGGAGAGACCTGGGAGAGACCAGGTAGAGAGCAGGTAGAGACCAGGTAGAGACCTGGGAGAGACCTGGGAGAGACCTGGGAGAGACCTGGGAGAGCGGCCCGGAGTGGCTCTATAATGGTCTAAAGGACCTTATAAACTGGGTGGTTAGAGTTTGGCTGACAGCCGTGGTATATCAGACCGTATACCACAGGTATGACAAACATTTATTTTTACTGTTCTAATTACGTTGGTAACCAGTTTACAATAGCAATAAGGCACCTCAGGGGTTTGTGGTATATGGCCAATATACCACAGCTAAGGGCTGTATCCAGGAACTCCGTGTTGCGTCGGGGAACAGCCCTTAGTCTTGGTATATTGGCCATATACCACACCCCCTCGAGCATTTTTTTAAAATTTTACCACACCACCACATACAGTAGCCCTGGAAGAAGACCAGCAGTTACATTACATTACATTGTTGATTGTTGATCGTTAAATGAGAGACAAAAATGTACTTGTGTTTGACTCAAAGATGACCCCACAAACAAACAACCCATTTAGTGAAATTAACAATATTACATGTATTTTGTTCTTTCACATTTCTTTATCAGTGTCGATTATCAGCAAACTTTATATGTTCATCATTTCACATGGTTTCAGTGTTACATATTTGACAACATATTTGGGCCTCAACCGTGTGTATATGTGCTGTTAATGTGCGAGCCTGTATAAACATTTACACATTTGATTGCAGTTAAATTGTTCTGGACAACTGATAAACTCGCTAATTTTGCCCTGGTTAATTTAACCTTGTATATTTGTCTGTGTGTTTTTGGCCCTTCCTCTGATGAAGAGGATAATTTACGGTAGTGGCAGGACGGGCTCTTTGTTTGAAGCAGGTAGAGTTCCCCCCTAAACAAGACAGTCTATCAGAGGAAGATTAATGAAGTAATTTCATGCATGGCTCCTTGCCTCTGTCCCCCTGTACTCTCACTGTGTCTAAACCTGTGATTTACATTGGTCTGCCTTAAACAGGCTTAACCCTTTACAATAATATTTCCCTCTGTTTGTAGTCTATACACACACACTGCAGAGTCAATGCAGTGCCTTTTACCCTAGACATGCGCTCTGCATTAGCGATATTTCCAGAAATGTATGTGTGGACCAGTTTGATATTACACATATTGTTCCCTTGCTGGTTATAGTTGCCCTTCGGCCTGGTAGACAGGGTGGTGTGTCTGTGCTGGTTCCAGAACAGTGTTGTGTGGTGGGACGGCTGGAGCCATGTCTCTGTGTCTGTGGTTTAGGGCCAGGAAATGGAAAGCCTGATAAGGCTCAGTTAGACAATGTGTGTGGGATATGTCTTACACAATTCTTTATGATTAGGCATTAGGCATCCACTGCCAACGATTAATGCTCTTGATGACAGATTTGATAGTTGCTGATTCTTTTTCTGAACGAGCACCGTTAGACTTCCTACATTGAGATGAAATGATGCACTATAGGATCCTAATGTGTGCCAAGCCAGGGTTGTACTGATCTACTTTTTTTCTCCATGTGATGATGAGCTGTCCTACTCTACAGGGAGCTTCTCTGCTGGGTATGCAGAGTAGTGTGTTAACTCTTCTACTGCCGTAGAAGAATGTTTAAACGGGTAACCCACTCCTTAACAGGGTTCTGGCATCTTCATCTAATCTTTCCTACCGCCATTTGTTTTCCGAGGATCCTTAGCTCTTTTCAGAATAAGATCTCTCCAGTGTCACTCAGGCAGTTTACGTCAGACAAACAGCAGCGCCTGTATCATAAGAGGGCCTGTTTTTCCTGCCAGCATCTTTCCAACAGGAAGGAAAGGGGTGGGGGGGGATCAATAGATGTGATCTGCATCTTCTTGGGCAGCCAGCACTATCTTGTGGCTGGCCTGTTGGTGCGTGTGGCTCATGTTGTCGTAGTGGGTGAGCTCATGGCTTTATAAAGACTACAGTGACATCGCTGTGGAGCAGCTAAATTTAATCCTCTGCTGGAGACGGAAGAAGTTAATTGGCCGGGCAACGGAGCTGCATGGTCCCCCCAGTGGTAACCTAGCACCACCCAGCTCCATGTACACCCATCCCCTGGCCTACGGACTATTGATCTGGGGCCTGCGCTGCTCTCCATAACCACTCATAAACATCCATTCCTCTCTCTCTTTCCTTCTCTCTTTCTTTCTTTCTTTCTTTCTTTCTTTCTTTCTTTCTTTCTTTCTTTCTTTCTTTCTTTCTTTCTTTCTTTCTCTCTCTCTCTCTCTCTCTCTCTCTCTCTCTCTCTCTCTCTCTTTCTGTAGCTCTGCCTCTCCCCCTCCTATCTTATTCCTCTATTGTGTTCTTCTATAGAACAGCACATCATACATCTCTGTCAGGCGATGTGTCCATTAACAAAGAGGCCTCTCCCTCCCACCCCTCTACACCCCTCTACACCCACGCTGCCCTTCCTCTATCTGTTTAGAGCAGGACTAATGAATGAGAAAATCCCAAATGAGGAGTTTCTCCCAGATGAAATGGGTCCCTATGAGGTGCAGGGAGTGCCTCTAGCCTCTATATCAACCACTGCCTCCTTTCACATTTACTCAGATCCGTCTCACCCTCCTCACTTTCACACACACACTCACTCACTCACTCACTCACTCACTCACTCACTCACTCACTCACACACACACACACACACTCTCACACACACACACCCACACACACACACACACACACACACACACACACACACACACACACACACACACACACACTCAAAATTGTCCCAGATGTCTTTTGTCCCCATTCCTCCGAGGGTTATTAACCTGGACCCAGTTATATAGAAAGGCATTCTCCATATTTCACATGGTTCCCCATACACCCCCCCAAGCCCTGACCCCCTATCCCATTTCATTTCCATGGCCCCATGTGAATACAGAAACCCTCCAGAAACGTCCCGTCCTAAAGATGATGTTTGGAGACACGTGTGTATTCCAGTGATTGTAGCCAGTCAGCCTGTGATCTGGTTTCAGTCAGTCAGCTCTCGCTCCCATCTCCCTAAATGAGTCGTCCTCCATGCAGCCGTGCGGTCGGCTGAGTGGTAAGAGGTGGCGGTGGCCACTGGAGGAGAGGTCACCATGGCAGCTGCCAGTGGGCTCTGGTGGTGGCTGGAGGCTGAGACGGTCTGTCAGGAGCTAATTGAGTTCCTCCTCCTGCGCTGACTCTGGGGCCAGTAGCTTATCAGGGACATCGCCCAGGGGCCTCCAGGCAGATCTGCCCCTACTGGGGCATCTGATATCGCCCCCCCCATCTGCTTAGGGTGAGGGGTTGGGGGCTGGGATGAGGTTAGCTAACACTATCAAAGCAGGTTTTTGGCATCCCACAGCTCAGAGAGTGAAAAGAACATTCTAAATAATCTCATCATGCTATAAAACTCAGTCGCAGGATGAATCGTTTGAGTACACATTTTACATTTTCTCCCATTTTGAGTTGAGCTTTTAATATAAGCACTCGAGTTGTGTAATGTGCTCATAGAAACAGGGAATGCTAATGTGAGTAAGAGAGACAGAACATCTGAGTGTCTGTCCGTGTATGTGTTTAACACTTAAGTTCAGTACAGACATTAGCACGCTACAGAAGTCAGCATAGAGCTCACAGTAGGAATACCTACAAATTGGCCCAATTAGTTTCTCCAGGCTCTGTCGTGTTCCTGTGACAGTGTTCAGAATGTTCAGGCCGTGTTCAGAATGCTGCCGGAGGCCCAGGCAGAGAAGGGAAGGGCTGAGACATGAGGACGGGTGCTGCTCAGTTCCCTCTCCTCCTGAAGAAGCGGAGCAGAGAGCAATAGAGGAGCTGGAGAGGAGATCATTAGGGCAGCTAATCCTGGTCACGGCAGCAGCAGTGGAATGATATTACTGATCTGAAATGCTGTTAGGAGGACCAGCTGGAATCAGATTAAAACCAAACTGCGCAGTGTGCTTTTGTGGGCCCATAACCCACCACTCAGCATGCATTTTGATTGGTACAAAGAGAAAGAAAGGAGGAAGAAAAGGGCGAGAGAGAGAGAGAGATATCTTTGACGTGCAATCCTCCAGTATGCAGCTGAGCAGCAGAACGTGAAGGACACTTCCTGTACTTGAGAGGAAGACAACTATGGATTTCACAACATACCTGGGTCTTGATCAGTTCAGTGGACCTCTTCATTTTATGTCCTGTCTGGGATACATCCTAATTAGCACCTGGTCCATATGTTGTATTTTTATTAACACAATTCCTGCTGTCAAATTATTTATGTTCATATTTTATTTGCCATATTATTAATAGTGTTTATAGATTTTATTTGAACCTGTCCCATTTGAGAATAATAATATTTCTGTAAATTTAAGAAAATATTTTATTTATGTACACTAGGTTCAAATGGTTACTGTAAATTTAAGAAAATATTTGATTAATGTACACTAGGTTAAAATGGTTAGTATTCATTCAATGTCATTAATCAATATAACCAGCCTTGTTAAAAACATAAGCAGAGCAGTAGCATAATGTGTCATTGCGGAATGAGTTAAGGGAATTGTAGCCAGAACATGTATTATATATGACCACATAGAGCTGGAGGGGAAACAGTTTAGACACTTATGCAATTATGCTAAGTGTCACCCTGGAGGTGACCTTTGAACTGGGGTTAAGCTTACTCTGAATTTGTGAATAAAAGCTAAATAGAGCCATCTAACGGCGTGCTGCCTTTTTAATATAGAGCCTTTAATAAGCCGAGTGCAGGTGTCCTATCACACAGGTGCACAGAGCTGTCAGAAGTAGAGAACATAAAGCGGATGAATAGAGACTCCTTTCATTCATTTATGTGGATGGAACCCGCATGAGTTATTTAAACCAAGACATTACATGTATGTTAAAAAAGCATCAAGGAGATGGAGCTTTTTATTTTATTATCTTGCTATTTTCTTATTTTGCTCTTACTTTTAAGAGTACATAGAGTCATCTATTTGAAATACTAAATATTTCTTAAAACACAGAGAGAAAAAAAACCGTCAAACTTCCTTGGCTTTACTTTTACCTTTTCAATGTTTTTTTATAGGTATTGTCCAACTTGTTTTTATAGTTACTGTGAGAAATACTGTAAATTGAGTGCCATGATCCCTAGTATAAAAGGTGGTTATGGGTTTTATATTGTGTACGTTCTATATTGAAAAAAGTTCCAGGAGTGTTCAGACAAAGGGCTTATTCCACAAGGTCAACAGTTTTAACAGGGGGCATTTTTTTATATTTATTTTAGCAGTTAACCTTTTTGTGAATTTTCAGAGGTGGTGGGCACCTGGAGTTCCAATGAATATACATGGGAAAACCCAGGAATGAGATTTAATTTGACACACTGACCCCCATCTCCACGGACCCAGGAAGCCAGGGTGAGAAAATAAGGTTGACCCACTGACCCCTGGGCCTGAACCCTACCATCACCCACCCTTACAATTAAATCAGCCAGAGAGAGAGACAGCTATCCCTGCTGGCCCTTCTCCGGCTGGCCCTTCTCCGGCTGGCCGATGGGGATATGGAAAGGCCTTTCCCTCTCCCTCTCTGCGCTCTGTAGCAGCCTGAGACATCCGGCCATGGATAAATCTTGATAGAGACGTTTAGGCATACTGGTAGAGAGTGTCTACCCTTTCTCTGCGCTGCCGATTGGAAACTGACATGGAAACTATGGAAACGTTACCATTAGTTGGCAATATACTAATATAACTAACGTGTTAAGGCAGAACCTGGGCTGACTAGCTGCCACTCAACCAGGAACCCCAGTGTTTGCATTTGCATAAGTCACGCAAGGCTCAATTTCATGAATGTGGGCGAGTGCAGACGACCTTTCACCTTGTCAGTGGTGCTTAGTGCAGAGGTGTGTGGGTGTGACCCCGCCACGACCCTGACGTCATTGTGTCCACACCACCTTTAGAATACTTAGAGGTTATCCCTCTCTTACAGCACTCCATCTCCTCAGTTCACTCTGTTTACCCAGGAAAAGTCCATATTAGAAGAGAGCAGTGCTGTTTTATCTGTTCTCCCAGTCCACTTTACATGTGGTGGAAGGAGACGTAAATCAAATCGTATGGACAATGAGCTGTTTTGGGGTTTTGAAGTTGCGTCGTATCAACACAGCCAGAGGCTGCACTTTATTTCACTCAAGGCAGGCACAACATCAGATGAGATGTACTCCGAAATTCTGTTATCAACCAGACAGTGAACAAAGTCAATATCCTTTTGCCATCATGCTTATTTTTGCCTGACTGCTGACTCAAGGAGACCGCTCCAGATCAGTTCTCTGTGCTCTGGCTTTCTTTAAACCCAGTCTTAAATATGGGTCCCAGGCATGGTGCCATCCTGTGTCGGCTGTGTTTGTGTTTCTGTGTGAAAGCAGAAGGAGTGTGGTCAGTGTTGAGCGTGTTTATTGCACCTGTGTGTTCTCTCTCTCACGGCTGGTGGAGTGTGGGGTTAATGAGGCGCTTAGGATCCTCCCACCTGGTTGGCTGGTTAATGGTGATGGTTAGGATAACATAAATGGGGGGGGGGATCAGAATAAAAGAGAACAGCTGATATGTAGTAAGTCCTCTTTGGAGTGTGAAGGGACTTGCTCTGTGTGAACAGTAGCCTACAGAGTTTTTCCTCAGTCAAACTGTGCAAAGATGCGTTTTCTCTCTGTAGCTGTCATTGTATTGTTAGACAATGTGTATAGATTTTTGTTTTGTGGGAAGCACCAGTCGATCTGAAGCTGTTCATGTCTGTAGTCAGACAAACCGTGCAAATTACCCTCCCCTCTCCTTTCCCCCTTCTCCAGGCTGCTGAATAGAATGGCTGCCGATGACCGGCACCTGCCCTCCAGCTGCGGGTCCTACATCAAGACAGAGCCGTCCAGCCCCTCCTCAGTCATCGACACGGTCAGCCACCACAGCCCCAGCGGCAACTCGGACGCCAGCGGCGGCTATGTCAGCGCCATGAACAGCCACTCCAACGGCCTGGACTCTCCGCCCATGTTCACGCCCGGCGGGCTGGGCCCCGGTGCCTGCCGCAAGCGCTACGACGACTGCTCTAGCAACATCATGGAGGACTCGCCCATTAAGTGCGAATACATGTTGAACTCCATCCCCAAGAGGCTGTGCCTGGTCTGTGGAGATATAGCCTCTGGGTATCACTACGGCGTGGCCTCATGTGAGGCCTGCAAAGCCTTCTTTAAAAGGACAATACAAGGTATTTCCCTGACGTTCCCCACAGACACACAAACACACTCAGTACAGTATTTAACCTCTCCTCCTCCTCCAGCATAAAACACACACTAGAAGATGTACTGTATCTCTCTGTGGTCTGAACACAATCACCTACTGCCCTGAACTACCATCTTATAATGTAGCTGTTGACCTAAATCATCTCCCTTTATCTCCCTGGGAAAAGGTATGTTTGAAAGGCTGGTGCCTACAGTTATGCTGCCAATGGCCTGCATTGCTAGGACACCCAGGGCACCTTCATTAATAGTGAGGGGAATCACATGCAGTGCAGCACAGTATGAGACAACACATGTCCACAGGGGCTGCATCCACAGTGGACAGCCACACACAGGATAGGCCACTAGCCCGTCGCTCGCGATGACATCATCTGCTGGATAGGTAGGGGGCAGTGGTCGTGACATCCTCATCAGGGGTTATCATGAGCAGGTGCTTGATATTTCCTTCCTGTGTTTGTGTGTGTGTGTGTGTGTGTGTGTGTGTGTGTGTGCTGCATGGGTGTGTGTGTGTGTGTGTGTGTGTGTGTGTGTGTGTGTGTGTGTGTGTGTGTGTGTGTTTGTGTGTGTGTGTGTGCTGCATGGGTGTGTGTGTGAGTGCCTGTGGAATAGGGCGTGAGTGCAGATCTGCATGGTATGATGTATCACAGGTTCCCATTAGAGAGGCAACGACAGGCCCCCCACTGTGTGTCTCTCTGTGTGCTCTGTCCTACATTAATCAGTGGGACCTATGGTACGGAGGGAGATATTATTGAGCCAGGGAAAATCACTGCTCAACATGCACAGCTGTCCCTGCCTAAACTCAGACAGTCTGCGTAAGAATGGGAGAAATTCAAATGAAAACTACAGGAGGCAAAATAAATATTTTAATATTTAGTGTCACAAAAATTAAATATTTAGTGTCATGCATTAAGGTAAACATACAGTGAGCTCCAAAAGTAATGGGACAGCGATTATTTGTTTGTTTGTTTTAGCTCTGTACTCCAGCACTTTGGATTTTAACTGATATAATGACTATGAGGTTAAAGACTGTCAGCTTTAATTTGAGGGTACCGTTTAGAAATTACAGCACTTTTTGTACACAGTCCCCCCATTTTAGGGGAACAAAAGTATTGGGACAAATTCACTTATATGTATTAAAGTAGTCAAAAGTGTAGTATTTGGTCCCATATTCATACCACACAATGACTACATCCAGCCTGTGAGTCAGCTGATTGTTTTGGTTGTGTTTCAAATGAAAATAATATAAAATAAAACTGTATTGTTCACATGTGCCGAATACAACAGGTGTAGACTAGAGTGAAATGCCTACTTACGAACCCATTCCCAACAATGCAGAGTTAAAAAAGTAAGACAAATATTTGCTAAATAAAAAGGATATAGTATCACAATAAAAATAATGAGACTATATTATTTTATGCCAATTAGAAATGTATAGTAAATAATGCATTTTGCCATTTTGGAGACACTTTTATAGTAAATAAGAATAGAATATGTTTCTAAACACTTCTACATTAATGTGGACACTACCATGATTATGGATAATCCAGAATGAATCCTGAATTATGATGAGTGAGAAAGTTACAGATGCACAAATATCATACTAACCTCTCACCCTTACAATAACGAGAGGCTAGCGTTTTCCAATCAAATCAAATTTTGTGTCATATGCGCCAAATACAACAGGTGTAGACCTTACTGTGAAGTGCAACAGGTTTCACCTTACAGTGAAATACAACAGGTGTAGACCTTACCGTGAAATGCTTACTTACGAGCCCTTAACCAACAACGCAAAAAAGTGAGTAAGAAAAATGTGGTAAATAAACGAAAGGAAAAATAGTAACACAATAAAAAGAACTATAACAATAACAAAGCTATATTCAAGGGGTACCGGTACCGAGTGACACTCTAACACACACACATACACACACATACAGTACCATTCACATTCTTCACACACACTGCTGTCAGTGTAGTATGTGTGAGCGTGTGGTTAGAATCCAGGGAGTGTACATCGAGCCTGTGCAAGAGAGTCAGTGCAAACAATAATAATAAAATAAGGGGTTATTTTGGGGGGGGGGTATGATATGATATTTATCCCTCTAACTTTCTCACTCGTCATTATTGATGATTCATTCAGGATTATCCTTAATCATGGTAGCATCCACATTAATGTAGAAGTGTTAAGAAACACAATAAAAGTGACTCCAAAATGACCCAATAAATTATTTGCCATTCATTTCTATTGGTCAGAAAATAATCTGAAACACAACCTAAACAGCAAATGCATCCAAGAAAAGTGTAGAGTCACAAGCTGGATGTAGTCATTGCGTGCTATGAATATGGAACCAAATACTTCACTTTGTAATACTTTAATACACATAAGTGAATTTGTCCCAATACTTCTGCTCCCCTAAAATGGGGTGACTATATATAACAAGTGCTGTCATTTCTAAATGGTTCACCTGATATGGATTAAAATACCCTGAAATAAAGGCTGTCAGTCTGCAGGGTAACATCATAGTCATTGTAGAATTTCAAATCCAAAGTGCTGGAGTACAGAGCCAAAACAACAACACAATTGTCACTGTCCCAATACTTTTGGAGTGCGCTGTATTTAGGAGCCAAATTGATTTATTATATATTTATAACTTCGGGCGGCAGCTAGCCTAGTGGTTAGAGCGTTGGGCCAGTAACTAGTTGCTAGATTGAATCCCCGAGCTGACAAGGTAAAAATCTGTCCTTCTGCCCCTGAACAAGGCAGTTAACCCACTGTTCCCCGGGAGGCCGCCATTGTAAATAAGAATTTATTCTTAACTGACTTGCCTGGTTAAATAAAAAATAAAGCAACTTTTGGCATTGTACATGCCTCAAATATGTTCTGTAAATATAATAGTCTGTACATCTCATTTGAGGTCCTTGGCTTCTTAAAAATGTCCCCCCTTAAAATGCCGTTATTGCTCCCAGGTTATGGAGTGCAGGCTGTCTAGTAGGCCTAGGTGTTGATTTTGGACATCCCAAATCCTATCAGCTTTAAACAGTCTATGTACCTTCGCAGGCAAACAAAAGCATTAGGCCAAATCCTGCTGTTTACCCATGCTGCCATCAGCTATCCTGTCTATTGACAAAAGATGAACATTTTCTCTCAAGTAACATAACTGTGCTTTTGTCCCCTCGCTACAAAACAATGACGGCGACACACAATAGAACAGAAAATAGCAATCTGGGAAGAAAGAGACGTCTTAAGTGGAGCAATGGCCCAAACGATTAAGAGAGAGGTACATGAAAAGAAAAATTGAAAGTTCTCTTTTTTCCCCCTCCCTCACTTTGCATTGTCGATTTGAAATCCCTCTCTTTCTCCTCTTGGAGGGCTGCCTGTAATGGAGCTAATCTGCCGTCGTTTGTCCGAGCCACAGGAGTTTTGTCAATAACAATCAGCGTTTGGAAAGTGTAATTAAGGCCGAGGCTTTTCATTAGGAGGAAGGGAGGGGGCTGTCTCCAGGGACAGCAGGGCCAATTAGAAACTCAGGCACGCGTCGCACGCCGGGTAATTTCAGGGAAAGGAGGGAGAAAAAAAACAGAGGACTTCTTTAGATTGGAGAGGGACCCGAGCGCTCTTTCAGAGGAGGAGAGGCTTAATGGCATAATAATCAGACAGGGGTCCCAATCCAGGCAGAACAGGACAGGGAGGAGGACCATGGGACGTTGGGGAAGGGGGAGGAGGAGGGGGCCGAAAGCCTCTGAAATAATAAAAACCGCACAGGATGACTGGAGGAGGAAGAGGGCGCAGTAAACAGTGGGACATAAAGCCCTTGGATGAAGAAGAGGTTTCAGTAGATGAGACCTGATTAATTAAAGAAATAATGAGGCTGTCTATCCAGGGTGGAGGGTGTGAGACGACATCCCCTAATGAGAACAACACAGAAGACGTGTCTTTTACACTCATTCATCATATTGTTTCTAAGCAATAACACTAAAGCTAATGGACTTTTTTCCCTTGACATCTTTAGCACACAATGCAATGCATTTCATCTGAGAACAATTTGTGACAATAGTGACCACACAGTTGACTTTGTCTGCACGGAATATTTTCCGGAAATGTCTGTTTTTCGACCTGGGGTTCCTAGCTTCATTTCTCTTCTCTCTACTTCCTTATGTTCCACTGCTGTAAAAGAGACCTGATGCCCCTACCTTTTAGACAGGAGGGAATGGCAAATCCATCTTCTGTCACATATTCATCCAATGAAAAGCCCCCTGAACTCTTACATGGAGATAGATACATTAGTCAAGCCCAGGCCCAAATTAACGTCAACCTAGATCAGCATCCATCCCGGAAATACTCCAGCTCTTATAGCTTCCTAATCATAGTCCCGTCCCGCACCTCGCGTGCCCCGCCAATCAAAAACATAAATCTCTTATTGAACCTTATTTTTCTCTCGTTTTGAACCCAAGTGTAAAATTGCTTGAAAACCAACTGAACTCAGTGGCCCTCTTTTTTATATGAAGTAATAGACCTTGACAGTAAGCCTGTAAAAGTCAGTTTCGATTTTGATGAGAAATACCTGCCATTTTACTGTAATTTACTTACAGGACCTGACTTTCCCCTCACTGCCCTGGCACAGGTCCTGAAAAGCCATAAAATAAATTGAGAGAAGAAAATATTTTTTATGTTATTTGTTTCATACGGTAACCTTTGAAACCAAGTATGAACCCAGCGTTCTGGTTATATATAAACCCTCAAATGCTTGACTGACTGATTGTATGAATAGACATGAATAGACATGAATAGACATTTGTCACCGAGGATCAGCCCTTGAGCTATAAATGTCACTATAGGTGAACCAGTCCGTTATTTTTTATATATATATATTTTTGGAGGCAGCATGTGAGTTGGCCTGCGCATGCTGTAATTGAAGTGTATAATGAGAGCGTATGAGTGTGTGTTGTTTGTGCATGCTGTAATTGAAGTGTATAATGAGAGAGTATGAGTGTGTGTTGTTTGTGCATGCTGTAATTGAAGTGTATAATGAGAGCGTATGAGTGTGTGTTGTTTGTGCATGCTGTAATTGAAGTGTATAATGAGAGAGTATGAGTGTGTGTTGTTTGTGCATGCTGTAATTGAAGTGTATAATGAGAGCGTATGAGTGTGTGTTGTTTGTGCATGCTGTAATTGAAGTGTATAATGAGAGAGTATGAGTGTGTGTTGTTTGTGCATGCTGTAATTGAAGTGTATAATGAGAGCGTATGAGTGTGTGTTGTTTGTGCATGCTGTAATTGAAGTGTATAATGAGAGAGTATGAGTGTGTGTTGTTTGTGCATGCTGTAATTGAAGTGTATAATGAGAGAGTATGAGTGTGTGTTGTTTGTGCATGCTGTAATTGAAGTGTATAATGAGAGCGTATGAGTGTTGTGTTGTTTGTGCATGCTGTAATTGAAGTGTATAATGAGAGCGTATGAGTGTGTGTTGTTTGTGCATGCTGTAATTGAAGTGTATAATGAGAGAGTATGAGTGTGTGTTGTTTGTGCATGCTGTAATTGAAGTGTATAATGAGAGCGTATGAGTGTGTGTTGTTTGTGCATGCTGTAATTGAAGTGTATAATGAGAGCGTATGAGTGTGTGTTGTTTGTGCATGCTGTAATTGAAGTGTATAATGAGAGCGTATGAGTGTGTGTTGTTTGTGCATGCTGTAATTGAAGTGTATAATGAGAGCGTATGAGTGTGTGTTGTTTGTGCATGCTGTAATTGAAGTGTATAATGAGAGCGTATGAGTGTGTTGTTTGTGCATGGTCTCAGTTTGTTAGCTTTCAGGTGTGCCTTGTGCAGGTGTTCCACCCCGCCCCCGGTGTGGAGGGAAGAGCAGGGGAGGGGAGGGGGTGTAGCGGAGGGAGAAGTCTCCCCCTTCAACATGAGTGTCCTGTGGGTTAGCCAGGGACCAGGGTCAGCTCTGCAGTGTTTGTCTGGCAGGCAGGCAGGCAGGCAGCATACCATATACATCTGCCAATTATATAATGTTCAATATCATGTTGTTTAATTAATATGATAAATCTACAGCCCAGATTCTAGGACAATGCATTGGATGAGTGAATTTGAACTTAAGGTTCTCAAGGCGTAAGGGGTGTGTATAAAGGTGCCAAAGTATTGCAGTTGATACAGTATCATAAAGAAGCAACCACAGCAGGGTAACAGCCTATAGATACCAGAGACGGCTACTCTGATTGCCTCCTGTGAACAGATGGGAAATAGATGGGCTTATTATTATGGTCTGGTTGTGCTATGACAACAGAGACAACAGGAACAGAGACTATCATACCTCATCGCTCCCCTTCCCTCAGGTCTTTATTTACCCCAATTCCAAAGAGATGAGAGGAATTGGCATGATGATTTCTAAGCCAGATATAAAGGAGACATTTCTAATTATTTAATACATCTTGGGACCCTCCACTTGATATGTCCAATAATGTTAACATAATTGCATAAGTTGTTAAAGGGGATTGGAGGGTTGGAGGGGGAACGCTACTGGAATATTATACAGCTCTTACTCTCTCTCTCTTTAAAAAAAACACTTAATGAGAGTGAGAGTAGAGAGAGAAGCTGGTTGTGTCGGGATGGAATCCCAATGTGTCTGGGTATGGCTGTTTATCTATAGGCAGGAGAGCTGCTGAACCACTGTGTCTGGGTATGGCTGTTTATCTATAGGCAGGAGAGCTGCTGAACCACTGTGTCTGGGTATGGCTGTTTATCTATAGGCAGGAGAGCTGCTGAACCACTGTGTCTGGGTATGGCTGTTTATCTATAGGCAGGAGAGCTGCTGAACCACTGTGTCTGTATGCAGTTAGACAGGATAATACTGGATGTTAGTCTATATTGAAGTCATTTAGGTTCATCTTTCTAAATGTAGAAGGAGCTGTACACAGTGTTGAATAGATAACAGCTGAATAGATAACATGGCTTTGCGGTTGATATTAAAAAACATAATTTAAGAATACACACGTAAGAAAACATCAATGATAAAATAGTATTGTGTCTCCAGTGTGCCTCAAGATGTGCTTCTCTGTTGTTCCATTCTTGGTGGACAATGAATGATTCTAATTCAGGACCTTGAGCAGCTAGCTATTATTTTGAAACCCTTTATTGAAAACCTTGACTACAGTAAAAAGTAGGGAATGCCATCGTATATCCTGCCCTTCCTTTCTATTGCTAATGCTACAGTACAGGCAGAAACATCTCTTTTATTGTGTAGCAATGAAACCCTTTTTCATTGTGTTGTCCCGGAATCAGACGCTGTATTGCTGGACTTGAATAATGCATAAGGCCTGTTGTCTGTACACTGTGTAGTCAACAATGGCAACAGCGGTAACAACAGGTTTGGGGCTGCCAGAGTATTATGTAAAGTGGCCGGGGGGGCGTGTGTCCGACTCTCTTTCCTGTTATTGAGGCAGTGGGCGGCAGAGGGACACAGAGAAGGGAAGGGGCATGCAGGCTGGATGGCTGGCTGGCTGCTCCAGGGGCCTGGAGGGGACACGCTCAGAATTAATGAGGCCAATTTAACGTGGGGGCCAGGGTGGTGTCTGTAAAGGGTTCCATGATGAGTACTGGAGGTCTCCTCCCCTCCCTCCCTCCCTCCCTCCCTCCGGCTCACCTCACCTCAGACACACTACTGTAATTGATTGTTGCATAGGAGATGATTAACAAATGCTGATACCCAATGTCTGGTCTGCACAATCTGATTATAGACTCTAGAATACTGTGTGATATACAGTAACTATTCCACTGGTTTTAAATCTACACAGTGACTCGTACAATGTAAATGTAAATGACAATGCCCTAAAATGTCTATTGTATCAATACTTATATGTTTACGTTTATTCTTCATGTGTGCCCCCTTTTTTTACATGTACAAAAAGGAGAGAAAAAAGGTCAGAACATTTGACCTTTTGCTTTTCCTTTGCCTCTGAGTCAATAGGAAGATACACTGCCTTATAAAGCGTGGTCAGGCTAAGGTTAACAACATCTCTTCTTCTCTTCAGGCAACATAGAATACAGCTGTCCCGCCACAAACGAGTGCGAGATCACAAAACGGAGACGCAAGTCATGTCAAGCCTGCCGCTTTATGAAGTGTCTCAAAGTGGGGATGCTCAAGGAAGGTAAGGAGATCTCCTTTTCTTGTGAAAGTGTCTGTCTGTCTGTCTGTCTTGTATCACTCTCTTTATATTATGTCAACATTATTAAAATAATCTCAGAATTCTCAATGGAACGCCACCATTCAAATAAAAATGATGTAAAGACTGGATAAATCAGAAAAGGACTCCTCAGAGGATGTGGTCTCCTCAAACTACCCGACTGATCTAGCAGCAGTGAGTCCATGCCAGTCCAGACCAGGGTGAGGGATGTTGGCTGCATCCTGCTGTGCCTGCAGCCACAGCCAGACAACTGATCTGAGCCCCCTGGCCTGTTCTGTCCTCCCCCTACCAACACAGCAGTAAATCATGCGCAGCTGAGCTGGGGACAGAAATATGCTGAATAGGTCGATCCTGCTGTCTGAGTAATAGAAATGTAACAGTATTCCGACTGGAAAGGCTTCTGCTGGGTCCCTGAGCACACACTCCGGCCAGTCTCAGCTCTCCCCGGCATATTGATCCACTAAATGTTTTCCGAACATCTCAGCTCTCTTCCTGTGGATGGTTTTTTAAAGTCACGCCAACTGGGAATTCAATGACAATTAAACATGCTGCCGATGGATTTCTCTGGCTCGGTTTCTTCCCCCCTGCCAGGCCCCGTGAGACCCCAGGCTGGGCTGCTCCTTCCGGGGAGGCCCACGGCCACAGCCCGCTAGCCCCCTACCTACCTCCTTACCTTCCAACCCCATGCATTACTGCTCCTTTACTCACCTCCCTTCCTCACTTGTTGGTCTCGCCAAACAGCCAAAACACATGAATAATGAGAGCAGTGTGGCTGGGGAACGGAGAGGAGGTGTCATGTTTATTTAGCTGCCCGCTGGGAAGAGCTCTTTAAGGAAACATACTGTACTTTTTGTGTCTTGCTTTTGAGGGAGCGTTGCTGAGAATAGTTCAAGGGGTGCTTATGTTTGACTAAGCGTGATCATCCATCCACTCCCACTGTACTACAGAATAGACATGAAGACAAGACTCAGGAGGAGATGTTCTCTATTAGGGGGGCAGAAAAACACAACAAGTTATTTTGTTCTCTCACGAAATACTCCATAGCCTAATTATCATACCTTAAAATATGTTAACTAAATGTAAATAATTGTTCATGTTGTTTTGTTAATCACTACCCATCAACAGAACATGCAGTATACCCAGCTTTTACCCCACCCTGTCTCCCTTAATTCACCAGAGACCGGAACGTATATTGTAGATCCTATCCCGTTAGGATGTAGGGATGTAGTGATCTACAGAGTAGCCTATATAGATCTCTGATTCGTAACAGAATCTCCTCACTGCATGCAGTGAGATAAAGAGACTATGCCAGAAAGACAGACTAGTCACATTACTATCTGATGAACAATGTTTGCCAATATATGATCTGGAGGAACAAGAGACTACGTAGAGTTGTGAGACAGGACTGTGTCGACGCACAGATCTAGGCAAGAGTACCAAAACATTTCTGCAGCGCTTTGTTTTTTTCAATAAATTTGCAAACATTTCTAAAAACCTCTTTTTGCTTTGTCATTACGATGGCCATAAATGCATGGCCAGTTTCAGGTGGAAGTAAGAGATTGTATAAAGAGAGTGTATAGCTGAACTATGCCGAATAGAGACTTGTCCCAGCGTTCTAATGCATACTGTATATTCAGCATATCCACAGATTGAAAACGACCCTCGTTTTTACAGAGTGGGTTTCGCCACTTTTTACAATGGAGGTAGAGATTACGTCTGGCTATATGATGTCCTGCGGGAACCCAGTCCCCCGATCACCCTCCTCTCTCCCACCTCCAGCAACGTTGTTTTTTTAAACACAATCAAAACAAGTAAATACATTTCCCAAATGAACAGAAAGATGTGAAATGCATCTAAGCGTGTGTGACATCGATGAGTCTGGTTATGGGGACAGGAGAAGACTCTAGTCCAAGCTCCACGAAGACATCGGCTCAACGCCATGTTCAGAGGCTGGAGATGGTCAGCGCTCATGTGACTGAAGCGACCACTCTGGAGTTCATTACTGCAGAAAGGTCATCCAGTCAATGGAAAAAACACCTAATTATAACTTTACTGCTCAGCTCTAGCAAAGGTGCAATGCAGTTTCCTACCGTCAGGCGCTCTACGAAACTACAGTACGTTTGAATGGACCACAACACACCTAACCTCTCTATGATAAGACTGAATTTCTAGACATTCAGGGAGATCTTGGAAATGCAATGGAATTTTCCATAAAATCAAATCTAATTTTATTTGTAACATGCGCCGAATACAACAAGTGTTAACCTTACTGGGAAATGCTTACTTACAAGCCCCTAACCAGCAACGCAGTTCAAGAAATAGAGTTAAGAAAATATTTACTAAATAAACTAAAATAAAAATAAAATAAAAAGTAACACAATAAAATTACATAACAATAACCAGGCTATATACATGGGGTACCAGTACTGAGTCAATGTGCGGGGGCACAGGTTAGTCGAGGTAATTTGTACACGTAAGTAGGGGTAAAGTGACTATGCATAAATAATAAGCAGCGAGTAGCAGCAGTGTAAAAACAAAGGGGGGTCAATGTAGATAGTCTGGGTGGCCATTTGATTAGCTGTTCAGCAGTCTTATGGCTTGGGGGTAGAAGCTGTTAAGGAGCCTTTTGGACCTAGACTTGGCACTCTGGTACCGTTTGCCGTGCGGTAACAGAGAGAAGTCTATGACTAGGGTGACTGGAGACTTTGACATTTTTTGGGGCCTTCCTCTGGCAGTGCCTAGTATATAGGTCCTGGATGGCAGGAAGCTTGGCCCCAGTGATGTACTGGGCCTCAGTGCCCATGTTAAAGTTATTACTTGATATCTTTGTAACGCAAGGCATTTCAAGGTTTTACCTTCCCTACTGATTAAGCGAGTACATGGTAAAGAATTAGTGCATGTATTTGGTCCATTGGAAAAGGCTCCAGTTTATCTCTGTAGACGTCTTAAGGGAAGTGTAAGGGAAGTGATCTCCAAAGATCAGCAGTCCGCTTAAAGGGGATCTGCCCAGAGACTTGAATTGAATCGCTCTACTTTCCCCCGACTGTATAAAAGAGGAAGTGATCAATAGAAGAATCAAATGTCAGAGGCTACAGGTTTTTCCTCTGATCAATGGAGGGGGATCAGAGCTGAGAGAGAGAGAGAGAGAGAGAGAGAGAGAGAGAGAGAGAGAGAGAGGAACAGATACTATTGAGAGATTACATTGACATCAGTCAGTGGCAGATGCCCTCTGCCCTACCACACACACTACAGTATGCAATCTGTTACCTCTCTGTAATAGGCTACGATCCTGTTATGTTCCCTGGGCTGACAGGTGAGAGCATTACAACAGACATGAACATGTGTTTTAAAGGAGAGGGGAGGGGCTGATACTCGTTGTACCTTCCTGTATATCACTCTGAGTATACGACAGACACACCGTAGAACAACCACATCCCGTTATAGCACTCCTGTTATCCTCACGCCAACATTCTGTACACACACGCCACACTACACTCACATATAAACATCACAATACCAGACATATCGAGCCACACGTGGATTCAAGCCAACACATTAGTAAGACACTGACAGCCACTGTGCGGAGATGGGGAATCGATTGTTTGGTTCCATTAGAACCTAGTCAAAGAATGAACATGCAATGAGATTTCAAACAGACCAATGTTTTTCCACGTAGTGTAACTTGGCCTTCAAATGGAGCCCGCATCTTGAGTGGGGAGTGAAGCCAGGATGATGTTACTGCAAGGTGGTATGGTGGCTCCACCACGCTACGGGCAGGTGGATGGAGCATGTGGTGAGAGCGTACGTAGGCCTCGGGGTCAGCAAACTGGGGGGCCAATCAGCAGATAGGGATGCGGGGACAATGTGTGACCATTTTTTCCGCTGCCCTCGCTCATCACCACTCGCGGTAAAAAATGCTGCAACACGTTACAAGCATGCAAAGCTGGCAACAGGGGCCCTTTAAAATAGTGCTGACGGTGGTTTAGCGGGGCGGCTGCCTTGAAAGGCAGAGTTCAGTTCACCATGCCTTTCCATGTGGCCGTCTGATTTTCCCAGCTAAAATAGGGTCCGCTTAAGCCCCCCTTTGCACTGCCAACCATCCCAGACATCCTGACACTTTCCCCAGGGAGAGACACCCAGAACAGGTGAGGGGCTCAAAATAAGGGCCCCTGCCTCGGCCGGCCACACAAAGTGAGTGAAGACAGGCCCTTTGTAGGAGTGTGCTCTGAGGGGGATTATTATTGTTTTTGGAGAGAAAGAGGAGCCCTGGGTCAGCTGGCCCCAGCCCCCGCCCCTAGCCCGCCGCTAATCCGTGTGCAAATGCCAACCGCCTTGGCCAGAAGCCCTCTACCCTGCATCCTGCTTTGAAGAGCTGACATCCGAGCTCACCGCACACTACCACCCTCCCTTTACACACCCACCGGGTGATGGTGCCGGCCGTAAAACACAGTGGTGTCTGGTGATGAGGCAGGACTCACCCCTTTTTACACACACATTCACAGTCACACAGACACATTCACACACACACATTCACATTCCCAGTCACACAGACACATTCACATTCACAGTCACACAGACACATTCACACAGACACATTCACATTCATAGACACATATTCACACATTCACATTCACGGTCACACAGACACATTCACACAGACACATTCACAGTCACACAGACACATTCACACAGACACATTCACATTCACATTCACACAGACACATTCACACAGACACATTCACATTCATAGACACACATTCACACATTCACATTCACGGTCACACAGACACATTCACACAGACACATTCACACAGACAAATTCACATTCACATTCACACAGACACATTCACATTCACACAGACACATTCACACAGACACATTCACATTCACACATACTCATACAATACAGACACACTGGCCACAAACAAACAATCCAAAGCTTGGTCCATGGCTCACCGAAGTGGGCTTGGCAACGGTCTATGGGAGTTTCTCCAAGAGGAGTCAGACACATGGAATGAACTGCTCTACTTCTTTCTCTCTCTCTCACACACCCTTGCTCTTCATCTCACTGTCTCCACCCGTCCTCCCTTCCTCCCTGTATGGCCCTGTTTGACTGTAAAATGAGACAGGTTAGTGCCAAGCTTTAATTCCTGTCAGCATCTGTTAATTATGGCCGGGACTGTTCTAATTAAAAGAGGCACCCATGTACCTCGGACTCCTCGTCACTGTGGCTTTATGCTGGCTGACATACACAGCCACATGACTAACAGCCCAGCCAGCCCAGCCCAGCCCAGCCCAGCCAGCCCAGCCAGCCCAGCCAGCCCAGCCTAGCCAGCCCAGCCCAGCCCAGCCCAGCCCAGCCAGCCCAGCCCAGCCAGCCCAGCCAGCCCAGCCTAGCCAGCCCAGCCCAGCCCAGCCAGCCCATCCCAGCCATCCCATCCCAGCCAGCCCAGCCAGCCCAGCCCAGCCCAGCCAGCCCAGCCCAGCCAGCCTAGCCCAGCCCAGCCCAGCCCAGCCAGCCTAGCCCAGCCCAGCCCAGCCCAGCCAGCCCAGCCAGCCCAGCCCAGCCAGCCCATCCCAGCCTAGCCAGCCAGCCCATCCCAGCCAGCCCAGCCAGCCCAGCCCAGCCTGCCCATCCCAGCTGCCCAGCCAGCCAGCCAGCCAGCCCAGCCCAACACCACAGGACAGCTCATGGGGTACATCCATACCACCTGGCTGTATCTGAGTTCCTCAAGAGAGCCCAGAGAAACCGTAGAATGTGGTGACATCACAGTTATCAGCGTTAGGAATGTTCCACTCCTATAGTACCACCAGCAGAAACTGAATCGGAACGCTCCTAAGCACTTAAACCTAGCAAGCACTGACTTGGTGATATCGGAGTCCGTTTTGTCATGAGTTCATACTCAAGGCCTCGTCCCTGAATAGATTTACTGGTCAAATATGTCTTGACACTTTCTTTACATGCTACATGTGAAGGATGCAAATTGCGAAATGAGGAAGTAGTGATTTGCTGCGAATGATGGGTCTCTGCTGGGAATTGTGGGTAATTAGGTTAGTGGGTTGTCAGTCAGGAAATTGAAAGACAATCCTAATCATATTTGTGTTTCTAGGGAATCAAATAATTTATATAAGTAGAATAAAATCTCCTTATTTTACTCCTACAAGATAATACTGTTTGCTGTAGCCACCCATGTGTACAGTCTAGCTTGGGGAGAAGGGGGTACAGCTCTGTCAGTAGATGGGGTGAAATTGAAAATGACTGTTTTCATAATCCATTGTTTCAGCCCTTTCTATGGAATGAAGGCTATTCTTTACATACTACGTCATCTCCTTTTTTTCTCCACAAACACCCCCACTGTCTGTTCCCTGTATCGACCTCTAATCAGCGAACATAGGGACATCCAAACCCATCCTCCACGAGAGTACAGACTGAGGGGAAATTGTATTAGCCTCATTTGCAGTGGCCACACAATGCCCAGCTCTGACACCATCTTTACAGTTATAAAGTGATGAAATCATCAAGCAAGTGCTCTCCCTGCAAGTGATTTTAGCAGAGGGGACTTGGTGCGCTGACAAATTAACCCCTCCCTCCCCCTCCCTCTCCTCCTCCTTCTCCTCCACCAGCTAGGCCATACATACTGGATAATACCTCTGATCGGAGGTGCTCTCAAATCTAGTTTAGCATCCATTTGTTTAGAGGGTTTAGGTTATACATAATGAATAAATGGATAGGTATTTGCTATACAGGGTTAAGATATATCAGGCACACTCAGCTGTGTGAAGGACAGTGTTCCTGTGGGGCCGCATAGGGTGATGCACAATATACATAAATGTTTCGCATACTATTAAATAAAATCATCATACACCGGGCTGTATCAAATAAATGGAACACTACAGATGAAATATTTTAACTATGTGGAAAAGTAATAGAATAGAAAGGACAATGCAAATGGAAACATTCTTATCAAATAATGAGATAATAACTGATGTTATGATGAGGTTGGTGACATTTACACTATCAGTGCAGGACCTGGTCCCCTATGAGTGGCAGAGAGTGATAAGGCCTCGCTCCTGTCCCGTGAAAGAGGGGTGAAATAAGGAGGTTTTATTGGAAAGCTACCCTCTATCTATCTGTCTGTGTAATAACACAGGGTGTCTATAGCACTGTTCCTGTACACAGCCAGACAGTGTATGTATGGGGTTGTGGATTCACTCCAGAGGTGGGACCAAGTCACTATTATTCAAGTCACAAGCAAGTCTCAAGTCACAAGGTCCAAGTCTCAAGTCACAAGGTTCAAGTCTCAAGTCACAAGGTCCAAGTCTCAAGTCGAGCCACAAATACAGAATGGATCGAAATCGTGCATTCTAAGAGCAAGTTAAGTTGAGTCCAGTCACAAATTGTTGCTTGATGCCCCATTGCTGGTGAGCTTGCAAAGTAGACGGTTCATATTCTTCAACACCAAACATTTTTGGAGCTGCATATTAATTTATGGCAATCCTTTCTCCCTACAATTTCACGTTTGCGCTGTGATTATCAAACATTTTGCGCCGCGAACCCTCAAAAAGGCGTGGTTCAAAGCTTTCGACCCCTCCCACCCGGATGCACATACAATTTCATCTCATAAACGGTGAAGGTCGTGTGATGTTACATCTATATACATGTGCAGTACCGCTGAGGTACGTAATTATACCCACCCAATCTAGGCCTATCTGAACTATGGAAATGATCAATGAAATCCCAAGGTAGCCTATTGTTTTGAAAAAGATCATATTAACATAGGTAGGCTACTGTGTTTTTGCCAGGAAAAAACGGAGAAAATGAAAGAAGAGCTTTCAGGCCACTAATCTGGATATGTGCGCCCACCGCTGCGCCCCAATGGTCAGTGGTCAACAGTCAAGACTAAAACTTTTGGGTTCTTAAACAAAGATTAGATGTTTTCTAAACAAAAATGTGGTGCTCTGCCGTAGGCCTATGTTAGTGACCAGATCGAATAAGCAAAGGTAGAAATATAGCCCACCCAATCTACCTACCTCATCCCCATATTGTTTTTATTTACTTTTCTGCTCTTTTGCACACCAGTATTTCTACTTGCACATCATCATCTGCTCATCTATCACTCCAGTGTTAATTTGCTAAATTGTAATTACTTCGCTCCTATGGCCTATTTATATAGACTTTCTTTTTTTCCTATTGTGTTATTGACTGTACGCTTGTTTATTCCATGTGTAACTCTGTGTTGTTGTTTGTGTCGCACTGCTTTGCCTTATCTTGGCCAGGTCACAGTTGTACTAGCCTACCTGGTTAAATAAAGGTGAAATATATATTTTTTTTTAATAAAAAAAAATATAAAATACAAATGGTAGGTTATATGTAGCCAATTAGAATATGTATAACATTTTATATCTCTTTCAGTTACACACTCGTAACGCCCCAAAGCCTTCTTACTGCACTAGCTCACCCAACCTGTGTTGACTGACAGTTTGCTGGTCCAATCAGAGGGCTGAGTGTGCGTTTCACTAGCGTTTGTTTGCAAATGGAGGGGTAGGGCTGCCTCTGGATCATGGCAATGAAGACACTGTGCCACAAAATGAGTAACAAAACGTTACAAAACCTGGCCAGATATTTTAGTCACCCATCTCAAGTCAAAGTCAAGTCCCGAGTCTTGAGGCACCAAGTCCAAATCAAGTCTCAAGTTATTTTATTTTCTATCAAGTCGGGTCTCAAGTCGCCACATCAAGTCATGTGACTCGACTCCATACCTTGGATTCACTCCTCCTACAGTTGCTACATGGCTAGATGCAGAGGCCGTTGACAGCTGAGCTCACAGGTACCCGCCTGGTTGCTCATTAGTATTCCGTCTGCCCCACACAAAAAACCAAATAATTAGAGGGCCAGTCTGTGAGATCATTGACCCTGCGTTAAATATTCATATGTTTAGAGCTCCTTCAGGCTCGGCAGTGTCACCGTAGACCAGCCAGGCATGGACCACATATGGGGACGCAGCGCCAGCCGGCAGTCTCTCTGACACTCCCTGTACTGTACTCTGACCATGCAGACAACAGAACAGAGCACTTCCTCTGGACAGACACTCACACCTCAGCTTGGTCAACTTTCTACTTTACATGCTTCCTCATATAACAAGAGGAATACTTTTGATACTGATCATGTAAAACAATCTGAGAAGAGGGTATCTGAGTGTGTGAGGGGAATTAGACTTGAATTTTTGTTAGTATATTGTTACTCTATACCAATAACAATTTATTATTTGTGGGACTACTTTACCCTGCATTAAATGGTTTCATAATTGTTGTGTTTTCATTATAAACATTCTATGTTGAATAATTTATTGATTCATTTTATTTGTCAGAATGGTGAAATTGTATTTCCTACTCAAAGGTCTCCTTGCTCCTTGTCATGTGTCAGGTGTGCGTCTGGACCGTGTGCGAGGGGGAAGACAGAAGTACAAGAGGAGGATGGATGCAGAGAGCACAGCATACCTGGGCCTCACCCTCCCCCCTCCTGCCAAAAAACCTCGTGAGTACAGCCTTGTCAACTCACTGCCCTACCCCTCCCCACAGCCCAACCCCTCCCCACAGCCTAACCCCTCCCCATAGCCCAACCCCTCCCCTCCCCACAGCCTAACCCCTCCCCACAACCCAACCCCTCCCCACAGCCTAACCCCTCCCCATAGCCCAACCCCTCCCCTCCCCTCCCCACAGCCTAACCCCTCCCCACAGCCCAACCCCTCCCCACAGCCTAACCCCTCCCCACAGCCCAACCCCTCCCCACAGCCTAACCCCTCCCCACAGCCCAACCCCTCCCCACAGCCTAACCCCTCCCCACAGCCCAACCCCTCCCCACAGCCCAACCCCTCCCCACAGCCTAACCCCTCCCCACAGCCCTACCCCTCCCATCCCCACAGCCCAACCCCTCCCCACAGCCCAACCCCTCCCCACAGCCCAACACCTCCCCACAGCCTAACCCCTCCTCACAGCCTAACCCCTCCCCACAGCCCAACCCCTCCCCACAGCCCAACCCCTCCCCTCCCCACAGCCCAACCCCTCCCCACAGCCTAACCCCTCCCCACAGCCCAACCCCTCCCCACAGCCTAACCCCTCCCCTCCCCACAGCCCAACTCCTCCCCTCCCCACAGCCCAACCCCTCCCCACAGCCCAACCCCTCCCCACAGCCTAACCCCTCCCCACTGCCCTACCCCTCCACATAGCCTAACCCCTCCCCACAGCCCAACCCCTCCCCACAGCCTAACCCCTCCCCACAGCCCAACCCCTCCCCACAGCCCAACCCCTCCCCACAGCCCAACCCCTCCCCACAGCCTAACCCCTCCCACTGCCCTACCCCTCCCCACAGCCTAACCCCTCCCCATAGCCCAACCCCTCCCCTCCCACAGCCTAACCCCTCCCCACAGCCCAACCCCTCCCCACAGCCTAACCCCTCCCCACAGCCCAACCCCTCCCCACAGCCTAACCCCTCCCCACAGCCCAACCCCTCCCCACAGCCTAACCCCTCCCCTCCCCACAGCCCAACCCCTCCCCACAGCCTAACCCCTCCCCACAGCCCAACCCCTCCCCTCCCCACAGCCTAACCCCTCCCCACAGCCCAACTCCTCCCCACAGCCCAACCCCTCCCCACAGCCTAACCCCTCCCCACAGCCCAACCCCTCCCCACAGCCTAACCCCTCCTCACAGCCTAACCCCTCCCCACAGCCCAACCCCTCCCCACAGCCCAATCCCTCCCCACAGCCCAACCCCTCCCCACAGCCTAACCCCTCCCCTCCTCACAGCCTAACCCCTCCCCACAGCCCAACCCCTCCCCACAGCCTAACCCCTCCCCACAGCCCAACCCCTCCCCTCCCCACAGCCTAACCCCTCCCCACAGCCCAACTCCTCCCCTCCCCACAGCCCAACCCCTCCCCACAGCCCAACCCCTCCCCACAGCCTAACCCCTCCACGCAGCCTAACCCCTCCCCGCAGCCCAACCCCTCCCCACAGCTCTACCCCTCCCCACAGCCTAACCCCTCCCCACAGCCCAACCCCTCCCCGCAGCCCAACCCCTCCCCACAGCTCTACCCCTCCCCACAGCCTAACCCCTCCCCACAGCTGTACCCCTCCCCACAGCCCTACCCCTCCCCACAGCCTAACCCCTCCCCGTAGCCCAACCCCTCCCCACAGCTCTACCCCTCCCCACAGCCTAACCCCTCCCCACAGCTGTACCCCTCCCCACAGCCTAACCCCTCCCCACAGCCTAACCCCTCCCCACTGACCTACCCCTCCCCACAGCTCTACCCCTCCCCACAGCCTAACCCCTCCCCACAGCTGTACCACTCCCCGCAGCCCAACCCCTCCCCACAGCTCTACCCCTCCCCACAGCCTAACCCCTCCCCACAGCTGTAACCCCTCCCCACAGCCTAACCCCTCCCCACTGACCTACCCCTCCCCACAGGTCTACCCCTCCCCACAGCCTAACCCCTCCCCACAGCTCTACCCCTCCCCACAGCCTAACCCCTCCCCACAGCCCAACCCCTCCCCACAGCCCAACCCCTCCCCACAGCCTAACCCCTCCCCACAGCCTAACCCCTCCCCACTGCCCTACCCCTCCCCACAGCCTAACCCCTCCCCACAGCCTAACTCCTCCCCACAGCCTAACCCCTCCCCACAGCCTAACCCCTCCCCACAGCCTAACCCCTCCCCACAGCCTAACCCCTCCCCACTGCCCTACCCCTCCCCACAGCCTAACCCCTCCCCACTGCCCTACCCCTCCCCACAGCTCTACCCCTCCCCACAGCCTAACCCCTCCCCACTGCCCTACCCCTCCCCACAGCCTAACCCCTCCCCACAGCTCTACCCCTCCCCACAGCCTAACCCCTCCCCACAACCTAACCCTCCCCACAGCCTAACCTCTCCCCACAGCTCTACCCCTCCCCACAGCCTAACCCCTCCCCACAGCTCTACCCCTCCCCACAGCCTAACCCCTCCCCACAGCTCTACCCCTCCCCACAGCCTAACCCCTCCCCACAGCTCTACCCCTCCCCACAGCCTAACCCCTCCCCACAGCTCTACCCCTCCCCACAGCCTAACCCCTCCCCACAGCTCTACCCCTCCCCACTGACCTACCCCTCCCCACAGCCGTCTCCCAGTCCACATTCAGTTAAAGCATTCATTTTATTTAGACCAGACTCTCTGTTGTCTGTATAGGTGTATTTCCATGGGAGAGCAGTACTAGAGAATATAGGCCAGACAGGCATTGTTCTGGACACAGCTGAGTTATGACAGGTCTCAGAGTGGATGACCGATATTAAACAGTGACTGGGTTCTTAGAGATAGGAGTCCCAGTAACACCATCTCACATAATGCTGAATGTAGAATACGTCATAATTGTACTTGTGTGTTCTTCCATGTAAGTACTGTGTGTATCTAAGACTACAGTACCTGTTTGTGCATCACAGTAATGTGACCTTTGACTGTTGTTTTGACCACCTCTGCTTCCTCCTCAGTCACAAAGATAGTGTCCCACCTGCTGGTGGCCGAGCCAGAGAAGATCTACGCCATGCCTGACCCCACCATGCCTGAGAGTGACATCAAGGCCCTGACCACGCTGTGTGACCTGGCTGACCGGGAGCTGGTGGTCATCATTGGCTGGGCCAAGCATATCCCAGGTACGCCCACCCATCTACAGCCACTGCACTAACTGAACACCATAGAACCATATACACTGAGTGTACAAAACATTAAGGGCACCTTCCTAATATTGAGTTGCACCCCCTTTTGCATTCAGAACAGCCTCAATTCATCGGGCATGGACTCTACAAGGTGTTGAAAGCGTTCCACAGGGATGCTGGCCCATGTTGACTCCAATGCTTCCCACAGTTGTGTCAAGTTGGCTGGGTGTCCGTTGGGTGGTGGACCATTCTAGATTCACAGGAAACTGTTGAGCGTGAAAAACCCAGCAGCATTGCAGTTCTTGACACTACCATACCCTGTTCAAATGCACTTCAATCTTTTGTCTTGCCCATTCACCCTGAATGGCACACATACACAATCCATGTCTCAGTTGTCTCAAGGATTTCTTTAACCTGTCTCCTCCCCTTCATCTACACTGATTGAAGTGGATTTAACAGGTGACATCAATAAGGTATCATAGCTTTCACCTTGATTCACTTGGTCAGACTGGGTCATGAAAAGAGCAGGTGTACATTCAGTGCATAACACCATTACCTCATGATCACATATAACATACTGGGTAGTTTTAAAACCAACACATGATAGCAGTTTAGATACAGGACCAGCCATTCATTTTGACTGGTACAATCTGACGTCACGATTAGTCCTGGTCAGTTCACACACACACACACGTATGCATGCACAGTCTCACAAATACGCATACAAATGCAGATAATTAATGTCAGAAGCTAGCATGGAGATAGGGCCAAAATGGAGACCATTTTAAAAGAATCAAATCTATAGAGTCCAGCTAAAATCCCTACTCTGATTGGGGAGGGGCTGCAGCCCTGGTGTCAATATATACCATAACCACAGGGGAGATTTAGAGCAGAGCACAGGACCCTCCCTCTGAAACAAGACTGATCACACACACACACACACACACACACACACACACACACACACACACACACACACACACACACACACACACACACACACACACACACACATACATGCACATACACACACATACACACATACACACATACATACACATACACACACACACACGTACATGCACATACACACACACACATACATGCACATACACACACATACACACATACACACATACATACACATGCACACACACACACACACACACACACACACACACATACACACACACACACTTCAATGTAATTTTTGATAAGCATAATCATGTTTCTCTACTCCAGTGTGATAGACAAGGTGTTAGGTTTTGAGATGCTGTTGAATTAAGGATGCCACATTCTATGTCAGCAGAGATTCTGCTCCCTTCTAGAGTTTTCTCCTGATTCTGACAGTCAACACATTGCTTAGTGACTCTTTTTGCAACCGGAGCAAATTCTGGCTGATCTTGAGGTTGACCCTCATAACTCCAGAACATTATAGCATGCTAGGCGTTGAGAGGTAACACACTAAATGACTGTGTCCCTCAGTGTAGCCTCTGTTATGTAGCCTCTGTTATGCAGCCTCTGTTATGCAGCCTCTGTTATGTAGCCTCTGTTATGCAGGCTCTGTTATGCAGCCTCTGTTATGCAGCCTCTGTTATGCAGCCTCTGTTATGCAGCCTCTGTTATGTAGCCTCTGTTATGCAGGCTCTGTTATGCAGCCTCTGTTATGCAGCCTCTGTTATGCAGCTTCTCTGTGCCCTCGTCTTCTCATCAGCATAACAGACGTGTGTCTGAGCTGACAGCAGCTGCAGATGCCCTGCTGTAGTTTAAGCTGGGCCTCTCCTGGTTCTCACCTTGCGTGCAGGACATGTAGGAGTGAGAACTGTACTGTACCTGGACAGACAGGTGTTCCAGTATTTATCAGAAGAGGAGAGGTGTAGTAGTCAGCTACAGATCTATTAAGGAGATTAGGCCTTTCTCATCCAAACTGTTCGGTACAGCCCATTGTTAGCAGTGCATTGTCAGCAGGGGGAGAGTTTAGCCAAGGAGCTTACCCAGGACTGGATTACCCTGACCCAATAACACAGTCCCTTCCATCTACCTGGCCCAAACAAGCCAGCCAGGTACACTACCTCTGGCTAGAATATACAGAGAAACACTACTGTTCACCTCTGGCAATCTGCAGGGGCGTAGTATAATACAGAGAATATTCTAGAATTCTCTTCAAATGATTGAATAACTATAAAAGTAGATGAGGAGGAGTTGAATCAGTTTGATTAGCGGTAGGCTACACTCTATTGTCAACTGTAAGGTTGTCAGGGCCTTTGCCCCCCTGTGTTGACGTACAGGACAGTAAACATGGCGCGCTAACTACAGTGCTTTGTATGTCAAAGCTTTTAAGTGCTGTGTTAATACAATTATCGTAGCCTGCATTGTACAGTGGATAGTTGACTAATCTTAATTGGATTTGCCATGCCTGGTCTGACAACAAGCCCATCATTCTGAATGACTCCATAATGATTGTTTAACCCAAAACCCAGCTGGAAGGCAGACTGCCTGACATTTCTAAATGTGTGGAAATGCTTGGCTTTTCATAGTACTACTGGAGTACTGCACAAGCTGCAGCGAGATGATTGAACCTAAGTAGATTATTCTGATCTGCCTGTGTACACACGCACACACACACATGCACACACACACACGCACTCACACGCACTTTTATCTCTTACCGATTGTTTATATTTACCTGACTACTGGAGTCAACAACAACAACAACTTATTGCATTCAGGGGTCACACATTTCAATTACAGAGTCTAAATCCATTTTTTTTTTAAAATCATGAATAAAACACAGTGTCACTGCTATGATGTAATTTACAACCTTTATGATTGTTTGACTACCCCAAAATACGCCATAAAGTCGTCAAATTAGAATGAAAAGGGAGACTGAAACTGTAACTCCTAAGCTCCCCTGTTCTCCCCTTGGTGAGCTCTGTATTAGGTCACTCCCTCTACACCAGCCATGAAATGGCTGCATAATTGAGTTGTACATGGCTGAACCTGATCAGAGATGGTTCACTGGCTGACTGAGACTCCATGCTCTAATACTCCATGCACCAATGGCACCCCAGGGCAGTCTAGCACAGACACAGAGCACAGAGAACCATATTTTTCTCCCCATCCACTCTCTCTGGGTGGAAAAGAGAGGGAGAAAACGGCTGATTGCATTTTGATAGATTTTTTGGCCTTTGGCAATGGAATTAAAAAGATTAACAGTTCATTATGAAGTGGGCCACATTGATTAGGACATTGACAGATGGGCAATGACCAAAGTCCAAAGGTAACCATTTACACATCAAGAAGATTGGCACTTAAGTTCTCCCAATTGATTTTTCATTGCCCCTTTTCTCGGCTAACATTTGAAAAAGTGTTTTAAAAGTGCTGTAATTGGCCGTGGAGTAGAGCTAACCTAGTCTAATTGGAGGGTGATTGAGGAACAGCAAAGCGGTACTATTAGCTTCCGTGAACAGTATCATTCTCTCACAAGATCCCATATCAATTTGGTGTGTTATCTCTCTAATGTATGGTCTAGAAATACACTTCAATTAACATACTACAGTAGAATTGTAGTTCTACTGTAGCCACACTGAGGATCTCAACCACAGGATTTGACTAACACAATGCGTAGATAGACTTAATAATTGTTAGTCAATAGTCCTCACGCTGTAGTCAGTGTACTGTCAGTAGACTGAGTTGACCTATCAGGAAGCAAGTTGGTGTTGCAGATGCCTGGCCCAGTTTGCTGTTATCAGCTCTGATGACCTGGTCCTCTAATGACAGCCTTTACTTTAAATCTGTTACTGATTAATTAGTGATCATTATGAGGCTGTGGATGCCAGTGTCTCTGCTCCAGATAGAGCCAGCAGCAACAGAGGGAGGGAGGAGGCTAATATGGCGCTGGGCTGACGGGGACTGGGGCTGGATCACGGTCATTAAGGCCAGTGTTTGGGGACAATGAGTGATGACTTGCTTCTAAGGTGCCCCCTCCCCCAAGCTGCATTTCTCTGTGTCCAAGTGGTTTAGGAGGAACTTAGGCAGCCCAATTCTCTTTTTTTCCCACTAATTGTTTTTTTGGACCAATCACATCAGATCTTTTCACGTCAGATTTTTTTCAGAGCTGATCTGATCAGTGACAAAAATATCAGAATTGGGCTGCCTGTCTAAACACAGCCTAGTCTCCACATGGCTATGACCTCTGTGTCTCCTTAACATGTTTCCCTCCTTTAGAGTGGTGATGGTCGCTTGGAGGGGGGCACTGCTGAACCCCCCCCCCACAACCCCTCCAAAACTACCCCCAGCCCCTAATCCAGGAACAGTGTGAACCATGTGGAATCTGCCATGCATGCCACTTGTGCAGGAGGGTTTCATTGTTAGAGGCAGATGTTTGTCATCTGCTGTTTCCAGGGTTGGAATGTTTTCCGATGGGAATTCTGTGGCGTGATTCTGTGGGTTCACTGAGTGCTGGATGGTCTCCTCTTGCGGTTTGTGTCTAGTCCACAGACCTAAACCTGGTTGGGTTCATTGTCTTTTTGCATGTTTCAATAGGAATGTAGAACACACTCCATATCCTAATATTATACATTTTGTAAGAAATTTCGTGGAATAACAATATTTTTCAAATTTGTTCAGTCTAAGACAAAACCCAGAATGGCAATTGTCTTTTATCAAATGCAATTGTAGATTTTTGCTTTGCAGTTACACCCAAACAGCCTAATGAATTGGCCTGGTTCTTGTTCTTATTTATTAATGGTCTTTGGGGATTATCAATCAAATCTACTTGATTCAATTCCAGCCTGTTAGCTCAGTATACAGACGCCATTGGTCATGTAGCTTATGTTTAGTTGTTAGCGGTGAACAAGGCAGTGATGTTTAGGAGATATCACGCCTCTGGTATGTGTGTGCTCCCTACACACTCCCTCCTCCTCCCCCACACCCCTCCTCCCCCACACCCCTCCTCCCCCACAGCCCCCTCTGGGTTTTTTTGTGTTGCTTTGCCATTAAATTGTGAAATCTACTTACTGTGTTGCCAGGCTGATCCTACTCAAGCTGCGTAATCTTCTTGTAATAGAGTGTGAATACTGCCGGGCAATACATCAGCACCTCATCAGTGTACTTTATTAAATACAGACACCAACAGACAGCTCTTAGTATATTCAATTTACTCTCTGACGTAGACTTCAACACACCAGATAAAGATAGATTGAGCAATCAGGTGGATGCTGAGGCCTGAACCCAGGCAGACAGGCAGGCGAGGGAGCACCATGCAGTGGGGGCTGGGAGATTGAGATGGGGGTGTATCAGATAAGTCTAGGCTGGGAAGGGGACAGGGAGAGAGGAAGGAGAGAGGAAGGAGAGAAGAAGTAGAAAGGCAGGGAGGGAGACAGGGAGAGAGGAAGGAGAGAGGAAGGAAAGAGGCAGGGAGGCAGGGAAAGAAGCAGGGAGTGAAGCAGGGAGGCAGGCAGGGAGAGAGGCAGGGAGAGATACAGGGAGGCAAGCAAGGAGAGAGGCAGGGAGAGAGGCAGGGAGGCAGGCTGGGAGGAAGGCAGGGAGAGAGTCAGGGAGGCAGGCAGGGAGAGAAGCAGGGAGGCTGGCAGGGAGAGAGGCAGGGAGAGAGGCAGGGAGAGAGGCAGGCAGGCAGGGAGAGAGGCAGGGAGGCAGGCAGGGGTGTTTAAAGGTAGGAAAGGGACATCAACCAGGAACAGAGAAGGGGGATTCCTTTGTTTTGTTACCATGCTACAAAATGTCATCAGTTTAAATGAGTAGTTACCAGCAAACCGAGCATCAAATGCATTTTATATTTTGATATACATGGTTAACGTCATCAGGGTATAAATAGTATTAATAATCTGCAGTGAGGAAGTCCTTCAGAGAGCTGATGATGTGCCTTTAGACATTGTCAGCTAGGCTCTAGCTGTCCGTCCCTCATTAAGCCGTGTTGCTGGTTGGCAGCAGAGATAAATGATGTGTAATTATGTGAATGAATAAAGTCAGAATCCTCCTGGTCTTTGGGCTAAACAGAGATATATAACGCCAAACGAGGGCTGTGGGACCCTTGGGACGGCTAAATACTCCCGAGCCGGGGTCACGGGGTCAGGGGGTGCAGATTAAGACAAGGGGATTACTGTATTCAACGTTATACAACCTCATAACGTTCACAGGCCGCTGGTCAAATCACCCATTCCCAGCTACTTACAATGGGATAATGGTCTGGTTATCATCTTAAAAGTAGAGATAGCTGGCGCTTCAGAAAAGTGAGAGCACTGAACCGTTTAGTCATAGTTTTAACCTGCAAAACAGAATTGAATTAATTCATTGTCTATCATCCAGCTATATGTGACTTTTTAAACCGATTTCCACTGCTGAAATTCAAGATGTACTGAATTGTATTTGTAACATCATATATGACAGGGTAGTTTGTGTGATGTGTGGGGCAATATGTATCCAGTGAAGGCTTGCAGCGGGCTGACTTGAGCTGTGTGTTGAACGTGTGGCCGAGGTTCAGGGTAAATTATTTATGTCAAGCACAGCAATTTATTACCAAGCAGCTATTGATTGGGTCCCCCTGGCGCTGTCATGTAAATTCAGGAAGAATCATGGCCGGCAGCTGCAGTTTACACACACACACACACACACACACACACACACACACACACACACACACACACACACACACACACACACACACACACACACACACACACACACACACACAAGCACGCCAATACACACTGGCGCACAAACACGCACAAACACACATGGCCACTAACATGGCCGCACACACAGACGTAAATACTCACATACACACACAGGCTTGCACACACATTAGAATCAAAATGACCACACGGCTTTGCTTCTGCTCCAGTCCGTTTGGTATCAAATAAATGTAGTTTTATCAACCTTAAGACCAATGTATAACTGATCAGGACATATCATTAACAGCACAGCTTCTTGTAATAAACATTTTGAGATTATTTAAATAAGAATGTATCTGTCACTGAAATAAAAGTAGTAGATTTGGGGATGTTTTAAAAAACTGTTTCTGAAATAAGAGCTTTGATGAGCTAGCTGGACCTCTGTGATTTTTAGGGCTAGTATTGCTCAAACTGGAGCCTGGAGAGCACTAGACTTGGCTGAGGTGAGATTGCCGTTGGGCAAAAGTCTTCAGGGCTTGCTTGTCCTTCTGATAGCTAGCCATGATAGATCAGCCCCTGTCCAGCGAGAATTACTCTCTCTCTCTCTATTCCTCTCCATCTCTCTCTCCACACTCTATCTTTCTCTTTCTTCCTTTCCCTCCATCCCTCTTTCTCTCACTCTTTGGTTCCCCATCCATCCCTCCCTCCCTCTGTCTCTTTCCTTTCATCGCTCTCCCTCAATCCCCATCTCTCTCCATGCCTCTCTCGCTCTCTGTCTCTCTCTCTCTGTCTGTCTGTTCAGTAGTTTGATTGAGGGTGAAATACGAGGGGGCTGCAGCTGGAGGGGGCCACCATGCCTCGTAATTACATCTCTTTTTATGACCCGTACTAATGGGCCTCTGGGAGAGGGAAACAATAATAAATTAATAGAATATGAACTCCCGCTCAACAGAAATCTTCAGCGTTTAATTTTGGGCCGTCCTCTGCTCTGGCAGATGAAATGCCACCCTGATTATTCTGACGAGTGGTGGACCCAGAGGCAGCCGGCGCGGGGTGGCCTGCCTGGTCTGCCGGAGATATGTTGGAGATATGTCGGATGGGGATTTTGTCTCCCCCCCCAACTGGCTCTTTACTGTTGTATCCACAATAACAAGCTAAGAATCATAAGATAAACCAAAACATATTTCTACATGTGTTTGTCTCTATAGGATTAACAGATGAGAGCTTAGAGGACAGAGAAATGAGACTGTAACAGGGCTGTTTTGACAGGGATATTGTTTGAGTATGCAAATTCAATATAGATAAGTCAGGCCAAATGTAAGGGAGCAGATCAGGACAAGCTGAGGGAAATGATCTGCCAAGGAAAACAGATTTATTCCTGTGTTATGACTCTCATATGTGATTTATACAAAATATGGCAGTGAAACCCTATTCTAGATTTGCCTTTATCAGCTAGAGAGACCGGCCAAGCTTGTCAATGTTGTTGAAACCATTTCAAGTGGCCGTGTTTATTGAGCTCCATAAACACAAGCAACAAACTGGTGTGATTTTATACTATGCCAAGCCAAGGACAGGGCTCCTTGTAAGAACACAGCTGCGGCATGAAGTGAATTAGTCTACTGTTGAAATCAGTCATGGTCTTCAGTGTCTGGACAAGAGGCGAGAAGAGAACATGTTCCCTGTTCACAGCCACCACATGTCTATCTGTCACCCTCTGTAATCCCAGGGAGAGACATTTCTCCTGGGGACCTCTTGTCCACATGTAAGGAGAAGGTACATTGTGGTTCAATTGTGATACAGCTTAGATGATTCACTAAAACAAACTGTATGTTGAAGTTCCCTTGTGTTTAGTGGATCAAAGAAATACTACATTGTAATGTAATTCAAATGTTCTAATGTTAAAGCACTATTCTCTCATAACTTCACAATTCCCTATTTGAAAGCTTCCTTAATCAAATAATAAAATAAATAAAGATCTCAGAAATGCCTTTCTTGCCCTCTGCTAGCTTACTCACCCAGTGGACTCAGCAGCCGAGTGGAAAAGGGCCTTCAACCACACAGACAGTTCTTTCAGATTTGGTCAATATTGTGTCATGTTTGGTCAAATCCCACCAAGGCAGTGGTGTGGAAATGAAGATGTAAATATTGATATTTCATTAGAGGAAATCACCCACTCCGACGGCACTTAACCGGGCCGCCTTTGGAGCGCGGCGGCCAGAGTGCCATGTGACCTGCGGAGTCGGCAAGTCACTTCATTACTCGATTAAATTGAGTGGAAAACGGCAAGGCAACGACACGAGATTCCATTTGGAGCCATAATTTAGGCCCTGAAGAGAGACAGAGCAGGGGGAAAACACCTCCTCTCCATCTCACAACACCAGATTCAATTCAAGGACTTTTAACGTCAAACGTAATTGCAGGCTGCTGTGTTCAGTGTGTGCATATTGCTGAGAGGTGTCTGGTATAACAGAGGAATTCTGCATTCTCTCGTACAAATCTAGAACAAGTTCTTTCCCTGTGCTGTCACATTGAGGGCAAGGTGTTTGTTCCGCTTGAGTCCTCCTTGGCATTAAAAGTGTGCACAAAGCTTGGGCTGTGATTGCAATGCCAACCTGACGCAGCAATCAGGCTGCACCTTGTCTACACTTGCGTGACAATTTCCTTGCGGTCAGTCCAGATTCTGTCTCACTAATGGCAAGGTACGCCTACTCCAGTGCAGACAGGGATTTATAATGCATTCTGAGGTGTGGTTGCACAGGAACCTGCACTAACCTGGACTTGTGGCTTCCTCCTACAATGATATGAATATGTGCTCCTAGTAGATTTGGTAAAGTGTCTGTATTTTGCTGGTCCTGTTTGTGGTTCACATACCCCTGGCCACCCGGGTTGCCCTGCCCTGCCCTGCCCTGGGCCCTGCACCTGTCTCTGTCTCCGTCTCTGTTTGATCAGCCTCCATTCTACTGACTATTGATTCCCCTTCGCATTGTGAAGGCCCTCACATTACGATCGCAATCTGTTAATGAATGTATCCTCCAGCTCTCCCCTGCTGTGGTCATCACTACGATAAGGGAAATTGAACTCTCAGGTAGCCCCTTTCCTCTCTCTCTCTCTCTCTCTCTCTCTCTCTCTCTCTCTCTATCTCTCTATCTGTTTTTCCTTCTGTTTCTATCCCCCCTCTCTCTTTATCTGTCTCTCTTCCTCTCTCCCTCTTTCTCACCCGTATGTGTGTGTGTCCACCACAGTGTCAGGGCTGGGGAGATAAACATCACCCTGGAACTCTGTCCCAATGATATAATTTATATTTAAGAGAAAACATCTGGAGGAGGTGTGGTGAGCGGCCTGGTCAATATTGTAATCTATCGCCTCTTAATCACCTGGGAGAAGATAGTATTGCAACAGTAAACTTGTAAAAGCAATCATTTTAATCAGGCGACGTCGGAGAGGGCTAAAATGTTGTCAGAATGGGGCGCCGTGGGCCCGCTAGACCAGGACAGGAGGGATTGTGGGGGAGGAGGGGATGCGCCCAGTTTATTGACCACTGAAGGGTAGTAAGGGGGAAAAGGGATGAGATGGCTATCTGTTCCTCTCTTCTGTCCACATCCTCTTTCTCCTTTTAATTTGTCTGAATTCCCTCACCTCATCTTCAGAGAATCTGTGTGGATGGTTGTTTCTTTGTCCATATGTAGAGGTAGCAGTAGCATCCTGTGTGTTTGAAGGCATACGTGTGGGGGTGCTGCGATTTGTTTTGGGGGGGTATATCAGTATATATATATTTTGGGGGGGAGTAGGGGGGTATATCGGCTATATCAGTCCGCTAATACAGGACTATTAAAGGCCCAGTGCACTACTTTTGTCAATTTTGTCAATATATATATATTTTTTTAATTCAGAATTTTCAATGGGTGCTGCTATGTTAGAAGGGTGAAATTGCAGTGATCCAGACAACTTCATCTCATCCAGCTGCTGTCAGGAATGGGGACAGGATTTCTGCACCTATCCGGTGTATGTGACAATAAAACATCATTATTTTCTTCTTTTTTTAAGCAGGCCTTTAGGGCAGGGTGGCTCCCATGACCCCTCGCTGTGTGTGTGTGTGTGTGTGCGTGTGTGCGAGCGTGCATGTGTGTGTTGTGTGTACGTTTTCATTACCTCCCCCAGCGCGGCACTGAGTGTGTGTCATGTCCTCGACCCTTCCAATGAGGATCTGTCTCAGTGCTAATCCCACCAATAGCAGTGTGACAGGAAACAAGGGCTGACCAGACGGCTTTGTGTCTCCCAGACCTTTGCACCGATTTACTGTCTTCACTTACAGTAAAGCCCACTGGAGTGCTGTGACACCCATTTCAGAGAGGACCTTCTAGAGTGCATTTAAAATTAAACACCTCTCCTGCTAACATGTGCCGAGGCATGTAGTGTAGTCAGCCGGGGTGAAACCAACAACTCATGTTTTGGTTACTGATCAGATCTGTCCATGAGAAAAGACCTTGAAAGTGGACAGTACATCTTCGGCTTCACAGTGTTTTGATTAAAATAATCAGAGTGGCGTTGTTAACTTGTTGATGTTCTTTTAATAGTTCACCCTTTATTTGAGATAATTGCATTGATCTATTGACAAAGTGTGAATATAAAGAGCCCGTTTGATTCTTTTTCACTGTTTTCTATTTCATCTTAAGGGCAAAGCAGGAGCTGGAAATACCCACTCTTTCACACACACACGCACGCACACACACACACATACAAAAACACAATAAAACACACACACACACACATACAAACACACACACACACACACACATACAAACACAAAATGATATGAGTGCCAGTGCATTGTAGTGCAGGTAACGATTCTCTTCTGTCTCCTCAGGCTTCTCCACACTGTCCCTGGCAGACCAGATGAGCCTACTCCAGAGCGCCTGGATGGAGATCCTGATCCTGAGCATCGTGTTCCGCTCGCTGCCCTACGAGGACGAGCTGGTGTATGCAGAGGACTACATCATGGACGAGGAACACTCGCGGCTCACGGGCCTGCTCGACCTCTACGTGTCCATCCTGCAGCTCGTTCGCAAGTACAAGAAGCTGAAGGTGGAGAAGGAGGAGTTTGTTACCCTCAAGGCCATCGCTCTCGCCAACTCAGGTAGGACAATATACTCAGTATAGAGCGTAAATAAAATGGCAAACAGGGATGATAGGTGAATATCTGGATATTACATTCTTTACAAGGATTTGTAATTGATGCAATATTGAAAGAACAATTGATGTAAACAATGATTGCCCCTTACACTAAGTCTGAATTTGTCCTGCTAGGTGACCTAAACTGGGACATGCTTAAACCACCTGACCAAGTCCTAAAGCAATGGGACTCCCTAAATCTTTCTCAGATTATTACCAATCCCACAAGGTATGACTCCAAACACCCAGAAAAGGCTGCTCTCCTTGATGTTATCCTGACAAATAATCCTGATAGGTATCAGTCTGGTGTTTTCTGTAATGATCTTAGTGATCACTGTTTTATAGCCTGTGTTCGTAATGGCTGCTCAGTGAAACGACCTGTCCTGATTTGTCATAGACGGTTGCTAAACATATTTAATGAGCAGGCCTTCCTTCATGACCTGGCCTCTGTAAATTGGTATAGAATCAGCTTGATCACCTCTGTCGAAGACGCTTGGACCTTTTTTTTTTATATTTTCAGTGGTATTGTTAACAAACATGCTCCCATAAAGACATTTTGAATTAAAAACAGGTTCAGCCCCTGGTTTGACCGTGATCTGGCAGAGTTACTCCACCTCAAGAATTCCATTTGGCTAAAGGCTCGGCATATTCAGGCTGACTGGCTCTCGTTCAGGCAAATGAGAAATAAGTGCACTCAGGCTATCTGGAAGGCCAAAGTTAGTTACTTTAAGGAGCAGTTCTCTCTCTGTGGGTCTAACCCCAGGAAGTTCTGGAAAGACCTGGAGAATAAACCCTCCTCCCCACAGCTGTCCATGTCCCTTAATGTTGATGATGTACAGTTGAAGTCGGAAGTTTACATAAGCTTACGTTGGAGTCATTAAAACTTGTTTTTCAACCACTCCACAAATTTCTTGTTAACAAACTATAGCTTTGGCAAGTCGGTTAAGACATCTACTTTGTGCATGACACAAGTCATTTTTACAACAATTGTTTACAGACAGATTATTTCACTTATAAATCACTGTATCACAATTCCAGTGGGTCAGAAGTTTACATACACTAAGTTGACTGGGCCTTTAAACAGCTTGGAAAATTCCAGAAAATTATGTCATGACTTTAGAAGCTTCTGATAGGCTAATTGACATCATTTGAGTCAATTGGAGGTGTACCTGTGGATGTATTTCAAGGCTTACCTTCAAACTCAGTGCCTCTTTGCTTGACATCATGTGAAAATCAAAAGAAATCAGCTAAGACCTCAGACAAAAAAATTGTACACCTCCACAAGTCTGGTTCATCCTTGGGAGCAATTTCCAAACACCTGAAGGTACCACGTTCATCTGTACAAACAATAGTACGCAAGTATAAACACCATGGGACCACGCAGCTGTCATACTGCTCAGGAAGGAGACACATTCTGTCTCCTAGAGATGAATGTACTTTGCTGCAAAAAGTGCAAATCAATCCCAGAACAGCAAAGGACCTTGTGAAGATGCTAGAGGAAACCGGTGCAAAAGTATCTATATCCACAGTAAAACGAGTCCTATATCGACATAACCTGAAATGACGCTCAGCAAGGAAGAAGGCACTGCTCCAAAACCACCATAAAAAAGCCAGACTACGGTTTGCAACTGCACATGGGGACAAATATCGTACTTTTTGGAGAAATGTCCTCTGGTCTGATGAAACCAAAATAGAACAGTTTGGCCATAATGACCATCGTTATGTTTGGAGGAAAAGGGGGAGGCTTGCAAGCCGAAGAACACCATCCCAACCGTGAAGCACGTGGGTGACAGCATCATGTTGTGGGGGTGCATGGCTGCAGGAGGGACTGGTGCACTTCACAAAATAGATGGCATCATGAGGGAGGAAAATCATGTGGATATATTGAAGCAACATCTCAAGACATCAGTCAGGAAGTTAAAGCTTGGTCGCAAATGGGTCTTCCAAATGGACAATGACCCCAAGCATACTTCCAAAGTTGTCGCAAAATGGCTTAAGGACAACAAAGTCAAGGTATTGGAGTGGCCAAATCCCTGACCTCAGTCCTATAGAACATTTGTGGGCAGAACTGAAAAAGTGTGTGCGAGCAAGGAGGCCTACAAACCTGACTCAGTTACACCAGCTCTGTCAGGAGTATTGGGCCAAAATTCACCCAACTTATTGTGGGAAGCTTGTGGAAGGCTACCCGAAACATTTGACCCAAGTTAAACAATTTAAAGGCAATGCTACCAAATACCAATTGAGTGTATGTAAACTTCTGACCCACTGGGAATGTGATGAAAGAAATAAAAGCTGAAATAAATCATTCTCTCTACTACTATTATTCTGACATTTCACATTCTTAAAATAAAGTGGTGGTCCTAACTGACCTGAGACAGGGAATTTTTACGGGGATTAAATGTCAGGAATTGTGAAAAACTGAGTTTAAATGTATTTGGCTAAGGTGTATGTAAACCTCTGACTTCAACTGTATATAGCTAGGCGTCCTCATCTAAAATAATCCTAATTTATAAGACAGTTCTAGCCACAATAAGAATTAGCCACAACAGTGGACTTTGCGGTTAGCCTTCAAAATACAAGTATGGCATAATTCTACTATTTGTATTCATTTTTTTCATTTATTTTGAAGGCAAGCCACCTATTCCACTATTGTGCCTAATCCTTATTGTGGCTAGCTTCACAACACATACCCCGGTCCGGTCGAGCATCACTAGCTAGATGACGCTAGCTGACTGCTTTTAACGTTAGCTTTGGGCAAAAGGGTTAAGTAGCTGGCTAGCTATTTATTTTCATGAACTGAAGTTCAATTTCAATCGGCAAACAACAAGTGGAAACCTAGCTAATACTTACTCACAAGGATTCATAAATCATTGCTAAGAATAATGAAAATGACTGCAGTTACTACTGGTCATTCTTTTCAGGCTTGTTGTATTGGTGCTAGCTAGGTACCAAGCTAAAACTAGCTACCCCAGAAGTTGCAGTCGAAGAAATTATGCTTTATTACCAACGCGGTATTGTAAACACATCGTTTGTGGCCGGTGTTTGCTTGTTTGCAGACTTTTTTGTACAGCTTTGACAGTGCTACTGTATATTTTTTGACACGCAAACACCCAAACGGCCTTCCATAGTATGTATGTAGTGAAGCTAATAGCTGTGAAGCTATTACTGTGTAAGTCCGGTAGGGCAACATCTGAAAAATAGAGCACTTGGTAGTGTGTACCGGTGCTGGACCAGTAGTCCAGAGAACGGTTGATTGTCAAGGGCAATGAATTCCATTATCTTGGCTTTAATGGATTTCGCCTTTGAGTTGTCTCGCTGAAATTGTCTTACTCTTTCAAATGACTACTCGACTTGTTGACTACTCAATCCACACAGCAGACATTGTATGGTCTAAGTTAGGAATGCTGTGTTGCACGTGTAGCGCCAAATTTTACGTGGCGTTATTACGTCATGTACCTACGTTATATAGTTATGCACGGTAGCTTTGACATCGGTTTTTAACATTGGTGTTAAACTAGATATTGGGCCGATACCGATGTTGGCATTTTTAGCTAATAAAAATTCTGATATATTCACTGATATATCGTGCTCTAGTTGTTACTGACAAGGAGCTCTTTAATCACCACTTCATTAAGTCAGGATTCCTATTTGACTCAGCCATGCCTCCTTGCCCTTCCAACATTTCCTCATCTCCCACCCCTTCTAATGCAACTAACTTTTGATACAGTAGACCATTCCATTCTTGTGGGCCGGCTAAGGAGTATTGGTGCCTCTGAGGTGTCTTTGGCCTGGTATGCTAGGCCAGTGTATAAAGTGAGAACATCTGCTGTCTCAGCTACTGCCTGTCACCAAAGGAGTACCCCAAGGCTCAATCCTAGGCCCCATGCTCTTCTCAATTTAAATCAACAACATAGCTCAGGCAGTAGGAAGCTCTCTCATCCATTTATATGTAGATGATACAGTCTTGTACTCAGCTGGCCCCTCCCCGGATTTTGTGTTATACGCTCTACAACAAAGCTTCCTTAGTGTCCAACAAGCTTTCTCTGCCCTTAAACTTGTTCTGAACACCTCCAAAACAAAGGTCTTGTGGTAAGAAGAATGCCCCTCTCCCCACCGGTGTGATTACTACCTCTGAGGGTTTAGAGCTGGAGGTAGTCATCGCATACAAGTACTTGGGAGTATGGCTAGACGTTAGACTGTCCTTCTCTCAGCACATATCAAAGCTGCAGGCTGAGGTTAAATCTAGACTTTGTTTCCTCTATCTTAATCGCTCCTGTTTCATCCCAGCTGCCAAACTAACCCTGATTCAGATGACCATCCTACCCATGCTAGATTACAGAGATGTAATTTATAGATAGGCAGGTAAGGGTGCTCTTGAGTGGCTACATGTTCATTACCATTTGGCCGTCAGGTTTGCCACAAATGCTCCTTATAGGACACATCGCTGCACTCTATACTCCTCTGTAAACTTGTCATCTCTGTATCCCCGTCGCAAGACCCACTGGTTGATGCTTTTTGATAAAACCCTCTTAGGCCTCACTCCCCCCTATCTGAGATACCTACTGCAGCCCTCATCCTCCACATACAACACCTGTTCTGCCAGTCACATTCTGTTAAAGGTCCCCAAAGCACACACATCCCTGGGTTGCTCCTCTTTTCAGTTCACTGCACCTAGCAACTGGAACGAGCTGCAAAAACACTCAAACTGGACAGTCTTATCTCCATCTCTTCAGTCAAAGACTCAATCATGACACTATTACTGACAGTTGTGACTGCTTCGCGTGATGTATTGTTGTCTCTACCTTTTTGCCCTTTGTGCTGTTGTCTGTGCCCAATAATATTTGTACCGGGTTGTGTTGCTACCATGTTGTTGTCATGTTGTGTTGCTACCATGCTGTGTTGTTATGTGTTTCTGCCATCCTATGTTGTTGTCTTAGGTCTCTCTTTATGTGGTGTTATGGTGTCTCTTTTGTCAGGATGTGTGTTTTGTCCTAGTATATATATTTTTTATCCCAGCCCCCAACCCCGCAGGAGGCCTTTTGCCTTTTGGTAGGCCATCATTGTAAATAAGAATTTGTTCTTAACTGACTTGCCTAATGTAGTTAAAAAAGGTACAAAAATAACAAAATCATAAAAAATATATATAAAATTCCTAATTTAAGGTGATATTGTATTTATGCAACAAACAAAAAATATGTTTTGAAAATCACAGTATGATTTTTCAGTATTTTATGGACAATAGGATATTGTAAAATGGGCAATCACAAACAATATACACATGTAGTCAGTAATAATAATTGGGACTTTTTTTTGCTTTTTGTTGTCATTTTATGAATAAATCTAGTATTTATACATTTTAGGAAACGTTTCATTAATCTCAAAAAACGTTCATATATCAAATCTAGAGCAAGTGTTAGTTTCAAATGAACAAACTATTACTATTAAATTTGTTCTGAATTTTTAAAACACTTTTGCCACCACATCAAAAATTATGTTAGTGTTCCTTATGGGGTTCTTTTAAATTTAAAAACTAAAATTCTATTTACATTGCACAAATCCAGAAAACTGCTTCAAATTTTGTATTGGAATATTATCTTACTTGTGATAACAATGGTTCATCATTTGTATTTGTTAATATTCTCCATTACATTAATATACATGAATTTAATATGTTAAGTTTACATTTCTATATCTATGACCAAAATGTAATGTCAGGGTTTAAAGTAGAGTTGTTGACTTTACCCTTTAGTTTGGAGTGAGAGAGATAGGGAAGGAGGGAAGGACTGAGCTTTTAATTGAAAACCTTCCATGTTGTGATATTTCTCCATCCATCCCTCTCTATCTCCATAACAGTAGCTGCAGGGCACGCCAGCCATGGGAGATAAATTTAGCATTTCATTAGGAGCACAAGGCCTGTCAATAAAATGTGTTAAGTCGAATGGAATGAGTATCAGGGAGTGATGGGTCTCGTTTGTTCCAATGCAAAGACGGTACACTCGTATCGACAGGCTGCTTTTGAGAAGGCAGGGCTTGTCCCTCTCTGATCAATGCCTGGCTGGACCACGGGCGTGCTTTCTCTTTTTTTGTCAGGCTGACAAATGAAAATGCTGATGGTGGGCTTTGCTTTCACACGGCAGAGCTTTGTTGGGGGGTGGGGCAGGTGAGGTGTGGAAGGCGGGGGAGGGAGTGAGGCCTTGTGTCGGGGTGGGGAGGGGGCTGTCCGGAACGTTTGAGCAAGGTTTCTGTGAGATTCCTCTCTCGGGAGCCCCTCTGTCTGACAGCTGTGAAAATTCATAGCGATTGATTTTGTAATTAGCAGTTTATCAATGGGATCGACGTGGGCTCTCTGATGGATTGCAAGGAAATTGTTTCTTCAAAGTTGTTTTTTTAAAACCATTCCCTCCTCCAAAGCCTACATGCTGCTCTCTCTCTCTTTCTCTATCTATCCCTCTCTCTCTCTCTCTCTCTATCTCTCTATCTATCTATCTATCCCTCTCTCTCTCTCTCTCTCTCTCTCTCTCTCTCTCTCTCTCTCTCTCTCTCTCTCTCTTTCTCTATCCCTCTCTCTCTTTCTCTATCCCTCTCTCTCTCTTTCTCTATCCCTCTCTCTCTCTCTTTCTCTATCCCTCTCTCTCTCTTTCTCTATCCCTCTCTCTCTCTCTTTCTCTATCCCTCTCTCTCTCTTTCTCTATCCCTCTCTCTCTCTCTCTCTCTCCTCTCTCTCTCTTTCTCTATCCCTCTCTCTCTCTCTCTCTCTCTCTCTCTATCTATCCCTCTCTCTCTCTCTTTCTCTATCCCTCTCTCTCTCTCTATCTATCCCTCTATCTCTCTCCCTCTCTCTCTCAATCTCTATCTCACTCTATCCCTCTCTCTCTTTATCTATCTATCTATCTCTCTCTCTCTATATATATATATATATATCCCTCTCTCTCTCTCTCACTCTATCTACCCTTCTCTCTCTATCTATCTCTCTCTCTCTGACTATTGTTCTCTTTTTCTTCCCTTCTTGCCTGCACTTCACCCTGAGACCTTTGTCCCCTATGCTCACTCACTCTTGGGATCAGATCACTGTAATAGCTCAAATATCAAAGACACACACACACACTAATGTCTCTGATACATTTATTAGTTCTATGATTTATCACTGTAATTAAAATGCATTTAATTGCTAATAATTTGTCAGTGACTTGTCTATATTTCCTAATATCCTGTTTATCACTGACTGATCCTGTTTGACACAAACAGGAGATACAGTAGTCAGTTAGCTCTCTGAGTTCCTGGTGATTTTCCCTTTTGTTCTTCTATTCTGCTCACCCCCCCATTCACGACCTACTTCCGTTTACCGCTGTGGATTGGAAAGCGTCAGGGTGAGAAATGTCTCAAGGTCTTGGGCTTACAGTTGTTCCAGTCAATGAATTTAGGATGAAGTCTGAAATCTGTTTGCCTTTTATTGTCCCGCGTGGTGAAATATGCACCGCCAAGGTGAGACGAGTCAGGCGACCAATGACACGCCGTCTCACGAGTACCAGACACTGGTTAACCACTGAGATAACCACAACCCTAGTCTATCCCTGAGAGAGAGAGAGAGAGAGGAGAGAGAGAGAGAGAGAGAGAGAGAGAGAGAGAGAGAGAGAGAGAGAGAGAGAGAGAGAGAGAGAGAGAGAGAGGGGTGAAGCAAAGAGAGAGTGGGAGTGGGAGGCAGAGAGGGAGAGAGAGAAAAATGAAAAGTGTTGAAACATTCTGCACATGGATGAAGGAGTCATGAACAATGCAGAACACCACGGCACACCAGAGAGAGAGAGAGTGACTGCAATGAGTCAGAGAGAGAACCCGCCTCTGAGACTGAAAGAAGGTCAGGGAGGTTGTGGGCTAAAGAGTCCATATGAGACACATGGGGGTTGTTGTTGATTCAGTTTCACTGTTACAGTATGCCTACATACATGTAGTTACACAGGTTGGATCACAATTTATAGAATACATTTTGAATGATAATCAATCAGTCAAAATATGGTTTCCAGCTAGCTTAAGCACTGACAGTCCAATGATAATGTAATCAAATGTACAATAGTATATACTTTCATTCCACTCATTATTTGATCTAGATGTTTCTGTGGGAGAGGAGGGAGGAAATGAATCAAAATGTGAAGGAAGTATAATTTCCTTATTGAAGCTAGTTTACACCGTCCGATTCCCTGATGGAGTGTTTATAAGAAAACAGTCCTTTTGAACAGTGATGTGTTTAATGTGTGATCATTCACTGGGGTTTGGCTGCTATTCATTCCATTGTGTGCTCCAGGAATCAGCAGGATTACATTGATTTTCAGTCTCGTTGGTCAAAGGCCATATGAAAATCAAACCCAGGGCGCCAGGCAAAAAAAAAAGACATTAAGCTTTGTGTTTTTCTTTACATTCTGTTGTTTATCTTGTCACATTGTTAATTATGCTGATAACGTGTCCCATAGCTGACTCCACTGATAGATCAGTAGTCCCGGCCCAGCCATGTTTTACTTTAGTAAAAATACAATTGAGATGATGTGTTACTGTTTACAGAACTGCTTTACATTTCAATATATCGAGCAATGGTTTGTGTTGTGATTGTATCTCTGAAGATAGTAACATAAGACTCATGTTGAAGAGCCCTCTCTCACTGACCCTGTCCCTCCCTCTCCTCTCCAGACTCCATGCATATAGAGGACGTGGAGGCGGTGCAGAAGCTCCAGGATGCGCTCCACGAGGCTCTTCAGGACTACGAAAGCAGCCAGCACCAGGAGGACCCCCGGCGGGCAGGCAAGCTGCTCATGACCCTGCCCCTGCTGCGCCAGACCGCCACCAAGGCCGTGCAGCACTTTTACAGCATCAAAGTGCAGGGCAAGGTGCCCATGCACAAACTCTTCCTGGAGATGCTGGAGGCCAAGGTCTGATGGAGGAGCAGGTGCCCCCTGTGAAGGTGATGGGGACAGAGAGACATGGGCAGAAGGGACTCAGGACAGGAGAGGGACACCCTGCTGACTGAGACAGGAGACAGACTGACCTCTCTTGTTCTCCACCCCTTTGGACCCCAGACATTAAAAAAATTAAAATAAAGAAGAACAAATGCAAAACTTGGTTATAAGTATAAATATAAAATGATGCAGATTAATTTAAAATATATAAGAAATACTATGTACAGTAATAATTTTGTTTTGTTTATGGTCTGTGGTCATACTGTATGTGAAGGATCTCCCCCTCTCTATATCTTCAGAAGGAATCATTGCGGGCTCTTGATTAACATGGTTTCTAGTCAGAACCTCAAGACATCTCCAAATGTGTTCTGGTGACAACACACATGGCAACCACTATGAACAGACTCACTTGTCCAACAGTTATTTCACCTCCTGGACTTGACCAGGACATGTATATATTTATTAATAATGGAAAACTGAGTGTACAGTTAAGTCTGGTGAACCCGATGGCCATTTTCTCTCGTTCTCCTTCTTGGGGAAAAGAAAAAAAGAAAGAAATAATAAAATCAGTTACCTAAATGTGAGCTCTATTGATCTAAATGCCCTTGAATATACCTCTTCAGAGCAGTGAGCCGTGTGGTATGGATCTGTCTCAGACAGGAAGAAGACAAACTGGTCACATGACATGTTTAACCAAACTAGCGTAGGCAGGTAGTCAGTCGTCTTATTCTGTAGTAACTCAGCAATAAAGGGAGCCGTGCCGTGGCCAAGCCATGTTAAACCTCCACTACCCTCTCCTTCACAATGCTGCTGTCTGTCTGTCTGTCTGTCTGTCTGTCTGTCTGTCTGTCTGTCTGTCTGTCTGTCTGTCTGTCTGTCTGTCTGTCTGTCTGTCTGTCTGTCTGTCTGTCTGTCTGTCTGTCTGTCTGTCTGTCTGTCTGTCTGTCTGTCTGTCTGTCAGTCAGTCAGTCAGTCAGTCAGTCTGTCTGTCACTATAAGACCCATATGTGTGAGTGTGTGTCCCGGCAATGTAGATGTTTCTCCTCTGCAGATGTTGTTGTCAATGGTGCTCTATCTCAAACCCCACATTTGGTCATTGTTCAAGCCGATGGAAATTGCCTCTTGGCAACTGAGCGAATGACCTGATTTGGGCAGGGTGAAAGATGATGAGTGGGTTTGGGGCGGAGGTATCAAAGGATTTATGCTGAGTGGCAGAAGTCCAGGAGATTCCATGTTCAAACAATCAGAAGCCCATATGTCAAACACTCTATTTAGGGTCCTTTAAGCCCATGGCAGAATCCTCCCACACACAGGGCGCAAGGTACCCAGCATCTGCCATCACCATTTTAGAAGCTGCCGGTCTTTTTATAGCTGGGGCTGCCTTTATGGAGCTCCATCCAAACGGAGGTGAATGGCAGGTGCAGTGCAGTGATGTGTTGGTAGCTAGAGCTTCACACTGACTGGGGGTATTTTTAACCCAGAAGGAGGTTATTGCTGTAGCTGTCTGCCTGCTCTCTGCTGTGCTGCTCTGCCTCCCTCCAGGAGTACAGTAGACACGTGGAGCGCTGCTTGACTCCATGTTCACACAGTAGCTGTGGTCTAACACCTCCCAATAGGCCAGGAGACAGACAGGCATTCTTAAAGATGGCAATTCACCCCCTGAAGGTGCTCCTCTTGTGAGAAGCCATGCAGACAACAAAGTGTCAGCACGTTTCAAAGGGTAGCACCAGTCCCACAGTGTGTCTATACAAGGTGTGATCTCTGGTGGGAAAGTGAGTAGAGGGGCTCCATTCTCCCTGTGTGTAGGCAGGTCGTCCTCCATGGTGCATGCTGGGACCTGTAGTTCAGTACTGTAGACCCATGCTGCTCTTTGTTCTCAAAGGGAGAGAATGTGGTGGGAGGTGGATGATTATAGTGCTGACGTGATTTATGTGAAGTGATAAATTGTGGCACTGTCACAATATGATACTGTGATCAAATGAATCCCTGACATTGCAGACGGGATGGTCGCCACTCTGCTTGTAATATCATTGGCCAGTGTTAATCCAGCAGCACCCTCTTTTACTGCAGCCTGATTGGCCACTTAATGGAGGTTGACTACACACCCCAGCACCTAATCATCCAACTTGAACTAGCCGCTGTCTACTTAACAGGCTCCACTTTGGAGGGGGACAATGTAACGTGAGTTATTTTACTGTTGTGCAATACAAGGACCAATTCTGACTGAAACCATGCTGAAAGCATGCTTTTACTAAGATTTGGGACAATTTGATTAACATTTCAATATTACTCAAAATACCTCTAATCAAAAATAAATATCACAACTATATTTTCTTTGCTCGGCTGTAAAATACAAGTGTTTTAATGGACAAGTACAGATTACACACATCAAACAGTTTAGCCTAAGAACTTTTTGTAATGACGCAAAATTCCCACCCAACACGATGCAACGTAAACTCCAGGCACTTCCTCTCAATGCTTCACGTCTTACATTCAAACCCTGGTCCTATATAATGTGTATATATCTGAATGTCAATAGTTCCTGGACAGTAGCCTATACAGTAGGTTTGCCGAGTTACAACAGTTAAATATAAAGTAAAGTATGCAGCGTCCTGCTGACTACTACCTCATCACTATTGTCGATACGTTTGATTTCAAGACTTACTCTTCATCATCATCATCATCAAGACTGTATTGAAACATACCTGAGCCGTCCATGTTTCTATCAAAGATGTATTGTCTAGAAATGCTCCTGCCAAGATATTTGTAATTGTGGTCACCAGTAGTCTCTACCATCCATATATCTGTTTGTAAAGGTACAGCATGCTTAACGGTGACCTCATGAGTTGGCCATCAGTGGGTGTGACACCCATTTTGGTTATGAAGCGGGTACATGTTTTTATTAACATCAGTGTGTCAGAATTGGTCCCTTGATGATAAAATTGCAGTAAGGAACAGGTACTTTAAATGATTTCCTGCTCCTACATATAAATATTTATGGTGTGAATTATATCATTTGGCAACAGTGTACATTGATATCTCAGATTGTTAAATCATCAATATCTGTGTAACTTTTATGTTTTGATTTCCTAAAAGGAACAAATAATTAAATAACTCCCAGAAGTCTGTGATTCATTTCTTATCCCACTACACTGGTGATTATGTTGTGATGTTAAAAGAGCCCAAGCAAACCTCCAGAGTGGCGCAGCGGTCTAAGGCACTGCATCTCAGTGCAAGAGGCATCACTACAGTCCCTGGTTTGAATCCAGACTGTATCACATCCGGCTGTGATTTGGAGTCCCATAGGGAGGCGCACAATTGGCCAAGCGTCGTCCGGGTTTAGCCGGGGAAGGCCGTTGTTGAAATAAGAATTTGTTCTGACTTGCCTAGTTAAATAAAGGTAAACAAATATATATAATAATAATAATCACATAGTAGTATTGAGAAATAGTGCATTTATAAAGTCACATTTGTGAAGATGAGGGCTCATCTTTATTAATAATATCATTAGACTCAGAAAGAGGATCAGACAGAATACATCTATTTCTATGTATCAACCATGTGCTGTATGACATTTGGCCTTCATCCATGTTTTACTCTGTCACGTCTAGGCTAGGCTAGGCTAGGCTACTTACTCATTCAGCTTGCAGAGTAACCTTAACCCTAACTCCATCCTCCCCTCAGTGTATTTACCCAATCTGCAGAGACACTAGCATGCTGCTCGTCCACAGGGTTTACAGACACTCAGATTGTGATTGACTTAATGCTGTGAGTTCAAGAACGTGAGAGCAGAGAGCAGCAGTCCCAGCAGACACCGGGACTGGCCACCGGCGACGGGCAGATGAGCTAACAGCCCCAGCCTCCACTGAGCCAGACCAGGAGCTGTGGATGTGAACCATAGAAAATGCTTCCGTCACAGAAAACAGGCAGACACGCTAGCACTACAGGGGAAGGGGGGGGGGGGGGGGGGGACTGGGATGGGAGGGGAGGGGAGTTGGATCCATCATTTCAGGAAGCTGAGGTTCCTGGGACTTGAGTATTCCCTGCTCTATATAATTATAAGAGGCAATTTCCTTTTTTGAAATAATGTCTCGCTAACCAATTAATTGTAATAATCCTCCATGTTGAAACGACAGTGTTAGAAGACACCAGACAGTGCCGCGGTGACGGTGGCTTTAGGTGGACTGAAGGAAGAATGGAAAGAATAGACGGGGGGGGTGTATTCTCTCTGTCGCCATGGGGTCTGGTAGCTCCTACACATACTGTGTACATATCTGAGATGTAATGGGTACATTAAGAGTAATGGTATTTTCATGCTACATGAGGATCCTCCAGGCTCTCCAGATATCCCAAGCTGTACAGCTCCCTCTCAACTGGTAACAGTCAGCTTTACATCCAGCCAGCCATTGACAAGTAAAAACACCTTTCATTAGGTCTACCACGCATCTCATCAGAATGCAATCTCCATCGCAGGTGTATGACGGCTGTGTATTGCTTAAGTGTGTTTCATTATTCATTACAATACTGATGATGGGGAGGGAAAGGATTACACGTCAGTGTGAGTGATTGGATTTGAACAGACCTGCTGCACACACTTTGCATCAACCAAAGGCTCAAATTACACTTAGGATGAAAACGGAGCACGCAAATACCCAGGAGAACTTGTGGCACAGATATAGAGCATGGGCCACCATCTCTCGCTCTCTCTCTCCCTCTCTTCCTCTCTTCCTCTCTTCCTCTCCCCTCCTCCCTCTCTCTCTTTATCTCTCTCCCTCTTTCTCTCCCTCTCTCAGTCTCCGCTCACCCTGTCTAATTTTCTTTATTCCTCTCGCTTCCTCTTTCTCTTCATTTGAGTCCTCAGCTGCTCTGTACGCTACGGTTGATCTTACTGTCAGACTGGTTTTTGTGTGTTTATTTATTGCTCCATTTGTGATAACAGGAGCGGGACATATTTCACAACCTGAGGGTATTAGTGTCTCCGACAGCACAATGTACAGAGAACTGTTACGTCACTGCAAAATGTACCTCCAAAAGTAGGGTCAACTACTGTAGTACTGTGTTAAATATAGCGTCCTCTTTTCAGGGAAAAAGCTCACCATCAAGATTGACCAATCCTGGACCACTAGACCCCCCTGCCCTTTTAGCCTGGCATGGCTCCATCCCCTGTGCCTGAATAAACACTTGCTCCACCATCACCCATCTGTAGCCCAATATGCTGTACACATGCTGTACAGAGCCCCTCAGGTGTACCTTGTATCTGATTTTTCTGATATACTGCAGTGCAATACATAAAACAATATCTAACCTAAAAAATTTATAATTTTCTCATTGTCAAGATTTTGGTGAATTGCTCACACATTATACCTGTTACTCAAGCATAAGACGACCCAGGAAGCCAACACCTCTGGCCCTCCTTTGGACTCTGTGTGGCTAATCAATAGCCTCTAACTGCCTAGCAGGCAGACTGGGCTACAGCCCGTCTGAGATTTCCTCCACTCCCTGTCCATCTTCACTGTTTTAAGTGCATTTATCAGGTTACACATCTACTCTGCTCTCCATTTAATGCATGGGAAGCAGGGGGATCAAGCTGTTGTGCATACCTCATGTCCCTCAATGAACCAGCATCCAGGACTGTGTTCCTGAACATCCACTCAGGTGTCACACACAAACACACACACATACACACACAGATGCATACACACACACACACGCACACACACACATGCATAGTCCCACCCCACTCAATTGAAAACATAGCCCATTCTGGAGCCTGTATTTAAAAAGTGCCACACCAGTCGAGTGCATCCTGTGAGCTGATATGGTTCCTGGATAGAGCGCTCACTGAGGTCATTCACACCAATTGGAGAGAGCTGCCTGAATGGCCCTGTCATTTGAGCTGATCAATACCATAGAAATGAAGTGATCCCTAAAAATCCCCTGAGCAATGGTCCTCAGGGAGCAGACAGAGGGGAAAACGACAACAGGCCTCAGAAGAGAGAAGCAGGCTACCACACGTCCATATAACAGGGACTCCACTGGCCCACTACAATGGAAGTGCACAGCACAAAATCATTGCATAAAAATTCACCTTTTTATTATTTATCATCTAAAACAATAACAATTGAGGCACACACACACACACACACACACACACACAAACACACTGTAGATAACCCCACCTGAAGTGTTGATCATTCCTTTGAGATTTATATGGCTGGCTGCATCTTTATTTGTGTGGTTCAATGGTGCTGTGGGGGAGTAGAAATATCCTCTGCTATCTGTGTAGTCTATCTTCTACTGCCAAAGCAAAGCTCTGCTGTGTGGTGGGACTTCTCCTTCTGTTCTATTTTATTGCCTCTGCCATGTATTCACACGTTCTTATGGGCTTTTCCAATTTAGCCACTGGTTTGGAAATAATGATGGTAGATAAGGAGATCAGATAAACATGAATCAGTCCATCAAATGGAGAAAAACTCAGTTACACAGAGTGTGTGCTCACTTCACAGGAATTGAACACAATCACCCTGACATTAAAGACCACTACTGTAAATGTGTACACTTACAGCTAGATAAAGACATTAGTTTGATGAATGTGTGCAAGCACACTTGAGCATATTACATGCTAATTGTAGTATAGTATTGCTACACTTTTGCTTAGTATTGTCATGCGTGTTTTCCTTGAAATACAATATTTTTAACAATATTTGTTATGTCTCTTCCATTATATTTTCAGATGAAAATGAATTATAATATTTTCACCATTACCCAAAACCCAAATTAAACATGTATTCATATTTTTTCAATTTAAATATGCAAAGGGTTTGTTTAAATGAAATATCGTACTCAATTACATGCGTTGTGTATAGGCCCTATACATAAACACATTTTAATTAAGCAAATTAGAACCAATCCTTACTCAGCAAGATCTTTGCATTGTTCTAATATATTTATTTTGAGATATAAAGAACATCACCTGTTCATGCATGTGTTTGTTGTGACCATATGACTCTCTCAGTGGCAGTAGTGGGGACTTTAGTTTCTTCAGTTTCAGTGGGACTTGCAGGCAGAGTTCAGGCTCCCTCAGAGCCCCAGCCAGAGAGTAAAGTGGTTAGGAGTAAATTACGGGGAGAAGCCAGGGATGAACGTGACCTTTTCTGCATGTCAACCAAAGGTTAGAAATCTCCCCTGGCCTTAAAGGAAAGGCACTTGTATGCCATAATGGAGGAGGCCCCTGCTTATTCTGGCGAACATGGAGAGACCAGGTCCAATCCCGGGAGAATAGCCCTGGCTGCTGTGGAATTCTTTCTGCAAACACACATACATACTGTCTATCCTCCCTTTCCCTTCCCCTTTGCAGCTCAGTCTCATTCTCTCTGGTCCCCCTACCCTCTTCCCAACGCCTTTTGGTTTCTGATATCAAAAAAAAGTTTTAAGGCGTTTTTAGCTAAATAAAAGTACTGTGTGTTGCTGCTCAGATTTCCTTTGTGTACAAAAAGGAGGGTGAAAATATTGCAGGTCAAAGACAAAAAGTATAGTATCTTAGAATCTATTTACTTACATTTCCTACCATTTCTATCTAAGGAGGTTTAAGTGTTAAACATGTAAGGAGAGGATAAGAATACATTTGAACTAAGGAAATAGATGATCGTGATCAATTGCCTAAAACATAGGATGAAAATCACCCGTTCCTTATCCTCTTACGAGACATAGAAATCTTATAAATATTGGCATGGTACATTGTCTGGAGCCTACAGGCATATTGTACCTCTTAGAGCACATATGACCGCTCCTAATTCAAATGTTTATATTCATAAACGGGATTTTGTATTTAAAATATGACTTATAAACCATGATATATGGAAATTGACAGATCATATGTGATTCCTGAATTAAATACCATATAGATGACATATTTGATGTCCTTTCCTCCCTTCTCTCCTTGCCTGAGAAAGGAGCCTTGACCATGCAGGTAATTTACAGTGTTATGGGATGAGTGCAAAACATGCAGTAAATAAATAAGAGTCGATTCATTTCATTTTAGAACAGGGGGAGGTTAGACGTCCCCGGCCCTCCTTCACAGTGCACGTCTGTATATCACAAAGAGAGAAGGGGACCGCAAATGGGGCAGCAAGCAACACAATGCAGTCCATTTGATCATTTCAATATGGTGTCCGTATGTGTGGGTATGGTCTTGGGCATGGTACGGTATGGTAGCAACCCCCCCCCCCCCCAGCTCACCACTCCCCCCCCCCCCCCACCCCGACCCCCCCTTATGTCTCTTTGACCTTGCTCTCAATCACACAGAGACCTAATAAACACACACAGACATGCACACATGCACGCACAGATGCACACACAAACACTGTACACACATACACACATATACACATACACACACATACATACACACATGTACAGATGCTACCACTGATGTGTTATGGAACTAAAGCCATTTAGGAAGCCTTTTCAAGCCTTATTAAAGTCTTGGTGTAATTACATGTAGACAAATCCTACACAATGATGAGTCTTTTCTGATAAAAGTGTACAGTATTTGCCTCTAACTAATATTTAACTAGTACTCTAAAAAAAGGGTTCAACGCATTATGTTTGTATGTAAAATATCCTTTAAAAATGAGTTCTAAATTCATTCATTCAGGAATAAGAAACCACATTCTCTTTGTCTCAATGTTTTCTTAGTGTTAAAGGGAAAAATATGTCACAGTGCTCTTCAGATATATATTTATAACAAGACATTGTACAATGTGTCTTTTCCATTGTCAATCTAGAATATACCATGTGATACACAAAAGAGACCTATGTCAGTTCCTGATATCCACCAATGCCATCAAGATAAAGCTGCAGGGCTGGACTATTGTCTTTGTGTAGTTAAAGCTCATATATCGGCAGGTATTTTGGGACACTTTTCACTGGAATTAACACTATCACTACACAGCTAATGAGAACGGTCAGAGAACAAATGACTGAGGAAATCCCAATAAGGGATTTAATCGGTGTATGGACCTTGTCCTTAGTGTCTGTCTGCAGCGGCGACATGTAATGTGCATGGTCATATTTGGATAGACCTGATTGACTCAGTAACTGTTCTGTGGTGATATGGCTAGAAGGGTGGCACAGCTGCGCTACATGATACATGCGTCATCATACTGGAGAGCGAGTGAATGAGGATTGCCCCAGTGTAAAATGAAAAACAAAAACAACACAAAGTCATTCCGGTAATATAATTCTTTCTCCTTCAGCTAGCTCCATGCTCTAAGATGCTAGAGATGGTTATGCTGACATTTGGCCCCAGACATGGAGACAAACTGACTGCTTTTTAAAACTTTACTGGCTCATAAACCATGTTTCCTTTCCGTGTGTGTGTGTGTGTGTGTGTGTGTGTGTGTGTGTGTGTGTGTGTGTGTGTGTGTGTGTGTGTGTGTGTGTGTGTGTGTGTGTGTGTGTGTGTGTGTGTGTGTGTGTGGGAGGGGAAGGGTGATAAGGTAAAACAGAGGAAGTATTACACAATCCTCTAATCATTACAGTAATTATATTTCCCAGGATAGCTAAATGAAGTAATACTGCTCCAGGGAACACAGTGGTTTGTGGTTTGACACTCACAAGGGGTCCAGTCTGTTAAGTAAGAAAAAGGAATACAACTATTAATATGGCCACAATATCCATTTAAGGGAGAAATCATTTTAGGCCCCCCAGTTAGGTGTGGATCATATGTTTTTAACCAGTTTGTGCTGCTCAAGGACAGGTAAAGGTAGCTTTCTCCTCTCTCTGGCTCTGACCGACACTCCATGTGAGATGAAGGACAGGGACACAGTAACATGAGGACAGGCTATTAACCTAATGTAATGTATTCTAATGAGAAGAGCTCCATCTATGGACCACCTGTTGAACTGCGTTTAATAACAGAGAGCAGCCTGAAAGGAGCTCGATCATGGCCTGTTTCCACAGCTTGGAATTCAATTGAACAATATCTCAAATAAAATGCTTGTACAGTACAGTATTCCTATTGTCCAGCTTCTCTGAGTATAAATAATAGTCGGCTTGAAGTATGTTGGAGATCAGACAGTAGCTGTTATTATTATTTATTTCTGGGAATCAGAACAAACATGAATAAATTTGGAGGAATTGCATGTCACGCCGGGTGGCGAAGGGAGATTCAGCACTTTAGATGATATGTGGTTACATCACTGGGCCTCAAGGCCGGGCCTCAAGGCCGGGCCGGGCCTCAAGGCCGGGCCTCAAGGCCGGGCCTCAAGGCTGGCTCCCAGTTAAAATGCTCCAGTAACGTTTCCTTTTATTTATATCCGTAGACCTTGGCTGAAATATATGAATTGAGACAAGTGTGAGGAGCCGATGTTACGAACAATTTCTTCCTGACATCGGGAAATGAGTATGTGCGAGACATTCAACTCTTTCACTGCCAGTGTCTGACAGGCAGCAGCCCCAGTAATGCGGGATTCAATGTCGGCAGGGAAAACGGATCAACGTGAAAGTCGTTGCGTGAGAGACAGCCATATCTGTCAGGGTTGGGCAGAAGATGTTTCTACTCTGTGTACAGTAAGCGCGCCCCATCACACTGTGAGATTAGCAGTCCGAACAGCGGAACAACGCTCTACAGGGGTCATTCCTGCAGCCTACCTTCAATTTACTGCCTCTTTTAATATTCTGTCATAGTTAAACATTTTATTGCTCTTTTTATGACCATATTCTTATGTCCCAAGCTTATGAACTTTTCTATGCAAATCACTGACTTCTCTCCCTATCTCCACAAAAGTGGTGGTGGGAGTGTCTTCTGGCATCCCTTTTGTTTAGGAAGGAAATTAGTCATTCTGTGAACAGGGCTACTCTTCATACAAACATATCATTATTTATTGTGTTTTCCCAAATCCAGCGCTGTAGTGCTGGTGAAAGCTGAGCAGAGCAGAGAGCTGGCCATTTAACCATGGGAAGTATACTGTGTGTTACTGTTCCAACATATTACTGCTTTGGTGGAGTTAATTCCAGCCTACATAAATATCTCCACCTCATTTGTCAAACTAAGTCTTTCCTTTAACTTTGTCGATTTCCTCTTAACCCCTCGAATTAGAGGCAGCAAATGCCCTCACAGGAAGATAGAGGGAAGAATGGACAGCTGTGGTCGGCTACAAATGACTGAAGAAACTGGTGCCTGCCTCAGCCATAAGGAATTCATGACCTCACGTCTCCACTGTGACTGTGTGCCCTTTGTGTTGGCCGCGGTAGCCTCAGAACAGGCAGAGGAGAGGAGCTTTTATGTGTAGACTACTGTAACGCTGGAGCATTGTGGT